>NC_134579.1:197889554-198612054 GCF_037038515.1 Microtus pennsylvanicus
AGCTTAAATATCTTGCTTACAATGGACGTTTCTGTTCTAGTTACGCAACAGTAAATCCATGCTTCACATAGAAAAGCAATCCACAACATTAAGAAAAAAATGTACAATTTATGAAACAAAATAAATATTAGTATTACAGAATCAGAGCTGTACATAAAAGCTGTTCAGTTTTTATCATATAAAAATATGTTTTAGTGCAACCTCACATATATATTGATGCTGTTTTGCTTTACACCATTTAGATCCAAGTGTCCAAAAGAGGAAAGAAATTACATTTATTACAAAGCAGATACACAAATTCTAAAATATGTACAAATTACTGCTAAAAAATGCTTATAAGAATATAAGCAAAGTAAAGAAAAGGCACAAACATCTGTACAATCTTAAAAGTACCAGACCCAATAGGTTAATTTCAAATTTTGTTTTGGTCAGGCTCAAGATGACTTGTTAATTTACCTAATTGTCTTCAAAGTAACAAAAGTATTTATAATAGCCAACTACTGTAACTTAGGACAGGCATGCTATCAACTCGGTTACCTCTATTCCTAGAAAAACAAACAAAAAAAGAGGTGGGGGGAGAGATGTGGAAATGAATGCGTCCATGCATCTCAGATCAATGTAGCTGATTCTTTTCTGCCGAAGGTTCATTGCCTTCCTCTGTGCTTAAAGATAATTCCTTGCTGCTGTGAAAGTCCGCCTTCTTCTCATCCACACTGCTCTTGCTGTAAAATGTAGAGTGGGCTATTGCAGTCTGTGATGTACCAAAACTGTCCTTCTCACCATCGTGTAAGTCAGGGTGGGCAGCTGAGGTACAAGGCTGACCTGGCTCAGGCCCGCTAAAGTGTCTGATGCTGACGTGTGCACTTTCCAAGGGTTTCTGCTGGGGCTCCTGCACCCATGTGGGCTGATCAGCCCCAAGCAGAGCTGCCTCTTCTGTGGCAATCCGGAGGGAGGCGATGGCTTTTGTGCAAGTCTGTATGTTTTCTTCCTGTTCCCTCTCTGTGGCATTTAGGCTGTCTTCTGAAGTGCTCTGTTTCATCAATAGCCGTGGGGAGGAGGGTGAACTAGGTAGACCAGATGACTGTAAAACTTGAGGGGTTTGTTTCTCATGCCGCCTGGAAAGGGTGTAGGGATCCTTAGTGAAGGCCTCCCCTGGTGCTCCTTTCTTCTCCTCAGAGCCCTCCATGGGCAGAGGCAATGTAGGTGGAGGATGTAAACCGGAGAGGGCAGGTGGCATGGAGTGAACCATCTGGATCCCACCGACTGGCACCATGGGGATAGGAGCTCGTACTTGCTGCTGAGAGTGGAGTGGAAGATGACTGAAGACAGAGTCAGTAGGACCCTCAGGGAAAAGGCTGGAGCCGTGATGTTCATAAGCACCTTCTTGGTCTCCATGGAGACTGAAGTAAGGAACCTGAGGTAATCCTCTTCTTAGATTCTACACAGGGAAACAGAGCACAGAGTTTGTTCAGATCCAACCATTTTCCATTCTTGTGCTAAACTTCCTCCCTCTCCCCCCACCCCCACCACCCTCCCTCAGGATGCCCAGCACCTAGGAAGAATTTCTCAAAACTGAATAGATTTCTCAGCTGTCTTTGTTCAGTTCTTTAATGAAGGTGCGGGCCTGTGGACAGTGGCTTTTGCTTCTAAACAGCAGGGTGCTAAAGTATCCAGTGAATTTCCCACAAGGCACAAAGTCACACGTGGGCTATTTTCTTCATAAGAGCAAATGAAAAGAATGGATTTACTAGGAAAACAACTAACAACAATGCAAAAAAAAACAGAAAAAAGAAAGAAAACCAAACAAACAATAAACAACTAGCAAATACTGATGGGATTGAAATTAAAAAAAGATAATATTATCAACTACTTATGTATTAGGCTGAGCTGAAAGATATTCCTGAGACGAGGTAGAAATGACAAGTTAGCAACAGGCTTGTAGGAAAATTCTTTTTCCCACAAAGGATGGCTGGGCGGTTATGAGAAACCGCAAACCAGTTTTTGTCCTGTGCAATGTCTTGGGCTACAGGAACACATCCCTCCTCAGGAGAGGTCACTTTGTGGTGAGCATCTATCTAGTGGAAGATATCCCTGCTGTGGAGAGGTCTTACACTAACCTACAAGAATGCACACCTACTAAGAAGAGATCTGATAAAGAATGCAAGTTTCTTCAAGTCCTCGTTCAAGGCCAAATCTTACAGAAATGACTGTGTTGAGAAGGAAGCAAATAGTTGCTAACCATCACATGTGTTTAATAGTTAATCATTTATACTCAATTTTATAGCTGGAAATCAAAGATGATTATGCCTCAATTCCTCTGTTGATATTACTTATAACATAAATGTTTTCTTCAAAATTAAGCAAAAGTATTAAGAAACTGGAGCCAGATTTCACGGTTTTAGTCCTGAAATGAAGGTTTAATTTGCTATACTTGTTTTTGTAGCAGAACATAGTTCAGATTGCTAGATTATTGTGCTCTAGTAAATATATAAGATCCTCAATTGCTATGATTCATTAATAATGTACTCCACTGTTGGCTTATATGAGAACTCAAGATAGTTTAAAAATTTGTCAGGTACAGCGGTAATCTAAGAAAGCAATCTTAAAATCTGTTGTAATTTATCTCAAGGATGCCTCCACTCTCAGATTCAAGGACTGACTCTTACCATTAAAGATTCACCCAGTTCTATTTAGATTTGAGCCTGGCTCAGGAACTATAAATGATGCATATGCCTGCTACTGTGTGCCATGCTTGGAATTGGTTGTGCTCTGGGCTACATCTTATCCAAGCTACAGACAAATGTTTTTTTTTTCTATAACACAGATGAAATGGTTCAGTCACCAGCCTTGGGATTGCCAGAATTTCACAAGCTAGGATGGGGGAACATTTCAGGACTCAAGAAGACTCCCCTAAATGCTGTATACATAGAATTCCTGACCCTCCACTCTGCTTTAAAAAAGAACAAGTGATCAAACACCAGTTAAGGCAGAGGAACCCTAATGCTTGTGGGATTAGGAATTATTTAAAAAGATAATAATCTCCAAAGAAAATGAATTATTTGGAAACCATAGTTATCAGAGATTTAAAGGCTTAAAATAAAAGGCGACTTGGGTATGTTTCCATTTTCCTGTTATGTTTCCGTTTGTTCCTTGTGCCATCCACTGCATATACCTCCTGAGAGTGCAGATCTTATCAGCTGGCCGAGGAAGGGGTCAGCAGAAGACACTAGGAGAGATGTACCATTACACAGATCTACTTGAGATTCCCGACTCTAGGCTGATAACAGAGTGATGGATTAGCTTCTAAAACTAGAAGACATTCTGTGTGTCCTAAATCCAATAAAAGCTTGGCTCTCAATAGATATTTCAGATTCAGACCGTCACTGATCAGAAGTGAAGTGATGACCATAGGACTGGATGAATAAAACGCACAGGCTTTTAAAATTCTATTCTCTACCAGAAGATGTGAGGGTGGAATCTTAGAGCTGCATGCTGCCTGCCCTAAATCTGGCCTTAAGCTGAGACTAAATCAATTATTTCTTGTATCAGAGTGGGCATCAGAGTCTTTTCATACCAGTCCCTGTACTGTGGGGCCTGCATCAATGTTGGCACAATGACAGCAGAATTCTAGAAAAGGGACTACGGTTAGTCATATTCCAGTCTGATGTTTTCATACATTGTTAGATGCCTTCACCTGAGAAAGCAGTCAGGAGAAATACCTGTGAGAGCACACACAGCCAGGTCTATTTTGCTCTGACCAGGAGCACCTTGTTCACACCTCACAGAAAGATGAAAAATTTCCCTGCTCATCCAAAAGGGACGAATGCACATCGACAGAACTGGACTGGGTAGCAGGCCAAAGGCTGTGTCAGTGATGAAGTCTATGATCTCTGGGAGATACCCAGCCATTTTAAAAAGAAACAACAAAATAAAATAAACAAGACCCTGCACGAAAACTAGTACAAACTCAGTAACTGATGAAACTAATTTTCTTCCAACTACTCTGTAGTCTCAATTAGAGGGTCAAAATTAGATGAATTCTTTTATTGCTTAATTTCTTTAATTAATTAGTTAATTAATTCCTTAATTCCTTTGCTCGAGTTTAACAGCGTATTACATCAATGTCTCTGTTTTCCCGATGTGATTGCCTGAAAGAGTTCCACCACCTCATACAGGCCAGTTATGGGCCATTTGGCCAAATGCTGAATCAAAAGCTTCAAAGATGATGGGTCAGGACTGGTTTAGTACACCCTGCCAGCATCACCATGTCTCCATCAGAGGAAGCATTTGATGCTACCCCAGAGGGACTTCCAGCTTCACATCCATGATGCAGTAACTTATGCTACACAAGATACATAGATGTGCAAAGATGTGGTGTCTTTTCTTAACTTGCTAGTGTATTAGGTTGAAATCAGTCATGTCCATACTGCTGAGCATGTCTCTGCAGGACTGCAACATCAGGATAAAACTTTGTACCTGATTTATGAAAAGGGGTGATGAGGATACAGGGAGGAAAGCTCGGAGCTTTCCTGAAGTTCGAGAATGACAGTGTGAGTTTATGATTCAAGACAGCCGTAGGCGATGAGAAGGAGGGGACAGGCCGCAAGGGCAGCTATAGAGAGAGTTAGGAGTTGGCAGTGGCTTCTATTTCTGAGAAAGACCATGCTATATCAGACAGAATCCAGAGCAAAGAGAATACAGACAGAAACAAAGATCCGGAAACTAAAAAGACTCTTAAAGGAAACAAACCCAGAAGCAGGCCTCTGTGCTGCCTGTCTTTTGACAGCCCTCTCCAGATGAAAAGAGACCCCAAGATCTCCTGGGCTTCTCTCAACGGCTTGTTACTAAAACCCTGGTTTCAGGCTGGTCTATGACCGCCACTGCTGCCACCTTGGTTTATAGTAAAGGTGAAAGGCAGAAGCCTCAGAATATTCTCGAAGTTCTCTGACTGCTCATTCTCTAGGCCTGCGTTTTCACTTAGCATCTCTACCAGGTGAGAACAGCAACAAACACAGAAGCCTCTGTGCCTTTGACTCCTGAGCTACCCGAGTGATGCACTGCCTTTTTCTCGGCCCTGACCATTTTCCCATGAGCACTCATGTCGGGAAATGTCATGAATATATTTTTACCAAAGCATTTTGGAAGTCAAGGACGAGGACTGGATCAGAATCCTCACCTGCTGAAGAGTGCCTATCACTGACACAGGAGTGTCCTCATGTTTGACTATGCAGGCATGCCATCCCCAGGGCTCATGCCTCGAATTAATTAAGCTTAGAAAACATTCCAAAGGCTTCACCTGTTCCCAGCTGGAAGTTCCCTCCTGATCTGATGCAATATTATACCTGGAATAATGCCACAGCCACGTCACCAACACAGTGTGTAATAAAAATATCTTCCTGCTATTTGTATTAATAGGTTCCCTCCTTCCCTCAAGAGACAACCACGTTATAATAAACGCCTTACAATTATGCTACGGTAAATACCAATGTTCTGCAGCTTTGGTGGAAAGAGAGCTCACTCAGGTCATACTTACAGGAGGCCCCAATACAATTGGCTCTGTTTGCAGATACTGTCCCATGGATAATGGCGGGTTATGATATAAAGCCCTTCTGGGAGATGGTGCTCTGATGGCCGTCATATATCTTTTCTCTCTTCTGGGAGAGAGGTCTCTTCTTGCTGCCATGTCTTTTCCAGGAGACAATGGCCTCCTTGGGGACAAATGCCTTCTTGGCGAAGCATCCCCTTGAGACATCTCTCTCCTCAATGCCGCTTCCTTTCTTGGTGACAGATGCCTCATGGGTGACAAATCTCTTCTAGGTGATAAATGTCTTCTCGGTGACAAGTCTCCTTTGGGTATCAGATACCTCTTTGGCGAATTATCGCGACACGGTGAAGAATCATATCCTGGTGAAGAATGGTGGCTCGAGGGGGAGAATTCCCTTGGGGAGGAGCTTGGCTCCGAAGACAACATGGCCTCTTCATCCATGCAACTCGGGATGTCTAACCTGTCTTTGTCTGGTTCAGAGTCCGTACTTTTGCTCTGGAACAGTCTCTGATACTCTGTCATCTGGGTATCTTCGCAAGAGTCACTGGGTGTCATGAGCTGAGTAACCTGAATACTTGGCAGAGTAACCAAATAGCTGATCAATGAAGGATGTCCCAGAGAGTTATCTGGAGGAACTCCATGGGGTACAGCGCCAACGTTGACAGGCAAAGAGGAGAACCTAGGAGGCTGAGGACTGGTGCTTCTTGACCTTGTTTTGGGTGTCAGATCTCCCTGGTCATCAAAGTCATCATCATCTTCATCATCGTCGTCGTTGTCATCTCCGTCTTCGCCATCAGATTCCTCAGCATCTGAGAACTGGTGATCAGTTGAAATGCTGGACATGCTATGCTTCTCAGATGTTTTGTGCATATCTTCCATATTTTCTGAAACAGTCCAATAACAGTGATTAAAATCCCACGTTCGAGGCTAGGAGCTCACGTCTGCCCCAGCACTCGTTCCCAAAGCTTCCCTTGGCCCCTTGGTCCTCTGAAACAATCACACCTCTGAGCTACCCCTGGACACTGACTTGCCCCTGCCTATTTGCTTTCATCCCTGAGAAGTCCAGAACAGGATCTCATGCTTTAGACTTCAGAGATGTTGCACTGGGAAACTCTAAACAAATGGGCGTGGTTAATATTGCTGATAACAAAGGCATGGGCCATCTCTGCTGCTGCAGGTGCCAGTTTGATTTAAGAGGGTTGCCTCAGGAGGTTTGCTGACCTTCAGATTCTCTACTGACTGAGGGTAACCATGGATATTTTTTCTACTGAGTCTCCTCTAAATAGGAATACCAACACATTAAAATGCTTTCAACTTCCTCCAAAAGCTCCAAAACATATAAATCATAACCGCATCCTCCTCTCACACACACACACACAGCCCTTCACATTTTTAGATACAACTATGTTCCTAGTAAGGTCTCCCCACCTCTAAAAAAGTGACACTTGAAATGTCTTTATTTCTCATTAGTAGTTTCCAGGCAATTCAGTGTGCCATTTCATTTCCTGCAGAGTATTTAAGAAAGTGACAGGCAGTCACTGGGCTATAAAGCCCACCAAAGAGCTATAAAGCCCACCAAAGAGGCCAATCAACTCAGTAAGTCACACACCTGCTTCTTCAGTTTCTGTGTCCTCGACTGATGTCATTGAGACTCCCAGCTCCAGGCATTTCTTCATGTGTGCTTTAGATTTCATGTGTTTCGTTAGGTTTCCTGGGAAACAAAACAAGAAAACAAGAGAATTAACTGGCTCTCAAACTGTGGCGATTGAAGCCAAATATGTGTGATGAACTACCTTGTGTATATACATCTTTCTACACCATAAAACATATCGAAAAGAGATTCAGAGGTCAGCTGAGATGTGCAGAGCCCGTTCTTTCATTCTGATGAAATTAGCCCGCCATTTTCTGCTATCATCTTGACAACAGAATAGCCATGTACCAGGATGCATCTGATTTTCAAGCGCAGTCTCCTAGCAGCCTAGCTGGAAACTCAACCTAATGAAAGCATTTGTTCTCTACTTGAGCTATGCTTCTATTAAATAAATCAATGAATCACAAATATTTTTTTCTAAAAATTGCTCACATTATTATTAATTCATTGCTTACATAGCTAAGGATTCTATATATTAGTTTAATACTTCCAACAAAATATTTCTACACCTTTATTGCTTTTATCAAAACATCTTATCTGCAATTTTTTAAGGAGCTCAAAAATTTGGAGGCTATAATAATTCTTAAAGATATAAGTTACTGTTAAAACTATTAAATTTCTGCAAATTCATAAAACTTGTCTGTTTCTTGTTGGGGAATATTATTTTAAGGTGTGTTACTTTTGTTCATGCTGTGGGACATTTGTTTAATGATGTAAAGATGTGTTGCTTTTGTTGATGCTGCATTTGTTTAACTGTGAAGCTGTGATTCTTTGCCTGTCTAAAACACCTGATAAAGTACTTAATGTCCAATAGCAAGGCAGTACCAAGTATAGGTGGGGGACTGGCAGTCAGAAAGTACAAACAGAAGAAGAAAGGAAGAGAAGGAGCAAGATAGAAGAAGGAGAGGAGGACATCAGGGGTCAGATATCCAGCCATGGATTGAGAATAAAAGTAAGAAAGATAAAAGCCCAGGGGGAAAAGGTAGATGGGATAATTTAAGTTAAGAAAAGCTGGCGAGAAACAAGTCAAGGCTGGACACTCATAAATAATAATAACAATCTGTTTGTGATTTATTTGGGAGCTGGGTGGTGTGCCCCCAGAGAACACAACGAGCCAAAAAGTACAAAGGGTAAACAACAACAACAGTTTCTGCTACAGTTTTTGTGTGGATGGTATGCATATGGGTGTAGATGCTAATTATGGCAAGATAATTTACAGCCAGTCCCCTGTATCCATGACTTCTATATCTGTAGACTCACCCAAGGATATTAAAAAAATGAAAAGAATATTATCTGTATTTAAAGTATACAGGAGAATGTGAACTATGTGCCAGTGATACAGGACCTGGTATGGGGGAGTAAGTATCTGTGGGGGGTCCCAGAATCAATCCCTCATAGGCACAAGGCTAACTGTATTTAGTATGCTTCTTCATAGTATACATATTCTTATTCCAGAGAGGAACTCAGGTGGGCTCTAGATCCCCCCACCCATCTAAGTAGGTTTGAAGTTAGGGGTTAAAAGGGGAAACAGTCCCGTCTTGGCTTTGATTTGCAGAAGTCACGGGCACTTGAGGTAGCATACGAGAGCAAAGAGGACAAGAGAGCGCTGGGAGCTCGGCAGAGGCAAGGAGGAGGTCTTCATATACATTTGCGCTAGAAGAAAGAACTCTGAAAAGCAGGTACTTCAGCAGCATGTGAGTCCTGCGGGGCTTCCTAGAATGTTTTGCTCACCCCCACAAGACCTCTAACTATACACTTCCAAAGGCTGCCATGGAAATTCCATGTACACCAATGTACACCATTTCCTGCTGATGGTCCAGGCAATGGTTCAGAGCCAATTTAATCAGCTACCTAGAAATGGATTGTTTCATCATCCAGTTCCATGCACCTCTCCTGACAGCATGCCCGGAGAAGACATAACCTTTGTAATGACTGGTGGATTTGCAGTGTGTCCTAAAAAAAAATCACCCTTTTTTTCTTTCCTCTCAGGAACTTCTCAGTAAGCTGGACCATGCTAAGGGAAGGGGGTATTTAAAGAATAGCATGCTTATTTCTTTTGAAATACAAGTGAATATGCTCTCTCTCTCTTCTTGGACTTCAGGTGAGGCATTATGGACACATAAATACTCTCCTAATAAACATCAGATATTTGAAGACACAAAACATTTACACTTCCATCAAGAAAACACACTTTAAGATTGTGGCTACAACTGAAATAGGTATACAACTCCGTACTGCATTATCGTAATTCAGATCTGCTTTTAACCGTTGACATCAGAGCAGGTTACTTAATCTAAAATTTAAAGTTAAGACTCTGAAAATGAAGAGGGGTTAATGAGGGGCTGTCTACAAGCTACCTTAGATAGACCTGACAACTCAGCGTGAAGATTTTCATCATATCACAGAATAATAGAAATGTAAGAGCAGCAACCAAGAGCGAAACATCTCTGCATAAATCAGCCCACTGAAACGGATATTTGAAAATGATAGAATGTTATTTCAGGGCAGGTCCGAGACCAACCGTTGAGGTCTAGGAGTCAGCCTTGTCTCCATGTCGATGAATACACAGCAGAAGCTATCAAATCTCTATACATAATTAATGCAGCTATGGATGGAGGGGGCCCACCAGGGAGTCGGTGGGGCTTTACATTATTTATACTCTTGAAACTGACGATGGCACATATTTTCTTCCCAGTTGCTTTCCTTGCTTAGCCACTGCCTCTCATGTACTGTCTCCCTGCAGAATTTCAATATTGGTGCAAATATTATCTAGCCCACATAAATTTCCCACATGAAGTAATGGCTATCCAGGCACTTCTAAGCCACTTCCTTCAGAGACAACCTGCCTGGCCCTGTGTCTGTAGCTCTTAATTAGTCATCAAAGGAGCCTTCCAGTCTCATATACATCCTTTGATCCTGGGCAGAAAGGAGGAAATAGATCTCAGGGGGTCATATTTTTCACAAACAAAATACTCTTTATTGTTGGTGAAAGTGAGTTAGAAAATAGTATTCAGAATCCTAAGTAGCTAGAAGTTATCCTGAAATGTATCCCCCACCCCCTGCAAAAAAATAAAATAAAATACAAAAACAAACAAAAAATGGCGGCAAAAATCAGGTTTTTACCTTTCGTCTTGAAAGCAAAATTACATAACTTGCATACATAAGGCCGGACGTCAGTATGAGTGCGTATGTGTTTTTTGAGCATGCTTGGCTTCTTACAGCGGATCCCACACTCTTCACAAATGTACTTTCCACGTCCACGTCCTCTGACATACACATAATCTTCGTTTGATTTGTACCTATATGAAGAATAGGCAATCCCGTGTGATTTTAAACACTCTTAGCATGTGATACATCAAGCCAAAAGCTAATCATTGCCTGACTTCAATTTTTATGAGGGTCTTTTCCTTCTTGACTTCTATGAACCCTGGGAAGTTTATACAGCAAATACCTGAGACGATTATATAACAGATTTATCACTGTAAACAAAATGTCACTCCAGATGGAATTACATATTTACAGATGTAGTACACAGATGTTCCAATAGGTTTACATAAGCCTAAAGAGATACAGACCTCAACCTGTATCTGCATTAGTACAGCCTCCAACCAGGGAACCTTGCTAAAAGCATATTAGGATAATCATCCTTCATGCACAATCTGTTAACATGACATCATCTACAATATACGTGTGCAAGCACTCACTCCTCTACACTTGCTAAAATAAGCACAAGCGAGAATAGAATTCTTCCTTGCCAGCATCCACTCGACTTTTGCAATCCTGGCACATGAGCGCCTCAGAAATTGCATCTTTACACAGGCTGAGCTCACTTCACCAACTGCTGTCTACAGGTTTGACCTGTCCTACCTAGGATCACGAATCTGTACTAGTGTGGAGTCTGGATGCTGACTGGTTTCTTAAAGGCACAGTTGCATAATGAAAACGAGAGACTCTGGAATAAAATTAGTATTTGTTTCCTGAAGGTTTGGAGGGGTTATCTGAGGTCATCCACTTCCGTGAAACCGAGTAGATGAAGACTCAGAAGAGAAGAAACCCATCTAATGTTATGCACTCTCTTTTGTTTAGAGAACAACAGCAGTTAGTACACCGTAGGTTTGTACCACACAATCGATGAGTAGTATGATCTCTTACACGGCAGCAAGGCTAGAATTTTAGATCTCATATCATTCTGGGAAGAAAGCATTTCTGAGGGTGCTTTGGGTAGCTTACAACAGTAGGCTCACATGCAAAATTCCTTGTTCCCCTGTGTATTTCCTTAGTGGTATTTAGATTCATAGCTGATTTTCCATTCTAAAAGGTTGGTGAGTATTCCCATCTTGCTCTAGCTAATACCCCCAACAGGTACAAAGACCAATTCAAATTTTCAGAAAGCTTTTCAAAAAGAAAAATATCCATCAACCTACTGGGAGGTCAATTCTTCTATGGATAATACTTCATCTTAGCATGCTTGACATTTTGGTCAGTACTAACCTCGGGGGAAAATGAAGGTCAACAATTTTGCAAGCCCTTTCTTTTTTTATAAAACACTTAACTTTGGCTTGGTCTTCAAACCTGTTTTCTTTTCACATTTGAATTTTATAATAAATCAGAGTAAATCCTCAAGATACAGAAATACCCTTCTCCGTTCAATTTTATTCTCTGTTGCTAAGGCAGTGGAACGCTTAAGGAGACACAGTGACTTTACAGAAAGCCAATATTCTTCAGGGAAGAGTACTCCAGGTTTATCTATAGCCTGTCATCATGGCTGATTAGAAACACATCTTATCCTCTAACGAGAGCTTGTTTTCAGTTTCTTATGATTAACTCACTTCCTAAATGGAATAAAGTAAAATTCTACATAAATCTGTATATGAGCAGAATGTATCCAGATAGCCTTTTTACTCTTTAATATTTCTGCAGACCCACAAATCTACCTGATACATAACGGACTTTGGAAAAGAGTAATTTAAAGAAGTACTTATTAGCCATATCTATTAGGTAACCTGGATAATCTGGCAATAATTCTTCGGTGTTGCTGTTACCACTTTGCAATCAACAATACAAGAGGTGGGAACACACTGTTTGGAATGAAAGCCTGGATACCAGAATTGGGTAGAGAACTGGTTCAGAGATTTAAAAATGATTGGGCAAGGAAAAAAAAAATACATGTACAAGCTTTTTGAATCATCAAAACAGCAATGAGAGATTCTCAAACATGCTTTGACTTATGTTCTCCTTTAGTGGAGATAGACTCCCCAAAGCACAAAGTAATCCTGCTCACTCCTGCAAGCTAGCGGTACACATGCAACTCTCTGAAGAAGGCTGCTGCACAAAAGTACAGTGACTGATTCACAGAGACCACGCTGTCTCTCAGGAAAGATAAAATCCCAAGTCCTTCTCATTCGCATAATGAAATGAGGAATGTCAAAATTTACTGAGGCCAAGTTCATTGCATATGTGCAACTGTGGTAAAAAAAAAAAAAAGACTCAGTGAGTTAATGGGGCAAAAAAGCCAAGGGCAACTCAACTATAATAAATAACTCCAAATTGGTCAAACTACGAGAAAATTTCTGTAGTAAAAACTAACAATATTTTATCCTTCAAATACTATTGGAACGAAAGTATGTTCATGAAACTATGTAATTTATTGGTAGGTTGGTGAGATAAGACTAATGGCATGAACCCCAAAATGTAATTAAATGTTTTTTTATCTAAAATCATAAATCAAAACTTCTTCCGTGGATTAAAATCAAATAGTATATTTCTATTGAACCATAAAACTAGCTATTACCTGTACATACTTTCTCTTAATATACACATAAGAAAACCACTGGGCCTTACTACTTGAGTTTTAGTGGTTCAGAATGTTTGAAAAGAGGTTGTTATCTACCAATAGAGACAGAGAACATGGGAAACTAAATGCAATGTGATACCTTGACTTGAATCAAGAGCAAAAAAAAAAAAAAGGACATGGGGTGGGGTGTGAAGCTCTCAGAATCCCGTGAAAGTCTGCAGTTCAAAGAAATGATTTCTTAGGAATATCCAGAAGTATGCATGATTTCACTAACATCAACACAGAATACAAATATGCCCACGTAGTAATCCAAATGCCCTTAAAATATTAAATAATGAAGGAACTTAAGTGAGACAAAAGGCTGCCAACATAGATTTCATATAAAATTTGAGATGTGAGACACACGCATAGCAGAGCCATGCTCAGTGACGACAAGACCTAGAAGATGGATGCAGTTGCAATCTGTCACCAGCCAGAGTTTATACACTTGACTGCGAACAGAAACTCCCTTTGAGATTCTGCAAGCGTGCCCACTATTTACCATAGGCAAACACTCAGGACCTTCCACACCAACAGGAAACATTTGACATTTGGGTTTTCCTTACCCCCCTTCAAAGATCTTAATTCGGATTGGCTCGGTTTGTTTGGATCCAAGATCTTTATCTCCGTGCATCTCTCCTTTCCCTCTTTCCTTTAAGACGTTTCCCACTAATTTCCTTTCCAGTTTGCTGCCAAACAAGAAGGGTGCATCCGGTTTCATCTGCAGGGTCAAAAGAGAACCATTTCACATGCTTTCTCCAGGATACACTGGCCCATGCAGCCCACACTCCTGTCACCTCAGAAGTGAGTTTCAATTCCATCATGAGAGGCTGTGGGCTGAATGCAGAAAACAAAAGGACACTGGGGGTAAAATCAGAGGGAAGACGGGTTTCCAGATGGTGAATTTAATGTTTGTTTAAACGCAGGGGCACTGGCTGGTTCACACTTCCTCTGCCCAGTGTTGAGAGAGACTTCAAAGACACATTCTACATTTTTGAAATAGCAAGCCAAACAATCCACATTAAGAAGTGGTTTCAAAAATCACTGAAGGCAAAATAATCACGGACATGCATGAGAAACATATTTTTTAAATCTCTATTTTCCTCATTATTAATTTGGTTTATTCTAAGGTTATTTATATTTAAATTTTTTATGTGTAAGTACTAACTGTTTGGGAGCAAACCAGCCAATAACAATAACTGGGGAAGCCATTTTTGAAAAAGATATGGAGAATATAAACTTTAGCCAAACACACCACTGGATCACGGATGATGGCATTTGCTAATCTGAGCGCTAACACCCTTCACACTTTTTCCTGAATTTTTTCTCAGTATCCATTTTTAATTAGTTCCCCATTTTATAAGCCCCTGAATTCATCATATCTGTGCTATCACTCAGAGGACAGAGGAAAAGTGACCAATGAACCTTAGTTCCAGTGGGAGAATTTTCCGTATCTGCGCTGAAGCAGGTATGCCCATCCCCTGAGGCTTTCCTGGGAGCCCACAGAGTTAAGTGCAGGCTATGGCTTCTCCATCCCTAAGTAAGACCAGATCACTTAGTATTCCCTAGTTTATGTGAAGCTTTAGATCTTCCACCCTTCATGGTACAATCTGCCTAGATTTAGACCCACAACACACTGTGCTTTCTGACTCTGGGTCTGTACTTACCTGTGCAAATTGCTTCCAGGCACTGGAGGATGTGAGCTTGCCAGTTCCGGGCCTGTGCATAGCAGCCAGAGTATAAATTTCTGCAGTGATTTTTTGTTTGGATCTCAGAAGGGCCAGCGTGGTCTTGGTGTTCAATCCTGATGGGTTTGGGTTACAGGAACTAATGCACCATGAAGCATAAACTGAGGATTTGAAGGTGGCCTGTTGCACAAAATTGGGTTTTGTATAATTTAAGAAGCACCAACTCACAGTAGTTGTTGTCCGCAGACTAGGGAACTGAAGAATCTGCTGGAAATCTGTCACGTCTGTGAAAAGAAGAGTGGAATTTGCCACGTTTCCTCCAGGACCAGAGGCCATGTGAACCAGCATGCCGACAGGCAGCTTGCGGGCCTTCCCTTCCTCTTCCTGCTGACTGCCTCCTGCGTGCAGCGAAGAACTCTGAGGGCTCAGGCTCATGTCTGACGCCGTCTCATCGATGTCCAACTCATCCGAGGACTCTCTGCTCTCCGAAGGCCCACTGAACTTCCGCCGTGGAGGTGCCCTGGAACCCGGAAGTATCTCCCTGTTGGGAGGGAAAGGCCCACTGGCAGACGGGTGGTCTTGAGAAGAGGAAGGCGACAGGGAGGAGAAGGAAGATGACCTTGACTGGGAGCCATCCTTGGGCTCCGAAGCACACCCTTGCCTCACTAGCTGGGGTTTCTGGGGGCGGGAGAGGCCCTTCTTGATGTCTGAGTTGGTCAGCTCCACTGCACTGAGCTCTTCCACAATCTGCCCGTACATCTTCTCCTCTTTCACCCGTTTCTGCTGCTTTGTTTCCATGAAGAGCTCCAAACTGCTGGCTGGAGACAGCATCCGCTTGCTGCCCCCGAGAGAGGCTGCGCTGTCCGAGGTGGACGGTAAACACAGGGGGATGGAGGATTCTAAGCCCAGAGGTAAGGTCTGAGGTACTTTCCAAAGAGGGTATTTCTCCAAGCCTGTGTGCTGCCCAAGCACTTGGGCTATGTTCAGTCCTATCCCTTGCATGGCTGCGTTGGTTACCAGTGTTCTTTGGGTCATATTCTCATCAACCTTGCATATGACAATTGCGGGGCTATTCTGTCCGAGTATCTGAGAAATGCTTGTGTACATGACGCTGCCGTAGGATGGGACATGGGTCTGGATGCGAACAGGAACCACCGTTCCCGGGAGAGACTGCAAAGGCCCGGCATTTTCAGAGGCAAAATCTTCTCGAAGAAGCTGCTCAGTGGGCGTTTCAGTGGATTTACTGTTAGGGTCTGACGGAAACTTCGGAGGGAGGTTCTTGGAGTGTAGCCCTGGTGTTGCGGAATAACATGGGTAAGTCTGTTCTTTTGCATGTGCGTAGTCAGCGGATTTTTTTCCAGTGTGTTCTGCTACGTGCTCTAAGGGGTAGCTAGAATGAATGTCAGCTTGGAAAGAAGGCTTGGTGTAGCTGTTCTGAGGGTGAGGAGCAAAGGGATGGGGGAAATGGGCCTGCCACCAGGGAGGCTGCTGAGCTGGTAAATGAACCATACAGACAGTCGGGTACTGAAACTGAAACAAGGCATTCTGGATAGGGGAAAATGGGACCGTGTCTTGGTGTGGAAACAGATGTGGCTGCTCGGGTAAGTGCTTGCTCGCCATGTAGGGTGCTGGTGGCATCAACGGATTTCTCAGAGATTCTTGACTGTCCACGTGCATGATCTGTTGTGGGGCATGGAGTGGTGGCCCTGAGCTCAGCTGGCCACAAGGGCCGACCACCTGCTTTCCTGTGTCGTCCCCTGGGAGAGGCGGAAGCACAGAGGACCATGCAGCCCTGAGGCCAGCGTGCAGTTGCTCCATCTGCTCCTGCTTGACGCTGGGGTCAACACCGGCTTCACCTTGGACAATTTCTGGGGAGCCACTAAAGGAAGCCTGTCGCACCAGAAAGCATTTCTTCCTCTCCCGGGACGGGGATAAGGTTGACGGAGCTGCTCCCGCCACCGGAGCATGGGACAGATTCCCGTAATCAAATGATTTACTCCGTATCTCTGGGACTTCTGTCGGATGAGGACAAGGCATTTGCTCGGAGGAACAACGCCTCATTTCTTTCTGGTGGTGATGACCTGGGACAGACAACGAGTATGAACCCGCGGGAACAGTCAAAAACTCAGAATGTTTGCCACTCTCATCCTGCTTAGGGGGTGCCGTGAGCTTAACCGTTTCTTCTCTCTCGAAGGACATAGAGAAGCTGGAACTGTGGGATAAGTTGCTTTCTTGGCTGGGACTTCGAGAAAGGCCGGTGCCTGTGGACTCAAAACTGGACTCCCCTGAGGAATGCTCCATGTCTGCAAGCCGCAAGCGTTTCTTTTTGGGAGGCAACTTCTCAGCAGGGAGTTGGGAAAGGGTCTCACTTCTCTGAGGCCACTGGAATTCCTCCACAGGTTTCTCTGGCTCCTTGGCGGGAGCTTCCTTCTCCTTCTCGGGCTTGTCGGGTTCCTCTGTGACTCTGATTTCGGGAACCTGGATGTTGTGCTGGCGAACAAGCCTTGGCTGTGTATGGTAGGACGGCTGCGGCACCTGCTGGGAAGGGGTTGGCTTGCTTCCACTTTCTGCACCATCCCCTGGAGGAGCCCACTCCGGGCTTACAGGGGCTTCTAAAATCTCACTGTCACATGTCTCAGAAGGTGAGGGGGTCTTGTCCTGCGAACCGGCCACCATTTCTGCTGACTCAGATCTTTCAAAGGAATTGGGCCGGCTCAGCGAGTTTGTGTGCTGAATCACTGAAATCACATTTCCAGGAGGCTTCCTGGCCAGGTCTGACATCTTGTCAGGATCAGCAGCTGAGGGCACATCCTCAGACCCAAGAGAAGAACTTCCAGACGGCAGCTGGGGACGAGCTGGGTCAAAACGCTCAGAGTGACCATGAGGAAGGTTCTCGTGGCCAGGCATGGCAAAGCCACCCCTTCCTCCTTCCTGCATCTTGGGGTCATACTCTAAAGACATCATGCTCACAGGGACGCTTCCCATGCCACCACAGATCATGGGCGCATCCTCCTCGTCCCCCACACTCTTCTCTTTCCTGCGTTTTCTGTTCTCGCAAGGAGTCCCAAACATGGTTGTCACTCCCTGCGAGGGCACAGAGGGGTCCATGAAGTAGTCTCCTCCATGCTTCAAAGAACTCAAGCAGGAAATGTCCCGGTAGCTTGGTTTTGGTGTTTCAGGGTCTTCCCACTTCTTATATGGTTTACGGCAGACATCATAGTCATAGCCAACCCTGTCTCCGGGAACTAATTTCTTGTCCTTCACAGATAAGCTGGCAAGGCTCTTGGACATCCGGGCAGAGTGCTCAGACTCCATGTGCCCCTCCTGTACTGACGGCAGCTCGAAGGCTGCTTGTCTTCTGAGCATGCGCTGGGGAGGTATGCCAACCGTGCCGGGATAGAACACATCATCTGACCCTGTCATCCGCTCATCAAACGAGTGACTTCCTCTCAAAGAAGGAGGGATAGTTAAATTAGTTGCCGAGGAAGTTGGCATGGAGTTGCTTCTAATGAGGGGTGAAGAGTCCACGGGCGCCTCTAAGAGAATCTGATTGCTGCCGGGGAAGTTTCCTGGGTAGAGTTTTCCTTCATTCCTGATGGATGACGGGATGGCCTGTGGTTGCCTGCACTCACTGTTGAATTTTGTGGGCTTCAGCATGCTTGCTTGAGTAGGGTCCATTTCTCCTTTGCTGGGGATCAGCTGGGAGACGGGATCTTCAAACATCTTGACCTCCAGCCTGGTGTTCACATGAGGTAATGGTTCCATGATGCCTCTCCGCCCCATGGTGGTGCGCTCCTGACCAGTGGGAGTAACACTGAGCGTATTCCTTGGACTAAGTCGACAGTATTTTCCGAAGATGATTTCTTCATAAGACTTTGCATTGGTGTTGGGCGGGCTTATCTGCTGCTCTGCACTTTCTGAGCGAGAAAAGTAGCCCGAGTCAGTGCTTCCTTTGCTGTGCGGGCTCAGAAGGTTGAGGGATGGCTCAGAGTCTTGTCCTTTCTTCTCTGAGAGTCGCAGTGCAAGTTTCTGTTTCACTGTGTGAGAGTCGTCTGCTTTAGCATTTAAAGACGGATTTGGGAGCATGTCAGAGCTCAGATACTGAGAGCTCTCATTAGGTAGCGGGATCCCGCTTTTGGGGATAATCAAAATTGGCACCTTCATCGGACCGCCCAAGGATTCTTCCAAGGACCCATGGTAGCTACCCCTGCTAGCAATATCCAATGGGATGGGAGGGCCGGGGCTCATTTTGTCGGGAGCCTCTGCAAATAAAGAGCTCTCCTCATCCGTGTCCGTACTCTGCTCGCCATCCGAATGTATCTCTGCTTCTACATCAATGAAACCGGCCTCCAGGTCCAACTTAGATACAGATGACTCTGTGAAAGGTACCAACCCGGCTTTAATCGCGTGGGCATGAGACTTCCTGTGCTTGTATAAATTGCTCTTGGTCTTGAAAGAGAAACCACAAGGTATGCATGGATATGGCCGCTCACCGGTGTGTGACCTGATGTGTTTCTTCAGGACGCTTGGTTTGGCACACGCCCTGCTGCAGTACGGGCAAATGTATTTGCCGGGCTTTTTGGGTTTGTGCTCCTTCCTGTGAGCATCTTCCGCCTGTTCGATACTTTTCTGGGAGTATTGGCTGTAAGCAGGGTTGAGACTTGAGATCTTCTTTCTAGGATAACCACCTCCATGGCTGTGGATAGGAAAAGGGAATAAGTCCTCAGAGGCAACGGATGGCAAAGGGCCGGGGTAAAGCCAGGGAGGGCCTTCTAGGCTCTGGTGTGGCTTGTTGCTGTGCATGATGCCCTGTGGCAATGAGTGCTGAGGGAAGGAGAGTGAGTGTTGGCATGGGTAAGGGCTCGGACGGTGCGGCGGGTATTGCTTCTCTGTGACTTGATGGACGCCCTCGCCAGGCGAGGCCAGCTTCCCAGAACCAAACAGTTGTGCTGACGCGGCATTTCCGATTTGCTCGGGATCTATTTGTGGCTGCCGCTGTCCTTCCTGACTGCCGAAAGTGCTCATCTTAATAACAGCTGATTGTTCCTGCCTCCATCTACCTGACACACTGTCAGTTTCTCCAGACCTTGAGGTAGCTTTTTGTCCTAGAGCTGTGTCCCCAGTGTCCATTTTTGTTACACAAGGTCTTAAGTGCTACTTTGCCTGGAAGCCAAGCAGACTCATGGAGTGTCTCCAAGGCTGTGCTTTTTAAATCTGGGTTGCTTCCATGGTCTTGGTTGTCTGCAGACTTGTGGATTGTTCCCTCTCTCTGGAACCTTCCACACTCACACTGTAATCGGTGGGCATTGGATGGAAATGTCCTTGATCCAAGCTATAATACAGTTCTCCCCATCCTACAAATGTCCATCTTCAAAAGCAAAGTGCAAAGCTGCAAAGGTTCCTTATGGCATTTGATTTTTTTTTAAACTAGGATGAAATTAGGGTGCTGATTAGTCCCGGAGAAATTCTGCCCATCAGCTACAGCAAAGATCAACAGCCAGCTTCAACAAAGTATAATGACCTGGAGGACAAGAAAACAAGTGGACATAAGAGTCTCCAAATAAGACAGCAATACCCATGCTAAACCATCAGTCTGAAATTGGATAAACTAAAATGTTTTCCATTCCGATAAATTATTTATAGCTATTGCATTAGTTATCTAATTCAAAGATATTAATTTCAAACCCAGAATTATGTCATAAGCATAAATTTCTTCCATGCCTAATATGCAGACAAGTTTTATAAATACTCCTTAATTTTGTTTAGGAATTGTATGGGGAGCCTGAATTCAGTGGCAAAGCAACATGCTTCTCAGCATGAGTATGAGAACCTGGGTTCCATCCGCATATACATCCCAAAGCATCTGAGGGTCAGTGTAATGTAAATATTATTTACAATATATGATTTTTAAAGCCTTAATTAGAAACTTGAAAGCTATTTCTAGCCAAGTTTTTGTGGCTTGCATGCAGAAGTGTATTTCATAATTCCATATAGCATGAAATAAATTATACTCATATATCTGTATTAATATAAAATATAAAAGAAAATAATAAATATAATCAATGTTATGCAATACATGTATAACAAAACATAACTACTTGGGATTTTATATGTTAATACAATACATAAGTACGTTTATAGCTTGAAAACAGCAAACAGCAGAGCTAGATCAAAGATTGATAGAAGATACAAAGATTATCAAAGAACTTTGGTGACACTGTATCAAACTTAATAAAAACAGTCCTAAAACTTTCATAACCTGAAAAGCAAAGCCAACTTGGAAGACAGTTTAAAAAGGACCGTTTAAAAATGAAGACGTTACCTGAACAGTTTAGAGTTCTCATGGGCATGATTGTCCTGACGCGACCTGGACACAAAACAAACACCATTAGGAAAAACTATGCCTCAAACTACAGCATTATTATACAAACATAATGTTCAATGCACCAAGGATGGGAGTCTCAATGCTATGTGCCTAAATCAACCACAAAGATTATTTTACAATGTACTCTCCTAGAGCGATAAGCCTTATGCTGGGCCACCAAAGTAGTCATAAGAGTTGAGCCAGTGCTTCCTTTGAGAGATCGTACAAATTTTCTCCAAGTAAATAAGCTATAAAAAGTTATGTGAGGCATATGCCAATATGCTAATTATTTGAAATAGAAATCAAGAAAGTAATCCCATTTGCAATACTTTCAACAAAAACAAAAAAGAGTATATTTAACCAAAGAGTTGAAAGATCTCTACCATAGAAATTATAGAACATAGATGAAAGAGACAGAAGAGAATACATAAAAACTTGGAAAGATAATCTAGCTTCACGGTTAGTAATAATCAATATAATTATATAACCATACTACCCAAAATAATCTATAGATTTAATGTAATGCTAATCAAAAACACCACAGACATTCTTCACAGACAAAGAAAAATTAAATTCTAGAATTCACATGGGGACATACATGTGAGGTATTATTCTGCCTTAAAAAGAATGAAAATTTGGGGGCCATCACAACGGCTCAGTTGGAAAAGTGTTTGCCACACAAGTATGAATTTGAGCCCCAGAGTGTTGAGGAGACAGAGACAGGAACATGATTAGCCAATCAGTATTGCCAACTCAGCAAGCTCCAGATTCAGTGAGAGACCCATGCCCCAAAATAAAATAAATAAAGGTAGGAGTGATGGATGAAGACACATGTTGTTACCCCCACCTAGTCTTCACATGCACATGTCACCTGAACACACGTGTGTATATTAACACACAAACATGGACATACAGAAGGTGAGATCCCATTGTTTGCAATAACTCATGGAACTGAGGACCATTACAGGATGTGGAATAGCCCAGAGATGGAAAAACATGAACCATATAATCACATCCCTATGCGAAATCTAAAACGCTCTCATGGAAGAAGAGTTGAGAGCAGAGTGGAAGCATCCTAGCTATTCGGAACGGTAAAGGGAGATGGGGCTCACTGGGTATTAAGGAAAGTTAGGAGCAAATGTACTGTGCTATGATATAGTTAGGAGAATACAGTTCACAACATGCCATATAATTCAAACTTGAAAAAAATGATCTTGAGCTGGATTTAAACGTTACAGTATTGCATGGTGACCCTGTAATTAGATGGATTTTGTTTTATATAAGAACTTAAATTTAATTATTAAAGTAACTTTCTATTTCCCAAGACTGATACATAGAGCAAAACTTGACCCACTGCTAATTGATGATTGGTCCACTGCTAATTCCTTAGATATCAAAAGTTGAAAATTGGGCTGGGTGGTGGTGGCGCCTGCCTTTAATCCCAGCACTCATGAGGTGGAGGCGGGTAGATCTCTTTTAAGTTTGAGGCCAGCCTGGTCTACAGAGCTAGTTCTAGGACAGCTTCCAAAGCTACAGAGAAACCCTGTCTCGAAAACAAACAAACACAAAAAATATTTGAAAATTGTGGTTTTTAATTTTTGAATAATTGAATATATTTGAATATTTAAGATCTGAATATTTAAATGAGCTGCTTACTTCCATAATATTTAAATTACAGAAGTGTGAAGGAGTCCCTCAGACAGGGTGAGGAGGAAGGACCACTTGGTTATTGTGAAGACTTCAAGTGACTCCCAATAAGGAATCCTGAATGTAGTACCCAGTGGATCCTGAGGCTTTGGAGCTAAGTCCCACCAGTCAGGATAAAAACGGAGATGTCTCCATGATAGTCTATGTAGTAGTCCTTATTGAAACAAAACAGCTAAGCTAATGGCTGAGAATCCTTCACTGAAAGTTTACTTGTAAGTAAGTGCTTGTGCACAAAGAATTGTGTCGAAGGACTCTGAAAGCCAGGCTCACAGAGAAAACAGGACCACAAGGAAAAGTACAGGCGTGTACTGACCAAACCTTGCTCAGGTGACAGAAACTGAGTGAAGGAAAACTTACTGCATATGAGTAAGCATATTATAATCCCGTTTTAATAAAAAGAGATTGAAAGTGGGTGGTGGTGATGCACATCTTTAATCCCAGCACTAGAGAGGCAGGGGCAGGCAGATCTCTAAGTCCAAGGGTCAGCCTGGTCTGCAGAGTGAGTTACAGGACAGTCAGGGCTGCATAGAGAAACCCGGTCTTGAAAAAACAAACAATAGAAAAAGAAAAAGGGAAATAAAAAGAGGTGGAAGATGGACAATTTCATAAAGATGCTACTGTGTGTGTGTGTATGTGTATGTATGTGTGTATGTGTGTACATGTGTGTGATGTGGGAGTGTCATATATCAATCTGTTGATTTCATTGGCTAAGCAATAAAGAAACTGCTAGGCCCATTGGATAGGCCCACCCTTAGGTGGGTGGAGTAAACAGAACAGAATGCCGGGAGGAAGAGGAAGTGAGCTCAGACTCCACAGCTCTCCTCTCCGGAGCAGACGCAAGAGAGACGCCATGCTACCTGCTCCAGGGAAGACGCATGCTATGAAGCTCCGACCCAGGATGGACTTAGGCTAGAATCTTCCAGGTAAGACCGGTGCTATACAGATGATAAGAAATGGGCTAGTCCAGGTGCGAGAGTTAGCCTAGAAGAGGCTAGATAGGAATGGGCCAAAGCAGTGTTTAAATGAATACAGTGTCTGTGTAATTATTTCGGGTAAAGCTAGCCGGGCAGGCGGCTTGGGGTGTTTGGGGACGCAGCCCCGCCGCCGCGCGCCCTTATTACTACATGTGTGTGTATGTGTGTGTATATGTGTGTATGTGTATGTATGTGTGTGTATATGTGTGTATGTGTATGTATGTGTGTGTATATGTGTGTATGTGTATGTATGTGTGTGTATATGTGTGTGTATGTATGTGTGTGTACATGTGTGTGTATGTGTGTGTATATGTATGTATGTGTATATGTATGTGTATGTATGTGTATATGTATGTGTGTGTGTGTGTGTGTACATGTGGAGATCAGAAAACAGCCCAGTTGTCCATCTGTAGGTGCTGCTCACTTGTCTGTCTGCTCTTTTGAGAGAGGGGCTCTCATTTGCCAAGTGCTCTGGGCTGTCTGGCCAAGAAGCCCAAGGTTTGGATTGTCTCTGCTTCAATAGTGTGTGCCCCCAATGCCTGCCCTTTCTATGTGGTTCTGAGGATCAAACTCAAATTCTCATGGTTGTGCAGCAAGGTCTTTTCCAAATGACCTATCATCTCTCCAGTCCTCCAGCAACTTTTAATAGTAGTGAAATTGTGGAGATGGAGCCAATCATTTACAGCCAGACATTTTAACAGGAAGCTCCTTCCATTAGTAGCTATGTGGCATAATAAATAGATCTTCAAATCGCCTGTATAGAGACTAAGTCACATACATATTAATGTTGATTTGTTGGAAACTTCTGCATTGAATTGAGGTTTGTCTCCTCACAGTGATTTTCCTAATTTCAAAGAAAACTGATGGCCTCAAAGTATATCAGTGAGAATTTACGTCAATCAATTCCAGGCAGGGCACTAACAAAAGTGCATGGCATTGCCCCTAAACTGGTGAAACTCTGTGCATAATTCAATATTTAAGGTCCCTGTAATATAGCTTATTTGGAACTTTGAGAGGCAAGTATGGCCCTCTAAAGTGGAAGTAGAATTTGCCTGTGATTCATGAAGAAGTATGAACATCCTCAATTGGGATTCAGAGCTTGAAACAATTTCCAATTTACTTTCTAGGTCTAATACCTTATATTTATATTGATCTATGACTGCAGCCCCAATGCTCGCACTGCTTGACATTCCTTGACAAATTCTGAAATTCAAAACTCTCCAAAATATGAAACTTTCTGAGCACCAGCATGATGCCAAGAGGTAAAAATTTTCATTCCTGGCTTCATGTGATAAGTTGTGCTGAAAGGGAGATACACTAAAAATATTATATAAAATTATCTTCAGGCCGCATGCATAATTCATATGTGAAATATAAATTAATTTACACTTGAATTCCCAGAACATATCTCTCTCCATATGTGTAAGTGTGTGTGTGTGTGTGTTTATTCAAATATTACAGATCTTTAAAAAAGCTAACACTTGGTACTGGTCCTGAGCACTTCAGGTGAGGACAACTCAGCCTATGGTGACAAGAGAAGCTGTCACTCACTGTGTATTTGTTCTACACCAGCACAGTTAAAACTCAGAAGATCTCATATGTTTTCTTACTGGGTGTTTATGGCACCTGTGGATTATAGAATGATTACATCTGCTCCCCTGAGGAGGAAGACATCAGACGCCCGGAATGGGAGCTGAAATCCAACCCAAGCTTGGCTGACCTCTGAGCACCACGTCTCTTACATGCTCTCTCATAAACCTCATCCCAACTTCAAACACTGCATCTTCAATGTTTTTCAAGTGCTTTCATGTAGCTCCCAAGTTTAAATTATTGTCCATATTTGAAACCCTCAAGTTTTGAAGGTTTTAGAAGAAAATACCTGACCTTACAGGTTAGAGATAAGAAAGTAGCCACAAATGTGACTTCTTAGAAGAAATGACCATAATTTAGATAGAGATTTAAATGTAACTTAGGCAGCACCTTATGGGAACACTGGAAACCTTTTAGACAAACTGCTCTCCTTTAGTCTTTGAAGACAGTTTCTTTAAGGGAAAACATCCACCTCGGATGTGAAAATCAGCATTCGCCAGTTCCCATTCTTTGCATGACATACAATATGTAATTCTGTAATTTCAAGTGAAGTAAGGGCAGATATTTATGAAAAGAAAGACTGTCATGGACTCATGTTTTCATTTGACAGTGAGGGCTTATCTCTCTAAAGGAGACGGCCACTATTCCATTTTACTGCAAAACAGTTAAAACTATTACACCACTGACTAGATACATACTTTCCAAGGACAAAACACCCAACAAAAAAAAGAAAAATAAAACTCCTGTTAAATACTGCACCTCTTCTGAAAATAAGCTTCAAAATGCGGAGGGAAAGTGTCATATACAGCGCAATAGCAGACTTTCTGGATAAGATCCTTGTCATGCCCTGCTATTTAATCCAGAAACACCATTTTCCAGAACTCCTACTCCAGGACTTTCAGGAAGAACGGACATCCCAGCACAAGGATGCTCTGATCCATGTTTTTCTAAAAGCAAAGCCCATCTTCTTGTTTCAGTGAAATGCTTGAGAAGTTTACTAAGGAGGGGCTCAGGAGATGACACAGAAGAAAGAGTATTTGTTTGGCAAGCATGAGAACCTGAGTCAGTCCGTTTAAAAAGCAAGGCACAGGCACACTTTACAAGTGCACACACGCACACACAGGATGGGGGAGGGAGAGAGAGAGAGAGAGAGAGAGAGAGAGAGAGAGAGAGAGAGAGAGAGAGAGAGAGAGAGATCCTGTCCCCTATGAGCCCTTCACCCAGGATTTTAAACAGCTGACATTGTTCTTCTGAGCACTATTTTGGGGTAGCCTTCAATTCACCGCTACTCATGAATCACTGGAACTTTCTGAGACTGGAAAGGTGGAAAAGGGCAAAAAGTACTGGTCCCTCGGGGAATCCCAGGATCGCACTGATGAATATTACAGGCAAGGAGGATTTTATAGACTGCTTGTCTTGAGCTGCTTTTCCTTGGACATGAGAATAAAATGTAATAGAAGCGATGCACGTCCCTGGCCACAGACTGCAAGTGGCGGAGCTTTTCCTTTACATCCAAGTAGGCCCTGGGTATGCTCAAAAGTTTCTGTGCTGTTCTCCCTCCCTGAAGCCAAGGAAAGTAATTCACTCTAAAAAACCACAAGGCTTTTAAAGTTCAATCCAGCATTTGATAAAGGCATGTCTTCTTATGTTATTTTTAACTGATATTTTCACTAAGAGGTTTAATATTTCAAGATAAATAAATTCTTTAGTTTGTATTCTATTACTAAAATGTATGATTATGTTAATAAATGGGGAAGCATTTTATTATATTAGAGTATGTTAGGGAGGAAAATATAAGAGAGAAAATGCACATCAGATGGATCACTGAGTTCAGGGAAATATTTTTGGACCGAATATTATTTCAAATTACCAAATGTATTATGTATCTTTTAAGATTTTAGTTTAACTTTTTGATATAGATCTGCTTAAAGCCAGGGAGCTCTATAGCAACTTCATTAGTTACAGTTAATATTATTTCCTTATGATCATATACATCCATTTTTCATAATTTCAAAGAGCATGTTGAATGTAAATACCAGTTTTCCCCAATCGGTTAATATGCTAAAAATTCAATAGCAAAGCAATTCTTACATGAAAAGAAAACAGCTAGCTATCATTTTGTTCACTGGGATTTCTTTTTATGGCAACCAAACCCACACAAAGTCATTTTTGGCACCCACCGCCAACAAAGGACTCGCTATTCTAAGCGCAGTCTCACATTCGCATTTAAAATTTCCCCCCAGTGTTTTCAGTGCACTGAGGATAAAATTTTGAGCATATGGGTTTAGGGGTTCCTGTGGATGGTGTACCAGCCAAAAGGTGTCTCTCTGTCAAGGGAGATATGCTCCATCCTGCCAGATACCAGCACTTTTCAGAAGATGGTGACATTCGAAAGGTATCTGTCTTTGTATTGCTGTGTCAGGGTGTGTGTGCGTGTGCGTGCATGTGTGTGTGTGTGTGAAGGAACAAGAGCACAAAGAAGTGACACAGCAAGAAAGAGAGGGTAGGATAAGCAGAAACACAGGCTGGTTGGCTCTGCTCAGGATTGGAGGCCTACCCTACCAGGCCGGGAGACACAATATCTCTCTCAGAAAAAAAGTTAACCTTAGGAAATTAATCTTTACTTTAGTGGCAGCAAATGCTAAGTAACATCGCTAGATAATCACATCCCATGTAGTGGAATGACAGCTGGCAGCAAGCTCATCCTCTTTGCCGCCAGTATTTTACCTACAAGACATTGCTTAAAATCAAGATGGCATCTTAGTTATTGTTTGCTGTTGTTCTGGAGACCTGGGTGTGACTATATACTTACAAACACGTATACGGGCTTTCCTGATGCTATGGATCATTAATTAAATATTTTAAGAAATACATGAACTGGCAGAGGCAGGTAGATCTTTGTGAGTTAGCGGTCAACCTGGTCTATAGAGTGAGTTCCAGGACAGGCTCCAAAGCTATACAGAGAAATACTGTCTCAAAAAACAAAAGAGAAATAAAGGAAGAGAGGGAAGGAAAGGGAAAGAGAGAGAGAGAGAGAGACAGAGAGAGAGACAGAGAGAGAGAGAGACAGAGAGAGAGGAACCACATGGGCTCAGGCATTGTGTTTTTCACCTGATTCAGCTCTCAGAAGGAGGAGGCAGGAGGGTCAGCAGTTCAAGGTTATCCTTTGCTACATAGGGCAGCCTGGGCTACAAGAGAGGAGACAACACACACAAACATTGGCTCACAACTACTTAAATGTAGGTGTCCCGCTATCTCCACCACCTGGTATGATAAAACTGCTGAAACACTGCTTGGGAGCAGCACGGTCAGAAAGAACCAAATGATAGAGGACCTCTCAAAAAAACAGGGCCAGTACCAAAGTCCAAATGAACACAATTTCCCATGAGATGATTTCAAGGATGTACTTTCTTGAAAGCTAAATTATGCAAAAATGCTGCCTTTAGTAAAAAAAGAAAAATCTCAATAATATCTTTAGTCACCTTAAGGGGGACCAGTGACCAATTGGAAGAGGGTGCTGTGTATCTTGCGAGACCCCACCAAAGAACTGGGAGAGCTCTGGGAAATTTACATCACTGCGATGTCACTCGGATGTGCTTTGACATGCTTGCAGTCTAAACTGCCATGAAAGAGTGTCCGAGAAAACAGAGCCACATTTTCCAAGTGGGCTGCAGGGTGGACATCACGGAAGATGTCATCAAGACACTGGGGACTTATTTTAACTCTAGCATGGCACCTTTAACCTACTATCACAAAATGTTTGTAACTTCGTACTTGTGATTTCACATTTCCAGTGGCCTGTGCTCCTATCATATTATGAAAGTTGTTCCTATAAGGATTACTAAGAACTGCACATGGAAATAAACTAGGCCAGAAACAGTACTCTCAGATAAGACTCTCCCAGTTAAGAAGGTTATGACTGAAATGGTTCTATAGTGAAAATCAGAAGAAACAAAAGATGTACAACATATTTCTTATCTAAATGGAATATACCCATCTGGTCAAGGACGTCGGTATAGGCATTCTCTGCAGGCCCAAACTGCTCTTTAAGTTACATGTAAAATCGAGAGGCGAGAATAATAAATTTTAGCTATTAACCTGTTATCCTCGTATCAATAAACCGCATCACAATCATCTTTGCTTCCCAACTCTCTGCACCGAAGCTCATGCACAACTTCTGGGATGAACAAGAACATTGAAGATGTTGATGCTTACAGTTAGATCAACAGCCGTGCTTATTCTTCACCCATAGGAACTGCCTGCCCTCAAGAAATAAAATTTGGGATTATATCTCTCTCAAAAAAAAAACTACAACAGGCAGGGCGGTGGTGGCGCACACCTTTAATCCCAGCACTCGGGAGGCAGAGGCAGGCGGATCTCTGTGAGTTCGTGCCAGCCTGGTCTACAAGAGCTAGTTCCAGGACAGGAACCAAAAGCTACGGAGAAACCCTGTCTCAAAAAAAAAAAAAACACCACATTTTAATTTTAAAAAATTCTTTTGTTTTAACACAACATATATCTTTGGATGAATACTGGTATTAAGGGGAAAATACTCATTACAGAGCAGAAGCAATTAAAAAATACAATTCTATAGTTAAAACTTAATTACTGGGGCTAGGCAGATAGCTCAGTTGACAATGTGCTTGCCTGGCATGCATGAGGACAAGAGTTCCATCCCTAGAACTCAAGTGGCCCATACTTGTAATCCTGGTGCTAGAGAGGCAGAGATGGGTAGGTGGATCCCTGCTCACTAGCCAGCCAGCCTGTTATGCAGGATGAATTCCATGTCAGGGAGGGACTGTCTCAAAACCTAAGGTGGACAACGCCAAGGAAGGACACCCAAAGCATGTCTCCACATACATGCATGCACCAGCATGCCTGCGCATCTGCACACATATGAGCACTACACACACAAAATCAAATCAAACCAAACTAGAGAGCCCTGGGTGTGGAAGGTATGGCACTGGAGACCAGGCTGCCATCCCACTTGCCAGCTTCAGGGAGGCATCAGCTAAACTTCATATTCGCAGATAACCTCATAAAAATTCCTTTTTTTCCAGTGGATATATTCTGTGCTAAAATTAATTACTGAACTAGGAATCTAACACCAAGAAAGAAAAAAAATCTAGAGCCTTCCTAGAGGCTAGTATGTAGTGACGAAAAGGACTCCATTGTACTTTGAATTAATGTTTATCCAAATCTAATCTAAAGAAATTCAAGGAAGATCAAACTACTTAAGCTGAATACATGAATTAATCATCTGAGATGGTTTGATTGTACACATAAGAGGCTAGCAAAAAAGAAAACACTACTATACATCTTGGTGTGGGGTTGCAGGGCAGCCATCCCAGGAGTCAGGAAGCTGGGGCATGAGGGTTTCTAAATTCTAACAATCTGGGCTACACAGCAAAACACTGTCTTAAAAGAAAATGACTATGATACCCACAGATGGACACTGTATATTTGTTAGTTACGATAATAAGAACAACACTGTCTGCATTGCTGCCAAGATATTTCCAAAACTTTTGCAAACAGAACTAAAGAATCACAAACCAACTGTGAAAATGTGCCTTGTCCCTGGACTACTTCTTACAAGTATTTAAAGGGCTTTCACTCCCTCCTCCCTGACCCCTCCTCACCTTACTGCATCCCTGAGGCAGGACTTCAGGACACCCTGTGCACTTTAAGATATGAATCATTACAAGCAAGCAGGCCCACTTGATTCCTCCAAAGACAAAAAAGGTGCAAAAAATAGCTTCTGCGACTGAAGCAGAAGCCACGTCAGCAAGCAGATGAACGTGGGAGGCCAGATAAGACTCCACTGCAGCAAACAGTGAATTATTAAGCAAATGCTAGATTTATTTTCTGTTTTAACTTGATTCTTCTTGCCTCAAGTCAACCACTGCTAGCACTCCAAATGTCACCTGTCAGGCGCCAGTCTTTGCTAAACGGGAAATTTCATCAAAGACAAAGAACATGGACTGGTAACCATCAGAAGAATAGTGATGATGTCAAAACAACAACAACCACAACAACAACCCTACCCCCCCAAAAATCAAAAAGACACCATATTCTATATTGTGATTACATATATAGTTCAGCACATCCATTATCATCCCTTTAAAAATAAAATTAATTTCTGAGATTGTGTGACAATCGCAGAAAGAAAAAAAAAAACTTGTTCTCTCTCCTATGTAGAATTTAGTCAATAACATTTATGTAAACCTACATGTGAGTGAAGTATCACATGAAGAAAAGAGAACAAGAAAGGCCTAATACAGGGAGATGAGGAAGGAACTGAATGCAGATGATGAACACAAACTATAAAAGAGGCTATAAAACTAAGCGCTTTTCTAGTTCTAATTCTGTCATGAATTTTTTTTGGGAGGTTAGGTTGTGAATAAGCACATAAAATATATTGAAGATTAAAAAGTGTAAAATTTAACGGGAAGCTCCTCTGAAAGCCTATTTTAGCTGCATAAAATGTCATGGAGTTATATAGACTTTGGGTCTGGTTAATTACGTTGTGTGATGTTTTTTATTTACTTGCATCCTTTTCTACTAATAAAATTTATTTTTTTAAAGAAAGAGGAAAATAATGTCCCTTGGTAATAGGAGCTTAAGCTAAAGTTAAAAAAAAATGGCACCCTCAGAGCAAAAAGGAGGACAAACATTGAACTGTTTTGTATTCAAAGCAAAATTCATCCAAGATTCATCCAAGACATAAATGGGCCAAGATTCCCATAGATACAGCTATTCTTAGGCAACAAGTTTTTGCAGTTTTCACCGAATACCTGAGACTGGCCATCTACTCATCACTACAGTAAGAGGTAAGAAAGGTACAGAGAACTCAGTTCGAAGTAGATCAGGACAAATTCTGACTCGCTATTCCTGCCAGCCACCTCCACAGACCAAGCAGATTCTGTGAACATCTGCCAAGCTGGGACTGGGAAAACGCTCTCGGTTCTGCCTGCACAGTGGCTCCTGGAAGTGGGACAGACTCCTCTGATATCATGTTCTTATCTCTGAAGTTCCAGATTAGAGATCCTGTTTCACCCAGGTGGAGGATTTCACACTGAGAAGAGGAAAATGGGTTCAACAGATTTACAACTATAGTGACTTAACCTCACTTATTCCATGTTTGGTGTCTCTCTTGAAAATCAACAAACCTTTTTGGTACTGTCACTGATAAGCTTGCCTTCGACCTTGTAGCACCTTCCCAGGCATTACTGTGATTTTAAGCAAAGATTCAAATGATATTAACACAAATGGCATAGAATTGATTGAAGTGATTTTGCCCAGACAGGCAATCAGTTATGGTCCTGCAAGCTAGGCAATTATTTTCACTATTAAAATGAAGACATGGTGAAATTGTCTAGGAAAATTAATTTTCCCATTAATTTTCAGTGAGTTTTTAAAGTTTGGGTTCTTCATCAAAATAAAAGAAAAATATTTCACCAAAATGCTGGTTTACAATGTTTACATTTCATAAAAACCAACAGTTTATGAGTATATTGTAAGCATTATAATGAGAGAGGGAAGACAGTGGTTTAAAAAAATTCAGGTTATTAGATTTATATGTAATTACCAGATGAAAACAATCATATTTAATAAATTCTGAGTTTGTCCAAAAGAGTAATAGTAAATCTTGTTTAGAAATCTCTGGGTCACAGAAACCTAGTCAACCACCCAGGGCTAGTGATGTCATACATCTTGGAGGAGAGCCTACAACCACCACTTTACTACACTGGCATAACCTTTAACTACATTCTAAGTACTTGTTGTTATGCCCACAGAGAAGTGTGGTCCTCATCCCCGACCAGGAAACTTCTCAGGGAAATAGATGGAGACCACTGCAGAAAACCTCAGCCAATCAAAATGCAGACTTGTGGAGCCTAATCCTAACGGATACATCTAGAAAACAACTCCCACATCTAAGGTTCAGGGAACATCATGGAAGAAGGGCAGAAACACTGTAAGAGCCAGAGCATCAGGGAATTTGCCGGGAGAGTGTGTCTTCTAGTAATGCCAGAAACTATACCCATGAAGCCTCGCCAGCATGACGTCTTAAACATGACCTGAACAAGGACAAGACATGGAGGAAAGCCCATAAGGCCTGACCCTTACATAAGGACTTCAGTCAATGAAGGAATGCCAAGTGCAGGAGAAATAGGCTTCCCCAAGGAAGAGAGCTCCAATCTGTTATCCAGGATCAAATGACCATCCCTGAAAACACTCCTATGAGTGACTCTATACAGACTGGGCGGGTTATACTTAGGAATATATATACATTTATGCATGCCTACACTTACACATTTATGCATGTAAGAAAAATTAAATAAAATAGGAGGCCATGAATTCGAAAGAGCATGGAGTGCTAATTGCGAGGGCTTGAGGGGAGGGAAAGGAGGGAGCAAATGGCGTGATTACATTATAATCTCAAAAATAAAAGAATGAGGAGAAAAATCTCAGGTTCATTTAAAACGTGAGTATAGTTTGACTTCATGATGTACAGGTTGATCACTCTGTTATGAGCGCATTGTTTCCTCCCTCCCTCCCTTGATCCCTCCCTCTCTACTTTTAATTACTCTTGAATGTATTTTTCGATCACTCATCTCTAACGTGTAATAACAACTTAGAAAGCCCAGGTATCACCATGTCCATCCGAGTGCTTTTCTGGCCTTTCTAGTCTCAGAAAACACCCGTGGATTCTTACGCATCGTTTTCACTAAGACAGCGAGAGTTTCCTCATAGACAGGTAGAGGGTAGAGAAATGAGTATTTGAAAAATATCCCTTGTTTGTAGGATTGCTTCTTCCCAACCTCCACTCTTCCCAAGTGATTCTAAAAGAAAATTTAATGTGACTTCAACGAATTTTGTGGGGGGCTAATATTTCATTGATGAGCCTCTCAGGCACATAGAAAGACCTCTATTGATCTTCATTTTTGTCCCTCAGGCTAAAAATATGCTAAGTCATAGTTTCAGGGAAAGACTAGAATACACCAGTTATCCTTTAGATAAGAACTCTCCAAAATAAAATCAGTCATCATAACATAAATCCTACGACAATAGGACAAGAGAACATGACTGAGACAGGACCTCTGTGTCTCAGTGACAGGAACAGTTTGAGCATGGCCTGTCTAACAGGAGGAGGCCTGCTCCTTCTCAGCTACAGAATGGAACTGTACTTGAGTTGCGCCAAGTAGAAGATTCAGAAGTGCTGGTGAAAGATGATTGAAGGGCACTAAGGGCGCTGTTCAAGATACATTCCATCAGTCTCACAGGCTACGCTTAGACACATCTTTCTCCTCATGAATAAAAGAGAAAAACTCTTGTGGCTCATTGCTCAACTCTGGAGTGTGAGGAGTGCTAATTTCAGTGTCAAGTGGCTGTGAGTTGCTTGTTCTGGAGATGCACGCACACACACACACTCAAACACACTGACACACCAACACACATCGGCACACAAACACATGCACACAGACAAACACACAGTATACCCACATATACACACATAAATACATGTACACACACCATACACAGACACATGGACTCATTTCCCACATACACATACCACACACAAACACAGAATATATACATACACACAAACACATGCACACACCACACACATGCAGAGGCACACACATGAACTCATACACCATACATACATGTACCAAACATACACACCACACACACGTACACATACACATTTACCACACATGCACATAAACTCATGCATACACATAAACACACACATGGGGACATACACACAAACTCACATACCATACACACATACTACATACACACACACACATAAACACATGCACGCGAGCATTCATGCACACAGTGTTGAACACGGTACGTTAGAAGAGGGACTGTTACAGAGTCATTACAAAAAAAAGGCTTAACAAGTGAACCCCAAATACCTACTCTGCCATTTTGCATAGTGTCCTGGTTCTAGAAAAGATCATGTTCATGTGTATGGAAGGACCACACTGTATTCCATAAAAATGTAAAATTATTATTTAGCAATCAAATAAACTTGGGGGTTGGCAATGCCATTCAGTGGCAGAATGCCTGCCCAGAATGTGAAGGAGCCTAGTTGGTTTTTTTTTAATCTAACACAGGAAAGAAGGAAGATATGAAGGGAGGGAGAGAGGTCAATTGATTGGAAATAATCCATGAGTTACTGCTATTCTGGAATAGAGAAAAACTGAATATCAAAGCACTGTGAATTACAAATGTTTTTCTTTTTATGAAGGCAAAAATGTGCATTAGAACTGCCATCTATGACTCTTTCCCTAATGTTTCTGATGATCGTCTCACATTTTCGGGCATTTATTGTTTTGCTAGGATATGTTAAGAGGCTGATGAGCATTTAAACATGATTACCTGTCTACAGGGCACAGCTGGATGTCTGTTCGACACTGCTGTCCCCCAGGCATCAGCCTGCAAGCTGCTGTGCTCTTCTGATGTTGGCATCACCAGCTCTCCCCACAAGTCCATCAGCTCACACACGGTCTACCAAGATCAGAGCTACAGCTTAGGTTCAACATATTTGACATCAAGTAAGTCAGATGGCAAGTTCATTTGTTTTAGGAACAAATAATATAAACTCCTGCTATCATTTAGATTTTATGATTACCCAAAAGTATGTATAGTGTGAATTTCCAAATCATTAAATTTGTCACTCAACTAGGAGGTGAAAAGGAGGAGAGAGGGAAGTCTGTCTTGCTTTGAGAGTCAAGACACACTGTGACGTTCTTGGTCTGGGCCAGTTCTTCAAACTCTAAGTCAGATCTTCTCTTTTTTGTAACTATCCAAACTCTTTATTCGACCATTAATAATCTAGCCTTGTCACATAAACCAACTGGGTACAAAAATGGATCCTAGACAGTAAATGACCTTCACCTTTAAAGGAGAGATGTCGATAATTCATAACTTCAATTCTAAAATTATTAGACATGGAAGATGGCACAAGAAAAAAATCAATGGCCTTTGAATTACTTTCCAGTTTTATTAAAAAATATTTGATGAAAAATTTAATTTTCCCTAAAGGAGTAAAAGTTGGCAAAATTAGATGTCCGCTTAATCAATTCTTACAAATAGTACATTATTTAGTATCCAAAGCAGAAGCAATGATTTAATTAACAGCCAGTTTTCTGCAAGAGCTATTTTATGTCAAGTTGTTGCTGCAACTTCTCTCCCCCAGTTCCATCCCTCTGCTTTTCTTCCTTTTTTTTCCATCTCAACATTCCATTGTTTTGTTTTGATTTTTTCCACTTTGGAACTGGCTCTCTCTCCTTAAGATCCCTCATTTAACTCACTCCGTAGACCTGGTGGCATTGTCTTGCCATTACTTTTCCCCCTGGCTTCCTGTTTCTCTGATAATAATGAAAATAACAATAACAAAAACACTTTCAAAGTAAAAGCTTTAATCCAGAAGATCCCTTTCATGCAGCCACCATAGGTGAGCTTCATAATTCCTTCTACTCAACTTTGCCACAGAGGCCATGAATATGATATAACCTCACCCCACTGTTGTGGGTTCCCCTGCTGAGTGGTGAAGGTTAGAGTATCTTGGCAAAATGGTAGAGCTAGGCAGATGGTGTTTAGCTTAATTAAATGTCATGTTATCTGACAATGCTTGCATATGCCTCTAATCCAAGTGCTCAAGAGGCTGAGGCAGGAGAATCTGGAGTTGAAGGCTGACCCAGGCTCTACAGTGAAACCCTGTCTCAAATACAAATCACTCTTTCTCATTTTGTAGTACGTTCGCTAATGTTTGTTTGTTGCCCATGCAACTCTCTCTTTCCTGCCCCTTAGTGTTGTAGTAGGTAAGCAACTAATTAATTCCAAGTCATCTCAGCATTAACTGTTGAGCTATGTATGTGGAGGAATAGGGATAAGATGAAAGAGGTTTATTTGATGAATATACATCAGTGAGGATTATGATTTAAAGTTACAACTTCAGAGCCTTGTTTTCACAAATTTATCTGAGGTTTGCTATTTGGTTACTGGTGTGTGTGTCTGCCTATCTGTGTGAGTTTGTGTGCATTCATGTGTGCGTGTGTGTGTGTGTGTGTGTGTGTGCTTGTGTGTGTGTGTGTGTGAACTGATTTTAATGACACCAAATACGAATCAAGACCAACATACAGGTGTCGAATCTGCCCTGCCACCAAAGTTTACTCTGCAGGGTGGAGAGGCAGCGCACAAAGAAAAAGTAAAAGCAGTGGAGACTTAAGACAGGTGAAGGGAAACACAGAGATAGTTAGGGGATGCCAGAGGTAAAAAGTACTATAGTAAGCACAGAAGGAAGGCTTGGGAATGACAGGTGACCACAGCACAGGGCAGCCGGCAAGAACAAGGGATGCTGGCTAGCCAGCTAAGGAGTTTCTGGAGGCAATCTTGTCTCTGACTCTGCCTCCTGAAGGCAAGAAGAGATCGCAAACTTTTGCACTACCACATCTGGCTTTTCTGTGGTCTCTGGACTCAGGTCGTTAGGCATAAACAGCAAGTGCTTTTCCTCACTGAGCCATCTCACAGTAACACATTTTACTTTCTCATAAGGGTTTGGGGGACGGAGCTGAGGTTGGTATGCATTTTACTGGTGGAGATGTCTCCCCAGGTCCCAGGAAACTCTTATACAGTCACTTTCAAGGTTTTGTTGTTGTTGTTGTTTGTTTGTTTTTGTTTCAGAATATATGCCAATTTTATCTGTGCTCGTAAATCTAACAATTTGCTAATATATCCAAATTTTGTCATTTATATTTCAATAAAAGTCCTTAGATGATGAACCCAAAGCCATTATCTTTATCAGATCTTGGCAATTAAAAATTACACACATATATTTTATTTAAGGATAGGGCAATTTCCTTTATATTTTAAGTGTGAAAACTGATCTATCCTGATTTCAGAAATGTTAGTAGCCGGGCGGTGCTGGCGCACGCCTTTAATCCCAGCACTCGGGAGGCAGAGGCAGGCGGATCTCTGTGAGTTTGAGACCAGCCTGGTCTACAGAGCTAGTTCCAGGACAGGCTCCAAAGCCACAGAGAAACTCTGTCTCGAAAATAAAAAAAAATAAAAAAAAAGAAATGTTAGTAGATTTCAGAAGTATAAGCCATTATTTATTATTTGAAATCCAGGCTCCTGGCTTTATTAAATTAACTGTGTACCGTATGCTCAACCACTTCTGAAGCACACTGAGAATCACAAAGCCATTTGTGGAACTGGGGACATGGCTCAGTCGGTAAGAGTGCTGGCTCTCAAAACAGGAGGATGTGAGTTTGACAACCAGGGGAAAAGCCAGGCATGGCTGCAGATGCCTGTAACTCCAACGTTGGTAGGCAGAGATGGCAGACCCAGAGAGCTTCCTCGCTAGCCAGTCTAGCCTACATGTCATGCTTCTGGTTCAGTTCGAGATCCTGTCTAAAGAAAACAAGGCACAGAGAAACCCAGAAAGTTACTTAATGTCCTGCTGCGGCCTCTGCAGGGCACACACATATGCACACAGACCAACACAGCCATGTGAATGTATCACAGAGCCTACAACAGCGGAGATCAGAGTAGGAAGTTGGTGCACATTTTCACACGAGTGAAGGGATAAATAAATAAATGTGAAAGAAGAGAGGAACTAAGGAATGAGTAACCAAGATCTGGAAAAAACCTTTTCTTGTTTAGTGCTCAAAAATGGACCTCCTAGACCCTGAGACATGAACAAGGAAGAGCAGGAATCTGCTTACAGATATTCACCCACTGAGCTGTCCCAGCAGCACAAGAATTTTATTTTTACTTCAGAATAGACACTCTATTTTCCAGTCTATTTGGTGGCCCTCTCTGAACAGGTAGAAAGCTAACATACAAATGTGCATCCTCTCTGAGGAAGCATCTAGTTTTTTTCGAGGCATACTTTTGATCACCAACATCATTTCCACCACGAAATACTTGGTTTTTTATTGTTTCAGCCACATAAAATACACACACATCTCAATAATGGGAAATATTAGAAGAAACATCCTAAGCACAGTTAGGAACTGTTTCCAGAATTGAATCGATTTGTACCTTATAATCATGTTTGGGCAGCACAGCTATGAAAACTAATTAGTTCCAGGTCTATAAAAAATAATGGAAACTCTCCAAGAAGTTTTCCCCTCCAGAATCCTTAACTATAGGATATTGATTCTAGAAAGGTTTACAAGTGCAACAGGCAAGATACATGCAAGCAACACAATGCAATAGAAACAAATCTTATTTTTCCCTCTCTAAGAAACTGCATATGAATAACATAAAATAATATGGTCAAATTATATTATCTCTGAGACATGGTCAAGTTTCCAGCTACTGCCAAGTCTCAGCAGGCGGCATTGAAAATGTATTTGACATATTCTTGGACACAGATAACTTATGCTGGCAGATCCGCACCCCAGCCTTCTGCAGTTTACCAGAGGGTTTGGATGAAGATTCTGTCGAGCATGCACAGAGTTAAAAATCAGATTTAGCAGCCAGTACTTTAACCAGATTTGAATCCATTTGATCAAGTCTCAAAGCTGCCTAATCCATTCCTGTGCAAACACTAATGATCCTAAGTGCCGTTACGTTTTTAAACAATGAGGAGTCTGAAAACAAAGCGTCATTTTGATTAATCAGTTGCATGTGATTTAAGGCAATCTTGCCTCTCAAGTAAATGTAAACACTACAGGATATGCACTTTAAATTCCCACTTGGGGTTTAGCCAACAGTAATGATCAGTGCCCAACATGGGCTTCCTGGTGTAATGTTGGTGTTTTTAACACCCACATAAATCATTAGTTATCCGCCCCGAGAAGACCATAACAATATGGCAGGCTACATTCGTTTCGGCTAGGAGAACAGCCAATGTGAGCAGGTTCTCAATCAGCATCAATTCACTCAATCTCAGTGGCTCCACATTGACTGATACCATTTTGAATCTCTCTTTCATTTGTTCTCATTTATCACTGAAGGAAGAGGAAGTTGCTAAGGACAATCTTAATAAAAATTCTTTGGGGCTGGTGTAAGGTGCTTGTCTAATAGGAATAAAGCTTTGGGTTTGATACTCAACAGTGTAAAAGATTAAATAGCCATAATCAACTCCATTAACTTTTTTTTTCTGCTCAAGACAGGGTTTCTCTGTGTAACAGCTCTGGCTGTCCTAGAACTTTCTCTGTAAACCAGGTTGGCCTAGAACCCATAGAGCTCTGCCTGTCTCTGACTCCGGTTTGCTGGACTAAAGACATCACCACTACCGCCTGGCTTGAAGATACTTTCTTTAAATAAAACAAAAGCAAATAAAAGACAAAAAGAGAGAGGTAGATATTATAGTTCATGTCTAAAAATCCCAGTGATTTGCAGGCTAAGGAAATAAGAACATCAGGAGTTTCAGGCCTGGTTTACATAGTGAGCTCATCCGAATCTGGGCTATAGAGCAAAATCCTGTTTTAAGGAAAAAAAAAGACAAGACTAAACCCCATACATAACAAAAAAAGCACACAAAAAGAACAAAAAATTACAGAATTAAGAATTGTATTGCTGGATTTCTAGGCACCTTGCTGTGCTTTTGCAGAGAAACTTAGACAACGCTCCCAGACTAATTTTATTGCAGCATCTGCTCCTTGATTTTTAATAAGGATATAAATTACTTCAACAAACAGATTATAATATTTCTTTAGAACTGAGCAATACAATATGAAGAAAAACATATCAGAAATGCCTTCTTTATGCAACATCTATTACAGCCTCAACTCTAATGCAAAAACACATGAAGGAACTGAGGCTCTGAACGGACAAGCAGTGGTCAGCCCAATTTCTGGAAGACTACATACGAGGAGCCTTCCAAGCTTTCTACTTCCCAGAGCAGGACTACGTCAATGGACACAGGTGCCCTGTCTCCTTGCACACGGCCTGTGTGGTCCACAGAAACAGGTGCCCTGTCTCCTCTTCTATGGACCAACCTTGAGTGAAAAACCGTTATCTCTCTGAGCTTGAGTTTCTTAATACGCAAAACAGAGACAATAAAGTTTGTGACCTCACTTTCACGCCGTGTTTGTAGCTATGTTGGCAAGTCAAAATTGAGAAGACATGATAAGGTCGCCTGCTGATATAAGTGGAAAAGGAAATGAAATAGCTTTAAATGCCAAGTAAATACTGCTGTTGCGGTGGTACTAACAAACATGGTAGTTCTGCTGCCAATGGGGAAAAAAAATGTAGAAAAATTCAAAGGACTAACTACTAAGTTCTGCTTGGTGTGGAGGACACCAAGAATGTTATGTAAACACAAAAACCAGTTACAAAGTTTTTATACAATAGGGTAATGTGATTATTTTAGAGCTAATTAAAGCTATAAACCTAATGCTGCGACCCTTTCCTATAAATACAGTTCCTCATCTTGTGGTGATCCCCCCAACCATAAACTTATTTTTGTTGCCACTTCAGAGCTGTAATTTTGCGACTGTTATGAATCATAATATAAATATCTGATATGCAGGATATCTGATATTCGATCCCTGTGAAAGGGTTGCGACCCACAGGTTGAGAACCACTGCTGTAAGCCTTCCAAATACATCCATTTGCAAATTTGCTTTCATTACATACTTGTATAGTTAGCACCAAACCCGGTATTTATTTTGGTTAGTTTTTCTTAAGGCATTAGTGAGTGAAACTTCATCTCAACAAGTGGAGGTACCAAGCTAAATTAAAGTATAATTCAATTCTAAATTACTTCATAGCCCCTACATATGCCAAAGAAAATAGTAACTCATCAAAGGCGATGGATTTGAAATATTCTCTTCAAGGTTGAATTCATTAAGATTCTAAATTAGCAAGGATACAACACCCAACCGACACCCACACTGTAAACAAAGGCTCTTTCATAAACAACAGTTTCCCCCTTGTCTGTCTACGAAGTCTTCTGTGAGGCCAAAGCCATGGTAACGTTACACCAGGGGAGGAATATTTGAAATCATCCTCAAGTGGGCTCTTAAGAGCAGCAGCTCTCAGCCGGGCGGTGGTGGCGCACACCTTTAATCCCAGCACTCGGGAGGCAAAGGCAGGCTGATCTCTGTGAGTTCGAGGCCAGCCTGGTCTACAAGAGCTAGTTCCAGGACAGGCTCCAAAGCTACAGAGAACAATGGCAATGGGTTTCTGATCCTACTGCACGTACTGGCTTTGTGGGAGCCTAGGCAGTTTGGATGCTCACCTTACTAGAACTGGATGGAGGTGGGGGTTCCTTGGACTTTCCACAGGGCAGGGAACCCTGATTGCTCTTCGGGCTGAGGAGGGAGGGGGACTTGATTGGGGGAGGGGGAGGGAAATGGGAGGCGGTGGCGGGGAAGAGACAGAAAACTGTAATAAATAAATAAATTAAAAAAAAAGACAAAAAAAAAAAGAGCAGCAGCTTTCAAACGTGAAGGGAGATTTTTATCTCACAAAAACTCCGAAATTCTCTCCCATTTGGATCTGTGGGTGAGACGAGGAACTCACGAATCTCTTTCATTGCATCTGATGGCACATCTGCCAGCCAAGAAGAGAGAGCACAGAAGAGGAAACTCCTCCAAAGAAAGTGGACAGCGAGGGCTCTTGCCCCCGGCTAGGCGGGATCAGCAACCAACACCACCTTCTCTGCTGATTTGAGCCATCTGGGTCAGGAACTCCATGCTTGCCATCATGGGTACCAAACAATGCCTAGAACACCTTGCATCCGCAGGATGGTGCTGTCCTCTTCCTAGATCTCATACACAGCCACAAAGGAGTTGTGAGGAGTAAGTCACAGTCGTCTTCTTGGATGGGATTTTCTGCATAGCTCATTTTCTCAAATGCAAACCAATTCTGCTTCTGACTGTTCTGGATCAAGAGTGACCCCACGAAGGCAGTGGACATTGGGATGAAAGTACAGCTAGGCCTCAATCCTCACACACTATCCACCAACTAGGAGACCCTGGTTAAATGAATGACTCCCCCAACAAGTTTCCTCATCCTAAAATAGTTTTGAAGGTTGTTTTGAGTATTAAATGAGATGCCACATGCAAGTTATTTAGGACAACACCAATCACTCATAAGACAGCATAAATTATTGTCATTCTTTTTGTTACACTGGCAGGTTAAACTTCTAGAATTAATACCTACAATGCAGGTACAAAACTTAAGCTACATGAGTCTAATAATAACATGCATATCCATAGTTGAAATGGATTTCGCATGTATATAAGCCTATGTGAATGTGTTTATATAAACATACAGATTTTTTCTGGTATCAATATAACTTCAATTATGAAAATATTTAGAATATATATTTAGTATGCTTCATCAACTTATTTAATGGACTATCACTATCACAAGAATTTCTGTTGGGGGACCTTTTGTTTTATGACAGGAATAAACTCACTTCTCAACTTGCTGGCAGGCAGCCACTCTTGTCATACTGGGTTTAGCTCAGAAGGGCAACACCGTCCACTATACCAACCTACACATTCCTTAAGGTCACAGGGGAATAGGGACCTTATCAACCTTGAGGAGAGTCATTTATCTGCACAGCACTAAAATACTCAGAGCAAGAAAAACACCCTCAGACATCCTCCACACTATCCCGATATCACCGAATAAAAACTCAGAACTGGCCAGCAGCTTCAGCAAACTATTTGAAGAAGTAAGACCTGCGGAAAAGCTCTCCCACCATTCCAAACATTTCAGTGTCTTCAACAACAGTTGTTCAACTGACGTCAATGAAACCGTGAATGGAGTTCAAGGCAGCAGAGGAGCAAGCTGGTGACATCAGAAAGCAGGGACACCTCTGGGCTGGGATCCAGCCAGTGAGCAAAACCAGTCCCTCTCACAGGAACGAAAAGAATGCTAACTGCAAGGCCACTACAGATACCCAGCATCATGCGGTAGCTGGAGTTTCACCTTACTCCTTATGCACGATGGCCCCACGTACACAAATTTCGTAAGGCCAGAAATTCCAGATGTTTTTCAAAACCAGGTCAAATTGCTAAGGGCTATTTATTCTCAGAATTTTTGCCTGAGAAGTTCCCCGGATATTAGATTAAGTAGCAAATACTTTCCCTTACTTCAGACTTGGTGTCTGGGTTGCAGTACGGTCGGGTGGCACCACGAAAATACTGAAAACGTCTGCATTTGACTGGTGTGAAAAACCTGTCTTAATTGCTCACCCACATACAAAAAAAAAAACCTGTAGAATTCAATTCAGGAAGAGCATCACCATGCTCGGCTGCTGAAGTGTGTCTCTATCACTGTAATTTTTAGATACTTCTCAACATTCAATTAACATCTGTGATGTGATATTAGTCATTATTAACACTTATTAAGCACCTCTGCCTCTGCTCGGAGAGGTGCAGAATTCAAGTGTAAAAAGGTGGAACTCGAACTAACAGACGGCCTCTTCCCTTGCTTCATGCTCCCCTCCGAAACACCTGATTCCTTCCAGTATTCAGACTCCTAACGACTTAGCCTCCTTTTCCATACATGCCCCGTATATTCAGAAAATAAAAAGGAAGGCTTCACCCCAATGAGTAAATCTATTGGTAAAAGAATTCTTACCAATACAGTTTCTAAAAGATTTTTTTTTTCTGCTTGATTAGTACCTATTGGGTGTAAATGAGTTTAATCTGTAGAGGGAGTCAAATTTAAAGTCAAGAGAAGAAACCTTAAACATAATTCTTTTAATACCACCATAGCCGGGAAAGGGGATTTTTAAAAAAGAGGACGGAGGTTTAGGAAGAGAAAGCTCCCTGAATGCATGGAAATTGTTAACGTCTATGGAAATAACACAAAGGGGTCATTCGCTTTTCTAAAACTGGAAATGTCCTTGTTCGCTAGGGCTGCGATATCCCCTCTGGCCATGAATGTCACAGAGCGACCCATCCAGCACCTCTGCCGGCTCCTCCAGGCTGTTCTAATGCTAGTTCATATAAGACAAGAGGGGACCCTCCCTGGGTCTCACCACGTATGATGCCAGATTGGGGGAATCCAAAAAAAGTGGCAGCAAGGGAGCCCACAAGACACATATTAGTAAGAGGTAGAACAGCGGTGGTGTGGAAGAGGACACCAACTAAGCAAGCTGGAGCAGGCTCAGGATGCTTTATCTCTCAATGCTCTCACTAGAGAAGGTTAGATAAGATCAAGGACCACAGAGAAGGCCAGGGACAGGGAAAGCCAATTCTCTCTCACTCTAGGCCCCCTCCCCCAGTGTTTCTGGGGATGACGGACACCTCTGAGAGAACACTGATTCTGTTGTGCATATTATATATCCTTAGATAAGCCACTTCATCTGACTGAGCCTCCCCACTTAAAAATGGGTACAATCATCCCTGCCCTGCTAGCCTTGATGCCTGTAAAACTAAATTACTTTTATGTGCCACCTAAAGACAGCTCCATCAACAATGACTCCATCTACAGCGGTGGCCACATCAACTGACCTTGCCTAACAACATCAGGGAAGTTCTGTTTATGGAAGGACATGCCATGATGTTCGTTAAACAAAGTCACCTGACTGTGCACCTCTTCCATACATACCCCACCAAGAAGCGGTACGTGAGTGGATGTGGAAATGGCAATCATGACATCACTGTAAGCTCTGAAGGATGGCTTCATACAACCCTCAGCAGCAGTTTTAGTGATGACTCAATCCAGACCTTTGTGTCTTAAGTTCTTCATTTAAGTCTTGAAGTCTCACGGCTCTGTGAACTTGTCTGGCCTACATACCATTCTGAGTGGAATCTCTGTCACAGAAACCTCCCCCGGGCCTTGTGATTCTATAGGACAGACATTTCCTAGTGCTCTCTAACACCATGACACACTTCCCTCACACAGCAGAATGTCAGTGTGAGGCCTGGAAGGCAGAGGTTCTATCTGTATTTGTTAATACGCTACTAGCAGTTGTAGCCAAAGTGGGAGGTGGGGTGGGATACAGAATGCCCTTTTTACAACGGCAGTTTAAAAAGCGTGATTGACAGGTGGCTCTATCCTAGGGGTAATTTGGGGATCAAGTATCCTTCAAACTGAGGGACTTACATTCTACAATAATTCAACCTCCATCAAAGGTTCAAGCTATAGACGGGGGTTGGGAATGGAGGGGAGAATCACTCAAGGAGTGTGTTAGGAGTCAGTGGGTACATTTATCACGTGACCTACCCGCATTCCAGGGATAAGCACTTCAGCCACAGGGTTCCTCCAACAGGTGGAGGAGTAGGTGAGCTCAGGAGCTGCAGTCTGTGAGCTCTAGCAGATAGGACATGGGTTTGGCAGCTCGCCAACCAGCCCTGTGCCACACACAAAAGGTTAAAAGATGCTCACTGCTGTGTAAGCGCATCCGCTTACCTTAGCGGTCCCGAAGTAATGCTAGGGAAAAAATGTGCCATGCGCAGAAAACATCCCCAGCTCTACGTCTCCTAATTTCACAAAACATTGTTGGCTTCTCTTTTCCTAATCTACTCAAGCTTAGATCAAAGATCTAAAGATCAAAATTACAGTGCCCCCAAAAAAAACATACAAAATGCATTATAAGCAAAGTCTAAAGCTTCCAAAACAGCATTATCCCCTAATAAGGGAATTCCCTGGAGAGGGAACAGTCATGACAAAGACACACTGATATGCAGTGTTTCAAAAAAAAAAAGTAGAAAGCAGGATGGATGGAGTCTTCTTATTGTGCAAATGACTTCGTCAATTTACATCTTTTAATATAAAGAGGGCGAGTCCCGTCATGTGTCCAAAGCTGAGCTAGATGCTGCAATCTAGAAACCTTGATTCTGATGTTCTAATACCTGTGTCATTTTAAAATTAACGGAGCTAAGAGGCTGATCCAGGACGTGGATGAAAATGACATCTAAAACATTTGGTTGACACAAAATCACTTACAAACAGCAAGGGTGGCTGTGCGGTCTTCCAAGGGCATCAAAGAAAATGTGCGCATGGAAAGTTCTGTGGTTTCGAAAACATGCCACCATTTGACCAGGTCAAGACTGCAGTGCATTTTATTCCTAATCTGTCAAGGGTCTGTTCCGGGTCCAGAAGGAAACTGGGGGGCTGGCCTATCTCCATCACCTGAACTTGCAAGTGATAAAACGCTGTCATTCAGGCTCCAACCCAGAGGATCCCTTTCCTTCGGTGGAATTTGCTTTACCACACAAGCTCTCAAAATAGGTTCATTTCTGCTATTTTTCTGACTATATTTTAAAGAGAAGTTTTGCAGAGGCTGGTGAAATAATTACAGCTGCACAAGCAAGGCATATAATTAGTTGAAGAAGAGGGCTGAGGGGGGGAAGAATTCTCCTACACTATGTGGGTACAAAGACTTAGGGTTCAATTGTGAAGCCGTTGCTGCTTGCATCTTTTATGGTTGTAGTCAACAATGGGGAAGAAAATAGCCCACAACTATGTATAGACAGACACACACATACACATACACACACACCCTCGGGACACAGGCAGAAGGCATCCTCTCTGGGCTCAAGTAAACACAGATACTTAGACTGAAAATAAGCTTAATAGTGACCCTGACCCCACAGTTGTGCGACCCAATCAGGACAGAACAAAGGGAAAGGCCCGGCGCCTTTCTTCCTGCATTAGAGGGCCAGGACACCTTCCCCAAGTCACCTCTTAGTACACCTTCTTAGGTATCTTGCTCATGAGAATGCTTCTCCTGATTCCTGAAGGGCAGGAGGAACCCAAACGGTCTCCTTTCCATACAAACTTGTTGAGCTCAGGAAGGTTTCAAGTTCATCACTAGAGGATCCCTCATGTAGGAATACCAAAACTAGGTCACCTGGTTCTCCAATTTCCTTTCATTATGGTATGACGTTGGCAAGCCCGTTTCCAATGTCACAGTGCACGAAGCTGAGCTCAGAATTTAACTGCACATGGAAGCATAACACCAATTTATTTTTATCCAACATGCACACATTTTAATTGGAAGAATTTGCTCACAGCCTCAACAGCCATGCCGTTGTAGCAAAGAGCTCAAAGGACGTGTGAATAATTACAAATGAATGCCCCACGTGTGTGGCCTGGTCAGCTCTAAAAATTTCAGAGAACAAAAAAAAAATCATGCAGGTGCTGAAACAGGCCAATGGGCTCACAGACACGGAGCTTGTAAGGTACATTGTACAGTGATGTTCACGCTTTCCTGGGCCTAGCCTGATGCCAAGATAAATTTCGGAACACCAAGGTTCACAGCTCTTTCCTTCAGGGGGTTGGAGAAGAAATGGGAGGAACAGTAGCCAAGAGTCAAATGGAGAATGAATATCTGACGTCAAGTGAATCAGCTAAAGGAAAAACTGAACTGGCTCAGTATACTTACTGGCTTAAAGGTCCTGGCTCACTTCTGCCTGGGGTAACTAGCAGACGCACACTTCTCTCTAGTGACTTTTGCTTAAGGTACTAAGTAAAGAGTAAGACAAAAGCTGTTTACTGGAGGTTGAATACTATGCCTTGGCCATCAATGAAATACAAACTCAGTATTCCAGAGATTGTTCGAGAGAAAGAGAACGGAGTATCAGACTACCCACATGAACTATCTTCGTGTGGAGAAACTCCCATACAGAAGCCCAAATACTTACTTTGAACAGACTTTAACAAGATGAATCCTTCCAGCTAGACTCCACCAGGTCTCCCCGACTAACAATGTTGCCCTTATCCAAAAATAAATAAAAGAAAAACACAGCACACAAAATCCTTTAACAACCTCCGGATAGAAAGCTAGCAAGTGAGGTTATCTGCTTCTTAAGATGAACTCAACGCCAAGTGGACGCCAGAGGAGATGAAATGGACCATAAGCAGGAGGCCAGCAGGTGGACTGGTGAGATCAGCAGATGCCCTTAAAGAGCCCAAGGGGCCAAAAGCACAGGTGCATAACCCTGGGCCACTTCTTCTAGCTGGTCCCTGCACAAAGGGGACAGCCTGTGCTTCTCACCGAGAGCAAGGGAAACAAGTAGGAAGAACATTTCCTTCTCAAGATACTCCCCACCCCGGCATTCCAGCCAACCTCTGAGAACATCGTGGTTAGGTGCCAGAGCTCCCTCCACCTAACACAGGAATCTTTCCACAAGACCCGCTCTTCATCTCCATGGAAGGAGGGAGCGGATAGGCCATGGGAACCCGCCTTGCTCTGTTCTCCTTCGGGGCTTGCCTAGTCAAGCTGAATTCTCCAGGAAGAGGTCTTCCACAGCTCTCTGGGGGATGGAACTTATTCAGAACACATCCTCCGGGGACTGTCTTGTGTATCCAAAGCCTCAAGTTGTATCTGTCAAGACCTTTTCTATGCAGTCCGTTCTCCCATTCAGAAATCACACTGGGTATATATACATAGAGGGAATATTTGCTGTGTTCCAGGAACTAGGGCAGACTCTTTCAGAGATCGCTGTAGGCAATCGCCTCCAAAGATAACTAAGAGATAGCATGTGGCCTCAGAACTTGTTCCCAGAGAAGAAACAAACTGACCATTTCCTGAACACATATAACTTAACAATAGCATGCTTAGCTTTCTGCATACATCCTCTCATTTCGTTATCAAAATACTTCTGGGGGGGGGGGGTGAGTGGTATTGTCCCCAAATTCTAGCTAGGGTTTATAGTGCTTAAATACTATTCTAAGGTCAAATGAGTTGTAAGGAACTGGCACTGAAGCGAGTGCCACAAAGTCTCAGAACTTAATCTTAGCAAGAGCTACAAGGACCATTCACAGAGTGAGCATGGGTACTTCTGGCCACCGTACTCAAGGACGGCTCAACAAAGGACACCGATGTTCAATACAGGTCTCGATAGGCAGACTCAGGAAGACTCTAAAAGGCAGAGACTGGAGGGAGACGCTACCCAGGTGGTGGAACAATACATTAATAGCGAAGGGCTGCCAAAAACCAGGCAGAATCAACTTGGCTAAGACATCAGAACCATGGGCTGGAAAGGTCATCTTTGCCTTCATGCTTCGTTTAATCAAATTCACCCTCAGTTTGCATGTCTTCAATACAGTCTACATCCTATTTGCATGGAGGCCCATCAGTGCATACAAAGCAAGATGTCTCATGGACACAGTCCTCATACAGCTGGACTGAAGGGGCCGTATGTGTCATATGAAGACAGTCACTTGACAAACTGTGTTTTGGCATTGTTCAAAAAAGGTCCTTTTACATTGAAATGACATGAATTAAGCTTACTCCCCCCGCCCCCCATAAAGATACACTAAATAAGAAGCATATTTCAAATCTATGGCTGGTTACCTATGCTCTGATAAATCTAGTATTGTAATTGTATATATTCAACAATAATGTCTTGGGGTGTGTTCTATAATACAGTATTGAGAATTGCTGAAGGACTGTGCATCCAAATCAGGAGGAGATTACACAACAGCCAGGATGTTCACCAGCTGGAAGGCAGATGCAGTTAAGAATATAAATGCTGGGTATAGGGGGATGGGTCACCGGTTAAGAATGTGTACCACTTTAGCAGAAGACCCAGGTTCAGCTCGCAGAACCTATATGAGGCAGCTCACAACTCCCTGTGACTCCAGATTCAAGGGGATCTTAGGCTCTGACCCCCATGGGCAACACACACACACACTTAAAAATAATAAAAATATTCTTAAGGATAGAAGTCCTGACTAACTGCTCCAAGCCCACAGGGGCAAGCCTTGAAAAACTGATCAGAGAAATTCAGGGTAACTTCATAGCGTGACTCCAATTCCTAAAACCCATGTCTACCATTTAAGATTCTGTCGTATTTACTGCTTTACTTCCAGTCAGCCTAGTCTTCCCCTTCTACTCCAGTTTCTGCAGCTCCAGAAAAAGAGGCTTAAGCATTGTTCTCAAGCACAAACAGGCTTTTCCACCCATGTGTCTTTACGTAGGCCATGGGGCTCTGTTTATTTTCTTCATCATGACCACCATGATATTAAAAACAACATGGACACCAGAGTCAGTTTACATGGCAGCTACTCATGAAATCTGATGTATAACGAACGATCTCTGTGTATGTGGTCTGCCTGGCAGACTGGACAGGTGACTATGATAGATGGATGGATGGATGAATGGTTGGATGGATGGATGGATGGATGGATGGATGGATGGATGGTTGGGTGTGTAAACCTTCTGCTGGTAATAACCATTTCACTGTCAATGTGCTGTTGTATCAGAAAACCCTACATTCTGTCTTCTTTTATAAATACAGGAACACAGGTTTTTTTTTTCCCTTTCGTATTAAAAGTAAAAGCCTCATGAAAGCTAAACTATATTTGTCTTTGGATATTCCCTCCCAAAATCTAAGATATCACACAATATATGCTTAAAATATGAAAATTTAAAATGGTAGACATGGGTTAAGGCACCTACTGTTTAGCTTAATGTATGTAATGACCACAGCCCGAGACTGCACCTGCTGTCAGGGCTGGCTTCTCAAACCAAGTTCTCAGTTACCCTTTTGACAGAGGTATCGAAGGCCATTACCTCTTATTCTGACTGAAGACTCCACTCAGGCACCATCTCTTCCTGATATCATCTGAAAACATCCCCATCTTCATCCTGTACCCTTCATCTCAACATTGAGCCCACCCCATACCACGCCACTGCACTATCCCCAAGGTAGATGAGTCACTTCTACCCACATCAGCAACCTGTCATCCCTAGAAAACAATCCGACAAACACGGGGCTATCAAAGGGGGTCCTCAGTATTTTATTTTACAGGGGCTTGGCCAACATTCTGAATTTTCTTTTATTCTACCATGTACAATCATTGGGGAGTAAACACTGTCAGTCTTGTAGGGGAAAAGAGCCTAGCATGAATTCCAGTCAGGCACACTCATGTTGGATCATCAGCTCTGCCACTTACTCAGGCTATGAGCTTAAATGTCTTGTCCTCTCTGGGCTGATTCCCTCATGCTCCACCCCCCTACGCCATAACCCCTTCCCCCATGCAACAATGCCTATCCTGCAGGGAATTGTGAGGATGAGAATTATGTAAATCAAGAACATAACAGTTTCTGGAAATTGGTTATTGCTATATAATGGTAGTGATTATAATTACCGTATTACATGGCCAGGTAAAAGTAGATTTTGAGATGAATATTTTAATCATTACATATATAATAGTTTTAGTGCTTTTTAAAACCATCATGAAAGTTATTCAATAACAAAATACAGACATAGTCTACATATTTGGTGCTGCAGTTATTTTCTCATGCTGCTAGTTAGGAATCTGGATGCGACTGTCATGACGACAGAAAGGAATATACAAGGATACATTGATTTATAGGGGAAAAAAAGGCAAGCTATGACACGAGAGATATGATTGCACAGCCTACCGAGTATGATTTCTTCTATGTGGCGTTACAAGGAGACCAAAGAAAGAAAAAAAAGAAACAGCAAGGAGGAAACGGGGTGGCCTCTTCTCTCAGCATTAAATATTTAGAGCCGGTCGATGAGAGCACTACCTCTCAGGAATTCTTCTGCCATCCTTCCTCAGCCCTCATACCTCCCTGTCAATGTAAGTGGTATACACACCCTCCTTCAGGAAAAGTCTACACGGACCCAGCCCCCAGCTCTGCCTGTGTAAACAAATGTCATTATCTTTGAAGAGTAAATCAAAACATTCTCTGGAAAACACCTGTTCTCACGAGGGGTGTGTGTGTGTGTATGTGTGTGTGTGTGTTGAGAGAGAGAGAGAGAGAGACATAGGTGGAGGGAGGGAGGAAGGGAGGAAGGGAGGGAGGAAGAGAGGGAGGGAGGGAGGGAGCATTCCACCATGGAATGACCTCACTAGCATTGTAAGACAAATCATTAAAAATGCAACGTGCAAGCCCCTCCACTGCAGAAAGGTTAGGGAAATCGAAATGATCACTTAAGAACGATATAAGAAACAAGGTCTCATAGAAATATGGGTAAGTACATGATTTGCTCAAATCATGGCATTTGTATCTCCTACACCCAAGCATTTTGTTCAATAGCTAAAATTTCCTGCCTGTTACAAATCCCTGGCCATAGGATGCAACCATGTTGAAGAATGTCAAATTGGGACTAGGAAGAAAGAGTCGCTGTTTTTAAGTGTCACAATTCAGAACTGAATATACATCACGTGACTTTTTGTTTAAAAGCTTATAAACGTGGAGGTAGTTTAGAGAAAGAAACAATTCTTATATCAACGGGACAAAAATGTTTCCTAATACATTCTCTCCATGCCGATTTCACAGATCTCGCTTCCAGGGTTAGGTGTGTATGTTAAGTTCAACCCTATATTGAGACATTTCTAACAGCATCCTGAGTTCTTCAGACTAACAGATAATACATAAATAAGTAAATAAAGCAAAAATAGGCCTTGATTCGCCTCACAAGAGCATGGAGTAAAAGGAGCCCGACATACTGTCCTGGCTAGGGACAACAAGAAAGGTAGAAAATTGGAACCAAGGGAGCATGGTCACTGGAAGAAGGGTCATGACACAGGTTGGGGGTCACTTAAGCACACACCTGCAATCTCTATGCGTGGAGGGCTCCTAAGACACAAGCTCAAGAAAACAGTCAAAGTACCAGGAAGAACATTCTACAGAGAAACCTCACCGGACAAGCGACTCAACTGTCAACTGTGTCTATATACACTGACAAGAGAAAAGAATGGCCTGAAAATCTTAAGAAAAATGCCAGCGCTCACAGAGGACTAGATGGATGTTTGCTTCCACCAGCCAGAGCCAAAAAGCTCATACGTATGAAGCATGTGTTGGATGGGTACTATGAGGGATCCTGCCCTGATCGTGGGAGAAGGAAAACCAGGGGGAAATGCTACCTATGAGAGAAACAAGCTGTTCCTACAAATCTCAACTCTGCCCACAAAAAAGCTGAAGAAGACTTTTAGGAATGCAAAAGTTTTGAGTACGCAACAAGGTAAAATTCTGATATCTGACCCCAAATTTTCAATTATGAAAAGACGTGTGCAAAGAAGATCCACAAAAGAGAAAGAAATTAATCTATTAGAACTGTCTCCAGGAATGACAGAAAGATAGAATCAGCAGCAAAAGATATTAGAATGGTTTCAGTTAGATTCCGTACAGTCAAGAGTTGAGCCATGTGTGTTGTGTGTAATGATGAGTATGGCAAGTAATGATGGGAGGGTTTAACAAAGCTCCAAACTGCACTAACAGGAAATCCTTGAAAGCCAAGACAATGAACGACAGAAAATTAAATATTATAAAAGGTAACAAGTCACAGAAGAAAAGGTTAATGAACTTACACACATATAACAGAAACTAACTCAAGAGAACAGTTAAAATATCTGGCCTATTCCAAACCCACAATTTAAGCATCTGTCTTCTGTGGTTTAGATGAGATTTGAGCATACCCCCTAAAAGTTCACATGGTGGAACTAGTCCAAGTACAGCCATGTGAGAGAGGGCAGAGTCTAGTAGGAGGTCACTGGAGGCTACATTGAAAAGGCTACATTAATACCCTAGGAGAGAGCTGAGTCATCTCACTCTTTTCCAGCAAAGATTCGTATTCTTAATATTTTAAAATCTACTATCTAAATCAACCATCATTCATAGCTCCCATTTTCTGTTTGTGAACATTTGAGATTCTAGAAAATATTGACATTCAGATTTTATTACTATACATGAATATATGTATATCCTACATATTTAATTTTCCTTAAATTTGTCCCTGTAGTAGATAAGATGTAGTATAATATTAAACCACTTAAATCTGATCATTTATAAACCAGATGATATTTATACCTGAAGAGAAAGGAGAAGGAGCAGATCTGGGGGAGAGGGGAGGTGGTGGGTGGGAGAGACTCAGGGCAGGCTATGGTTTTCCAAAAATTATAGCATAAATTTTATATTAACAAAACCAAAACTGTTACCTGGGCTTATTTCACTACAAGCATTAGTATTCTGTTTTTGAATTGTTATGTATTTTGAATATTTTTATTTAGTTAGTTAATGAGAGTGTGTGTGTGTGCACACGCAGAGGTGTGGTGTGGTCAAAGATCAATTTGCAAAAATTGGTTCTGTACCCATATGTGGGTCCTAGGAACTGAACAGATCTTCAGACATGGCAGCCAGTGCCTTTGTCAGCTGATTCGCCTTACTGGCTTCCATCAAAGATTCATCTTTGTAATATTTTAAAATCTACTATCTAAATCAACCATCATTCATAGCTCCCATTTTCTGTTTTTGAACATTTGAGATTCTAGAAAATATTGATATTCAAGATTTTATTATGGGCTGGAGATATGGCTCAGTGGTTAAGAGCACTGACTGCTCTTCCAGAGGACCCGGGTTCAATTCCCAGCACCCACATGGCAGCTCACAACTGTCTGAAGATCCAGTTGCAGGGGATCTGACACCTTCACACCAATGCACATAAAATAAAGTTAAATAAAGCATAAAAATATTAAAAAAAAAGATTTTATAACTATACAAGAATATATATATATATATATATATATATATATATATATATATATATATCCTATATATTTAATTTTCCTTAAATTTGTCCCTGAAGTAGATAAAATGTAGTATACTGTTACACCTTAAATTTGATAATTTATAAAACAGATGATATTTATATCTGAATGCACCATCACCAATGTTGATGTTTTTGCAATAAGCCCATAGGTTCACCTTTTCTTCCTTTCTACTTTGTTAACTTATGAAGTAGATCCCTGGAAATATAATAATAGTACGACAACATCATCAAACACCTATGATCTATAGTCAGGTAAATGATAGCTATTTTTACGCAGATACAGTCAAGTGAGGACAAATCATTAAGAGTGGAGGTGAGTGGGTGTTTCCATGCACTGGAGGAAAGGATATGGGAGATGAGCAAGAAGTACTGCCTAAGAGGAGGCGACTGGCCATTCCGCCCTGAAGCACCTGTGGAAGTGCACCCAATAAAACACTGGGTAACAGCAATAGCCGGAAGGCAAAGAGCAGAGAAGTGCCAAGGAACAAAGTGCATTCTGGGAACTAATAAACATGGGCTTTACTGAAGGCTGAGTTGGTGAGGAGGAAGGGTGAGGTGGATGAAGAAGAAGTTATTTATGGTAACAATACTAGCTCTCAGCTCCAGAAGATGGAAAGTCTGAAATCAAGACGTTGGCATCTGGGAAAGGCAGTCTTGCTGCATATTGCCATTGGTTACGGTGTGTGTGAGTGTGAGTGTGTGTGTGTGTGTGTGTGTGTGTGTGTGTGTGTGTAAGAGAGAAAGAGAGAAAGAGAGAGAGAGAGAGAGAGAGAGAGAGAGAGAGAGAGAGAGAGAGAGAGAGAGAGAGAGAGAGAAGCACATTCACATCCTGATAAGGTTCCCACTCCCTTGATAATGAGGCCACTTCTGTAACAGCAGTAACCTATTCAATATGGCAAACCTGTGAATAGGCCCTGCGCCCAAACACTGTGGAACTGAGGACTCAGTTCGCAACATATACTTCTGGAAGGACACACTCACATCAGAGTGAAACTAAGCCAATGACAGACTCTATTCCAGTGTTTAGAAGTACGATGCGTGGAAGGACAAAAGCGAGTGTGGAGAAGGATGATATGATCACACAAAAGAGTTGGGAGAAAGTTATCCAAGGAACAGAAAAGGCCTTGGGACTCAAAGTGTCAACTAAACATCGGTAACTCCGGTTGTATGATTACTTCCTGGAGGAGTTTCTGAGATGGCTCCGCAGGGACAGCCTTTACAGGCAAGGCCTGTGGATCTGAATTTGATCCCCATGTCCCACAAGGTGGCAGGAGAGAACTGACTCCGGAGAGTTGTCCCCTGACCTCCAAGTTCAGAACTGCGACCCTAACAAGTGGAGAGGTGCTTATCAGTTACACACATTCCCTCATTTTAGAAAGCTCCGAATTCCAAGGCATTCATCCCCTAATCTCAAACGTTGGCCATACTGGTAATCTCTTGAGCAGAATGCTTAACTCAGCTATCGTCCTCTTAATTGAAGACTAAGGACTGTGTGTTGTACTTCTTCCCCTCTGTCTCATCTAGTAATCCCTTGAGGACTTACTAAAAGCTCAATCTTTCTTGAGTCCCTAGTACATACACTAAGATCTTGCCATCTGCCTTTGACATTAAAGATATATATATATATATATATATATATATATATATATATAGCAATTCTGCATCAGTCTGGGATCTCTTTGAGAAGACAAGTAGGCATGCAGATGAAAATGCAAATTATAGCCTTGAAGATCAAGCTGAGTGCCATTGCATTTATAATAGTGCTATACAAGTGCAGTAGAGGGAAGGTTGCTATGAGCTGCTGTTGGGAAAGAAATATTTATGCAGCTGGGAGATGTTAAATTAGGGCTTGAAAATTCTGCCAGGCAGAGATGAGGCTCGGAAACGCCTGAGCACAACGGTTGCGGGTCTCAGGAGAGCCAAGGGTCCATGACAACGATTTAATGAGCGAAATCTCCAATTCTGCTGCTCTCTGCCCTCAACTCAGCCATGTCTAGCCTGTATTTTTTCCTTCCTTGGATTTCCTTAATTAATTTCTTTATTTGCATTGCACAGACACAAGCCTCTGCAATCACATCCCATTTCAATTCTTGACAACCGGATCCACTCACTACTCTCAGCACCTGTAGGGGTTTTCAGCCCCACGTGAGATGAAGACCCTTCTATCAGTGTGCTCCTCCTACACGCCACATCTTCCTGTGCTGTATCCATGGTTTTCTAGCATATTAGAACCAACAGCTTCTCTCTACGTCAAAGACGCAGACCATCTAACACCCTCCATTACCTTCTGAATTTTTCTCCCCATATACTAACTTGCCATTTACCCCACATAAATGGGCTCTAAGAACTCCTGCAGCCAACTACACATTTTCCTCCTCCGAGACCCTCCTGCTTCAAAGTCACTATTTTTTTGTGCTCAAGAATCTAAATCATAATTTACTGCTTATAAGCCATTAATCTACAGCAGCAAAGTAGAGAATTTGCTGCCATTAAGTTGTTGGATTACTAAGACAACCTGCTTCTAGATACGCTTTTATTGAAATCTCGTTATCTCAATGGCGTCAAGGAAGAGGGAAAGAGAAAAATGGAGGGAGAAGAGGGGGAAAGGAATTGTGGGGGTGCGTGATGGGGCAGAGACGAGGGGGAATGAGAACAGCTGAGTGACTGCCATCTGCGAACAGAGGGAGTCCTTGTGGAATGTAATTGGAGAGTACTAGTTCAACATTTGAAGGCTTCAACAATCCTGAAGCAAGTAGATCTGTATGACCTTCAAAATATCTTTGCTCTTAGTAAATATAAAGTATGAACCAAAGCTCTGAGGCCTGAGTTTTATCCCGGAAATTTAACAGTGCCTGCTTTTAAAAATCACTTGGTGATTAACCAGCGTGAAAGCTGTAACCAAAATACTATGTCTTCGGCTTAAAGCACACTGTGATAGTAGTTAGAGATATAGAAGAAGCACTTGGTCCTGGGTGGATGGCTCAGTGTGTAATGTGCTTACTGTACAAGCACGGAGACTCAAATTCAGTCCCCAGAACCCAGGGAAAAACTGGAAAGTGGTGGCAGAGACCAGAGATCTCTAGGACTGCTCATCTGTCAGTGTGGCCTTATCGGTACACACTACGTCCTGTCGAGAAACCTTAACTCAGAAAACCCAGGGTAGACGGCACTGAGGAACGAGACATGAGGTTGCCTTCTGGTCTCCACATGTGTGTGCACCCACAGAGGGACGCACCTACACCCCTCCCTGAGAAAGGCCCTTGACTGGGGGTGTGGCTCAGGGTTGAAAACACACTTTCAGAACTCTATTCTCTTACCACCTTCACTTTCCCTCTATGCTGATGCTTTGCTCCTTCAATGATGACTGGCGGCTACACGTAGTCCCGACCCCAAGCTAAACACTTCTTCTTCCAGCAAACGCCAACCCTTTCCCAGCAGCACACAGGAAGCCCCTTGGTGTCTTCAGAAAGAAGCTGCGCTTCAAGTTGAGTGTGTTGCACAGAGGTAAATAAAGCTTTACCAGCAATGATCAGAACCATGAACTTCACACTTTTCCTGTGAGTGGTGAGAACCAACAGAACCGAAGAGTAAAGAACTATGTCAACCAGCAGAGGAACACCAGGGGCAAAGTGTGTGTGTCATAGAGGAAGTCTACCCTGAGGAACTGCAAAAATGATGCGCAAAGAAATGACATCTAAACTACATCTTAAAGTGAAGATGAAGAGAGCTACAGGTAGACGGAAATGATATACAGAGATGCATAGGTAACACAGATAAACACATATGGACAGATGTATTTAATAGAGAGAGAGAGATGCTGAGTCTGGGTCATTTACACAGGTTATAGTGATTGACTTTCTCTACTGCCACCAATTTAGAGATGGTGAAATTGAAGCAGGACAGCTAAGGTGACACATCACAGTGTCAGTGAGAGACCCTGTCTCAAAACGGTCGGAGGATGGGCTGGGAATGTGGCTGCCTTCCGGACTCCACACTTAGATGCCCACATCCACCCATCCATCCACCCACCCCTCCCCAACACATACATCCAACACAAACACAAATAAAAAAAATGTACATGAGAGATTGTGTTTCTTATACAAGGAAATGCATTTCCTATGTCACGGGGAAGATTAATATATTCCATTAATAATGTAATGACTTGAGGAAAAAAAAACACTCAAGTGACCCTCAGCCGTGTTTCTAACAAGGACAGGATACCAACAGTGAAAGGGCCGTTTAAAAAGCTAATTTCCTTTTCATCGTGCCTGTTAAGTGTTTACTTAGTTCACATCCTGTGTGACCCTATGGGAAAATTTTGAACTAATGCCGGGGAAAATCCCATAGGGTTACACAGGATGTGAACAGGGCCCGGGCTGAGCTACCTTCGGCTTGAAAAATAAACTCAGATAGGTGAGTTTCACTTTCTGTTTGTCATAAATTCCACATTCTGTCTCCTGAAGTTCACGTTCACAGGGCATCAGCCTCTCTGAGGTGGCAGGTCAACCGAAGGCCAACCTCACTGTTTTTTGGGGTGTTTTTTTTTAAGTAATTTTTTTTTCTGTTCTACACACAGTACACTTCCGGCACAATGGGCAAACAGTAGTGTCAATCAAAGGCAGCCTGCCAGAGCACCCCTGGAACACCCCTGGAGCACCCCTGCATACCCGCCCTGCACACATTTTAGCTACCCCTTTTCCATTTCCTGTGGAGAAGGCATATCATACCACTTCCCCTATAGAAAAAAAAAAAGCAGCCCAATTTACTTGCTGATGGAAACACTGTCATACTTTCCACTGGCCAAGCTTGAAACCATTGCTGATTTAACCTTCATTAATTTTTCCACAACAACTTGCAGAAATGTCAGGAAGCAGCTGTACGAAGCCTGATTAATTACCCTTATCATGGCTACTTGGCCAGGCACTTGGGCCCCCTTCCCACTGATATGTGTATGTGTGGAAATATATGTTCGAGCATAAAAGTAAAAGTTAGCCCATTTCCTTTCCCTGCTGTGTGATACGGGTGGTGGGGGATGTCTTCCTCTGGAAAAAAAAATTCTAGATGGATCTTCAGTATCTTCCAGCGGCCCAAATCTTTTGGATCTGGAGGCAACCCCGTGAAATTTGGAACGGTAGCCATGAAGGAAAAGATTGCTGCCTGCCGATTACTCTGAGCTATTCAAGCAGACGCTAATGCATTCAAGTCTCAGAGCCACGCTGCATGTGTTAGTGAATCACAGGAGCTAGAATTCACTTCCGAACTAGGAATTAGAAAATCAAATGCCCTTTTTCTACTTTTTTTTTTAAACTTTCTCTCCTCCCTCATCATTTTAGTTTGCACCGTACCATCTGTCTCAGCCTTTGAAGAAATGCGCTGTGCATGCTGGGCACAGACACGGGGAACGGCACACCTCACAGCCCCACACGTCAAGCGGGGAGCATCTATCTCTGAGGCAGGTTTGCCTCGCAGCCTGACCATCTGGGGGACTGGTTCTAGCTAGCAAGCTTGGCTTCTCAGCCAGAACTCAGACTTTCCTAGTTGACAAAATGTCAACTAGTGTTCAAGAAGATAAACACTGGCAAACTTATTTTCCCTCTAAAAACACAGCAATGTAGACAGAAATATTCAAAGTGTACCTACTAAGGCAGCCAACTAGGAGGCTTTGATGGCAAAGGCAGAGGCCTTGTCATATCCCTGAAATACACAGACAGTCCAAATCTGACACTTTCCAAGACGATTCGAGTTTGGGCTAAGAACCTGGTTTTCCTGCCCTCATACAGATAGGGAATTAAGCAGAACAGGCTTTGAACCAAATGACAACAGTATCTTCAGAGGCGGCTTTGAGAGATGGGGGAAGGAGTCTTCCTCCTTGAGCTAACTACGCTGACAAGCTAAAACATTCAAAGGCCCCCACACTCATTCCCCAAACTAAAGTAAAACGGAGACTGGAAATCCCTGGAGCACAGCACGGAAGTAATATCGAGAAGCAAGCAGCAGCATCCTGGCCAGGTCGTGGGCACTGAGCCAGAATTTCAGCTTTCAATCCCATCCCTCACTCAGTGAACAACTCAGAGCATCAGGTGAGTTACCTAGCCTCTTGATGCCTCCGGTTTCTCAACTGGTAAGTGGGGATAAAAGCAATGGTGCCCTTAGACGTACTCAGAGCTTAAAGGTGGCACCATGGAGCGAGATGTTAGCCATTAGGTCTCTATTTTCCAGTTCGTAGTTCTGACATAGATTCACCTAAACATCAGGGAGAAACAATATCAGAAGAGTCCCTGAGTTAGTTTAAGCAAGCCTATCGCATTGTTGAAAAGATTTGTCAATCATAAAGGAAGACGTGCATAGTTTTGAATATGACCGTTGAAGTGGAGTCAAATAATCTGGGGCTAATAGATTATTTTCTTGATTCCAATAGGACAAGCCCGTGATGCTGGGGCACACTGGGGAAAGCTTGAGTGGAGACTGCCACAGCTCACCCACCAGGTCTAGAAATGGCAGGTGAGACGAAGCCATTAAGACCAGGATAGGTACAATCTTCCTTATACAGTCAAACATTTACTAATGAGGAGAAAGGTGCATGTTCAGTTGGCACGAAAATCAATGGTAGCTGCCAGGAGGCCCAGCAAAGAAAGGACACTTCTTTGAATTCCTCTTCTACAGTATGATTTTAAGTAACTACCAAGTCATAAGGCCTTGATACCTCAGGGTAAAAGAAGAGATTTTGTCTGGTCTTATACATCCCTGTCCTCTTGCCGTGAGGAACCTATTTCTGCTTCCTCCATAGACAAGAGTCACAGAGAGAAATAAAAGCATACCTACCCTCTCCAAACAATGGATTTCTAGAAGAATCTTTTTCAATTTCTATGGACGTGAATAAGAGAGAATTTATTGCTGTAGAAGAGAATTGTTGGCATCGTCAACATGCTGGTGATTGTAGGCTTAGGGAGAGTTTGAGAATGAACACCCGGAAGAGGATCTACTTCCTGTTTCTCTGAGCTCTTCCTATCTGCCTGCCTCCCTAGGAGTTCCACTGTCACAGAGGGGGAAGAGAGAAAGGAGGAAAGGGAGGCAAGGTGTTTCTCAGCAACCTGAGGAAAATCCAGTTATGATTATTTAGTGTGCCTTTACCAGAATGAAGAGCAAAAAGCAAATGACCAATCCCTATCCTGAGTGAATGAATGAATGAATGAATGAATGAATATTCTAGATGCACACAAAAGACCAGTTCTGCTGTCTTCCTCTATCAGATGTTTCTGGATCTTACAAGAGTATAATATTTTTAACTATGCAACAGAAAGCACACTGGATTATATTTTTAACTATTATGAAACAGCCACATCGAAATTATAAGCAAAATATATGAACAAGAGATAGTGCAGGTCTAATGCCTGCATAATCTTTACTTGCCATATCATAAAGGCATTTTGTGAAGAGAGAGGACTAGCAGCTGGAAGCAAAGCCATGGACCCTGCTATACCTGCTGCCACAGGTTCTCACTCTAATAAGAACAGGAATGCGAACATGTGGTTTAGAGACCTGTGATACCTATTTTTTTCTCAACTGAATTCTGTACATCTGTAGGTAAGAGTTCCACCCTAGGTAAATGATAAAGCCCTTTATAATTCCACATAGTTATAGTCACTTAGCTGTGTCCCTGTTTCCTCAGTAGAAAACAATCAAAAGAAGGAATAAACCCACTCCTCTCCTTCCCAACCACCGAAGGAAAACTCATTTCTAGAAATGCCCTTACTTTCTGCTGTGACTGAGAAGGAGGGAGCATTTGCTGACTTGGAAATAAATTGCGGACACGACCAGGCCTCCCCATCATACCAGCAAGTACATATGTAGCTACATTAACCCCAATTAACTACAACGCCCGTTCCAGCCCCCACCTGCTCACACAGGACCTCTGGTCCCCTTGAAAAGTCCCAACTAAGTATTTCTAGGACTCCAGCAAGGGAACCTTCAAGGAGCCCACAGGCAATCTGACAGCCAGTCACAACACCATCTGCGGCTTCCTCCTGCCGGTGCCAGCTCCCTCTAGTGTCCTCAGGAAGGTAGCCCTCTGCCACCTCTGCAGATGGTGCCCACGGCAAGAATGCTAATGCCCAGATGCCCCACAGCCAGCAGAGCCCTGCACCCAGGCAAGACAAGTGCATGCCTTGAGTCTCATGCTTTAAAAGATCCACATCCCATAAAAACACACACACAAAATGTATACAATACACAAAATGTATCGCACCTTTGTCATGAATATCGAGTAGCCCGTAATCCTAAACCATGACTTCAAGAGTTAAGGTTCTTGGGGGGATCTTTTGCCCAATCTCTTTGCACTGATTTAAAAAAACCAAAATACTTGAAATAAATGCCCTGAAGGTTTGCAGGTGGGGCACTCACGAGTGTGTAGGTAGACACCATTCCAAGTGCACAGGTTTAGGCTGCCTAATGCTTGGGTTAAATAAAAGTTATAGTGCCTAGCTGTGGCTGTGAGCACGAACACAAAAAATTCTTACACAACAATAGACAGCCACACCAAGCATCTCTCTGCTTCCCTCGCTCAGTGCTCTATCTAGCCAGGGGCTCCCCTGCTGCTGCTGAACTACTGCAGCATTTACAACAATTGCACACGATACTTGACGACTATTTTGCAATTAAGCATTCCTTCTTGGTCTGCTATTAGTAAAGATGTTGGCCACAGGAAACATGATGTTAATTATTTATAGTCACATATAAGTCAACACTTCAGACTAAATCTGCACATGGCTTTAGTTCCACCAAAACAGCTTGAGACTTGGTTACACTTAAATATACACATAGCAGTTGTTTGAATAATTTATTAATGTGTGTATCTATGTATGTATGTATGTATATATGTGTGTGTATATATATGTATATATATATGCTTGAACTGTTAGAATAATTTTGGATCAAAAATGTTTTACTTATTTATTATAATGCAGACTTGTTTTTAATGAATAGTTTTGGATATTTGCTAAAACAGCTCTTTGAAATAGCTTACAAAATTTTAAATTCTCATACTTTATTTTCTGAATAAATATAATGATGTTTTGTATAATTTTAACATAATTAAATTTTAGTATTGATTGGTTTTATGTGTGTGTGCATACACTTGTAGTGTGTGTGTGTGTGTGTGTGTGTGTGTGTGTGTGTGTGAGCTCATGTGTCCGAAGGCATGCACATTACTGTGGGGGTACAAATGTGTGTGCACCACACTTTTCATTTAAAAATCAGAAGGCCACCTCAGGTATCAAAGTCCCCACTTGCTCCTTGTATGAGACATATTCTCTGGTCTTCTGCTGATACATAAAGCTGGTTGGATCTAAAGTTTCTGGGAATCCTCCTTCCTGTCTCCCATTTCTTCATGGGAGTGCCGGGATCACAGACATAGGCTAAAGTGCATGGCTTTTATTCATTCATTGAGCCATCATCCCATAGCCCCATGTTGAGACAGGGCTTTCTGTATCTCAGACTGGCTTCAAACTCACTATGTGACAGAGGATGACCTTGAACTTCTGAGTGTATGGGCCACCATGATTGGCTTATAGGGTGCCAAGGATGGGACCAAGGTTTCCAGACTGCTCACTGAGCTGCATTTCTGGATCTATTTTAAATCTTTTAGGTCACTGGGAATAGACAAAGTGAGAACCTTGGCATATGTATCTTCTTATGTTCAGAAACAGAAAAAGCACTCCCCACACAAAACCTAAAAAGAGGCTTTCTGCTCCAAATCGAAAGCTTCAGACAATGAAAAGTAAACAAGCTTGTAAAGCTGACCCATGTAAAATACATTAACAGGATAGTTCAAATTCTTTAGCTGATGAAGATTTAACTGCTGTTTAAAACAATAAAAAAGAAGCCAGAAAATTACCCCCAACAAATCTCCAACTTGAACAACTAAGAATAAATCCTTAGCAACTTAATGGTTTTTATAGACAAAGATTTCATCACTGATTAAATTTTTTAAAAAATGTTGGGGAGCCTTCACTTGAACTCTTACACTTGATGCCCAACAAATTCTGGCAGCTAGGACTTTCTCCCAAGTTATAAATTTTTAAGACCCAACCTAAGCTTGGCTTGCAATCCTTTCTCCTTTTCCACCACTGTCAGAAAATGAGTTCCACCCAGGATTTTCCTCGTGTGGCATGTTCACTCGGCTCCAGGCAGAGGAACTAAGGAGGCAACACACATGTCTCTTCCATTGTCCCTCCAGGCAAAGGAACTAAGGAGGCAACACACATGTCCCCCCATTGTCCCTCTGGGCCACCTCTGCTTTCTAGCTAAAAACTAAATCACAGCTGATCCTCAAGTGGGAATGTGTCCGAAGAGTAAGGATGGATGAAGTCTGTAGCCAGAGTCTGATAAAATTACTTACAGGCAAAATGAAGACTTAGCTGAGCCCCTCTTTCATCTTCGTTCCATCTCTCTTCCGGCACGGCTCCTCTCCATCACCTTCAGACCCATACGTGTGCCCTTCTCAGACTTATTACAATGAGAGTCTAGTGGGGTGAACACCAGTAACGAAGGCAAAGGAGGACATAGCAGGCTTCCAAAAGCATCACTTTATATTTCTGGCCATTGTCCATTACATAAACTCTAAGGACAAATCTTGGATCAAGCATTTTAACAACTTAATGAACACAGTGAATATTTTGAATACAATTGTCTCTTTTCTATTTCAAAGGCTGGGGGAAAGAAGTTTCTTAGTCATCTAGATTGAGGGACTAACTCACAATAATATGTATTAATGTTTGGTAAAAGGAATTTGACTTTCTTGTCTCAAACACAGAAGGAATTTTAGAGATTTTAAAGATATATAATGAAACCCACTTTGTGCGAGTGAGTGTGTGTGTGTGTGTGTGTGTTGTTATGTTATGTGAAGGGTTCCTATGCTAGAAAATCAAACACATAAATTCTATATCTCCTTATATTATTTTATATAATTAAATAAATAATTCTAAGTGTATCTAATTATGGTCATTATTGAAATTTTACAGAACACTTTCAGATTCAATTCTCTTAGACATCTTAAGAAAAGGCTTCACTAATAATGTTATCATTAGTTTAAAAGAATTGAAAATGTGTTCTGTAAAAAGTATTAGCTATTTGCATCTGTTCTGAAGAATAACTCCCGATGCCAAGCTTAAATTGAATTAATTTTTTTCAATTTAAATTTTTCATCAGATTTCTAAAATGATTCACATCTGTGCACGTAAAATATATCATGAGTAAAGCAGATATAATGAGTTATTATAATTTCGATAAGTATCATATATATATATCATATATCACATATATATCACATATATTTCATATATAAGTATCATATATATCGTATATCACATATATATGATACTTATATATTATATATCATATATCGCATATATATATCACATATATATCACATATATATGTATGATATATATCATACATATATACACATACAACATACGTGTGTGTGTGTGTGTAGTTTTATTTTGTTTTTGAGACAAAGTCTCACTGTTTCTCCCTAAATTGTTTGGAAATTACTATGTAGTCCATGCTGGCCTTGAACTCACAGAGATGCCTGTCTCTATCTCCCAAGTATTAGGATTAAAAGAATATGTTACCATGATTGGCTCAAATACACAAATACATACATACATACATACATACATACATATATATATTTAAAATTTTTCACTTCTGTGCATGTGTGCATGATGTGTGTATGTATGTGCATGTGTGTGCATGTGCGTGCGAACTTGCACACTTCCTAAGGAAGCCCGAAGAGAGCAATGCATTGCGGAAGCTGTAGTGAAAAGCAGTTGTGAGTTATCAAGTCTGGGCTGTATCTGAACTCAGGTTCTCTGGAAGTGCAGGAAGCACTCTTGACTGGCTAGCCATCTCTCCAGCCCCCTTTAGATGTATTTTAAGGTTCTCTTTGCATACTAGTTCATTTCTGAATTCTAAGGGGAAGCGTGAAAGAATGGAGCTTGTACCCTCCACGTTGCACAGGGTAGAATGGTTCTTGAAAATAAAGCTTCCTCAAAAAAAAAAAAAAAAAAAAAAACAAGTTTGGTTTTGTGTATTTGATTTAGAAATGTCTTTTCAATGTCTGAATTTGGCTTCCTAAAAATGTCATTTATTTTTTAATTCTTAGAAGACTCTCTTCACTGCTACATATATATTCAAGGAACTTAGGAATCAAAAGTTGGCCCCCAGACTTTGTGTAGCTACTTGCAGGATACTCAGAGAAAAGTTGTTAAGTTAAGTAACCAAAGCACTTTAAGTCTGGTGTCTGTCCTCTGGAAGAGGTTCAGCTCACAACATACCGGTCACCCCAGCACCTGGTTAGTGGAGGCAGGACCATATGGAGTTCAGGGCCATCCTTGGCTACACCATGAGCTTCAAAGCTTCCCTAAGCTACACGAAACCCTACTTCTCCCCCACAAAACCCTAAATAAGCAAACTAATTAATTAATTAAGCACACTTATGTTTCTAGATATTCCACAATGCTACATCCATTGACATGCAAGTGTTCAAAGAGAATTCTGCAGTTGGCTGATAATTTCCTACATTTCTAGATCAGATAGCAAAGTTCTCTCCATCTCCACCCATCCATTTCCATGTGTTGTTTAGGCCCCGGACAACTCAGTTACACTGGTGTCTCTTGCAAAATGAAAAGCAAAAGTAGCTGACCAATCCCTATCCTGAATGAATGAAGGATCTAGATGTGTATATCGGACTAGTTTCTCTCTTTTCTCCAAAGTCATATACGTAGATGCAAGAAGATACGGAGTTTGAAAAGATAATGGAGGTGCAAATGTATAATATGTAGAAAAATCATATAAAATGAAATTATCTTTTTCTTTCTAGAATTCAAAATTCACATTAATATTTCACCATAGTTAAAAAGGAAACCTTCCAATTCTATATCAGTGTGTTTTTAAAATACTAATATACTTCAAAATTCATAATAAATTAAAATATCTTAGTCACTGTAAAAAAACATATGTTAATATTCACTCAAAATAAGACTCTATGTTTAGCCTTAGCATAATGAAAATTATTGCCACTTGTCCTTATATCATGAAACACATTTTTATTTGCTTCAGAAACAAAAGAACTAAGGATTAAGAGCAAAGGCCCCTAGCCTCTTGGTTAAATCTAAATTTCTGATTATTTGAAACAGAGATGAACCTGCCAGCCTGCTACATATAACCAAACATTCACTTATCTGTGCTACAGAACAAGTAAGGAAAAGGAAATGAGGGCCTTGTTTCCTCATGTAACAAAAACAAGCTAAATAAAAATAACAAATCCTGCAAGACCCAAACTTGTCATTCACAAAAGAAAACCGCAAAATGATGAGTGTGAGACAGGGGCAGGATACTAAAAACGCAACTAAACTCTAGGAGTCTGGATTTAAGTCTCCAGTGCACGCGGGTCCTCAGCTCTGAGCTCTGCCATTGGTTATAGCATCTTTACTGATGCTTCCAGAAATGGAGAAAGAACGCAATCTGTGGGCACACAGACAAGCACAGGGGCCCCTTCTGCCCAGGGGGCTTCAGCTAAGACCTCAGCGGGAAGCCAGTACCCTGGGAGGCACCTTGTCCACTGTATTCACCAAGAAGAGAGTCCCAAGGCTGCAGGAGTGAAGGCTGGGTCACCAGGATCTCTTCAGAAGCCTAGCAGGTTCCACTGCTGTTCTTCTGAGACCTAGTTAGAGTTCTCACAGGCTCAACAAAATATGGGGCCCAAAGAAGCAGGAAACAAATCACAGAGGGAATAAGTACCTAATAGTCACCTTATAAATGGACTTTCAGACAAACTCTCTTCCTATAATCTTGGGAGGCCTGCTTATATTGGCTTTTTTCCCCATAAGACACTTTGTTTAAAAGTTTGCAAGTCTCTGCCCAACTCAGTTGCATTTCCTAGTCATTAGCCTGGAGAAAAAGGGAACTCAGAAAATGTTCAGTGATTAAAGGCTCCATCAGTAAGTGGACACATGATTACAGACGTGTTCATATTCTTTGTGCACTTGTGCATTGCAGAGCTCATGCTTTTTTCTCCATCCTGCCTTTTCTTTAAGTACTCTTCCTATTTCTTCAAAATCGAAGGTTATATCAGTACAAGTTGAATACATCCACATAATTTTAATAATATGGGTAGTTGCATGAAAATTTCTTTGTTGCGCCAGTTGCTCAGAATAATTTCTTTTAAAATATACAGACAGGAAAAACCAAACAAAATATAAATTCTATCCCTCTTACTTGTTGCTTGAATTCCACACCACAACCCTCTCCTTCTTCAGGATATGACACAATGTGCCCTTGTATGTGACTGTGTGGTTTGTCTAGTCATCTGTCCATTAGTATCCCTGAGAACAGGAAAAGAACTAGTAGGTGTGCGCATGCGCGTGTGTGCGACCGCGTCTGTGTGTGTCCTCCCACACCCACTTCCCTAGATTGTTCTCCGCAGAAATCTCCTTCTACGTGGGCCATGGGCCAAGGAGAGCCCGAGGACTTCCCTGACCTAAGCCAAGGGTGTATAGTGCACTAGGCATCGTCAGCAGGGTGCCCAAGGGATCACGTGGGAAGGAGGAACTGAGGAGGATGCAAGGAGGGGGTGGGGAGCTGGTAGCAGGAAATCCAACACTTTCGGCAGTATTTTGAAATCGGCAGAGACTTCGCAGGACAAACACATTCTCAAGCGATGCCTCTAAGACCAGCCAGAACACAAAGATCTACCCGGGGTTTATATAAACTTTACCCAACAAGGAGAAACCACCGAGAAAAAGCTCGGTCCTGCTCGCGGATGTGCTTGATTACATCTTCAAGACAAGAAATAACTTTCAAAATGCTTTTGCCCTCATTTCAACAACTTTCCAAACATACTTACCCCCACTTCTACACTGAAACTTTGTCATGGTTGTTTGGGATCCATGGCGGCACCCACTGGCCCTTTCTTGGATCCAGGCATTGACTACACCCTGAACCTTCACACACTTAGCATAGCCCCTGCTCCCCACCAAGAAAACAGGGCCCTCAGCTCAGGATGTAACTCCCAGGAGGAGCTCTTCTCTCTAGCAAGCTCCTCCTCCCTCGGCTTTCTCACGCTTTCCTGTCTTATTTTCAACTGCATTTCCGACAGCTCGGTACAGTCTACAAACACAGCATCCCCCTGGAGTCCCCAGCTGAGGCATCTAAACATCATGGGATTGGATCATGAGGGCATTGCTCTAACAAACAGACCCAGTAATGGATTCATAATGTAATGGCATTTGGGAGGTAGGAGCAGAGAGGCCTGGTTAGGAGAAGAAGGCAACTGAAGGCTGGGCTTTAAAAAGGTATCTTGTCCCTAGCCTCTGCTTCCGAGTCACCATATGGTAAGCAGTTTTGTTCCATCATAGCCTCAAAGTGATGTAGCCAAGTGGCCATGGACTGAAGCCTCTGTGATTGTAAGCCAAAATAAATCATGTTTCCTTTTCATTGGCTTCTTTTAAATACTTGAGACAAACATAAAAAATAGACACGTAACTAAAGCACTTCCAAGTACTGGATTTGAGTTTCAACTCCAAGTTGTGCATCTGGTTCCCGCCACATTTCCCACCTTTCTGGTACAGAATTGACATTATTCTCACGACCCTTGCTCAGCTCCCACCATTGCACTTAAAGAAGCCGCTCTGAATTTTAGGGAACGGAGTCCATATGTAAAATCCCCAAATAATATTCATCTATTTTAGGTAGAATAATTCTCATATTACACAATACATATTTCAAAACCCAGGATAACATATGGAGCTTAGCTGGTATTCTGTAATTTGGATTGGTTCCCTGACAGTTACTAAAGACACTGAATTGTCTCAGCCTTCAAAGCCCTCAAAGCCCTCAAAGAAAATATCCTGCAAACAGATAATTTACTTACTGTGATCTCTCGGAATTGTCTTTTTACTTGTGTTCCTACACCATCTGAGCTCAGCACTCAGAGAGAACTAGTAGCCTCGTGGCTTATCTCCCTCCAGTTCTTCGGATTTTTCTCTTCAATGTTGTCATTAAATAAGACTTAATTAGATCCTCCCCATAAGCCAGTTGTGTGTCTCCTTAGCTTAAAAGTGTGGTAAGATTCCTCCAGTTCTCTCTAAAGCAAAGCATAGGTTATAATTACTGAAAGGCTCTCTCTACTCTTTAGCTGGCCTCCACGTCTCTCCTTTCACATCTTCTCCCCATTCATCAATGCTCTGTCTTAAATACGCCGCTTCCTCCCTATTCCGTGTTTAAAACAATAATATCCATCCCACGCCTTGCTACAGGTGGGCACAATTCCTCCCATTTGACATAATTTTCCCTTTGTTTAAAGTCATCCTTAGGAAATCCTATCTGATCCTCGAGGCTCCCTTCCCCCAACCCGGGACACCCATGAGAGCACGGATGTCACAGAGCATTCTCTTTCGACATTCCTGACTCACGGCTACAAGCTTCCCTATATTCAAGTCGGGTAAATACTACTCCTAACTCCATTCTCCTCTTTATTTCCCGGACACTAACCTGCACGTGGCAGAACTGCATCAAATAGACATTCCCTGAATTTAACAAAACTAAAGTTTTCACAAGTAGCCAAAAAAGCTCAAGTTCTACAAAAAGGGGGGGGGGGGGGGGGGGATGAGGGCTCAAGCCAGCAGTGTTGGCGGTTGTGATGACTGGTGTTCTCCAAATTTCCACTTAAAGATGATGACAGAAGCAAGCCATGAATTATTTATTTGCGCACAAATCACTCTGTTAATGGAAATCTTTCATGACTTGAGATCTAACATACACTCGCTGCCCTGCACTTACCACATGTTCGCTTTCATCATTACTACACAGAGTAATGACAAAGGTAATGGCAGTTACAGGATCATAGGATGCTCGTAAACTAACTTCATCCAGAATAGCTCTTCTGAGCTGAAAACACACCTCTATGGACAGGAAGAGCAGTGGATTATACCAAACCAGTCAACTCATTGCTATCATCAAACTTAAAAACCTAAGCTTTTCTGGGTGTTAAATACATCACCAACTGAAAGAATAAATTCATTCAAGTACCTGGTATATTTGTCTTTATTTTGGTGCTTAATACTCCCCCCCCCCATTTCCCTGAACCAGACTGTCAAGTGACATATGTCACAGAAAAAGAAAAGTATGCGTCTGTGCACCACCTAGGGCTGTGAGGGTCAAACTGTCCCTTCGTTGTGCCACTCCAGCAAGTCATGAAGGGCACGGGTCATGCTCCTCAGAAGGAAAAGGCAGCTCTGCCCCTGTCTGTCTTGCTGAAACAGACACTCAGGCTCATGGGAATACTGAAAAGTAACATGTTCCCATGGAGGTGAATTCTTGGGGAAACTTGGCAAGGGTTAGGGATGAAAAAAAAACCTGAACCCCTCCTAAATCTTTGGGAATACTTAATGAGCTGAAAGAACAGCAAGAAGAGGAAGAAGACGCAACTTTTCCTGTGCGTTCTTACTTTTAAAGATGAAGCCTCATGAAAAACGAAAAGAATAAAATACACGGCATTTTGTCTGTTATTATCTCAAATACATAAAATCAAGTTGATCATGCCACTACCCAACCTGGCATCTCTTTTCACTTTCCTTTTATGTGAAACGTCATTATTTTAACTTGTGGTTCAAAGCCTCCCGCTCCCATCTCCAGAAAATGAGCACTTTGGAAAACACACAGCGTGAGTGAGGCACTGGGGGGCGGGGGGGGAGTCTCCATCCAATCAGGATTCCCTCACTGCATCCGATATACTTTTCTTCCAATTGTCTGTGCCCTGTCAGTCCTTTGTACTGCCCAGTTATTCCAACTCAGGTCCCCAACAACTGCTCTACCCCCACTTCACAAAGAAGTCAGATGACAAGGCCCACTAGGTACAGCTGGCACCTTTTTCAGTGAAGGACAATCCTGGGCACAGCGCCTTGGGACATACAGGATACAGCAACAGTTACCAGGGGTGGTAACCTGTATTAGTGTAAAGAGAACCTAAAGGAAGTAAGTAGGGCTGAAGGGCGCCACAGAAGCCCGGGCAATCAAAACCTGGGGTGTGAGGAACTGAGGAGGAAAGGCAAGTGAGAAAGACATCCCTGAGCCTAGGAAGCAAACATCCACTTAAGACAGCTAGGCAGGGCCTTTGTCTGTGATACGAGTGTGGGAGGAGACAGCAAGGGCAATGCAACTAGGTGACAGCCCTTGAGTGACTTAATGTGAGCACGCCCTAAGTCCCTAGTGACTGCTTCACCCTCTTACCCTACCCTGCTGTGCTCCTACCAGGGAACACAACTCACAGGAGCCTCCTAAAGGGCCCTCTACTCAAAAACACTCAGCACCTCCCCACCCGGGGCTCCAGGAAGCATCTAGGCCTTCACTCTGCAGTCAGTGCCAGTGCCACAGGGCCATCTTGGCTCGGCTTTTTACCCCTAAACCACTGGTCCCATGTCATTTCGTCTCATGAGTCTTTTCACAGGTAATTGTTTTTGTTGTCATGGTATTTGTTTTACACTGAGCATTTGTATTTTACATTTCAAGAAGGTACTAGACCCAAAGACAGCATAACTCAAGAAAAGAGAAAACCCAGGGTGGAGTTCCACAGAGCAGTCATTCCCAATGGAAGTTATGGAACTTCTCATGAATTTTATACTTCACTATAGAATATATTCATATATACTTAAATATATAGTCTTTGGGTTTCGGTTTGTCTTGGTGCATGATTTTTCTTATTTGCTACCTTTTTATAATAAAGTTCCAAATGAAAACATTAAAAAGGGCACTAAAAGCTTGGAAATTTGTCCTTACTGACTCTGTTGCAGATATTTAGTAAGATTCAGACCTACTGATCCATATCACTAATGTCACGGAGTCATTCTCTATGTATCAATTTCTCAGAATCTAACTTGAAGTTTGAAAGGAAATTCACAAATATTTTAATGAAATTCAACAAGTAGTTATGGGATGTCAACTATTTTGCTCGAGCCTTTTTATTTTCTCCCAGGCTGAGAAAAATATTGTTAAAACAAAGATCTACTGTTGCTCTCAAGTGGGGCCTTTAGATACACAGCACAATAAACACACAATTCACATAAATTACTTCACCACAAGGCATGTGTGTGCATGCTACCAAGTCTGCACGCGCGTGCGCGCGCACACACACACACACATACACAAGAAAAAAGGTTAAGAAGTTACATGAGAGGAATAGAAGGGCTGAGTGGATTCTGAGACCAGATAAAATAAAACAGAAAGACCGGTAACTCTAAAATGAAGATGTTCACCAGACTATGACATCAGCAAAGTTCAGCAATCTTTAGTGTCAACAACAGACAGAGCAGATAGTACAACAGGGAAAGTTAACTTATCATTTGGGAATTCATGGATAAGAAATCACCGTGGCATTATGTTCAAACATAAAATGAGAAGCTTTGTGGAGGTGGTTTGGTCCATTATCCACTTTAAGAATTTATAAGAAGCGCTGAAACTGACCAAGAAGCCTGGATCCAAGAACTCATTTTGAAGCAGGTAGAGAGTCTCAGGTTGGGGAGAATGACTGGGTAAACCTTACAGTGTCTTTCATTAGATTGCATTTGTCAGGGGTCTGAAAACTGCACATTCGGATGCCAGGTTGGTATCCTGATCTTCTGGGCTGGCTGGAGAATCCCTAAAATCTGATAATTCTCATAATTTCAATATGGCTTCTCTTTCCTTATATGAATCAGACTAAACAGAATGTAGTGACCATATCTGCAAAGCTCCAATATTTGGATAATGTCCGTCAACTAGACCCATGCCCTCACGGTGACTGTGACATGCCAGCTGACATTATGTAAATCAGGGTTGTGTTCTGTCTCTGTGATTAATTCCCTGGGGCTGTGGCTTTGCCTAAGCCACTATCTGTAGCACCCAGCTCTCCAGCCATAGCCTTCATTCCCTCGCACACAAACTAAAGCATACGGAGCTGTTTTCGCCCAGGCGATAACACGAGTGAACACTGTTTGCAAATGATGAACTATGACACTGGGTGCTAACACACACAGAAACAAGGCACACAGAACCTCAGTTTCACAAAGGCAAGACCTATATGGATCTATTATAATGATGAAACAAAGTCCGGCTGCCCGGCGATGGTGGCGCACGCCTTTAATCCCAGCACTCGGGAGGCAGAGGCAGGCGGATCTCTGTGAGTTTCAAGACCAGCCTGGTCTACAGAGCTAGTTCCAGGACAGGCTCCAAAGCCACAGAGAAACCCTGTCTCGAAAAACCAAAAAGAACAAAGTCAGGTCACTGGAAGTCATGTACTGAGTGATTTTCTTAACAGCCAATGTTCTAGTTTCTCTTGTCAATACTCAAACATGTATGATACCCTCTTCAGTTATAATAAAAAAGAAGGGATTTACAATGAAATGGCTTCCATGCACATGAAAATCTACAAAACTGCCCTGTTACAAAAGGAAACAGTTCATTGGCTATACCCCGACAAGACAGGAGCTAATTGCCTACGACAGGAGAAGCCACAGTAAGCCCAGCAGGTTTGATGGATGCCATCCGAGCAGCTGAAAAGTGTCCAAATACAAGAAAGTGTTTTCTTTTATTTTCTGAATTTTTAGAAATCAGAAGGAGAATAAGAAAACATATATGGGTATATCAGAAGAGAAGGGAGCTATGGAAGGTTGAACAATGGGTCTGAAAAAAATCACAAAATATAGCAATTTTGACAGACATCAGAAATAGGCATTTTATACATCTTAATATAAGACTTCAACAATTTATGATTCTAAATATTAATAACTGTAGTAGTTATATAATTCTGGGCAAGCGAACTACTACTTTGAAATCTAATATTCCCAATAAATATGGATTCTTAATTCTTAGTTTAAAATGACCGTGAAATTACAGCTAGGACCTTGAGTTATACAGCTTGCTCAATAAAGACTAAAATGTTTTCTCTTCCCTCTAATGCAAAGACAGCACTTATCAAATTCCTAAATAAATCTACCCATTCAATGAATGACACTTCCACCTGATCATAGATCAGAGCCAACGGTTACCAACCCAGGTTTTAGCTAGACATATAATGTTAAGATTGGTCAAAAGCATTACCACCTTGAAGGAAAACAGCAGTGTATAAAAACCAACATTATTATAAAGACAAAATAATTCACATTTCTTATTCTTGACAGGAAGTACCATAAAATGAATATTCTAATGGCTGCAGAATTTCCTTCTTTGAAGTATCTTTCTATATGCCACAAATTTGTGACGGTGAATATTTTATTATTTAGAGGAAAATCCCTTGGGTGAGAGGACATGGTCAAATTTACCACTAAAGTCTATGAGAAGTCACTGACCATATTTTCTGTCCACATTACAAGAAAAACGTAGAGCAGGAAACCCTTCCTCAAACAGCATCTGGATGAACTGAGAAAACAGGCCATCTCTGTGAGGTAGGTCCCTGCTGGTAGGCTAAAGAACCACCAGGCATGGAGTGGACAGAATGTAGTTCCTATACAGTCCAAACAGTTCCTGTTCAACTGTTAGCACTAACTACTGTCTTCATGATCATCAATAGTCACTGGCTCCTACTAATAGTCACTGGCTCCTACTTCTGGTCAACCATATGTTTTATCTTTGGAGAATGCTATGGATTAAGTAACACACTTAAGTAACACAAAACAGAAAGTATTTTCAAGGAGCTAATGTCCAAGAGGCCCAGGGCTCAAGCAGCAAGGCTATGTCCACTTTCAGTCTCTTCTATGTAGCTGACATTACATTTCACAAGTTGAAACTGAATGTGAGCACTGTGGTGCACACACTGGGAGGAAGAATAAGAGCCAAGCCTGTGAGTAATATTGAAGTTGATGGTTTGGGGTATTAATTTTCATCTTCTGACATACACAGTAACTACTAAACACAATCAAGCTTTGCTTTTGAAACTTTTTAAACATCTCTCTTCCTGATGAGAGTTTCATCTGATTGCCTGATATCTCTTTAAGTATCCAAAACTGTCCCCAAATGGCCTATGTGTGCATAACAATGAGAACTGGTAGTCACAAATGTGTTTTGAATACTGAACCTTACAAGGCAGGAGGAAAAAGATTCCTGCAGTTTTTAGATCCAAAGTTTCTCCTCTTCTGAATGTCCAGAGGCTACACAAAGAAAGCAAGATCTAAGGCTGAGGCCTCAAGGCAAATCACCTCAGATAAGGCAGCTGCTGGTAGCCAGTCCAGACACTATTATCAGCGAGAGATTACCTAGCAATGGCACCTTTAGGGACTCACAGCTAAACAAACATAGGTGTTTGATTTTGTTTGAAACCTCCTCCCTGAGTAATTAGACACTTCCTTCCCTTATTCATCAACACTCACTGAATTTTTAAATGGCTCTGGTTTATTTGAAGAGAAATTAAATAGCAAGGTACACAATTTTAGCATCATGGAAAACATGTAAGACTTCAGTAATTCCAATCTTGTGACCTAAATTAGGAAAACAGTTTCCCCCAAAATTCTCTGTTACTATGCAAGGGGTTAATTAAAGCATGAGTTTGCCTGTGTTAAAAAAAAATTACCAAGCCCTAAAATCAGAATCATTTAGACTTTCTGATGCCAAAAATCTGTTTGAGAGAGCAGGCTTTACTATGCTGACATTTTAAGAGTAGCCAAAGTCCTGTTCCCACTAAATTCTGGCAGTGCCTAGAGATCTGGGAACAGCCCAAACACCTCCTGGTTCTCAATTTTCTGTCTCAGGAGCCTCCAGTGTTATCTAGCAGAACATGAAGGTCAACTGAGCAAGTCCTGACTTACATGTCTGATCATGTCACACACAAACTGAAATTTCCATGGCAGCAGAATGGCTTAATATGGCAAGATGTGGGGTTTCCTTAAAAGTTCATTGTATCTTAGATGTAAGTACAGTAAGATGTAGTTATACATACGCACACACCACACACACACACACACACACACACACACTTACACACAGATTTTCCCCAAAGCAAAACAGGATATTCACATATTGATCCAAGATTACAAGAAAATTACCAATAAAATAAAAGGGGTTTAGTAGAATCTGGAGTTAGCATGTGCAAGGGGCGCGGGTTCAATCCTCTGCATCTAACATAATGCAATGCAATATAACAGAATGATTGATAAAAGGAGCAATTTCAAATGGTAAATTTTTCTATTGTTCAAGCCAAATCAGAGAACAAAGACAACAGAAATGACTCAGTGGGTAAGAGTACTTGCTCAGTAAGCGTGAGAGTCTACATTCAGATCATAACACCCAGGTAAAAAGTCAGGCATAGCCTTATATTTGCTTATAACTCTAGTGTTGAAGAGGAAGAGCAAGGAGGGCTTCAGGAGCTTGCTGGCTCCAAGTCTAGTCAGTGAGAGGCCCCTCTCAAATGATTAAGGCAGGGAGGCATAGAGCAGAATATATTGACATCCTCACCTAGGTTTTTTATACACAGGCCTGTGTATCTGCATACACATGCACACCACCACATATACATATGCACATATACCCTACACACACACATCACCCATGCACATATACCACACACACACATTATACATATGCACACATCCCCCACATCACTCTCTCTCTCTCTCTCTCTCTCACACACACACACACACAGAGAGAGAGAGAGAGAGAGAGAGAGAGAGAGAGAGAGAGAGAGAGACATATGCATACACCAAACACAATCAAACACACAATTTTAAACCTGAAATAATTCTTAAAGCTGCAGGACAGATTTACAAAGACATTCACTGAAGTCACAGCCCCAAGGCCTAGCACTGATTTTGAGAGCTTCGAACTATTCCTGTCAAAATCTCACCTAACCCCCACTTAACATCACACTTTGGTAACTGGAGTGAAACCACAGAAAGTGTGTACATTCACTTACCTATTGGCTGACTGTTGAGAGAAGGTTCCAATCAAATCAATTCACTTAATCTTTCCAGTAGATCTGATTATCATTGTCTTTGACAAAACTCACAGACTTCACCTAAGGAAAACACAAAGAGAAGAGCATTTCAATGGGAAGCTGGAAACTCTCTGTAACCTAACGATACAAAATTCAACTAGAGACTAGAAATACGTCTTTTCTGGTACCGTGTGACAGAGTAACAAAAGTATTTGGTAACTGGATTAAATTTTATGATTGGGACAAAATGAATGTTCAAGCATAGAGAGATTAAAGTCACAGAGGGAGATGAAAGAGTTTATTTCCAACCTCGATAGGCACATGGGAACAATTGACCACACAATACAAGGACGTTAAAAATCACATGCAAGCAAGCATTGAGATCATTCTGGAATAACCGCCATTGATTACTGTAATTGGCTGAACACAATAAAGACGTAGGTTGTGCTTCACCAAAGCCATTAAATCTTAGCTACATCAATTTCTGCTGAGGAACAGACACTACCACCTAGATGGGTGACTTATTCGTAAGAGCCATCAACCCATCTTGAAAAGAATTCAGTAGGATGGGTTTCCAGACCATTCCGAGCATGCTATCTTGTTTCCCCCAACAGCTGGTCACAGCAGTGAAGCCTTATCGACAGCTGATTACAAATATAACCTGCACATTCCACTTGTCTTGCCAGAGCAATGCCGGTCCTGAGGTCCAGAAATCAAATTACTGTCTCATTTATGGGAGCAGTTCCAAGAGAAAGCGAGCAATAGCTCACCTGGAGAGAAACTAAAATAGACGCCGCAGGAAGGATGGGGCACGCGCGCAGATGACAGAAAGTTACACAGCTCCCAGGGAATCCTGAATCGGACCACACTGGGGTAGATTCAGTATTTCCAAATAAGCCAGTATTCTGAAGTCACAGAACATAAACACAACCCCATCCTAGTCAAAGTTCAAGCCTATACTCCAAAGCCACAATATATACATGGTTTTATCGCGCAGTTTCTCCAGTCTCCAGTCTTGCTCCTCAAGCTAGTGAAATCACTCATTGTTTAGAAGAAACCAGCATGAAATAAATTCGCTATCCACTTCTAGTTTTAGAAGATTTTTTACTCCAAAAAAGATTGCTGATAATGGGTAATAAAAATAACAATAGCCACATCCAAGAAGAGCCTATAGTAGTCAAAGAAATATGTGTGAACTTTCAAGAAAATCTATGCCAAGATTCTGGCCTCATAGCTGTTCACTGAGTGGTATTCAGGAAGCTCACTTGGGCATAGACTCAAGAGACTTCTTCATTAGCAAAGATAAACAGTCTTTATTATCCTTGCAGAGTTCCTGCCATTAGGATGACAAGACAAATGTCATGTGCTTTGCTTATTAACTTATCCATCCATTTATTTCTGTGGTGTTGGGAATATTACTCAAGGCCTTGCCGTTGCAAAGTAAGATCTCAACCACTGCCCTGTGCCCCCCCCCAGTTCATCCTGTGTAAGTGTGTGTGCACAAGCACATGTCTCCATATCTCTGTGTGTGCTGGTGTCTTGTGGGTCTGCGTCTGCCTGTGTGTGTGTTAATTTTGTTGGATCAATAAATAAATCATCATCTGATGAAGTGCAAGATGGCTCAACACAAACACTGTCTTTGAACACCTAAAGCTGAGAAAATATCTATCTTTCCTTTTTTGTTGTTATCCAAGCATTTCAAAGGCTTTCAAGTGACAATGGTACCTAGGTTCATGGTACAATCTGTGAATATAGGCCAGGTTGGGCGTATATAGAGGCTGGCGCATGCTTCTTTCAGTTGGTCACTTTCTAGACTAGACTAGGACTCATCTCCTCATGAGGCAGAACACACTTCAAGATCCCTTCTTCTCATTGTATGTGGCTGTGTGTCCTGTATGCACGTGTGTTTATGGTACCAGTGTCTCCCTTCCGGGCGCCACTGTATATTTTGGGACAGGGACTCTTTCTACACCAGGAACTCACTCACTGGCTAGCCTGACTGGTAGCAAGCCCCCCAAGATCTTCATTTCTCCTTCCTGGCCCTGGGGCTGCAGATGTGCTCAGCCACACCTGGCTTTGCGTGTATATAGGTGCCTGAGGATCTGAAGCCGGGTCCTCGTGCTTCTGCACCCAGTACTCTACCCATTGAACCATCTTTCCAGCCCTCAAGCTTAACAGTTATTTAATTTTTCTTTTAATTTGTACAACATGAAACTGACCTGGACAAACATTGAAATCTAACATCCCTTTCCAGTCTTGTTCGCTTCTTACATAGAATAGGGCTCCCTTAAATGATACAATTTTTGCCTCCTAAGAAGTCTAAAATTTCTGAATACAACCAGTCAGGCCCATCTGTTATCAGGCTCATATGCTAACAGCCTTTTCACCTACACAGCTACAAGCAGCTTCTCTCTATCTGTTGTTGGGGATGAGCAGTGATTTCAGATGACTTAAGGACATGTTCAGTGCCTGCAAAGTGCCTCAAAGCCAACAATACTGGGCTAGCGTGGCTGGGGCTAGATGGATGGTTTTCTCTGCTCGTACCCAGGGCCCAAGCTCCGCAAGCTCTTGGGATACTTTCTGGGGCAGGGTAGTGCTTGTCTGCTGAAGTAGCTCCCAACAGCTGGAGTAACCACGAGTCACCCTGTCCTTCCACACCTGGGCTAGCATTGAGCAATCTTCCAACACTCTCCTTTCACTGACAATGAAACCCAAGGCTCAGAAGGTCAGTACCTCCCAGGGTCTGCAACCAGAAACAGATTTCCTGGTTTCTTTTGTGCCGTGTCCCCTTTCAAATTGAGGCATCTCACCTTAGAAAATGCCGACTGAGTATTAACTCTGTTAAAATTGCTTCTTGGTTTAGGATACAACAGAAAGGTGAAGAGAAACGAGTGCCAAGAGAGACTGGACGCCAAACATGGCAAACTTCAGACCATTCTGTCACCACTGGCGCCACCTAACAGCCTGGTTAGCACAACCACCCTGCTTAGTTACTTATATTAGCTTTCCTTAGAACTAAATAACAAAATTATAAATATTTGAACCAGACAGACAGTCCTATTCTATTACACAAACTCAATACGAGTACTGGCATTTACACAGATGCCCTTGAACTGCATAAGCCCTCTTGATTTTTTTACTTACTATTCTGTAATTTTTATTCCCATGTATTCGAGCTGCTCATCTTTCCTAGCCATGTCCTAGTCCACAGGGTCTGCATGAAGTCACTTCTTACATTAGTCTTGTCCCATATGGGGAAAGACTTCACATGCTTTCATGGGTATCACGGGAAATACTATTTTCCTTAAAATATTATCAGAAAAAAATTATTAAATCGAAAGGCAGGAATATTTTATGAACTCATATTTAACCCATATCAAAGCATTTATAATTTCTTCTAAAGCAACCAACAATAAATAGGTATCCTACATTTAGCACATGTTCTAACTTTGTACTTGACACATAAAAAGAGGTTTTTTCAATTCGAGTTGTACCTCAGTTTCTTTTTATTATTATTTTAATGGTGACAGCAATTCTTCTACTGCTTAAAATAATTTGTCTTTTATCTTTAATGAAAAAATTAAATAATCATATAAGTTGACCATGTTTAGGTCCTGACTTTACTTTTATAGTTAAGTGGCCTTGTATGTAGTGTGTGTGGGTGTGTGGGTGTGTGTGTGTGCGTGGGTGCATGCATGTGAATTGTATTATACCGGAGCTGCAGTTATAGGCAGTTGTGAGCCAACCGCTTTGGGTGCTGGGAACTGACCCCAGGCCCTCTACCACAGCCAGCACCATCCTCTCAGCTCCTGGTTGCTGGATTATTTTGTATCTTTATCTGGAGTCTACGGAGTTAGTTTCTCGCTTTTATTTTTAATATCTCAGTCCACACATTGAAGATGGAACGTTGATTCAAACTGTAACATTATGTGGTCAGCACTGAACTATCGATTCTGTGTTGTCGCATGAACACGGCATGCACATTTTGGGCTGCTTCAGGTACTTCGGCGTGTGGTGTGTCTGAGTCTGTAGAAGGACAACCTTCTGCTCCTTGTGATTCTTGTCCTAACAATCTTGAATACACCTGTGTGCTTGCAACGTTCTCAGCTGCTTTAATCCAGGTTATGCAGCCTTCAATCCCTGTATTCTTTACCCCTCATTTCAATCATACTCAGAAACTTCCATTTGGATTGTGGTTAAAATGGCACTTATCATAAATGCAATATTTGGGTGTGGTTAATGGGAACGTCATGTTAGGAGTTTAGTTTCCACGTTAAGCAAGTTCACTGTATGATAAGCTATCTCTGTACGGATGACACTCCGACTTTCACATCCCATAAATGTTCGCATTCTGTTAGCCTCCCCTCCCCCCTTTCCCGTTCCTATTGCACTTGCTAAAAATACATCATGCCTATCCAGCAACTAATTGTGCTAATTCCTTTTAAGTCTTCCAGAATAATATCCCCTGTATGTGGTTAAACAGTGATTAAGTAGATGATAAGTATTATAAGTCCTATCTTAAATAAACCAGCTTCATTTTCTTGACAAAACTGAGATCAAACTATACATAAACACTACCACATCCACAAAGTACCCCCATCAGCCATTTATTCCCCCATCTGAAGAACCCTTGAGCTCATTTAAAACAAAAATGAATGCCTCGGACCGCCCAGTGCCAAGTACCTTCCTTCCTCCCCCATTCTCGAATGTCTCCTGCCTCTTCTGTCATCTAGGCTTGGATTCAAAGACAGAGGAAAAGAGAGTGCAAGTGACTTGGAGACATAATAACATACCAGGCCTCTGTGACACAGGTAGAGGCAGGAGGATCGGGAATTCAAGGTCAGCCTCAGTTGCATTGCAAGTTTGAGACCAATCTGAGCTACATAAAATATTTTGAACTTATTTTTTTGGACTGAAAACAGTCTCCATTTTATTGTGCATGCTAATTATAACCATATGCCGTCGCCCTTGATTTAATGGATACTCAATAGGTACTGGAAAGCAATGTTACATTTCAGATAGTGTAAGATATATCTAGACGCTAGGTTGATGGGCAAGAGAAGGCTAACACACACAAATGAAAGGAGGAAGCATCTCGATTGTCCATGTGAGAATTCTAAGAACCAAGGCTGGTTCTGTGTTTACTTTAGAAGCCACACCGTGTGTTCAGTGATGTGAAAGTACAAGAGGCATTTCTCTGCTTTACTGGAGAAAGACAATGCATAGAGAAAGTGGCAGATATTTCATCTGAACTATAGTTCCTCAAAGACTGCAAGATGTCTACAAATTTTCTTCCCTGGAGTTCAAAATAGCAAGCTGAGTGGGCGTGAGCAGTTCAAGGAGAAAGAAAGAGGGGGAGAGGAAGGAAGGGGGGAAGGGAGAGGGGGGAGGGAACAAGTAGAAGGAGGAGGAGGAGTTATGGAACAAAAGTAATCATACTGTCTGCTCCTTGTTGCGACATCTACAAGAGGCCATCTGAAGAGCTGTGCATGATTTGCATGAAACGATTGTTTGAGCCAGAATACAAATAAAGATTATGACTTCACACAGAATCTCTAGTTCATATACTATGTGTGTACATGTATACATGTATGTATGGGGGTAGGAAGGGAGAGAGAGAGTGCACACACAAAGACTGGCCCTGGGTGTCTTCCTCAATAGCTCTCTCTTATTTTGGGGGACAGCATAAGTCTGAACACGGAGCTTGTTACTTTGCTAGACAGGCTGGTCACTTAGCCCCAGAGATCCTCCTGTCTCTGCCTCACCCAATCTTATTTTTTTTAACATGGGTGCTGGGTTCCAGAACTCATCCTCATTCTTGCAAGGCCAGTGCTTTACAGATGGAACGATCTCGCCAGTCCGAAGTAGGACCAGTCATACTTAAAGACTAAAGCCAGCATCAGGGTCACAGGAAAGGCCAGCAGTGCTCCGCAATAGCCAGATACCTTTCTAAGTCACAACAGCGCCTCTGCAGAGAGCTTAAAGATGGTGTGGTCTTGGCAGTGCTTTTTATAACTTTAACAGACACATGGTCAACAAGGGAGTTTGTTAAATTACAATGCCAGTTCTAGATTCTGTAAGTCTGAGGTGAAACTAAAATATAAATCATGTGCTAGTATGAGGGCTGCAGCTTGAGAAGCAAGATTTTAACTGACAGCCAGCCGGTTAAGTGTCTGCCTTTCTGCTAGCCATTGCCGGAAGTGATAAAGTCTATGACATGAGACCTGAGCAACAACAACACACACACACACACACACACACACACACACACATCACAAGCATGCAGGGCGGAGAGAGGGCATGCACACATTGTTTCTTAAGAGTGGTGCTGCAGTTGGAGAGATAGCTATTTGGTTAAGAAGTGACTCCTCTTCTAGAGGACCTGGATTCAATTCTCAGCATCCACATGGCAGCTCACAATTGTCTGCAACTCCAGTTCAGGGGACCTGATGCCCATGACAAAAAAAAAAAAAAAAGAACATAAAATAAAAAGAAGTAAGTGTTTTTAAAAAAGAGTAAGTACTCAATGCTAAAAGGCACAGTGAAGATCCTAAAACTAATAATTGCTGAGAGCAGGGAGCACTCAGTTTAGTCGACAGCAGTTACCAAGGGCTTCAAATATGCTGAAGGTACAGGCCCCTGGATGGAATGGGAAGTAGACAGAAAAAAAGAGACAGACCCTCAAGGCGAGCAAGAAAGTAGAGTTCAGACAATTACAGTGCACCTGCTTTGAGGTCAAAGATCTCATTGCTGGAGACTTCCAGCAAGAATCCACTTTGAGCCTAGGGAAGAGAGACTGCAACTCAAGTTTTTTCAGGTCTACCCAAGGATGGAGAGGACTGGATAGCTTGCCTTCGCCCCATGCAAATCCGCTCCACTAGCAACAGTAACAGTGTTAGGAATGACATTTTGGGTGTAAGCCTGGGAGCACAAAATTATCATTTTGGTATACATATTTATGCACATGTATGTCTCTGGTTAACATTCATCTTTAATAACAGCTCCAACAGCATTAGGCCACAACTTTGTAACATAATTGATGATTTTCTGTTAGTGTTTGAATATTACTTTTATTGCAAAAAAAAAAAAAGTAAATGCTTCCTATACAGTACTTTGGGACGGCACACACCCACACAACACCCTCAGCTACAGCATCTTCTTCCTGTCCTCCCACCCTGGCTGGCAACAGGAAGAAACATTCCCAGAAGCAAAATGAAATCATTCATGAATTATACCTTCTTTTTTTTTTTAACCTCCTCAGAAACATTTTCCTGCTGGCCCACATAATGTTGGATGTACTGCACAAAGTTGTCGATAGAAAAGCAAGAGTGAACTGAAAAGATCTCTATGAAAGCAGAAGTTCCATCAAGAGGCCATTGTGAAGACAGGAACATGGGACTGTGGGGATGTAACTGCCACCGGCAAGGGCAGGAGAAGCACTTGGAAAAGAATCAGGACAGGGCACCGTCCCGAGGCCAGGTCACCACTCTGCTTCCATTGGCCGTAGAACATACTCCATCACCTTAGTGAGGCACTGAAAACAAACTGGGATGCTCCTGCCGTGTTTCACAGTAATGTCAACCGGCCTGATGTATTCAGCGAAAGGATTAAAACAAGCAAAAAAAGCAAAGTGGGTACCTTTTGGAGGGCCTTGCCAAGGTATGCCACTAAGCAAACATGCCCCATGCAACAGAGTTAGTGCAAGAGGTTGATTGGGGGAGGAGGAAGGGAGGAAGCGAATGAGGGAATGGCCATCTAGAAGTGCGGACATGAGAGACGTGGGTGGGAGACAGAGAGAACAGGCCAGAAAAGCAAGTGAGGGCCGCTGTGACTGGCATGCACTTTTAAAAGGTGCACCTGTCATAGCTGATGGCGGAAAGGCACCTGGAGGCAGGCCATGATGTCACTGCCTAGGTGTTGAGGCAGGCTGCTGCCGCTGCAAGAACTAACATTAACTATCCCTGGGACTTGCTTTTCCTACCGAACCTCTGTCACTTCAAGACTTCAAGGCTTGAACACTGTAAGACACCTGTAATCATAACTCTTCTACTAGGTAGAGCCCTGGAACTCCGCTTCCTCCAGTGAATTACTGTCCTCCATCCATAGGTCCATCCCAGATCTGGACATGCAAGCCCTCACGAACAAGGAGAAAATGTCGTCAGCTTATGAAATCTAAATCAAGTCTAACTTATGAACAGCTTCAGAACATGAAATACAATATGAATAAGATGCCCTGATGAAACCACAAAGCCTTGCCTTCCCCCAAATCTCTCTACTCAGAACCCTTTCTGGTACTCTCCCCTGAGTCATGGGACCAAGACAACTACAACTATTTCATTTCTCCAAACCCACAACAGCAAAAGAGCTCCAAAATTTCACCAGAGGGGACCAAACAACAAAAACACACAAAACAAAGTAAGTTTTTGTGGGGAAAAGAAAGTGAAGAGGAAAACAAAAGCAACCATGAAATCTTGGGACTTTATCAACTCCCACATAAAGAAGTAAACAACTGTCCCTAAAAAGGAAACACAGGATTATTTTATACTCCTTGGTAGCCGCCACTGCAATCCTCTGTGTTCACGGGTCTACCTGCTTTTAGAACCGCCAAGGGGGAATCACCAGAAGTCACAAACTTAGATCTGCAGTAGCACAGCTTCTAACTACACCCCTAAAGTTGCGGTTCACACAGGGTTCAGCTGAGAAAGACTTCCCCTGCCAGAAGTGATGTCTTCAGGAATCCAACCACTAGGCCTAGACTAAATGAAGGTCAGTGCAGCCCCCAGAGGAAGCCGTTCAACTAGCTGGGTTGGTTCTCCCAGGAAGCCAGGCCTAGAAAACCCTTCAGACTAACAATGGACCTGGCAGAGAGAGCAGCTGTCTTCCCCCACACAGAAGGGCAGGCCCTCCTCCCAAAGGACAGGCAGAGTGCAAACCTGTCTCCAGCAGACACCCGAAGAAGGCACAACAGAGCAGTCAGGGACAGCCACTTGTGGCTGACACAAAGACAGATTCAGCCTCAGGACTAAGGCTGTGGAAATGTATATTGCAGACAGGACATCCCTCCTGGCACTCGGTGAGTGAAGCCCAGGCCACAGCAACAACAACCTGGCCAGAGGACAGCCTGCACCACACATCAAAGCCAGAGGCGCTGGGAGGCTGGCCAAAGACTCTGGGAGCTGCTGGGGAGTGCACTGCCAGGGACAATAGGCAAAGGGACCTGGTAGAATCTATGAATTCCCAGCACTGGGAAGGTCTTCTCAGAGATCCTGCCCTCTCCTGTCAGAGCTGTGATTGAATCTCTTTGAAGAAATAAAAAAAGGGAAAGAATATACATTCTTCAACATTCCTGTCTGAAAGAGCGACACCACAATGCATGCTGAATGCACTCTGGTCCCCATAGGCTGCAGCCAAAATCCAAAGCAATAGAGCTGAGTGAGATATGCCGTGTGTGTGTGTGTGTGTGTGTGTGCACGTGCACGCGCGCGCGCACACACACACACCTTCGTTTTCAGTGAAGGGAGTAATCTCAAACATTTAAATGCAAACATCATGTCTGCATTGTTACACCCTCCCAGAAATTTCCCACCAATTCTATTTAATTAGAGTCACATCGAATGTTAATTACATCCTGACAGCACTACAGTCTGGCAGGGCACAGCAAACAGTCCCCTTGTAGGTAGCAAGGATTTAAGGTAAGACTTCAGACTCTGGCTCACAAGCATGACACAGCTCTTGACGGAGAAGGTTCTGCTGGAGAGACTTAGCCACTTAAGTCAACAGAAATAGAATCTGCTTCAAACATGTCTTGGGCTCGCATTTTCTTACAGAGAACAAACCAGGGACAGAAACAGACAGAGATCCCTGCCCTGTAGGAAGACCCTGAAAACAGCTCAGCCTGGGTTGTCAAAGGGTTCCAAGCATAGGCATAAAGATCTGGGTTCTGATCTGAGGCAGTCTACATGTATAAAAGCTGGTTTGGGGAGACCTTCTGGCCAGGCTAGGTTTGTCTAATCAGTACCCTCGAGGTTCAGGGAGAGACTCAGACTCAAAATAAAATAAAATAAAGTGTTGAGTGAGTGAGGAAAATATCCAACGACACTGACCTCTTACCTTCATTACACACGCATGCACGCATGCACTCCCCCACCCCACCCACACACAGCCTCTAAGTTACAGAAAAACAAATAAATCTCTTGTGATGTGATGTCTGGAGCTGGCTGCCCTTTAAGGTAAAGCAAACAGCAGAGACATGGGATCCCTGCAACCCTGAAGTGACTGGCTTCCCTGTAAGAAGCCACCCTGCAGGAATGCTCTTTAGAAGGGACAGAGTTTGTCCGGTCTCTTTTCAAAGGAGATGTATGTGACTTGAGGGCACTCGGTACTAATGGAGCCTGTACATCATGGCTGTATGGCCAGCAGCACATGCTCCATGAAGCCAGCAGTTTGTCAGAGCTCCGCCTGTCATCCCTAATGGCATGCTGGGGGAGGAATAACTTCCAGCTCCTTGCTAATCCGGTGTGGGGATGCCAAGGTAGAGAGCGTGTTTTACTTGATTGCTTAAAAGGAAGACTTATTTTCAGCTTGTAAATCACCATTCTGGCTCCTTTGCCAGCCCTGATGCCACATTACAATCCTTTCAAAATATCTTTTTCTCGTCAATTTTCACTCATTTTGACATAAGCAAACATTTAAAGGAATTCTGGTGAGCCTCCGAAAGATGAAACTACCAGAGGGAAGAGGTTAAAAATAAAACAAAAACAAAACAAAACAAAACAGGAGTTCACAAATATTTAGCATTTAAGGTGGCTGTTGTTACACCATTAGTGGGCAGCCAGGACTTAGCAGGACTCTAGAACCAGAGGACACCAAACAATTTTCTTTAAGTCACACTTCTGAAGAGGACTTTGAAGAAAAACATAATAATAATGGAAATTTTAGAGCTTCTAACTGATATAGGAGGAACCCTAGCTATTTCTGTAATTATTCCCCCGAGACTGGTGCTGACTATTCTAAAAACAGGATGTGTTGTTTGTTGTCCCTTACAAAAGACAACCAGACCAGTATCAGCCTCAAAAACATCCCAACTACAGATCCATGTAAAGTCTAGTAATAGCCAAAGAGCCAAACGGAATTTTTATTCATGTATTTAAATTATTTTCCCAACGTGAGATGACCGCAGGAAGTGTGTTTCTTGTTTTTATGAATGCCAAAAGGGAAAGACAGTTACATAACTCGGGTCTGCATCATAGCTCTAAAAATTCCAGCCTACCTAGAGCTGAGTCTTCGCAGCTAAGGCTTCGAATTTTTAAAATTAGCTTGGATTAATCTGTAGTAACTAGGCACTTGTTCTGTGTAGTTACAACAGGCTACATTCAACCAACCCATAAGGCTTGATGACTTTTAATTTTTTTTATGAAACCAAAAACATCATTTTAATATCTAACCGCTTAACAGACTTCACTGTCCAATGAAATACAATGTGCTTCCTGTTTCAATCTCTGTAACATTGTAACAACTCCAATAGCAATCCTCCCCTAAAGTTACTGTACTGTGAAGAAACCATTGGCACAGAAAGATGAGCCTAATAGCAATAGATTTCAAGACAGTCTCAATGAACACAGGCCACACAGAGAGGGAGTGTCACCTCTGTTTGGACTGGGAATGACCTCCCTAAATGACACTGATGTTTTCCCTACTCTTGTGTCTTCACAAATGGAAGTGGCTTACCTGGCCCCCTCCCCGATCCCGACCCACATGAGAATGTAGGATACATAGAAAGTAAGTTATATCCCAGCTTCTCAAGCAGGTGGTTGGATTCTACCTCCTCCGGCCACTACTTTTACAAATACCTGGGAAAAATCGAATGAAAACTGCTTACTGCCACCATCCCGTCACGGATGGTGATTAAAACCAGCTCAAGCAGCAACTGAGCTCTGCTCTATGGAGACAAGAGAAGTCTCGTCTCCTCCGGAATTCTACAGGCTAAATCCAACTAACAAGGCTGGATGATCTTTTTAAATGTAGATAGCACTAGAAAAGGCAGCATTTTGATACCTAAGTATTCTAGTCTCTCTAACTGGTTATTTCTGTGATCTGTTATTCTTTTACACACCACGCTGCCACAGCAGAAGGTTGCCAGTGTGGTCTTTAACCTCAAAAATCACATGACTGGAGGAAGTATGCTAAGTGTGGCCCATCAGGTTACAGTAGAGCCCAAGAAAGGGTAGATGCCTGAGAGGAGGGACTTTTAATACTCATCAGCAGGCGGTTGTCAAGGAGACAGGGAGAGCCCCAAATTTGAAGAGGAGATATGTTCAGTCTGGGGACAAACTCAGCTTGAGGTGTCTTCAGGAATATCTTAGATAGAAATGTCCAAGAGGGAACCGTTGCACTTCCAGGTACGGAACGCAAGGAATGTGTGTGTGCGCACACCCAGCTGTATCCATGAGCCTAGAGTGATGCTCAGGACAGCGTGCCCTGGAAGACAGGGCACTTCGGAAACCGTGGGCAGGAAGAGGCCCAGTGCCTGAAATGTGGTTGAAGTCATAATGAAGGCAGGTGTGTAAGGAGGTTAAAAACAACAGTGTGACCAGGCTACCAGGGCACACAGCCACTGAGACAAACAGAGAAAGAGTGAGGCATGAGAGTCAACTGCAAATGTGCAACAGCTGAAGTCAGTCACGGACTGAAATGTGTCACTGGGTTTCAAAATTAGGAAGCTGCTGCGATAACAAGTTAGGTGGTCAAAATGATGAAGCCATAGAAACAAGTCACGCAGGAGCGGCGAAAGCCTTGGGAGTTGTTTTAGCCTTTGCTTTTTTTTTTTTTTCCTCTCTTTTTTTTTCAAGATAGAAGAGATTTCAACATTTTTTTTCAGTAAAAGAAAAGACCTGAGGGAGGAAAATAACAACGTCCTAACAAGATTTTACAAGATTAAATTTTGGCCAGAGTGAAGAAATAATTATGACTTGATTGTGTTAAAGTAAAACTTCAAATTCTCAACAATTAGCTAACCACTAATATTGATTTATGGACTCGGGGAGCCTTTAATCAAAGGGATAGGCTGTTCTGCCATAAAAGGAATCAGGAAGAAATCAGACAGAATTGTGGAAAGGGTACACAGGAAAGGCTAGGCAGCCACTTGGCTCCGCCAGAAGAACTTTAAATATCATCAGCAGCATGAACTCCTGCTTTTAAGGCTGTTTTTAAATTAATGCAATAACAACCACTTCCATTGGAAAGTCTAACCAGTGTTTATAATGTTTCAGATAGTATCTGAGACAAAGAGGAGGCCCAAAATGCCCTGCTGAAGGAACTCTTCAAACATGTGTCTCAAGAGGAGGTGAGCCCTAAGCCTGAGTATTGAAGGCACCAGTGAAACACTGCCAGCCATCTGAAGCAACATGAGAGAAAACACTGGTGGGTGCCTCCCATTTCACACCCAGACAGACTGATGCACTCCGTCTTACCATGTTCTCATTCTGAAAGTCACTTCCTAACAAGGAAGCCATCACATCGAAAGCGTTCAGCAAGAAACAGTTCCCACCAAAAAAACACAAGCGTTACCGTGTGATGGATTGTTTTTTGTGGGTCTAAATGAAAACCTAGTTTTTAATTCATGGGACGAAACATTCAGGGAAGGGTGTGTGTTCCTCTAGACCTGAGAGCCTGACATATGAGGTTGGTGTCTGGGGAGTTTAAAAATAACAGAAGCACTTTCTTATTTCGTTTACAAGTTAGGAATTTTATCTAAGTACTTTGCTGTTAAGTCTTAAGAGATGTCAGTAAAAATAAAATAAAATAAATACAAAACTAGACCAACAAGAAGGAGCAAGGCCTAAAACACATAAGCCCTGGAAACAGGTTCTGGCTCCAAGCCAGGAGTAGGGTCCAGTTGGCCTTCAGTATGACGCTTTGTATGCAGACTCACACAGATGCTCTAGGCATTACCTGATTTCTTTATAAGCTATAACAAGTCATTTTGGTAGTCCAGATTCTGTTTAGGCCACTCTAGTTTCTACAAAGTAAATGCTTAAAATCTGATCTTACTGTTAGAAATGTTTAGTAAAAGACACACATAGAAATAATAATGAAATTTGAACCATCATCAGAGAAAAATCAAAGCAGCCAGCATCTACTGGGCTTTGTTGTTGTGTTTTCTCTTAATCTTTTGATATGGCAGGTAAAATTACTTCCTATCACCACCTCCCTGTTGCCCACTCAGGACCTCAGTAGTCTAAGGAACTTGTTCATGGCAGCAGATAAAGTGCTGAAGATGGGTATTTATGTATTTTTTGTTTACTCTTATTCATTTATTCATGCTACAACATTTATGCATACTTGCAGGAATCTGATCTCTTCTACCATGTGGGTTTCTGGGATTGAACTCAGGTTGTCAGGCTTGGCTGAAAGTCCCTTTACCCCTCTATCCATCCCAAGGGCTCTGAAGAAGAATCTTTTAATCATCTACGATGAACCCACAACTTACCATCTTGAATGGATAGATCCACAGATTGGGAAGTTAAGAAGATCCTTAGGTCCAAGAAAGACAGAACACCTTGCAGTCACAAACACCCCATTTTCAAATTCAAGTCTTAAGGACTTCAGTGGCAAAGGGACTCCATGCACCAAGTGTGAAGAGTTAAAGACGTGGTATCATTCCTGGCCACTCACAGAGCTGGAGGGACTGCCCTGTGATAAAGGGGGGAGGGGGAGTCTTTTGTCACCAGATTCTACATGGGGATGGGTGCTTTTAGAGCAAAGCTCAGTACTCCACAGTCAACAACAAAATCTTTCTTACATATGCTTACATGGCTTCCCTCGCTCACTGTCTTAATTTAGTCTAGCTCTAAAAAGCGTTTCTTACCCCAATGTCAGTTAAAAATCGATGTTTGGAAGATTTTCTGTGCCTGTGTTCCTCTAGATGACATTTGGAGAGTGTGTCATGCTCCCTGTCTCTAGAAATGACAATCTATTCCTGTTGTCCTTGAATAAGAGCCATGCTTTTTTTTTTTAAAGAAAAATCACTACATGCTGCTCTTTTAAATTTTGCAGTAACTTCATTATTGGGAAATGTCTTTAATTTTTCCAAAGAAAAATAGCATTTACTTTCCTTTTAAAAATGTTTCCTGGTAGGTTGCCCACGCTCCAGTGGATGGCAATGTACAACTAAGCAACACTAATTGGACACAGTGAACTTTAAAAAAGTAAAGAAGGGCATGAACTGGGAGGGGGATGTGGTATCGGAGAGGATCAGGAGAAGGTGGAGGGAAGGATTGAAAGGGATATGATCAAGCACCTTGTCTATAGGTATGAATTTCTCCATGAATAAATAAAAACACCCTTTAAAATATCCATGATGAATATTTTCTTCCCCTCGTTTATCCAACAATTCATTCAGCAAACAAATGTGTGCTACTGTAAGACTGTCCCCCATGAATCTCTGAATTAGCGAAGGGCAGACATTGAAAAGCAACTGTTACCAGTTAAATCCCTAAGCAGAAGGCACAGGGTGTCTATGAGTCCCTGAGCTTGACAACACTCTGCAAACGGCATGTCCTCCAGAACTCAGGACCGGAAGCTGCGTAATCAGAATTATACTTCATTTCTACAACTAACCCATGTCGCAGCACACCCTGAACCCAACCTCAAAATCATCAGTAAGATGTTCTAGAAGTTTCCACTCTCACATTCTATCTGTGGAAAATTCATCTATCTAAAGTGTCCACCTATACAGGTTTGACAACTTTGGACGGGAAGCGGGAAAGTATGAGGATACAGAGAATCCTTGAACCTCTTCAGGTCCAGGAGCAACAATCCCCTCTGTGATTAGTCCTAATGTAAAATGGCAAATGTCCCTACCCTGACAAACTGGATATAAGCCTTTGTCATATGACATACAAACACAGCTCGGGAGTCTATGCTTCCCTTGTAACTAAACTTTCCTTTAGTCCCACCAGTCCTGAACAGCATGCAGCTCCTGTTTCCTTCCCCTTTAAAACTCACAGGGCCCAGTTAGTTCTTACTGTCTCTGGTGAGCCGGGATCTCAATCCATAGCTGCTATTCCTTTCGTCTCTTGGCAGACGCATGCATTTGGTAAAGACAGCATACCACAGCATGTCCACAAGAACTCCGAAATATCTCCATGCGTCCTCTATCCCTCATAAGGGGAGCCGGTCACAGCTGTTTCAATTCGTCAGTTCTCTGAGTTTGGGACTGAGAGGGAAGGTTCTGCCCCATGGGAGTACGAACTCTGACCTCCCTACCCAGAGCATCTCCCTGTAGTGTTACAGAAGGCCTCACTTATAACAGGTGACGGCTGGGCTAGGACAACCCTTCTCTCATCCATCTCTGCTCGTCTATCTCTCATCTCCACATCTTATCTGAAAAAAAATCACCTTCTCCAAGTACACTTTTTCCACCTCATATTTGAAGTCTGGACCATGCTTCCCCTCCAGACTAAAGCCACAAATAGTAGTAGGCACTCCAGGCTACCCTCCTAAAGCTTATATAACTGGATTTAGAATTAGCCTAGGGCAATGGAAGAGGAGCACCACAGAGCCTGCCAACCTTCCATGGCACAGTTTCTTGCCACATAGCCAAACTGAGGACTTGAGTCAATAGCACAGAAAACTGTCTTTCCCTATGCGGGCCACAAAAGACCGGGAAGAACTCAAAGAAATAAACAAAGAAGTAAGAATAGCAAGACCCGTTGTCTAGAGGCAGACTGACCTGCCGCGGCATTGACGGGAACACTCTCAATGGCTCCTATCTTTGTCAGAGGCAGCAGGGTTGGTACAATTACTGGCAGCAACAGGGGGCAGAAAATGGAAACAGGAGAGAGAGGAGAATTAAGTGAGTCAGAAACAAGGGCCGTCCTTGAGCAGGGAGTCCCGGGAGCTCAGGGCAAGAGGGAGAGGGAATTCCTGCCACAAGCCAGCAGGGGAAATCCCCTGCTTGGGGTTACCACTCACTCCGTCATGGACTAGGGAGACTCACTATTTAGAAATTTAACCCTCTCTGTCCTTACTTTCCTACTCTGGCCTCCTCAGTTCAGCCTTCGTGCTGTTGATAAAAGGCTGGTTCAGGCTGGCACATATACAGGCCTCTGGTTCCCTGGTAGCCTATGGTGGTCTACACAGCAGAAAGTTGGCCTCCCAAGGGACACGGAGCAAAGGCAAGGGCTACTTCTGACTATGGAGATTGGGAGGAAAGCAGAGCTAGGCTGCTGTCATCTAGTGGGCGGAGGGCAGGGATGCTGGGGACTATTTCACAGCGTACAAGCCAGTCTCTCCACCACAAAGAGTACCCAAAAGAAAAGCCAACCAAACCCAAATACTGTTTAGATTTATCAAAGCATAATGTCCGGTTTTTAATTAAGGACATGAAAATCAAGGCAGCTCAGCTTCTGGATGCTGGCAGGTGGAGTATGCCATCAATCCGGTCTCACCTGGCTCTAAACTGAAGTCTCCTCCGGCAGGTTCTTGGTACTCTTAGGAGCCGAGAACCCCTGCCACAGCTGTCCCTAAGCAGCAGCTGTGTTACTCATCCAGCGTCAAATGACAAGCAGAAGAGAGCGTGTTCTGGCAGGGCTGGCTTACAGCCAAGAGGTATTAAAGCAAGTAAGTCTCCCCTGCAAAGGTTTTCCACAAACAGCAATGTCTTGCAGGGTGCAGGTTCCAGGAGGGCCCAGGCCCTAGTCCACTTGGACTGACTGACCCAGGCAGGAAATGTCAGCTGTCTCGGACACCCCTATCTCCAGCTAAGCACCATTTTACTGACAACTTCCTCTCCGAGTCTCACCCATCATCAGGATGGCTTCCTTCTGAGAGCTCAAGGGGCAAGGATGTTGCTAGGAAATAGGAGAGAAAAGTGAGCTAGGGAATCCTCTCCAACCTGAGCTCCTACCATCTGGGTATCTGCAGGGCAAGACAGCCACCCGCCTCCTCCACCCCTGCCTGGCTGTGAGCAATCACACCCACTCCCTCAACCCCCAGCAGACAGTGAGTTATCCCTCCAAGGGAATATTTTCTGAACACAGCTAGACAGGCCCAACTTTCACATCGCTCTGAGGTGTATTAGAAATGCTGACCTTATAAAATCCGAGAAGGTCTCTGTCTGTAAAGAAGGGGAGGACTATTCTGTTCACTGCATTCCTCAAAAAAAGTCACACATGGGAGCCGATGGGTGCCACCAAACTGTGCTTAAGGAGTCTATGGTCAAATGTATACACAAATTTCGCACTTTTTAACTCTAGAGAGGGAAGTTCAGTAATGACAGAGAGGGACACTTTGAAAACTCTAGGCTAAGAAAAATACTATTTTCTTAAGTGTTCACTCAGAGAACTTTGTAAGAAGAATTGTTTTTAGTTTTAATTATGTATGTGCATTATGTGTCTGTGGGAGGTTGGTGTGTGTGAGTGCAGGGCCCACAGAGGCCAGAAGAGGGCGCAAGTCCCCTGGAACTGAACTAGAGGTGGTTGTGAGCCGCTCTTCAGAGAGTCTGGGGATGGAACTCTAGTCCTAAGGCAGAGGGTCGAGTGCCCCTAAGCCCAGTCATTTCGCCAGCTCTGTGGCCTGAGTTTTTATACTGTGTCCTATTCACAGGTGTAGCTTCACTCAACAGGTAACTATTAAAACGGGGTTGTGGCAAAGGTACAACCTTTGTTGGGAGTATGAGAAAGGTTTTTAATTAGATTTTAAAATCTGAATATGAAAACGTACAGAAAATGTACCACAGTGGAAGCATGTATAAAGTTAAAGTAACAATAATCCATTTGCCCCTGCCATTTCGGCATTATCATAATGCCTCAGGGCTTTGTTTTCTAGCAGAAGTACCAGATTTAAGCATGCATTTGAAATCCGAGTCTCGATAAAACATGTTGGTTTGCTAGATCTGTTGTTAGCTTTTCCCCCAGCAAGGGCTGATACTTTTAGAACTATCTCTCATCTGTGTCTGAGTGTACTTGACAGCCATCATCTGGTTACCTTTACCACATCCTGGTAAGGGCTAAGTGACATCCATCCACCGTCTTCCCTGCTCACTGAGAAGTCGTGAGGGGTTAAAAAGAAAATGAGACCTTCACACACACACACACACACACAGATTCACTTACTGCTCCTTTGACTACCCAGGACTCTGGCCAAGCTTCCTCCTGGGAAAGAAAACATCCCCCTGGATCAGGATGAAGACAGCCTTGCTGTACAGTACCCTTGTGCTAACCCTAAGAGACAGATGCAAGAGGCTGACTCCTCTCGTTGTAAATAACTCTCCCATGAGTGACGTGCCACAGAAATCAATAGCAGGGACGACGATGGCCTTTTTTGGAACTGCCCAGGCAGTCAGCTGGAGAGGGGGCATTGCTAAGCCCAGGCACATTGCCTGGATCAAGCACTGAAAACAAGCTTCGCAAGAGTGAAGGGTGAGTAATTTACTTATTAAAGAGACAACTGTAAAGACTGATGCAAACAGACAAGCATAAAGCCTTCACCACACAAACAGAATGCTTGGCTTGGCCTGGCAACCAAAACAGCGAAAGGCCGTAAGCAGTGAAATCTCGGCTGTAGTACTTCACTTCCCCAAGTCTAATGCCCCCTTTGTCCCTAAGATGACACGGAGACAGAGAGAATGGTCTGCAGGGAGGGCTCTGGTGGAGATGGGCTTCCCACCAGCAGGGAATCCACAGCAGGAAGTGAAGGGGAAGCCTCAGCACCACCCTACCCTCCACCCCATCTGACACGAAGCTGCTCTTCCGTGAAAGGCTGCAGAGAAGGTAATGGGGATTTCTCCTTTCGCTTTGGGTCTGAAACCATCTACATGTTTCCCAAGGCCAGAAGTCTAGCCGACCATTGCCTGCATCACTTTTTCCCATGGTCATTTTTTTTCTATATTGGCCACAAATGCAGTGATGAGGGAACCTCTGGGAGACTGAGGATGACAAATGACTCTCAGTGGCCCCAATTTTAACTTTCAACTTATATGACTGCACCCAGACATGGAAGCCAAAAACAACAAGAAGGCGAAAACATTAGTGCGTGAAGCTTGAACTGAGGAGCAAAGCAAGGAAAACGATATACTGTCACCCAGTGCTGTACGACGACCTAAAAAATTAAAGCAAAATGAAATCATGATGGCAGAAACTCCATCGCCTCTCCTACAGTCAACGATTCTATGGCTCCCAGGCCCGGTTCATCTACAGCTCCTGGAAATAACTATGTGTTGGTCAAATGTTCCTATTTCATATGTTCTCAGGGGCTTTCAGGACCGGGGCAAATTGTTTTCGAAGCACCATCCGGCCATAATGACCAGGTTACCACTGATAATTACGCTCGCCTGTCTATAGGTTTGTCAGCTAAAGAAATCCACAGACGCCCGTCATAATGAGCAGAAACCGACCTCTGGCACAGCTGGGCTGACCACATCACATTAGGAAAACAAGCTCTTTGCAATAACCAGTTCTGGGCATCGCTGGTTAAAAAAGACTAGTTTCCTGTTTTTCTCAGACTTCAGAATGTGGGTGTCGCTATTTTTTACCCCACCCACACTTCTTCTCTTTAATTGTTGAAGATTAGATGCTGTAAACACCTAATCATGGGTAGTGTATACATATTGAAACCCTGCTTTAATTTCAGGCGGGGTTGGTCCATTCTGAGGGAGGGCCTCACCTTTGCTGAGACAGGACTCGGGGCTTAGGGATGAACTTCCCTGAGCTTCAGCTACCCCAGAAAGCTACCCTTGGGAGTGGGCTTAAGCTAGGAAGTTGATACAAGCTCCCTGCTAGGTCCTTGTAGCTGATCCCAGCTACAGGTTGGAGGAGAAGAGGACCTGGGGCTTGTTCTTACAGATGGAATTGTACATCAGATTTGCCAAGCGAATCCCACAGTTAGGAGCCTAGTGCCTGTCCAATAGAGTGAATCTAAGATCCCAACCTAGAACCTACCTATAACCACAGAACCATCCTTCTCCCTTACTGGGCAATGCTATTTTTCTTTCTCTGGGGACTTTCAAAGATATGTCTGCCAAGTACAAAAACAGCATGGCTGTTTTTCTGCTTGATCCTACCATTTCAGTCAGGCCCTGTTCTACAGTCAGTTCCTCCCAGGCCCTCCCCAAACTTATCAACACATGTGCATGTGGGCTCATGGCCATGCATGTGCAACACATACACATGCACACACACACATTCAGGCATAAACACATGCATGTGCGTACATACATGTTCGTGCAGGCACACACATAGGTCCTACGGGAGTACAACATGATCTGTGCATCTCTAGAGCCAGCAGCACTTTAAACTGAGCCTCGGTCACAGCAAGAGAGAGACGAGTGTTTCCCGAGCATCCAGCCAGGCCTCTGTCCTCCACTCTTATCTGTAACCTGTGTCTCCCCTCCTCGCTCTACGTTCCCACACATCTCTCTGGAAACCCTCATCCTGCAGTTTGTCTGCATCTGTTTTTCTCATGGACCAAGAGCTCTGAGAGGTTGCGTGCTGCTCAGCACCTCTGGAATGTTACAGGTGCTCAGTAAACACTGGAAGAAACAGGACAGGGAAGTGACTTCTGATTGACAACTTTGAGGCCAGGAACTACACAGACCCATCAAAAAGAATCTGAAGAGGAAGGAAGAAGACCCTATTAGAAACAGATGTCTCTCTATAATTCCTTTACCAATACTGTGATTTTGGTTCCCTGCAAAAACAGTCTGCGGAGCTTCATTAGCCAAGAATATATGCTCAGCACAAGATACTAAGCATGTCTAGAAACAGACCGAAGAAATAACTGTTCCTTTTTTTCAAAAGAAATAATTGTTTAAAAAATGGTTACAAGTAAAATGTTTATCACTGTATTGCTAAGCAAGAAGTTGGGGTGTTATTTTTTTAAAGTCACTGAAGTCAGAGGACTCTACTTTGAGGGAGTGGGGAAGAATGAGAACCTGAGCTTAAATCTGCACAACCCGCAGAAAACGTCAGGCACAATGGCTGTTATTCCCAGAAAGTAGAACTGAAGGAAGTTCATTTATGGGCTGAGTGTAGCCTAATCTATGAACACTGAATAACACACTAGGGAAACTGAAAAGAGGTTTTTTTTTCTCTTCTAACTTATTTGAAAGGAGAGAGAAAGGGTTCTATCCCTTCCGGCCTCTATTTCTCTAAAGAATAAAATAGGTAAGAAAATCGGAGTCACAATCACACTTAAAGATACACATGTTGATTCTGTATGGCCCACTCCTGTTAATTACAACCAAGAAGAGAAACACTGAAATGGACCCTTGATGTGGATAAGTAAATATATGGTAATTCCTGTCTGTTTTGGGGATTTTTAAATTACCTGCACACATGCACACAGTGCTCTATAACCTACCTATTTCTGTACCTTCTATCAGTGGGAGGGAAGCAAGCTTTAATCCGTCACAGTTTCTGAAACTCAACTAAGAGAAACAGACGCTGTCGACCACCATTTCAGAGAAGGCTTGGCTGTGCTATCCAGGAAACCGAAACTCACTGAGACTCCTCTGGCCTACATCAGATAACCGGAACATGCCATGAAGGAGCCGCCCACCAATTAGTTACCAATGATGTCAACCAAAGTCAAGTATTTTCAAATGTTCAACCCAACTCCCAGAGGACAGTGACTGGACAGATAATACTTTGTCAATGAGTCTTCCCCGGTCACTCATCAGTTAGAATAGCTTCCCGGACTACTCACAAGACTGACTCATAAAGTACCACTTACGTACATGGGGAAACTTGAGGAAACCAGTTTTATGCATAAAAGGAGAATACCGTATCCCAGTGAACCAGGTATGATACAAAACCACTCCATACACAGGTGGTGGTGGTGGCAGACACCTTTAATCCCAGCACTTGGGAGGCAGAGGCAGACAGAATTCTGTGAATTTGAGGCCAGCCTGGTTGACAGAGCCAGTTCCACGATAACGGGGGCTACACAGAGAAACCCTGTCTCAACATATACTCATAATGCTCTAAAGGAAAAAATAAATAGCCCAAGACCAGTCAAACAGTATCACTATTACTCGTAGGCATTAAACCACTGTCTTTCGCCAACAGTTGGGTTTTGCGTGGCTGGGGCTTTCTGTTATTGTTGCTGTTGTGAATGTGAGGATATGCATGTATATATCCAAGCCAGAGGTCAACATTGTGAGTCATTCCTCGGAAACCATTCCTGCTTTTTTGATTGAGTCTCTCTTTGCGAGTGGGAACTCCCATTTGGCTAGGCTGCCTCACTGGCCAATAAGCCAACAGATTCCAGGGATCCTCCTGTCTCTGGCCTCAACACCAGTATCAGAGGCTCATGCCACCACACCCTGATTTTACGTGGGTGCTGAAAGTCAAACTCGGGTCCCCATGCATACATGGCAGGTACTTTAAATGAGCTATGTCTCCAGCTCCTGTTTCTGTTGGGCTCTGGTCTAACATGTATGCACATTCCTCCTATCCACTGCTACTAAAATGTAACGAAGATGAAATTTTAATAGGTTGAAAAGAAAGAAACCAGATCTGTCCAAGTCCTCAATGGACTGACTGCTCTTAGAACTAGGCTTGTCCCGCTAAACCATCTCTTGTCATCTGAGTTCTAAGTTGCCAGCCCCGCACTTGCGGATTATAAATAGACAGCATTTGGTGTGTGGGGCTTCTGCTTAGGAAAGGATTCCATTTCAAAGAGGGCTCCTAAGGAAGAGGGGGGTAAGCAAGCCGACCAGACAGGACGGCAGCCTTGCTGGAGACTAGAGTCCCGTCCACCTGAAAGAACAGATGGCCACACTGGACAGCTGCGGAAAGACGGGACGAGGGCAAGTGAGCACTTGCTCTCTGACACGATTTTGAGCCACCAACAATGAGGAGGCAGTACTTGAATTTTCGCATTGAAACGTAAAATCCTTTTTTCTAAAAAGAATAAAAATAAAAACAGATTCAGAGAGTTAGCGTGAGGGTTAAGACCAGCATTGTCCTGCTAAAACCCTGTTATCCGTCGTTGTTGCCGCATCTCTGCAAGCCTGCCTTCTCCTTTCGCGCTGCGGCCATCTCTAAAAGAGCAGAGCCATGGCACTGGACTAAATTATAAAAGATCAGGGAACAAATGTCACGAATGTGCTGTAGAGGCGAGGGACCAATGCCATCCTCCCTCCGACAGTTTCTACACGTGCACTGACTTCTTTAGACTTCTATTGCTTTTAATTACGTGGATGTGTGTGCATCTGTGCACAAGCATGCAGGTGCTAGTGCTACCCGGAGGTTTTGGCTTCCCCCGGGACAGGAGGCGGTTGCCAAGTGTCCAACTTGGGCGCTGGGAACAGAACGAAGGTCCTGGCACTAGATCTCTGAGCCATCTCTGCAGCCCCAAGGATAACGGATTTAAGAAGCACGAACAACAGATTTGCTACTACACTGAATGCAGGGGCACATATGTGAACATGTATACGTGATAAGGGCAGATTTGGCTATTTCTTTTCTTACATCTTTTTCACAGTTCTATTTTATAGGACCAAATATAATGGGAAACTGCTTACAAAAGAATTCTTGTACATTTAAATAAACTTGTCGTTATAGGAGTCTGCCTTGGGCTGCTTTAGTATACATCCTAAAGACATCAAATGTTTCCTCTGTCTTGTCCTGACCATGACACGTGAGACTGAATTGTTTTAAAACTTGATGTGTTTTTGGAAACGTCTCCAAATTGCTACTGGCTTTCAATAGTTATCCGGCATTAATAAGTATCACCTCCTGAAAACTCAACAGCAGAGAAGACACAATATTGCAAGACGCAAGGGCAGAGCCCGGCAAATACCAAGTTATGAATGCCATTACAGACTCAGTTGAGATCTCGGAAGTAATGTGGAAATCAAGTAAGCTTAGAAAGTCTTTCACCAAAAAAGGCCAAATTCAATAGTAGCTGTCATGCCAGTTCAAAAAGAAAGAAAAGAAAAGAAACATGCAAATTTAACGTCTCACAGTACAGTGCCTCACAGCCACAATCAGTTGTTCACTTTGACACAGTGGACGAGTCCAAGTCCTTGCCCCATCTCCATCTCTGAAATAGACTTAAATCTCATACGGAAGAACACATGGGTCTTCCTGGAGGAGGCTTCACATCCCAGGGACAATTCAAGAAATAGCCACAGTCCACAGGTCCCTCAAACATACCTCCAAAACACCCTCATTACTTAAATCTCATCCCAGGGATGTTATGCAGCTTGTCCCAGTGTAGAGAAATGTTTGCCCTGCTACGGAGGAGGGCTGTATCGAGAGGCGATATGTGTGTTAGCAATTTTCAAATTAAACCTGCATGATTTACCTTTGTCCCCTTCCTTGGAAAGGGCCACCCAGTAAGACAGACCAGAGAAAGGGCTGTGGTTGGGGGCGTGAGGGAGGGGGGCTGGAGCTGCAGTGGCTGGGTGCTCGCTCTTCCCTCTTTGCTGGTCTGGCAGAGGGTTTTCCTCTTCTGCCCCCCACCCCCACTTTCAAGTTCTGCAGTCTGGAACTCAAACCTAACTTAATCGCTCTAACATTGCTACCTCCGCCTCCAACAGCCTACAGTGGAGCTCCACAGCCTCGACAGCCTTCCTGCCAATTCTAGGAGGAGCTTAGGTCTTGGCTCCTTAAACTGAGGGTTACAACCCCATACTGTGGTGGTGAAAAATTTAGCAACAGAAAAAGGGTTTCTAAAGCTCCATGACCGAAACTGAACTCAAGAACAAACGTGCGGTAGACCCAAGGCTTTTAAGGCAATATTCACCTGTGTGGCGACTCACAGCGTCACCGCAGCCTTGGTTCCAAACACACAGCACACACCCTTTGCACTGGGCTGCCCGAAACACACCGGCTCAGATTTGAGACTATTGTCTACCATGGATTTTAACATTTCTTACTGTATTTACAAAGATTTATTCTTTTATAAAAACATAAGATTGCTATAGAAAACAAAGAATTTTAACACTTCCTACCATTATTCTTCCGCATGGAAGTATCTATCTCATCAGCATGCTGTTGGATTAGATTGCTTTCGAATATTTGATTTTTAAAACTGAGTTTGAGCTGCTGACTTGGGTCAGCAAAAATAATTCTGAATTTTGGCTTGGAGTTAGGATAAAATGTCAAAACATTTTTTTGTTGTTGTTGTTTTTTGTTTTTCGAGACAGGGTTTCTCTGTGGTTTTGGAGCCTGTCCTGAAACTAGCTCTTGTAGACCAGGCTGTTCTCAAACTCACAGAGATCAGCCTGCCTCTGCCTCCCGAGTGCTGGGATTAAAGGCGTGCGCCACCGTTTTTTAAGTGGCCCCAAACATTTTATGCGAGGCAATTATACAAAGCAGAGTTATCAGCATTGACAGGTTATTAAATTAAAATATTTATCAACTCTGAAAAATGTAAACTATGTTCTGTATCTGGTAGTATCAAATATTCAGCTAAGATTTAATTATATATATAAAGGAGATATATATATATATATATATATATATATATATATATATATATATAATATATATATAAACAAATAAGCCCATCCATCTCAATATACAAATTTGTTTCTACCTTTAATAATTTATTTTTAATTTTTTAATTTATTGGTTTTGTTTGAAACACAGTCTCATATAGCCCAGTCTGCCTCATAAACAATACGTAACCCAGATTAGCCTTGAATGCCCAATAGTCTAGCCTCCGTTTCCCAAGTGTGGGAATTACAGTTATGCAGCCCCCCACACAGTGATAATGAAATTACAAATGTAGTAAATAAATGCTTAACAATAAATTTCTTTATGGTTTATCATCAGTAAAGGTTTAATTTGTGCGCCCAATTTGGATGTCTCTATAACTAGGGCTGCAAGTAGAAACTGTTTAGGAAGCCCTGGCCTAGAACACAAATCAGGAGAGCTACTGTTACCAATGGTATAGGTATATAGGTCTTAGTATCACAGCTACTGTTGCCAGTGATATAAGCATATAGGTCCCAAAATCACAGCTACTGTTGACAATGGTATAGGTATATAGGTCCCAAAATCACAGCTACTGTTGCCAATGGTGTAGGTATATAGGTCCCAATATCACAGCTACTATTGCCAATGGTGTAGGTATATAGGTCCCAATATCACAGCTACTGTTGCCAATGGTGTAGGTATATAGGTCCCAATATCACAGCTACTGTAGCCAATGGTGTAGGTATATAGGTCCCAATATCACAGCTACTGTTGCCAATGGTGTAGGTATATAGGTCCTAATATCACAGCTACTGTAGCCAATGGTATAAGTATATAGGTCCCAATATCACAGCTACTGTTGCCAATGGTGTAGGTATATAGGTCCTAATATCACAGCTACTGTTGCCAATGGTGTAGGTATATAGGTCCCAATATCACAGCTACTGTTGCCAATGGTGTAGGTATATAGGTCCTAATACCACAGCTACTGTTGCCAATGGTGGAGGTATATAGGTCCCAATATCACAGCTACTGTTGCCAATGGTGGAGGTATATAGGTCCCAATATCACAGCTACTGTTGCCAATGGTGTAGGTATATAGGTCCCAATATCACAGCTACTGTTGCCAATGGTATAGGCATATAGGTCCCAATATCACAGCTACTGTTGCCAATGGTATAGGCATATAGGTCCCAATATCACAGCTAGCCCTTCAGAATGCACTGGATTAAAGACACTGATAATTAAGCTATGGCTACATCACTTCTACCAACACTCCACTAAGTCACAGGTCAGATTTATGACTTGACAAAGAGGAATAAAGGCTTGTCAAGAAAACTGTTTCCAAGCCAAGGACAGTTATCAGCCTACAGATGGGCAGGAAGGACATGAAGAGTATGCACATGACGATGACCCCGTTCATTTGGTAAATTTTAAGCAGGCGGTACACACATGTGCTATGGCTCACTTCGATTAAACACCCAATTCCCCCCCCCCTCTACTGCTCCGTGCTTCGCTTTTTAAGATTGCTTGTTTCAGAAGGGCGGTTCAGTTCAATGTCTTTCAAAGGAAAATAACAATGAAATACCCTGAAGAGAGAAAGACCACTCTCACGGGTGACGCTGGGCAGAGTCCTTCAGTGTTCTCTTCCCAGAGGCCCTAACCCTGTAGGAGTTAACAGAGCCACCTCTCACACATTGCAGCTACCTCCCAAGTCGTCCGTGCTCACACCATAAACATTATCTAGATCCATCTGTCTGGGGCTTAGAGCGCAAAACTGGAATCTTCAAAAATAGATTCCTTCAGCAAGCTTGCTCACAGTCCATTTGTGAATTGTGTTCTTGCTGTCATCGAGTTTTCATTGAGCTCAAATTCAGTTGTCTATTTTTATAGACATATATGTAGTGGGGGTGCGAGGTGGGGGAACAGTAATGCATCAAGTATAGTATGAGAAACACTGAAAGTAAGAAAAATCTTAATTTCATTTAAAAATGACCAAAAAATAGAGTCATGTCACTAATGAAGCTCAGAAATCATTAAATTGAAATTACCAGAAAAAGGAAAAAAAATTAAAGATTTTAAAGATTTACTAACTTCTTTTACTGAGCTATGTAATTAAATGCACATGGACACCTCTAACCATTACATCAGGTGACTGACTTCAGGCATCCTATAACTTATGATGGCAATTTAATTGCTTTTTTAAAGTGCACACTTCAATGATTCATAAACGGGAATAGCGGAGCCCAGTACACTGAAAACCGGCAAACTAATGAAATCAAGAAGAAGCTCCATGATGGAGACAGAGAAGGGGGATCAGACATGGCGGAAGCAGAAAGGCCTTCACAGTCTTCTGTAAATAGGACTCTACTGCCTTATTGGGAAGTATGACACACCTCTGGGCGTCTTCAAAACCCTATCCACCCTTATGAGAAGGGATCCAGGCATCCCCACAGCTACAACTCTGAGCTTTTGCAAGACAATGCCCCCCTCCCACGTCCCACCCTGCAAAGGTGAAGAGTAAAACTGATCGGGAAATCAGGCCTTGGTTCAAATCCTTCCTCTGCCCTTGGCCTTGCCAACGGTAACCTCTCCATATTTCCATTCTTTATCTGTAACATTGTAAGACAAAGATCACATTCACTTTGCCAAGGAGGCGTCAGAAGTTAAATTAGAAGGAGAGCAGGCACGTTCTATGTCTGACCTCTGGCTCTGCCCCAAATGAACTGCAACAAAACCTTGGGCAAGGCATATACACTCCTGGGGACTCAGGACTAAGATGGTAATGATGACAGTAAATACCTCAAAAGCCAGCTGGAGAACTAAATAGCTTCATAGTAGTTAGTCCAATAAATATCTAGACAGCACTCCAGGCTCTAAGTGCTCAAGAGAGGAAACTATCTGTCATGGCCACCAGCTCACAGGAACTGCTCAGCCATATGTAATTCCTCCTCCCTCTCCCAGTCCCCAGCCACACAGATATTTTCTATCAGTGAAAAGAGCCTGAAACTCTACTTGTGCTATGGAGTCTTCCTGTAAAACGGAGGAAGCACCAATTCCTCCTTCAGCTATTAGTCGTCTGTGTGTATCTCTACATCAGAGACACACACACACAAGTACTTAGGTCTGAGAAGCCAACAGTAGCCCACAAAGCATCAAGTATTTTGTAGTTAATGACAATGAAGAGAATGACTGGGGGTGGGGCTGTGCTGGCTAGTCTTAGGTCAGTTTAACACAAGCTAGGATTATCTGAAAGAAAGGAACCTCCACTGAGAAAATGCCTCCGGAAGATCTAGCTGTCAGGCATTTTCTCAAATGGAGGAAAAATCAGCCTGCTGTGGTAGGTACCACCCTTGGGCTAGTAGTCCTGGGTTCTATAAGAAAGCTGGCTGAGCAAGCCATGAGAAAGCAAAGCCAGTAAGCAGCATCCCTCCATGGCCTCTACATCAGTTCCTGCCTCCAGGATCCTGCCCTGTTTGAGTTCCTGTCCTAACTTCCTTCACTGATGCGCAGTAATGTGGAAGTTTAAACCAAATAAACTCTTTTCTCCTCAATTTGCTTTTTGGTTTCAAGGTTGTTGTTTTTTTTTCCCACAGCAATAGAAACCCTAACTATAAACTGAAGTTTCTGGTCCACCCGGTCTAAGTCTCTGTGTGTTTCTTTGGAACTGAACGGCTGTGGGACCGGGTAGGACAGAAACTTCCATTTATACCTAATTAATTCAGAGACTAATGTACCAGGCTGTGTCAAGGGCTGTCTTCTCATCATTACAGCAGCCCTTGGAAAGATCGGACTGAAGCACATAAAGATTTCTCTTACACCCAACAGTGTTAAGTACAGGAAGAGTAAATGGGGTGGCTATGTCTCCCTAACTGCTTGTAAAATCAATCCCTTTCCCTCACTTTCTTTATGGAAAACCACATACGACACTATGCTGTTGATGGAGGTTTTCAATTCTCCCCCAAAGGAACCCGGAGAAGAAAGACTGACGAACAAGATCTAAAGAGAAATTATGTAAATTCCAAGGTGAGGATAATCTGACCTTTGTCTGCCAAACCTATAACCTATTCTACTAAGGGTGGTTGGCTGTTTCTACACTAGTATTAGAACATGTGTGTGAGTATAAATATTATACACAAGTATGCTGTCTGTATGGGTCTGTTTATATGAACAGAGTTTTGGGCACACATGCATGCACATGCAGAGGTCAAAGGTCAACACAGGGGGTTCCTCCTCCCTCACACTCCATCAGTTTTTGAAACGGAGTCTTTCAAAGAACCCGTGGCTCATCAATTTTGCTGGGTGGCTAACAAGTCCTCTGGAATTTTTTGTCTCTCCCTTCTCAGTGCTGGGATCACAGGCATGTGGCACTTTGCCTGGCTTTGTATGTGGGTGCCAGGAATCTGACTTCAGTAAGGTATCCATGTCCTATGCAAGAAACAGTTTACCAATTACCTCTCATTATTTCTTATTATTTCTAAATAACCTCCCTTAGAAACATCACTGCTCACTCAACACAGAAGCAAATGTTTCCCTCTTTTATAATGATATATTTTCATCTGTCTATTTTTCTATTGATATATTTAAAAATCAAGGTTCACAGATCAATAGCTTTGCAGAAAGACTGGTGGCCCAAACCAATCCACACTATACATTCACGAAAAGCCTGACAATCACAGATAGTCATCCGGTTTTTTACTATGTCTCAGCGGCATTTATCACTGTGACATCCACAACTGCGTATTTGGACAAACTACATGCAGAACAAGCGTCTGGCTTGAGCTGCCTTCTGCAAGCCAGTTGCTATCAGCACAGATTGACGGTGACAGATATGCTCTGAGACAAAGAACCTGAACCCATTATCTCTGCCCCTTTCTCCACCCAGTTCTCAGGCACTCTGGTCAGCAACAGCTGCAGCTGATATGCTAACTTGCTCAAGAAAGTGACATAAATATAAAGATTAGATGAAATGAAGCTGTGAATATTAAACATAGCTCTTCTGATAAAGTCTTCCTGAGCCAGTCAGAAAAATCAAACAGAATGTATGGTAGCAGTCACACAAGCTACCAGTCACTTCTTTCAGTCATTAATGCCTTAATAGAACAGCGTGAGACAACTGTGAGATGCTCTAACCCTCAGGCGCTCATCCTCCTTAACTCCGAGATCCTTTAGTGTAATCCCGTATATTGTGCCGACCCGCAAACAAAAAATTATTTTTCTTGCGACTTCATAACTCTAATTTTCCTACTGTTATGTATCATCATGTAAATATCTGATAAGCAACCCCCAAAGGGGTCACAACCAACAGACTGAGAATCACTGCTCTAGAGTTTTTACAACACTGGAAATTTAGGTAGGATCCCACATGCAAGAATGTAATAGAAGAGATCATATATCATTTTTCCACCAAACAAAAGAAGTTTCCAGAAGCTTCTAGGTTGACCATCTATATAACACAACTTCAGGCCCTAAATTTCACCATTTTATACCTGTAACCTGACACAGCTTTAGAACGGAAAGGAAACACATGCCCATAATCGAAAACCAGAAAGATATCCCTTAGTGATACTGCTGAGTCAGTATTTCCGTTTCAGGGGAGTTGCACAACGCTCAAACAATAGTCATCCTACTGCCCTCTGGCTCCCGCAGCCTCGCAGACCAGCTGATGACTGATGAAGGGTCAAGAGGGCAGCAGACTTTGGGTGCACAATATTCAATCCTTTATCAAAGATGGCAAGAGGCCATGTGCTTCAATAAAGGAACAAATACTTCCTTTTACCATCTAGCCAGTTCCTTCCTCTGATTGGCCAGAGCTTCAGCTCCTGGGTCACAAGTATGAAAGCATGCTTTATCATTAGCAAAATGTGTTTTAAAGAGCAAACAATTCTCGGGCCAAGAGAGTTGCCTACCTACATCCAAAAGTTAATAACCAGGTGCGTCTACTTGTCACCGTATGCTAAACTGTCTTCCAAAAAGTCTAGGAATGAATTTCTGAAACTCAACCCTTCGGCACACATTCTCGCTCATCACGACATGGATCCACCCAATAAGGCAATTAAGTTCTTAGGAGACACACAAAGAATATTCTAATCAGATAAATCTTGCAACACATGGCAAACTGCAATCATTTGACATGTTAAAGAAAACAAATTATTTTTATCAACTCATTCAAATCAAGGGGATCTCCACATTTTGAAAGAGAAGAGACAATATAATCAAAATGTTTGGAACTATGGTTAGCTGGAATTCTTTATGGGGATTGAGAGTTGATTACAAAACACTTATTCTCAATCCAAGTTGGGCTTGTTATAATCTTAGGCTTTAATAATTGATAGGTATATCTCTAAGTCTAACATCTCCTTTTGGTGAGCTTGCCAGTGTCTATTCAAATTTGTAGGCTAGCACAGACATGTAGATTTAAATGGAAGATCTGTGTCAGTAGCTCCCAGTCAGCCACGGTTTCTGTCAAATGCTAAGGCACACTTGACAGTGTCTGGAGACACGTCTGATGCTCACTACCAGAGAAGGGCAAGGACTGCTGGCATCTGCTAGCTGACTGACAAGGGATGTTAGATGCATCTTACACTGCGCAAGACTGCTCCCCACAACAAAGAAACATCTGGAATCAAATGTCAACAACACCAAGGTTGAGAAACCCTGCCCCAGATAACTTACTTCAAAAAAAAGCAAACCATTGGCAGTGTCCCACCTTCAGGGAACCTACTACTTCTCTGCAAAAGAAGGCTCATGAAGGCAAGGCTTTTCTTAAAACAACATTACGGCTACTCAAAACTGTATAGAGTAAAAACAAACCCGGTTGTTTGACAAGTGTATACATATCAATGATGCACAAATTTCAGAAGAAATGACTGCAAAACAAGATGTAGGGGAAACGATGCATTCAACTGTACTACCAAAGACAGTTTAACCTTTACCCTTTGACAAGTATGAAATAATTATCCACATTTAAATTTAAAATGAAGTCTTTTAAAAATTCTAAAGTACTATGCTAGATTTTCTCTGATCAATTTCCCGCATCTTAACCCATCTGATTTTTGAATATGCTGTATAAGACAATGCAGTTTTGTGGTTTGGGAGTGGTTCGGGGGGTGGTTGCTGTTGTTTCAGTGTCTGGGACAGTAACCAAAGTTGTGTACTCAACTCCGGCCCCAGCCTGAAGCCCAGTTCCTAATGTTCCTCGCTATTTTCAACATAAAGAGCAAAACTAGAAAACCATCTTCCTGCGTCCAGGAAATGTAAAACATCCACTTAGCACACAAGTAAAAGACCCAGTTGAGTTGAGCTCAGGCCTCAAAGATCTGTACACGAGTCATTTGCTCACCAACTTCAAGGTCACTGACACCTTTATCCCAGAAAGCCATGGGTTAGAAAGGGTCAATCTGCAGTCTTTCATAGCGTATGTTAAACCACTGGGCACAGGCTCATTATATTCACAGCAAAAGGAAAAGACTGACAGGAACTAAGGAGATGGTTCAGGCCATAAAGTGCTTGCCTTGTAAGCTCAAGGACTCAAGTTCACTCAAGTTCAGTCCCCAGGACCCATGGAAAAAGAAAGTCAAGCTTGTGCCTATAAGCCCAGCACTGAGAAGGAACAAGTGATTCCTGCGAGTTGCTGGCCAGGCAGCTTAGTTGATTTGATAAATTCCAGATAAAATTGAGGGACCCTAATTAAAAATCAAAACTAAAAACTTAACAAGGTAGAAAGTACGTGAAGAAAAATATCAGAGGCTCTCCTCTGCCTCCACATGCACGAGTGCACATAAGCACCTGCACACACAGCGACATGCACATTTATACACAAACATGCCTGCATACACACACACACACACACACACACACACACACACACACACACACCAGAAAGGAAAAATATAACACTGACAGTTTGTACCCCAGAACATTGATCTCAAACAGCACTTCACAAGAGACTAAACGTAATTTGTCCTAAGAGGTCAGAAGAGTCCTTGACAATCCTCAAACTGTGGTGACCAGGCCAGGCCAAGAATGGCTATGGATTCTGGCTTCATATCTTACAGGAAGAAGGGCCCAGATCCTCACTCATGCCCACCTTCATCTGCTGAAGCACCACCCCCATCCCCACTCCTGGAGGATCCTGCACCAAGACCGCCACATGGCAGAGCAGGATCTGGGAACTGGAGTGAAGGGAACAGTGGCCTGAATCCAGGAGTTCTCCCTCCCTAGCTTTCTTGTACCATGCACAGACCCCCCTGCCTGTGAGCCAGTCACTAAGAAGTTCCGGTACACCATCATGTATCTGAAAAGTAAGGGTTGTCATGAGGAGTCAATAAAATAGATGTAGCCCAAAGCATCGGCTGGGTTTTGTTGTGGTTTTTTGTTTTGTTTTGGCTTTTGTCCTCAGGAGGTTATGCTAAAGCTCACTCTTCTTTCTCTAACTCTCCACAACACCTTCCTTCTCATCCTTCTTGCCCCGACTTTCCTCTCAAAGACCAGATTCCCACCAGGGCATGGACACACCTGCAATCCCAGCACTGGACCGACGAGAGCAGGAGGACAAAGGAGTTCAAGGTCATCCACAGCTATGTCCTGAGGGTAGCCTGGACTACATCAGATCTTGTTTCAAAAGAAAAGAACAGAGAAAGAGAAACAGGCAAAAAAACTATTCAGTAAAATCTGAACTAGACTGAGGCACCGTGCTATAAACACTACAGTAGCAGAGAACATCATGCCCTCTTGCCACCGACATTGAGTACCCAGCGCCTCAAGTGTAACAACAGCCCTCACATAGACCAACCATCTGATCCTAGAGTTTAAAAGCTGAGCTCAGAGAGATTTTACAAACTTTCCCAGTTGTCCCTTGGCTCCTTAGGGACTGAGATGATGACCACGGCATTAAACCCCAGAACCTACACACTTCATCACCATGAGGAACACCCCATTTTAAAAATAAACGTTACTTCTAAAACCAAACAGAAATCAGTGCCAAGGGAGCCTTCCAATGAGCAGAGACCAAGTACACACATGCACATGCGACACGTCATCCTCTACCTCCATCACCTGTGGCGCCCCACCTTTTCCCTATCAGGACACTGTGAGCACCGGGGAAATCATTCGCTTGCTGATGCAGCCTTCCTCAGGTTCAAGCAGAAAGCGCCCCCTCCATTGGACATATATTCACAGCCATCACAGAGAAGGCGGAGGTGAATAGCGGATGTGTTTGTTATGATGACACAGAGCGTAGGTGAAAACAGGGCTAACAATGGCCATCGGAAAATTCGCTTGTTCCTGATCCCTCCCGGCTCACACAGAGAGTCTTTGCACACCCTATCCCAGACCCACAAGGTAGAGACAACTAACTCTGGCAAATTATCCTCTGACTCCCCCAAACACACGTGAATACACTAACTCCACACACACACACATACACACACATGCACACAATTTATTAATTAAAAAATAATAATAAATAAGGACCTTAGTTGCTTGTTTTATAGCTCAAAATGCAATTTTGTATATTGCGAAAGACCAGAAAACATATATTTTATAATTCCAAGCTATTTTGCAAATATTTCTTTTAAGGAAGACAATGGGATGAAATGACAGCTTGTACACAAATACTATGTGCATTTTCGTGTTACAAATCCTAAAAAAAAAAATCTCTGTAAGGAACATTTTTAAAAATCAATCACTAAAATACATATTTATAAAAGCATGAGACATATGCTCCCATTAACACCCTATTTGGCCCTCATCCATATTTATCACTCATCTCCCCATCTCTACCGGCTGGCCCTTGCAGCCAGCCATGGCGCCTCTCTTTGCCTGTGTCTACCAGACACAGAAGAACTTTGCATACAGTTGAAACTCAGGCAAAGTACTGACTGGTTAGCAGATAGAGATTATGCTCTTAGACCATTAGCATATAATACATTTCAGGGTCTCACTATTCAGCCCTGGCTGGCCTGTAACTTCATATGCAGATCGAACTGGCTTGAACTCTGAGATCTGCCTGCTTCTGCTTCCTGAGTTCTGCAAGGAAAGGCGTGCTGCACTGTGCACCCCCATGCCAGACCTAAACAAAGGCCTTTTACAGCTAGAAGTGAAAGTACACGAACAAGCAACTAAACTGAGTTGGGTCATAACAAAGAACGACCACAGATTCAATGGTGGTGCAACAAAATGCCCCCCCCTGAACTCAACAGTCCCCACATTCAGACCCAGAGTGACTCGCAGGGAGAAGTCCTCAGAAGACTGCAGTATCTCCTAAGTAACTGCCACTGGAGGAGAAAACCCCAGGAAGGGGCTGATTGACTGGCTGGACCAGTGCGTGGGAATCAGCTGATGTCTCCCACGCTACAAACATTAAAAATGGGGACACAGTGAAGCCAGGAATAACCTCCCTTATCTGCTGTAGTTTGGGAAGCCATTTCTAAGCCAGTGAGTATATAACTTGGGAACAAGTCCGTGGTTAATTATTTACTGATAGCTTAGCAATTAATCTGCTTTTGACCGAATGTTCCCGAACTGGAGGAACAAGGATGTCCGATGTCTGAGACAATGAGGCTTTGAAAGCACTTCCATAAAGCAACAATTTTCTCTGATACTTATGACCGACTCAAAACAAAACAAAGGTTAAGCCAGACAGCAAGAAAAAGGAAAGAGCAGGAGGGAGAGGAAAGGGGAGAAGGAGGGAAGAGGAGGAGGAGGAGAAAGAGGAGAAATAACAGAGCAAAATGGACAGTAGGAAGTGACATCACTATAAAACAGGAGTTGATGCATCTTTTTCTGCTTGAGTAAACGGCTGGTATTATTACATCTGGTGGGTGAGAAGCCAGTGAGCTCACAGGGAAGATAATATCAGAGTCCATCCTCATTTAAATGGCATTCAAATCATTACCTAAAGACAAAAAATGCAAAAGCCCCTACCTGAAGGAAGCGAAGAGATACATAGATAATCTCTTATATCTCCGTGTAGATATCCCCTACATGGAGAGGCACAAATTAAATGGTTACCACATCTCTTCAATAGGAGTTAATTAGCCTCTTTGTGACCAAGATTGAAGGTTAAGGTAAGATTTCATAACCATCGGGTTCTTTAGTGATTCCCACTACACAGTTTTCAATGTATTACCCCAGAGTTTCCCACAGTTTTAGATTAAGTCCCACTTCCCAATCCACTATCCTACATCCCTAGATTCTTGAGGTCCCCAGTCCCAATCTACACAGGTGTTAATTCTCTAGGGGGCTTTAACAAGGTTACAAGAGCAACCATAAGACATACACACCAAGAAAAAAAAAAGTCTCTTTCACAGAAAGAAATGATGGTGGCAATACTAAAGTATTAGACAACACATGTGTTTTCATATAGCAGGGACCCAGCAGAGGACACCGCATGGGAACACAGAATAGATTGCCCTGCCAGCAATACCTGGCAGTGAACCTAACACATGGAACTTTCTGGAAAACCTTTACATCAATCCTCTTCAATGAAGTAATGCTATTCACTTCAAATCCAAGCAAGATAAATACAGGAATAAGTATCTCCTTCACCCCTGTTTTTCTAAAATAGGTGGATGCCCTCGAAATATAGTGAGGCCGAGGATGTGGCTGTAGTGGAGCACTGATCTGGTATGCATAAGACGCTGGGTTTGATTCATAGGACTTCTAGAGCAAAAGAAAACAGAGGTAAACGAAACAGTGCATTCCGGGATAGGTATTATTTACAACGACTGTAACTGGGTGCCTTTCGTGCTATCAAATGTTTTCTTTCTTACATCTGCTTGAAATATTTGAAGAGTTATCTTTGGGAAAAGAAGTATATGGTTACTCCCAACTCGAAGTAAACATTTTCCAGCCATTCTGGAAGGGGAGAACTATGCCATTTAAGGGCCCTGAATTCGGCCAGATCTCATAGCACTGGACTCCCGTAACTGATCAAACAAGCCTGCGACTCCTCAACTCTTGCTCTTCCTATGCAGAACCAGAGGGACTTTCAGAAAAGTTTCTAAAGGACAACAATAAATCACCATCCACATAAAACGCGTACACGAGGTGTCTTCCACTTCCTGAATGTTTCAGCGCTGACCAGGAACTCTCCTAAGGGTCGAAGAGGAACGAACAGCATCCTTCTGAATCAGAGTTCTGGGGGCCTGCCCAACATCAAAGAGAAAACACAGCTCAGGTTCTCAGGAAGCCCCAAGCGGAGCCCAGGACCTCAGCTGGGAAGTGGAGGACACACTGTACTTACGTCTTCCCACTACACATGGCTCCCCTGCACTCAGGCACTCGCTATTAAAAGCAGCAAGCTGTTCTGAAGATAAGCAGGAAGAGGATATTCAAAGCGTGTAGGCAGGGTATTTTCATAGAGCTTCTCCGCATTCCAAATACCTGAACAGAGCGAACCAAATTAAAAACCCAACTCGAGCTTTGACCCGAGTTAATTGGAGAAACAATGCCTGTCTCCCTCTCCACTCTCCACAAACACATCTCGAAAGAAAACAAATATCCGTAGCAAAAGCTCTCATAGGCTCAGTTACACATTATTTTTAAAAGGTTTTTGTAATTGTATCGCTTTTTTAAATGTATATGGATATTTTGCCTGCATGAAAGTTAGTGTACCACATGCATGTCTCGTGCCTACAGAGGCCAAAAGAGGACATTGGATCCTCTGGAACTGGAGTTATAGACCATTGTGTGCCACGTGTGGGTGCTGGGAATCGAACCTGGATCCTCTGTAAGAGCAACAAGATCTCTTAACCGCTCAGTCAACTCTCCAGCCACTCCCCTACAAATCTTTATAAAACACTGTATCATAATCTACCTAAATTTCTATTCTCGGATTTTTTTTCTCCAGTTCAGGCTTCTTAAATATATACCTATTTTGATTGTTGTTTGTGAAGTTTGTTTGTTCCATATCAATAACTACATAGGCAAATGGTCTTAGGATTTTGAAATTCATATTCTGGGTGAAAGTATGGGTTTGTCATCAAACTGGAAAGCAAACATAGCGTCCTGGATGCTGACACCCTTGGAGCATGAACTTCTGGAAGGGGTAGGGCTGAGCTACAGCCCATGCGTTAATGCATCTCATGGTGGACTAAAAGAGCTGATCTCAGGAGGAAAGGAGAAACTGAGCAAACTGGCGCCACTCTATATTTCTAGCTCTCTGGAGACTGAGGCAAGAGGATGAAAAGTCTGAGGTTAGTCCGACTAACTAAATAGTAAGGTGGAAAGGGAGAGAGAAACAGCTGGGGAATGCAGCCAACAGGAGAGAAAAGGAAAGACACTCAGGAAGGGAGAGCAACAGGCCTGCAAACCTGAATAAACATGGTCCATTTAGAGGGAACTATGGTCAACTGGACAGGTCAGGGACTTGGAGATGAGGTAAGTATTAAAATTGAGAAGGCAGGGCCGATCTGGGGTCACTGAGTTAACTTGTCTACACCTTTGTCTTAGATAAGCGGAGCAGGCACAAGAAGGTGAATGAGTCAACAAGAACTCCCCACGATGCTCTTGGCTGAGTCCTGGATACAGACGATAATCCACCATGTCAGGAACCTGAGGAGCTCATACTGGGAAGACACACACACACAAGAGCACATCTGGTCATCCCTATAAAGAAACGGATGAGATAGAAGATGAACCAAATGGTGGGAATGCAATCTTGTTCTGCCACTATGGAAATCAGTATAAAAGTTCTTCAAAAAAATTCGAATATGGACCTACCTGTCCCATATGTACCCTTCCTAAGTATTTGCACAAAGGACTCCACGGCGGCATAACAGAGATGCTGGCACATCAGTGTTTACTGCTGTGCTGGTCACAATAGCTAAGCTATGGAACCAACCTTGGTTGATAACAACAGAGGACTGGATTGTGAAAATGGCTTATATATGCACAGGAGAATGTCTCTCAGCCATACATAAAGAACAAAGCCATTTGCAGGAAAATGGACAACTGTGTTAAGCGGATTTAGCAATTTAGCCAATCTCAGGAAGAAAAAAAACTACCAAGTTTCCCTCACATGTGATTTCTAGATTATAAATAGATACACAAGACCATATATGCACACACATGGACATATATACACATATATGACATAAAAGCAGACTTGAAACTGTGCAGGAAAACAAATGGCACAACAGGAACTCAAGGTAGAATATGTATCAAGATGAAAAGCCCTCACGGAGCGCTGTGCACAATGGCTATACACAGTGAAAAACTTTAAGGGTGAACTGAGGACAGAGGCGTCTGCTCAAACTTGAGTCACAAACGGCCTGTATAAAATGGCATTCGAGACTTTAAAAAGGAGACGTCGTACCTGAGCGGATGAAAGTGAAGAGCTTTACATCAAAGGAAAACAGCTCAGTGCAAAGACCAAAGCAGAAACAAACTTAGCAAACTTAGGAACAGAAAGAAGCCAAACGGTGAGAACCTAACAGGGTATGAGGCAGTAAAAGGATGGTCCCTGAGAAACACAGATCCATGGCCGTGGGGAAGGGTCCGGATTTTATTCAAAGGGTAAACATAGTCTATTGGGGGACTTTTAGCAAAAGAAAAAAATAATTGTTATCAATTTTTCCCAAGTTACTTCAGGGAATATAGTCAAGAAAGACAGTTTACACCTTCTGGAACAGACTATGCCTCTAAATGGCGGCTTTGACAGAAGCTGTAGCAGAACAAACTGAAAAGCTCCACCATGCTGCCTCTCTTTTGGAAAATGATACAGAAAGATTTACCTTGGGATACAGGAACGGAGTAGACTCAAGAATGAATCAGCTTGGAGATAGCTCTGACAATAAAGTGCTTGTCATTTATATGAAGAACCAAGCCTGACCTCAGAAGTCACATAAAAAAGCCAGAGCATGGTGGTGCACTGTTGTAATCCTAGTGATGGGAAGACGGAAACAGGAAAATCCTAGGAGCTGGGTGGTCAACCGGCCTAACCTTATTGGTGAGGTCCAGGACAATGGAAGACCCATTCTCAAAAGAGATAGATGGAGCTTCTAACGAGGTTGTCTGTACCAATGAGGTTGTCTGTCCTCCACAGGCATGTGGACATATACACTCAATTCACATAAGCAGGAGTTCGTTCATACACACACACACACACACACACACACACACACACACACACGGGGGGGGGGGAATTAAAAAAAGAAAGAATTTGTAGTTTTACTCAAATTGTTACTTGAGCATAGGTGGTATGTATAATTATTCTATGTACTAGAAAGGAGTTTTTAGAATGTTTTGTGGGGAGCAGAGCTGACCAGAGAGACATCAACCATTCCCTTTTGTTAACTGTTTATATTCAGCAAGTAGACAGGTTGAGAACTCACAAGAAAATCTATTCATAGAGATAAAACTTTAACAATGAGCAACTTGAAACCACATGCTTACTTGGCACCTGCTCAGAGAGATGATCAAACAAGGGGACAGAACCCTAGGCGACTGCAGTGCTTAGGGCAAGGGTAGAAAGGAGAACCAGGAGGCGGGTGAGAGAAAAGTCTCATGAATGTCACAGAAGCTAAGAGAAGGGAGCGTTTATCATGGTGGTCAGCTACTCCCAATGTGTAGAGTTGAAAGGAAAAAACAATGGCCCTGACTTTGGTCAGGATGGAGGGCGAGTAAGAAACTGGTGACAGTATGCCATGCAAATGGGAGGCATTTAGAACAAGGCAAATAAGAAGCCAAGGGAATGGGGACACAGGTCTCTGCCTTCCACCTCCTGTGCCACTTTTAATTCTAAGTTTCCCCCTACACCATGAACAATAAAGACCCCTTAATAATTCTGTGTGAGAAAGATGAATGCAAGTAGAGAGTTGATGGAGGAAGGTCATTGGTTGAGTAATGAAGAAACTGCTTGGCCCTGATAGGTTAAAACATAGGTGGGTGGAGTAAACAGAACAGAATGCTGGGAGGAAGAGGAAGTGAGCTCAGAGGCCATGCTCCCCTCTCCCGGGCAGACGCGATGAAGCAAGCCGCCAGGTCAGACATGCTGAATCTTTCCCCGTAAGACCAGTGCTACACAGTTTATTAGAGATGGGTTGATCGGGATATCAGAAAATGGGCCAAGCAGTGTTTAAATGAATACAATTTGTGTGTTGTTATTTCGGGTTTAAAGCCAGCCAGGCGACCAGGAGCTGTGGCGGCAGGAACACAGCCCGCAGTTCCAACAACAGAGAGTTGCAAAACTGACCAAACAGTAGTGAACAAAATCAGTTTGAGCTAGAAGAGAGGTAGATAAGTGTCCTGGTACAAGAGAGTGAGGCCGAATTGGGACGAGAATGATGAAGAGGACACCAAAAAGCTCTGAAGAAGCACCAGGCCAGAGAAAGTCAGAATGGTTTCAAATACCTGAAGCCACCCAGAAAGTGACGGGAGAGAGCGGTGAAATAGAAAGACTACGCACTTCTGAAGGATTCTATCTTGGGCCATGCCACATGAGGTCTCTTTTCAAGAAGGCACAGTGTTATCCACCAAAGTGTTCACTTGGTCTCTTGTTCTCCACCATCATACGTTTTGAGCAGGCTTCTATTAATAATGTCCTGCTCATCTTTCAACTTACGGTGCCATGTCTGCAAAAAGAAGCTCAAAAGGCATACGTCTATTCTTCTCTACAAAGTGTCTGCTTTATTCCATTAATAATGTCATCCATTAGTATTAATGCTAATTAATAATAATATCCGCTGGGCCTCGGATTATTAAATTATCGTGACTACCTAGATCAATATTTCTAATGTTACTCTGGTGAATTTTTTCAATTACCTACAATTTACATTTTGTACTGCTAAAATGTTCAAAATTTAAACCCCACTTCAGGAAGATTTCCAGTCAGTAGTATTCGGAATTGACACGATACTGCCTCCCTACAATGCCTGGCTACCACATACAACTTGTATCTCATTTCAAAGAATTGTGACTCATGATACCTTTTGGTACATCAGAGAAAATAAAGAGAAAAACATCTAGTTTGATAGTGGAGACTCTTGGAACCAATCTCCCTATATTTATGGAGCCTTCAATTCCCGCACTTGAAAGCATAAGAAATATTCAGAAAGCCGTTCCTTAGCCTCCTGGAGACCTGTGTAACTGTTCTAGGTGGAAAGCATCATTCCAAGGGGACAGAAAGGTGTAAGGATGACAGCATGAGTCTGTAAACGTATGAAGACTCTCTACCTCAGCTTTTGTCATTGCAAAGAAATACCTCTTGGTCACGGAAACCTGCCCACCACCAACAGATGTGAGCCATGTATCCAAACCAATGCCAAGATCCGGGGGCAGAAAAATTATTGTAGATGAAGGCAGTGCAGCCCTCTTGAAGTATGTCATGTAATTCCCATGCACATATTCACTTCACTAGAAGAAGTTCTTGATACTCCAATTAATTGTCAGACTTTTTCTTGATCATGTGAACTTCTGAGGCAGTAAATTGCCTCCAAAGAAGCCCTGTCAAAATCCGAACGACTTTAGTTTCCGTGCAATGAGAAGCTGATCGAATGTCTGATAGAAATGGGGCATGTTGTAAGATGATGTTAACACAGATGCATCAATCATTGCACTGCCAACAAATGTTCCTGACTCTAACGTGTGTTTCAAAGCATGGCTCTATACCCTTCCACATGCAACACTTCCCAAAACAGCCTCTGTCTGAGTACCTTGTATAAAATGTCCATTAATAGCACAACTGAGCATACATTCTGAAACCAGTATTGAGACCTATAGTTCCTCTAGGTGCAATGCCTGATTCCCTGGCGTACCTCCCTGAAGAATTTAGAGAGTGATCCTGGTCATGGCTATAACCCATCCAAACACCAATGCGGGGACAGGCACAAAGCACTCCCCATGTTCCAAACAACGCCAGCAGACACGGAGGATGGCATCAGGGAAGTACACAGTGGTTTCTGTACCTCCCCAGAAGTCCTGGCAGGAAACAGGCTTTTCCCAATCTAGAAGAAAATCAGCTGGGGAAGAAGTCTCCGCTGACAGCCAAAGAAGGCAAGTTCTATGCAGTGTCAGCAAGGGGACCGCAGGGTCACAGGGAGCCTTCCCTGCAGTGCTGCTGGAACCAAAGATGCCACATCTCAGCATCCTAACTCAGAAAGTCTAGCCTCCGAAGGGAGAAAGGGTTTCCAGGCAAGTTGGGTTCACGGTGCGACAAACGCCTTAAACTTGACCTCAGAAGACCTGACATCTATTATTGGCTCTGCCTCTCCTGCATGGTGAGGCACTAGCTAGGTAGGTTATTTAACTTATTTAACTTGTCTGATCCTCAATTACAGCAGCTATAAAGTGAGAGGAGAGAGCAATATCTGTCCCATCTACCAGATGGTCTCTGTAAGGATTTAGCAAGACTCTTCGTTGAAAGTGTTTGACAAACTCTAAAGGCCTCTGAAAATGGTAACTTCTAAATCTTTATGAAGAAGAATGCCTTTCATTTACAGGCAACAAGTAGCTAGAGAAGGCTATGAACCTTCACATTCATCTACTTGAAATGTTATTTCAAGATGATCCTTGCAATGGATTCAGGAACAGCCTGATTTGAATCAATTGAAATATCCAGTAGATTTTTTTTTCATCAAAGAACGCGGATACACAGCATACGAGATAGGAATAAATTAGAGATATATACTTCACAAGCTGCTGCCAGAAAGCCCCTCATCACCTGACCTCTGGAAGCCTCCACTAAGAGTCCGTATTTAACCCCTTCGTCTTCTCGCACCCTCTTCTCCTCTGTCTTAGACTCAAAAGTCAGCCTGCTAACACTAGATTCCCTGCCCCCCATGTTTTCCTCTTCCTCACAGCTACTGCAGTCAGTCTCTTTCCTCTCTTGATCAACTCTCAGCTCTTGCCCACCATCCTGGACCAACTGACTTTGGCTATCTCTGCATGGCTGTAATGGCTGGACACCTCAGCGCACCCTCCTCGGAGTTTCACGAAATCTTGCTTCTCTAAGTGACACTCCTAAGCTCCTCTCCAAACTAGGCCAGCCTCGTATCCTTTCTGTTTTCCCTGGTTATGTTGTAATCAGAGCAAGGGCCTTGATCCTTGACTTCCAATGAACTCTGAGAGCAGCGACTATGTCTGGGTCACTGTTCTATCCAGGGATTAGCACAGAGCACCACCAGTGTAGGGTGACTGCCTAAACCTGAAAGGATTTGAGGACTCTGAAAACCACCCATCCTATTACAGCCTTCTCCTTGGCTTCCACCCCTCCCCGGCCTCTTTGTAGTCTACTTTCCTTCCCAGTCTTAGGATGGGACATTTCCCAGGATTCCAAGCTCAGCTTTCCTATTCCTTTAGCTTTTTCCAACAGAGATGAGTTCCCACCAACAAACAAGTATGTTGGAAAGTTTCTGCTCAGTATTCAAAGGCACCCAAATCCAGCTCCCTCACAACCAGAATAGAGTCCCAGAGCTTGCACCAGGTTCTGAGAGGTGAGGCTTTACCCTGGTCACCAAAAAGAGACTGCAGAGAAGGAACAAAGATCAGAGAGGAATCCAAGCATCCCAGTGGGGACAGCGGAGCCTCAAGTGGGACGATCAGGCAAGCCTTTGCCACCAGAGACAGTCACCAATGTGTCCTACATTGGTGACAAAGAGGCCTCTCTTCTAGGAAGCATGACCAGCCTTTAAAGGCGCAGGTTCTCCACGGCCCCGGGTGCTTTACAGCGGTAAAGGAGCCCTATTCTCTCCCTTGGAGGCAGGCTTTCCATGGAAAAGAGAAACTTTGCTTCAGCTACTCATTTCAAATGGGAAAAGCTGGTCTGCACTGGTGAGACCTTGCCCCCAATTCCTCACGTGGCTCTCCTGCATTGACTAAATCTTTACACATATAAGGTACTAGGTCCCCCTTCAAGTCTTCCCTTAGTCGAAAGTCAAGGCAATGCTCCAGTACCATCCTGTGCCCATATCCCCATCTGGACAGGGAAGTCCTTGCTCCACAACCACTTCAGAATTCCATTCTCCTTCATTTCTTGAACTTGACTTTGGGTCCCAGACATCTGTTTTAGTCAAGTGTGAGATGCTCACCCTTTTTTCCCTCTGCTAGACTGAAGTTTCTTAAGGGCAGACGTTTTGCCTCGTGTCTTGTACTTGTGAAACACTCAGATCCTTTCTCGCAGCTCACACTATATGTTCCCAGCCGTTCATAATTTATTCCTCCAGGAAGAAGATAAATTCTTTACTGGACTTGGCCGTGTGACCTTACAAATTACCTACCTCTCCACGCACATAAACTAATCTAAATAACACAGGAAACCAGTTAGGGATCTGGCCTTAGCTACTTCACACAGGAATCAGGCTATGGTTTTATAGGAAATGAGACATTCGTGGGCAATCCGTTATTTAAATATCTATAAATCTCCATGGGAGGAAATTTTAATCAGTTAAGGAAAACAAGGGCCTAGAAAGGGCAAGTTTTGCATAGCATTCTATAGTAAGTGAACTGCAAAGTGAAGGAGGCCACTTGGTCTGAGACAGGGCAGGAATCCCCTCCACACAGGGTGACAGGTGACTCGTTGCAGCTGTCTTAACTTTTTTAAGGCAAGTGAGTAGTGTCATCAAACTTCAGTGGACTTAGAAGAATGTCCTTGGTGGAATTCCCTGAACCCCAGCACCAGCTCTAGAACCCTACTTTCAAATCTCAGAACACTTAGATCCAAGGGTATTTTTTCAGCTCCACGCAATTCCTCTTTCTCCAATTGAAGAAAAGAAAAGAGTACAAAATAATATTTCCATTATGAGTGTACTTACCCCGTCTACTCCACCTGCCTCCCCTCCCTCACTTCCTAATCCTCTCTGCCCTGTGAAATTATTTCCCCAAAGCCATCCCTGGGCAGGAGTTCCAAACCCCGCCCCGGCTTAAAGGATGACATCTTGCTGTAGAAATCTAAGCACTTCCTGGTCTATCCAAACATCAGTCACTGGGGGCCTCTGCCCATCCTTGTCATAGGGTGATTAAGACAATGCACTCGAGGTCACAGACACAGCCTCAACCAATTACCAGCTCCTTACCCTTATCAGGGCCACAGGAGGAGTCTGCCCACTCTTGGTGAAGTCAGACACATGAGGTGAGAGAGCTTTTCAGCTCCTCAACCCTCACAGATAAGATCTTATGTGTGGGCCTGCCCCTGAACCATGGTCGACAGAATGGACAATTTCCAATAGAGTTCATCTGTCTACAGTGCCTCCTGGGTCTCATCTGTGCAATGACTTGATGTGAAGAGCCAAGAATCCTAAATCACCACGGAGAACTCACAAAGCAGAAGCATCATATACCAAACAAAATATAACTCCCGCCCACCCCACACACATGAGTTCCATCGTAAGTCAGCCTTCCGATTTGTCTGGCACCTCGGTTTCCTGACACCGGCATCGCTTTAACTGTAGGTGCCTCTGAGGGGTTTCTGTTTATCCAAATACAATGTAAGAGTCAAATGCCCTTATTTAAGAAAGAAAAGTTGTTATATGACCTCCATGTTGAAGGCTGTTATTGGTGTCCTCATGGTTCTGTACAAACAACATGAATCTTAGTCAGTGGATTGCTTCTGGGGACGAGGGGCTAGCAGCTGAACACAGAACCTAACAGTGTTCTTCCCCTAAGCTCCTCCTCCAGCAAGAAGCACACATTAACCAGGAACCCCCACCAGCAGCTCTGACCCAAGCTGCTATATAACCTTATACCCAGACTGATCATCTACAAGCAATAAAAGTATCTCCATAGAAACCAAGTATACAATGACATCCACTCAGAGTGCAGGATCCGCTTTAGCAGAAAGGCCACTTGCAGCCAAGAGCTTGCTCAAACTCAGGTTTGCACATCAAATGCGTATCTTTCTGTCTTACACCTTTAGAGTTTCACAATACTGAAGATTGCAGAAATAAACAGACATAGAGAGAGAGAAAGGCAGGCTGGGGTGGGAGGGGGGAGATAGATTTGCATCCATAGTTACAAAAATGCCAAAGCAGATTCTATGCTAAGCTCTGCCAAAAAGAGAACAATTACTCTTACCCATCAGCATGTGGCCTCAAAATTACATTCTCTTCTCCAAACTGAGGCAGTCATAAGATCACCAAAACGAGGCGATCCTGCCCAAACTCACACAGCTCTTATGGACTAAGCACAATGCCGTCAAGGGACAAGCAGCTATTTCTCTCCCACACAAATTACAATCTTCTGGGAAATAGATATTTTTAATGAAGAATACACAATCCTCCTACGTGTTTGGTTCTGCCCTCGCACTCCTCCACATGAAAGACTACATGAATTTTAAAGAAAGGGCGAACTGGATAGCTCCTCATAACATCCCCATAACCCCGAGCGGCGGCGGAGAGTGTAAGTGTCTCTGCTAAGCCCCCAAACTCTTCTTGGCACATACTGTCACTCTTCAGGAAGCCAGCTGAGCTGCCAGTGGTTCCGAGGGGACACTAAAATGAAATCAACAAACAAGGGGTCTCACCCATGTTTTAATGATCTCCTTCTAAACAGTTGCGGTAGGAGAAAGCTTAATTCACTATATTCCCACTGACTCAAAAGGCATAACTCTGAATTTCAATCTCTCACAAATTTCAAGTGATAAATTGCTTGCTGTGAGTCATGCTGCTTATCCAAGGAGCAAGTTTTCAAAAGGCAAGAAAAGTGTTTTTGTAGGTGAGGTTTGCAGTGGCGCTCACCTCCCTCTCTTTCTCCTTCAGTCATTTGAATTGTAAATGTCGCAAACTGAAATAATATGACTTGACAGGTGATAAGATTTTTACCATGAGGAGAGCACTCCTTTGCAAGGAAGCGACAAAAATAGTTACAAAATGTCCCATGCTCACTTTGTGGAGCAGAATGAAGCAAAAGCTCTGTGAACACAAGTCCAGGATGGTTTCTTCACCCCACACAGCTTTTTCAGGGTACCAGAGCCTGGGATTATCTCCTAATGTGGTTCCGAGGAGGCAAACCATCAAGAAAGTTGTTGCAGTAAGACTGGTAATGCTACATTAAGAGAAAATGTCCTTATTTGGGAGTGGGAGGATAATAAAATTGGTAAGCAAAATCAGTAATTTCTTTTCATGATGAAAGACATCCTAAAAAAAAAAAAACAGAAAACTAATTCTACCTAAATGAGTAAATGTTATAATTGCATTATAGTGAAAGGAGTGTTTTAATTTTGCCTGTCATTTAAAGAAACCAAACTAATGACTAGAAAAATCACCATACAGAGAGCCCCTGACTCACATGTGACCCCCCCACCCACCTGCTCAAGCCCCACCTCCCTTCACTCCACAGGAAGTCAGTCATTGCTTCTGCAAACAAGCAGCAGGAGGAAATGATCAGGAGAGCAAGATAAGATAGAGAGGAGCAAAGAAGCGGTGGGAGGCAGATGGACAGACAGACAGACAGAGGAACCACTTGGGAGACAGCAGCACATATAGTTGCTTAGATGCTGGGACCAATCTCTCTGTAGTCATCTTACACACGTGTGGAAGGAAAACAGAGCGGGAAAGGAAGGAAATGAAAAATAAACATTCTTGTGTGTTAGTTATAATTCATTTCCATACATAGACACACATGCACAGTTCTTTCCATAGCTTCTCAAAATAAGATGCAGGTAAAAAAAAAAAATAGCGCCAGATGGATAGCCAAATATCGTCAGACTAAACACAACACCAAATTCCCATCACTGTGCTGTGCCTCCTGGACATCTTAAATTTTAAAGCCTCAATTCTTATTCATGATTTAAAAAAAAATCCAATTGCTCATGGATAAATCGGGTCGATTTGAAAAGCAACCCCTCAACTAATTTAAAAGAACCCCATGCTGCTCTAAGATCCACCCCTGAGTTAACCACCCGCTGCCCACAGCAAGGTTCTAACTATCTACTTTCTCAGGTCCCGGATATGCACCTTTCCCCACAGGCAGCCACGGAGGAGGGCTAAGGGACTAGCTGAGCCAGGGCTGCTGCAGTCCACAAAAGGAATTCCCCTCCCTTCCCCTCTTTCTCCCTCCCCTTTCTTCTCTTGTCCCTCCCCCGTCATCACTGGTGAATGACACCCCTCACTACCTGCCTTGATCAACACCGTGAGCCCCTGTCTTCAGGCATGCAGGGAATTTAACAGCCTGGAAATTCTTGTTGTCCATTCGCTGAGGTCACAGATAAAGCTAAACAAGAGCCGTGGTTCCCATCAATCATAAGTCACTCGCTGGTAGAATGTATGGAAGGAGACCTGATGTAAGCGAGTCACCGGAGAAAATACCCACTGATGACGCATATCCAGGCATAAAAATAGTCACAGGGCCCTCAAAGGGATTATTCAACAGCCTACATTTAGACTTTCTTACAACAGACCTGAAGTCAATGTGCCACAGTAAGTGGTTGAGTTTAAGTTCAACAGACACAACCAGGAGTGCTTGCTTTAAAAATGCTCCCACCGTAACAGGCTGCTTAGTAAATTTTAGCATAACTTTAAAAGCATCAAACCAGTACCAGCCAGCTAGCTCATAAACAGCCTTCAAAGGACAACTCCTGCTTAGAGCACACCCCAAAACCCTCCTCTCGAGTAGTCCAGAGATACACGGTCTTGGCTGCTTTCTAAATCAATGTTAGGAAAATAATACAAACTGCAGTTGGGCATCTTTTGTCTGTTGAAAACATGTTTTTAAGAAGCACAAAGCCTAATTACAAGGTGCACCGGAGAAGCTGACACTTTGCCCACTGTCTTTGCGGTTATGATTTTTTTCAGAAGTGGTTGGATCATTTATAGAAATAATTACAGTGTGTGTTACATACACCTGCTACATGTGGAATATTACATGCTAATTAAGATTAATAATGCATAAGCACTATCATCGTTCAACAAATGGGTGCACAGGTGAAGTAAGATATGCAACTATCTTAACTGAGCAAGCGACGAGATATTAATGGAGACTGAAAGCCTGGGTGGTTAGGTTGTTTTTTTTTTAATTATTATTTTATGAGGAGGAAAATAACTTTTTACATTTGTCACAATTTTAATAATTTTCAAGTCATCTGTTCTTTTCCCCTCCTACTCAAACATATGCACAGCTTGCTACCCGGCAGAACGGGTCCTTCACAGAATCTGCAGATCAGCAAAGGCTGGATTTGGGCATATTTTCTAGTTAAATATCTAAAAATGTTCCCGTTCAAGTTTCCTTTAAGCAGATGATCCACCACAGTGAACAATGAAGGAAGCTGTCTAAGACAGAGCCTAAAATTCAGCCTCGGGATTTGAACACCTTGCCTGCTTGCTCTGCCGCCTTGCTAGCCTTAATTAACAATGCTTTCCTAATCATGGACACATTTCCATTGCTACCATGCAAATTATCAGCCGCAGAATATGGGTCTGGGATGCAGTCCATCTCTGGTACCCAAAGTTACTGACTCTCCTGCCCACGCAACCAGCGAAAAGCTCTTAGCAACAAGGCTGTAACTTTGACAGTGTATTCTGGGATTTTATTTAGAAGAGTCTGACTTCTCTGGAAGAGCTAAGATGACATCTTCCTCTACGGGTAAGTTCTCCACCACTTTCCTCAAGTATGATAACAGGGCTATAAATACAGGTGGAAATTATTTTTAGTTCAAAGATCTCACAGAGGGCTCGAATTTCTCTCCTATGCATACGTGTCAACGGCATGTGGCCTACTTTACAAAACCTAAATGGAAATGTTCACCAGTCGAGGATCTCTGCAGTGTTGAACAAACAGGCCTGCACCTCCATCATTCCATTCATCCACACCGGTGTTCGCAAGCAAACAGCTCACATGTTAGCAATGTATAAGATGTGAGGCCAAGGGGCAAGCTGTACAGGGCGGGTCTCATTTCACAAAATTTCAGTGTCTGGTTTTATCTGGAGATATGTGTATATGTGTGTGTGTGTGTGTGTGTGTGTGTGTGTGTGTGTGTGTGTGTGTGCCTGTGTGTGTATGTGTATATATATACACATATATATACACATACAAACATATACATATATATAATATACAACAAAGAAAATTTAAGAAACAGAAAAAATAATCAGTTGAGACATAGTCCCCTTTATCAAAATGAGAATGTTCCTTAAATTAATGACTCAGAAGCCGAAATAATTTCAATAATTTTACACAGCTCTTGCTTTTTAAATAGCTCAGAGCAAGCCAAAGTGCCCAGATATCACCAGGTGCCACTGGACTTCACACACATGACAGACTCTGGTCATGATGGTCTATGCCTGGACAGGTCTACCAAAATCAAGTTCGTTGCAAGCCCTTTTACCAATCACATAGACACAGCAACTGTCAATACAGGGAACAAGACTGTGTCCCATAAATTGGCTCCTTCATCATTCCTGGTTTAAACAATTCCATATCCAATATTAAATTTGCTACCAGCAAAACATTTTTTTATTCCTGTGAGGAAAGGGAACTTGCTTACTTTAAATCAGACTACACTATCATGATGGGTTTTATATTTCAATTTGCGACATCACTTCCTGCATTAGGTACAACAATTAAGAGCTTAAAGGAAACACTACCGGGGCTAGAGAGACAACTGGGTGGTTAAAAACACCAGTTGCTCATCCAGATGACCCAAATTTGATTCCCAGAACCCACATGGTGGCTCACAACTATCCATAACTCCAGTTCCAAGGGAACTGGTACCTACCTTTTCTGGCCTCCAAGGGTACCAGGAATTCAAGTGATACACAGGCTTACATGTAGACAAAACACTCTTGCACATAAAATCAATCAATCATTCTTCATCTGGGCTTGGTGGTATATACATTTAATCCCAGTACTCAGGAGGCAGAGGCAGGAGGTTCTCTGTGAGTTCATGGCCAGGCCACCCTCATCTACATAATGATCTCCAGGCTAGCCTGGTCTACATAACAAGCTCCAAGCCAGCCAGGGATATAGAGTAAGACTCTGTTTCAACGTAAAAATAAATTAATATATAAATAAATAATAAAAATAAATAAATCTTAAAGGCAAACATAGCTTGAATGTTTTAAATGTTAATGTACAATCAATAAAGCAATTGATTTCATCTTTTGACACATAACCAAAATCACGAGCTCTCTAACCTAAGATCAGGTTATTTAGCTACCTGTACTGAACTGGAGGCATGGAGGGAGACGTAAGCCAGCATAGCATAAAATTAATACAAGATAGGAGAATAAATCCCTTGTTAGCATTAGACCCTCCAGAAGCCATATTTAAGTTCCTCCTGGAATGGTTAGCCTTGCTGGGGTTGATTGATGCTTAGGATATTAGCAGAACGTAATTCTGGTTGTCTTTGTAGAGGTGTTTCCAGAGAGAGTTAGCTGGTGGGAGGGGTCCACCTTGATGGTGAGTGACGTCATCTAGCAAACGGAGGGTTCATACGGAACAGATGAGACGACCTGGTAGGATTTATTCCCCCCGCCCACTTCCTAGTCGCCATGACGTCAGTGACATTAAGATGCCACACCACACCCTCTGTGTCACGATGAATTGAAACCTCTCTAATTGAGAAAGAAGGAAACCCCTCCTCCTTGAGAAGTATTACTCTGGATATTTATCACCACAAAGAAAGGCTATGATAATCCTCTATATCACTCATGAAAAACCACACGAGGAAGTCTTTTTTACACGTTAAATATATCAAAAGTGGGAAAATACATTCCAGTTCAATATATCATGAGTAACAGAGGACGGTGAAATATCAATTGGTACTGTAGGGTTAGCTTCCCACCGGTCTCAGGAGCTCAGTGAGACTTTTGTTTTCAAATATTTTTTTATTGTAGCTTTGAAAAGTTTCAGTATTTACTAGTTGTGTTTCCTAATGTGGCAAATAGGATTACTTACTGAATTTAATTAAGTTACTGTCTTCTTTTCCAACATGTAATGTACCTAGAAAAGCGTGTATGCATGTGTACGCGCACGCACACACACACTTCACCACGTATCTCACTTCCTGTGATAAGACCAAACACTCACGTACCAAAGGTGAACAGTGAGAGTTACCGTCATCCCAGCCTTAACCCTCAGCTCCCACACGTAATCACCACACCAGTCAATTTTATCAAGTTTCCTTTAGTCTGTGTTCTCTCTAACTCCACTGCGGCGACCTCAGTTTTAGCTCTCACTGTTTCTCTTTGGGTAAGCATAGTACTCATCCCTAAGTCCTCTCAAACCGCACCGTACAGAAATGACCAGAACCAAGGGTGGGTGTAACGAATCACAAATCTGTCTATGGCATGACTTCCACTAAAATCTCAAAGCGGCCAGAGATAGCTCAGCAGATAAAGACGCTTGCTAGTAACCCTGAGGGCCTGCGTTCAAACTCTAGAACATACATGGTGGAAGGGGAGAACAGACTCGTGAAAGCTGTCTACTGACTTCCTCCACACAGAGGCTACAGAACACGCACACACGCACTCACACGCACACGCACACACAATGGAAACTATTTTGTAAAAGCCTTTCCACAGCTCTGGGTTGTGGCACATGTAGTCTTGTATCAGGACTCGCTTGTGCTGTTGTAATTATTAACTCTTCTGCCTAAACAGCCTGTTTGCTTTTGAACTTCCTGATATCAAAGGCGACTGTACTCATTAGTTCCCCTCCAGCTCCCAGCAGAGCGCAAACGATGTAGATTGAACGATAGTGTTCGGCACTGACATTATCACTCTTCCTATGGTCGCAGAGCAAACTATTACACTGGGTATTCTGGCTGGATTCGTGGCCAACTTGACACAAGATAGAGTTATTGAGAAGAATGAGCCATAATTGAGAAAAATGCCTCAGTGAGACTTTCCTGTCGGCAAGTGACGGGACATTTTCTTAATTAGTGGTTCATGTAGGAGGGGCCATCCATAAGCAAGTGGTCCTAAGATGTACAAGAAAACAAGCTGAGCAAACAATTAAGCAGTAGTCGTCCATGGTGCTGCTGCAGTTTCTGCCTCCAGGTTCTGGTCTCTCGTTCCTGCCTTGCCTTCCTTTGATGAATTGTGATGTATAAGAGAAATAAACCCTTTCCAGCCCAAGTTGCCTTTAGTTACATGGGTTCTATCACTGCAACAGAAAGCTAACCATGACATTATGCAATGACGTAACCTCTGGGAATCCTGTGCTCTCATTTTACAAAGAAGGCTGAGGTTAAACCGAGATTGCTAAAGTTTGCCCTGCTGTAGCATCAGGCACCTATGGAGAATGCACTCGGCACAGGGAAGAGATGACCATGTTTACACTATAAACATGCAGGAGAAGAATTCCCTTCTTCTCTTTCTCCTTCTTCTTTTCAAAACAGGGTCTCCTGGCTGTCCTGGATTTCACTATATACAGTCCAGGCTGGCCTTGAACGCACAGAGAATTGACTGTCTCTGCTTCCCGAGCACTGGGATATTAAAGGCGTGCCTCAAGGTTGCACAGCAACAGAAGCATCCTTACTTTCCATGTGCAAATAGACACATTTGTCAGGCATGAGCCTGACCAGCACATGTCTGTACACTGGTGCCATCCAATATACTTGAAAGAGAGCTCAGCATGCCTAGAAAACTGATTTGTACATCCTAATTCATTTAGATCCACACAGTTCATGGCTACCACCCTGACACAAGTGGAGCCCCATTGCATACCCAGTCTTCTCCCTGTTCACCAAATCAGTAACAATGACAAGCATTCCAGTGTCAGTGGTCCTTAGGGTGTGGATCTTCACTCGCCCGGTTAACGCTGCCCATTCTGCTAAAGAAATCAGACTGGGGGGCTGTAGCCTTTGCTCCCTGGGCAAATTTACTCTTTTTTGTTTGTTTGCTATTGGTTTTCGAGGCAGGGTTTCTCTGTAGCTTTAGAGCCTGTCCTGGAAATAGCTCTTGTAGACCAGGCTGGCCTCGAACTCAGAGAGGTCTGCCTGCCTCTGCCTCCCGAGTGCTGGGGCTGGGATTAAAGGCATGCGCCACCACCACCCAGCCGCAAATTTACTCTAAAGGGGGCAGAAAGTACTCTGCACAGCCTCAGAGGATCACGTGACAGTCCCAGTGCATCACTTTCCAATAAGGTCTCTACACACTGTATCTTACAGAACTACTGGAGTCTCTTACTGTAGGTGACTACATATAACAAACTTGTCCTGTCTACAGTCTAAGGCTGCAAACTCACTAAGGGTCCTGTCCCCTTGCACAATGGAGTGCCATGTTGGGAGTGAAGGACTGGACGTATGAGGAAGGTAAACCAGCCAGCATGACGTGGAGACACAGACTACATCAGCGAGCACACAGAAATCGGGAGGAAACCTCAGCTCCGAGGTTCCCGTCTCAGCTCGGCTTTCGGTAGGAAAGTAACATTTGACCTCCCATCTGTCAGGTACTACTACTTTAATTACAGCTTCTGAGTCTTCTCTAATAACGATCAAGTGAAAGAAAGCAGGCATATAAAGATTAATGCAAATGGTATAACTGAGAGTCATAAAAATAATGTTTAACTCTCCAGCCCGTGTTATTACAGAGAACAATGTGCTACAAATAGAACATCATGCATATGTCTTGCCAGTCTGAGTGCATGTCTGTAGGGAAGACTCGAGCTTGAAATAATTACAAGGATGGTTGAACTTCTATGTGTAAACTCCATTAAGAATGGGTCTATTATAGTCATCACCTGCAGGGCACAGCCTTCAGTCTTTGCCACCAAGGGGAGACAATGTTTAAGTCAGCTCTTACGTATATGAACTGTCTCCTTAATTACACCAGAGGTACTATATGGACAAGGAATGCCAGCACTAGGCAGTATCTGAACAATAGTTACAGTTCATTTTTCTTCTACGACTTTCAATCATGAATTACTACCCACTGGACCCATAACATCAGCGTCAGGACAACTCCAAGACGGGCTGAGATTTTCAGGAAAGTGCATTCATAGAGTCAGTCAACAAAGCCATCGGCTCAACTGCCCTAAGCTGCTCTTCTCTCTATATTCCGGAAACTTTGGGGGTTTTTGTGCTTCTAAAAGAGAACCTCAGTTTCATTTATTTGCTCCCCTTAAAATTTTAGCCACGTATTAGAGATGGTACCATATGCCTATACCATCACACACATGTGAGCATATGTATAAGTACTAATACATTCAGTTGGAGGCTTTTGAAAGTATTCTCGCCCACGCTCACTTAGCAAAGCTTTGTGATACCTTATAAAGCCATGTGCCATGCAGTTCAATTCCCATTTATAGGTAAGAGTTGGGGCTTGAAGGGATCCTGACTGAATCTGACTGTATTTTCCTGACAGAGAGGAGTGATGTGTGTAATTGAACTGCGTGTGTAGATCTACTTCTAACCAGGTGGGTGACTTCCCATAAGTCACCTATCCTCTCCGGACCTCACCCTCCTTCTACATAAGAGGAGAGACGGGGTGACTCACAGATGCCACCTACCAGTTAAAATTCCATCCTTCACGACTAGCTCTTAGGCATCATCCTCGGGACAAGGCCCCAGATGGTAGACACCTAGCTGGATCTTTGTTCCATGCCATGCATGGTAATGCCTCTTATGGTCTCTCCCTGTTGTTCCACAAATTGAAAAACTGGACCTAATTTAAGGAGTTCAGTCTGGTTTTTTTTGTTTGTTTGATCTTTATGGAGCATTAGCTCCTACTTATTCTTGGATCCCACAGCTCTGCCCAGTCCAGAAAACCAAGCCTCTATAGAAAGGCCATCAGGAGTAGGCATGTGCAGACAGGTTCTGGGGTCCAGGGACAAGGGTGTGTCCTGGCATGACGTTTTCTCCCTATTCGACCACATTTTCACCTTGGGCAGAGGTGTGCTTGTTTTGATAGGATTCAATCTTTTTCCATTTCTGTTTTCAATGAAATAATACAAGATCCAAGATTATAGCAAAGAGTGGTTCATACCCTCAGGTCCTAGAACAGGGCTCCAATGAACTTAAAGCAATGTAAGGAATCCACTCAAAGTCTTCCACACCAAAGGAAGAGTCACGCCCAGAGGAAAACAAGTCTCCTTGAGGGTCCACAAGAGCTGGGGACATCTGACCACACAACCAATGCACAGCGCCTCCTCTGTTGGGGCAGAGAATGCTCTCCCTCCACCCCGACAGTGGAAGCTGGACAGAAGCAACCTGACCGCCTGAAGTCTCTGGAGCCTGGCAGTAACCTGAGCTGCTCTGGGTTATTTTTTACTGATGGCTTGCGGTTCTTAAAGGGACTGTGTTCTAAGTTTACATATCTGGACAAGGAATGCCAAATAATGACAAGACAGACGTGATAAGCCTATCTTCATTACAAGCAGTGCAAAGAAACTAAAGAGCCACTCTAAAGTGAATACCCTAATGCCCTCTCAAAGGGGTCAGTCCTACATCTTGTGGGGAAGCTTCCCATTTAAAATGAGAAAGTGCTAAATGACCAAGAATCCTACTGGCTTAAAATGTAAACAGACGGCAGGCTATGCCCAAGGCTTCATCCTCAGTGCAAGCCAACTACTTAAACAGGAGTAAGGAACAGAGATTAGAATTGGAGACAGTGCCAGGATTGGCTCTACAGTTTTTTAGAAGTATAATTATTACATTGTACAAAAAGCGAAGTTCAGTGAGAGTTCACAACATGCTCAAAAGTTCCATGGCACAGCTATTATACACACGAACTCACAGCAGCCGTAGCTACCTACACAAGACCTACCCAAGATCAAGTCAGTTAAAAATTCCAGCATGGAATAAGGCGGGGCTTCCAAGGCTTCACCCCTACCTGGGGAGCTGGACTGGGTTTGGTTTTTGGGGAGAGGGGTAGTGAGTTGTTTTGTTTTATCTTGTCAAGTTGACACACACTAAAGTTACCTGGTGCAAAGGAACCTAAATTAAGAGATTGCCTCCATAAGGTTGCTCTGTGAATATGGGATGTGTGTATGTTGAGGGGGTGCTAATCTTCTTAATTGGTAGTTGATGTGAAGAAGCCCAGCCCACTGTGGGTGGTGCTACCCCTGGGCACTCAGGCCTGGCTTGTAGAGGAAAGCAAGTTGAGCAAGGCCATCAGCAGGGTCCTCCAAGGTCCCTACTTCATTCCCTCTGAATTCCTTGAGTACCTGCCCTGACTTCCCTCAGAGATGAACCATGACTCATAGCGTAAGAAGAAAAACCTTTTCCTCCCCAAGTTGGCTTCAGACACTGTCTTTGTCACAAGTTAGCTAAGACAGGAGCTGTTGGCAGGTGACAACTGTTGAAGTCACTTTTCTTCAGGAGGTGGCTGTCCTGATACACTGCCCCTGCCCCAGTGATTAGCGCCACACTTGTAGACATTTGAACAACACAAACTGGGCTTGACGGTTTGTTGATTTGTTTGTTTGTTTGCTTGCTTGTTTAGGGTCTATTAACTTGGGAGGGAGAATCATTGGAAAGGCTGGAGAGAGGGAGGGTGGATATGATTAAGATATCTTGTACACATGCATGAAATGTCCGAAGAATACATTTAAAATATTATTGGAAAAGAAAAAAAGTTAGGTAACCAATTATGCTGATTCCAAATGACGATTCCCACCAGACAGGCAGTCCTGTTACCTTCCTCCCCACACCGCTCTACTAACCTGGGAGGAGCAGGAATACTCCAGGAATGAGGGAAATGAGATCAAGTCATCAATGCTAAAGATTGTAAGCCTGCTGGTGACCTTGCCCGAGCTGGCACTACAGACTGAACTTCAGTGGGAATCACTGGGTACACCGAAGGGCATCCGCTACTTCCAGAGATCTAATGAGATCAATACACGTGTAATGTTTTGGACTGGATCCTGGCGTGAAGCCTCCCCGTCAGTGAAGTGTTGTTGGTATCTGGGCTCTCCATATTTCTACTCAGCAGGTGTGTGATTCGATTTGCCTTTAAATCTGACAATGTGTAATCAGAAGACAACAGCTACTTGTCGGGGAACTTGACAGTGTTGACTCTAACACTCAGAACTTGGTCAGGCGAGGGACTGACTCTCCTTTGGAGCTGAGAGAACTGGTGCTCAGAGGTGTTGGTAAGTTATGTCTAAGTAAGGATAGAGCAGGGGTCTGACTTCCAAGTCTCAGCTGTCAATTCCCTCCTCTCCATTGGGGACTAAATGAAGAAAAGCCTTGAAGACTTCACAATGGCCCCCAGACCCCATTCTGTTCCGCACCAGTTAACTGCACCCTTGGTTCTTCCCATTAACCTTTCCCATCTTTATTCTACCTTGCAGCCATGGTTATTTTTTCTTTTGAACTAATCTCTGCAGGAAGTTAACCATCCATTATCAGACTAGAGGTTACTCTACAGAGAATGAGGTCCCCTGTAATCCTCTTAAAATTACATTATTATGAGTATTCATTGTTGAACCACCAATCTTCAGCAATGCAAACAGAAGAGCGCATAAATCGTGCCAAACCGCACAGGTGCACCGCATCTTATGGTTCATAAAGCATCTTTACAAGTATTTGTTGATTTAACCATCCTGACAACTCAGCAAGATGGTCCTGAGCCTGTCACTCAAGTGAGGAAATCAGCTACATATAAGATCAGTCGCATACAATTCAAATAGTCAGTACTATCCTAGGGTCACCCCTTGAATGTCAGATATTCTGATAGCGTACCTATCTACCCCCATCCATTTTATTACCTGTAGCTCTGGACAATGCAGCAGATCATTCTGGTGTCCTACGCTAAGCCCAGTGATGTCAAGATGAGGTGTGATCCTAGCCTCCCCTGTCCTTAATGTCACTATCGTTCACTTGTGATGAGAATCTACTTTCAATTAACTTTTCAGCTGTTTCTCAGCATAGATCAAGTATTATCCAAAGAAAACAGACCAATAGGAAAAGAGTCCAAAGCTTGAGCACTCAGAGAGTAGAAGCCACTTCTCAGGCATGGTGGCACAGAGCGCATTTTATGCACTGAGGAAGAAATGACCAGTGATTTTAACTGAATAAAGCTCAAGAGAACTGTAACTTAACTGTACTGAAACTTAACAAAATTATATATATATTAAATATATGTAATATATGTATTCTTTGATGCCTATTTAAAATTGTATGTGCCTTTAACAGAGGATATGACAACACAAGCTATATTTAAGAATAATATTTATTGAGTACCCACAGTGTTGTTTGAACTATTCCAAGTATTTTACTCTTACTAGTCTATCTCAGGAGTAATTCTCTTCTAGGAGATAAGATTGGCTCCAGCTAGCTTTGACCAGGGTATCGCTGGTGAGCAGTGGGGTGGTATTCTGAGCTCAAGATGATGGCATTCAGAGTAGAAGTCTGTAACCATTCTACTACCCGGCCCCATTGCCTGAATATCAGACATTGCCCTCAGACTTCACTAAATAGTCACAATTACCTCAGCAACAGGCTTGACCTTGTAGAAATTGAAGGTGGCCTGGACCACTGACAATTCAATATTCTAGAGTGTATAAAACTAGATTTAGTTTAATTGCTTACACCTATCTTATTCCATGACCAAAAGCATAAATGGAGCACATTTTAAAAGTTGTTGGAAAAAAATAAAATTTGAAGTTTACATTTTTATTTCAATAATTACATTTTGACTTTGTAGCCAGTTTGTTTTGCCATGAGCAGTACTTTATTTTATCCCCCCCACCCCACCCCGTACAATCTTAAACCTTCATATTATTTTTCATTTGTTGGCCTAAATTCATCTTGATTCCTGCCAGTGTCCACTGAAATTTCCCTTCTGCGATGAAGAACAGTGAAGGGAGATTTCTAAGGTCTTAAATTCCTAACTCTTCTTTTTACCTTCCGCAATCTTATTCTCTTATCCTTTATCTTTTTTCACTTTCCTTTCTTGTTCTTTAATTTGTTCCTTGGCCAAAATGCCAACAATTGGCTACCAGTACCAATCCTATAGCTTTCTTTCAAAACACCACACTCCACAGTTGGCTTCTCAAAGTTGTATCTAGGACAAGCCTACAGCATTTGCAGGGCCAAGCACCAAGTCTCTGGTTTTCAGACAGTTTTGACCATAACTGTACTAACACGACTTCTGTCTCCAAGCTCGGAGCACAGTGGCCAATCCAGGATTCTGCTCAACTGATTGTCACATTTTCCTTAAAAGGCTCAACTTTCCCTCTCATTTTTCCACACATGTCAATAGGTTCACATCAATAGGTGTTTCCTGGCTCCCCGCTCTTCCACTCTCCAGCCTCTCACCCCTCCTACACACAGCTAGTCATTCAAAATCACAATCTTCAAGAGGGCATAGGGCACAGCTGCTATTATATGGTAATCCCAGTTCTTGGCAGGTCCTCAATATTATGTCTCTCATTCAATATTGATGCTTCCAAAAGAAGGAAAGACCAATAGGAAAAGCGACAAATACTTCAATGAGCTCATTATAAAATGGAACAGCCAATAGCAAAACAATGTGAGAAAAGGAGTCAACTTCATAAACCAACAGAAAAGAGAAAATCTCCAGGACTACACCAAGGCATGATGGTTAAATGGGCAGAAGCACAACATCAGAGTGGCTCGTTTGGATAGCGCATGCCCTGCTGGAAGGAGAATAAACTGTCACAGCCCTTTTCAAAGATAAGTGGAAGAAGCTGCTACAATTGATACACACAAGTTCTTGATGCAGTTAACTCCACCCCCTAGGTTACACCCTATAGACATGTCTTAGATGTTCACAGAAATACTATTCCTTGTGCAATGAACCCAAATTCATGAATAGTAAAATGACTCAATTGCATTCATTCAATGGAACCCAACTCTGTCATGAGAATGAATTGCTGGTACACTGGAAAAATTCATCTCAGCCAGGCGATGGTGGTGCACACCTTTAATCCCAGCACTCGGGAAGCAGAGGCAGGCAGATCTCTGTGAGTTCAAGGCCAGCCTGGTCTACAAGAGTTAGTTCCAGGACAGGTTCCAAAGCTACAGAGAAACCCTCTCTTGGGGGGGGGGGGGGGAGAGAGAGAGAGAGAGAGAGAGAGAGAGAGAGAGAGAGAGAGAATGAGAATTCATCTCATTAACATATATTGAGTGAAATAAGCCACACACACACAAAAGCAGAGCATCTGATCTCATAGTTATAAATCACAAAAACAAGCAAAACTAGGGGAGGCAGTGTAAAAAAATCAGGATTTAACTACTTTTGGGTCTTACAGAGACTAAAAGGGGCAAGAAAGTGCCCTCAGAATATTAAGTACATTCTAGATTTTGGTAGCTCTGATGCTCAACTTGTAAAACATTTTACATTCCTTTCTGCCCATGTTTTATTACACACACACACACACCACTAGATTTGATTTGTCCAGGTCCTTTCTTTAGAAACTCCTTGGTTTCCATCCCTCTCCTGTGCGGCAGACACCAAGACTCTTGGGCCAAAGGCTAAGTCTCTGTCGTCTCAGACATACATGCTCTCAACACTGCCAAGTGAATGTGTCTAGCAGAGGTGTGCTACTGGCCAGTTCTGTTCGCTTTCATTCCCTTGACTGTGAAGTCTGTGTTTTCAACCTCTCTGCTGGCCTCTTGGGCTTGGAATGAACCTGAAGACACCGTGGTAATAACAATCTTCTCTTGGAGGAAGAACTGGCTTTGTGTCCAGAAATCAGTGTCGACTATCGCTTTCATCTCTCCTAAGCAGCCTACAAGTCAATGTCAGCCCCACTTTGCAGAACAGGAAACCCAGGGTTCTAGAGGCAAAGGAACAGACATACCAGCACCTCAGTATGCAGTTGGGGAAGTAAAGTGGAAAATCAGGTCATTTTGTTGCAAAGCCAGGCCTTTCCAGACTGTTAAGACCACAGATTCAGTAAACGTCCAATGTGGGTCACTGCTTTCCTCAAAGGCCTGTCTGTCCTCCTCATCTTGAGCGGTCTCTCCACTGAGATACCCTGTCACCCAAGCCATAGTCATGGGGACCACCTCCTTTCTCATGTTCTTCACACGGACTGGGTTACCCAGTGTTGCTTCCCGAGGGTAACAGTGCGCTCTGTATCCATCACTCTCCACACCGCAGCATTAGTCCAGGCCTCAAGTCTTATCTTTGGAGGAAGACTGTCATGGCCTGCATGCTGTGTCTCTTAAATCCAAATTCAGATGCTACCGAATTCCTCTAACTTCTGTTCTCATGATGTTACCTTACGAGGTCTACATAAAATCTTATTCTGAGCACGTCTCTCTTCCTTTCCTACAGGATAGAGGTCACATCCATCGTTATGGCAAATCCTGATGGACAGAGTCACAGCCAAGCTCTTCCTCAAGATTCTCCCCTTGTGGCTCCATTCCTTTTCCATCCACCCAGGGAGTTAACCACAGGTACACGCTGCTCTCCCAGGGCAGTGCCTTGCTGTTTCCCTGTCTCCGTGTTCTACACACCACCTTCCTGGACCTCTAGAATGCCCTTCTCCTGCTAGCTATCAAATTTCCACCCATCCTGCAAAATGCAAACCAGGCATTTATGTCCCTGTCAAAGCCTTCAAGCAAAGCTAGGGTATTCCCTTTATGGCACGGCTAGGTTTAGTGGATGCTTTGAACCTCATATAGCCTGCTTCATATTGTACTGTGGGTTGTTGTTGTTGCTGCTGTTCTGTTTTGTTTATTTGATTTTGTAGTGTGCAGTTCTCACTTACAGTACATTAAGTCAAGACAGGTATATATTTTGTCTTTTTTATGTGTGTTGACCAGCGCAAAACAGTTAACCAAAAATACCTGAACAAATGAATTAAAAAATGAAACCAGTTATATGTATATAAATATCCTGTTGCAGAAAATTTTTTTTATTTATCCTTAGTTATTAGTATATGTATTGTATGTGTATACATGTTCATGTGTGTATGTACATGTGTCTACACACATAGAGAAGCCATAAGTTGATGTTAGGTGTCTTCCTCTATTGTTCTCCACTTACTTCTTGAGGCCTGGTCTCTCATTGAACCCAGTGCTCACAATTCAGCAGGACTAGTTGGCCATGGAACTTCAGGCCTATTCCTGCCTCCACCTCCCCAGTACTGGGATTACATGTATATGTATGCCACCATGTCTGCCTTTTCCTTCTTCTTTTCATATGCACGTGCATGTACTATACCTGTCTGTCTGTATGTATGTATGCATGTTGACATGTTCACATGCAAGGATGTGAATGGTTGTAGCTGTGTGTACGTGGAGGTAGGACCTCTCAGGCATACCTCAAGCTCTCCCATAACGCTAGTCTTCTAGGCAGCTGGCTCAGGAAATCCACTGTTTCTGCCTTCCGAGGCACACTCTGCATTTACATGGTTCCGGGACAAAAGCTTGGGTCCTTGGACTTGCATGCAGAACACTTTCTCAACAGAGGCCTCATCTTAGTTTCCAGTAAGTCCAGTGAGACTGTTCACAACAGAAACAACACTAGACTGTGCCACTTCTCTTTGGGAGTCAGCTAGCAAGGACCTTCCGGCGAGATGTGAAAACACCATTTGGCGCTTGCACAAGGATCTTCCGAGCACACTGTCACTCCCTTTCAGCCTCACCTCAGCTCTTTCTACCCCTGGAAGCATCCAAGATTCCGGCCAGATATTAAAGTTGAGGGAGGAAATGAGTGAAGACCCACAGGAGGCTGGGAGCAGCGATACATACTTCTAGCACCTGTGATGCTGAGGCAGGAAGATTTCAAATTCCAGTCCAACTTGAGTTAAATAGCAAAACTGTCTTACCAAAAAGGAAAAAAAAATCTGTATAGAATAGGATATTGTTTTTATTGCTAACATCTGAACCCAGTGGAGATGATAATCAATATTCAAGTTCAAGTTTTCCACAGAACAAGAGTAGTCTGAGACTTATGGCAGATTATTCTCACAGCAGCTAAAAGAGCAGAATATTCCTCCTTTATCTCCTGGATTGGGGAAAGTAGAACAAAGGTTGCTCCACCGGAACACAGACAGGGGAGGTGTCATCTACCCTGAAGAAGAAAGGAAGCAAAGGGCAGCTGGGACTTCTGGGGATGGGTGTGGCTGCGAGACCCACTGAGAGGAGAACTGACATCTGAGTTACTTGCAGGCCAGGAGAGCACGGGCAGAACTTCTCACTCCATGAGCACTTGCTCTGCCCTTTCCCACAAAGGAGAAAACCAAACTCAGTGGTCAGCAGCCCCTTTGTGTCTAAAGTTACCATTTAGCAGTGCTCTTTAGAAAGAGGCTGGAAATGGGCAAGCCAATGCCCCACCCCCACAGACACCCAAGTAGCAGCATCCTTGCTGATGTTGCTAGAGGGAAGAAGTGCAGCACTCTTGCAGTAGCCTTCCTGAGCTTGGATATTGACCCGGCTTGCAAGTGGAAATGACCCCTGTGGGCATCTGTGGTCTCTTATCAGACCTGATCACCAAGTACGCGCATGCGTGCACGCGCGCGCGCGCGCACACACACACACACACACACACACTATGTGAGCAGGACTTGGAGTGCTCCACTTCCTCCCCCACAAACTTCCCCCCAGCACCATGTTATAAATGCATTGGTGTACACACCCCCTCTGAGAGACTAGAAGCTGCCATGCGCCTAAATCTCTGCAGTGTAGATGGACGCATCGCCCGCCGCTCTACGTCTAAGGCAGAGGTCAGCATCACTGTGAGTAGAGACCGCACTTGCACTTCGGATTTGCTCTTGACTTTGTGTTTCTTAACCTCGCAACATCAGCACCACAACAGCAGCTGGTGAACTGATTCTCGCTTTTCTAGCATCCATATGTCATTTCGCGAGCACATACATGATACATGAGCGTCCCTGCACCTTCTAGTAGAAGGTGTTTATGACCTTATAACATCCAGGGAAGTTTGCGAGAAACGTAAAATATAAATAAACCCATATTTAATAAGTGCGCTGAGATACATATCGAACATCTCATAGCCAGTAGGTGTAATCTCTGGCACGATAAACCTAAATATTATTTATATTGCGATAATTATTTTTTGAATAGGTTTCAAGAATCAAAATCATGTCTAATATCCATTTTCAAATACATATTCCTCTGCAAGTTCTTTTTTGGACCGGGTTTCAAAGCTCAGCGATTATCCTGCTGTTTGGACACTAAGTAGCAGAATCTGAAAAAGAAATGGTGTGATTTCCTTGCAGAAGCAGCATCTCTGCCACCACCCTCCCCCCCCCCCCCCCCCCCCCCCCCGCCTTCTAGACTTCACACCTCAGCTTCTGCTAAAACAAGCGCAAAGGAGTTAAAGAAAGCGAGTTTGGGTTTCCTACCTGGACATCAGCTTCTGGTCCTAGTCACACCTCCTCATACTCTTGACTCTCAATTTCTCAGGTAAATTCACCAATCTGCTGACAAGAAGTTTCATATTATAACTTCTCCATCCAGAGTGCACACATTAAAATGTGACTATAAAAATGGCTGAATAAAAAGAAATCTCCAGGTTTGAATAATGCGAGGAAAGACATGTAAAGCAAGGAGAAGCAGGATGTAGCTAACACCTGCTGTGCCAAGCTCCGTGGAGGTCCCCGGTGCTCAATGAAAAAAAAAAAAAACAAAAAACCATTTACTTCATAGGACAATCTATGACAACAGGCATGGGGCTGCACACCTTTCCCCAGCACTTAAAAGTCAGAGGCAGAAGGATCTCTGTGAGTTCAAGGCCAGTCTGGACTACGTACAGAGTTCCAGGCCCGCCAAACAGTGAAACCTTGTGTGAGAGAAAGAAGAGAGAGAGAAGGAAAGAAAGAAACAGAAGAAGAGATGGACAGAAAAGGAAACACTTAATGTAAGATACATGGCAATGGCATTGAATGATAACCCAAAGAACAAAATAGACATCCATGAGTCCAGAGTGAAATCAATCAACCAAAAAAATGTGTTGATAACTGCCCCACCCGCACCCCTGCACACACTCTTCGAGAGAGAAAGCATAAGTTTTGCCCAATTAAGAAGAGGCAGGGAGAAAAAAAAAAGTAGTAACTTTACAGTGGAAAAATCTGGCAGCCTCTATCTCAACCAAGTTGGCCAAGGCTGATGTCATCAGAGGGCAGGCATGATAATGTCACATCCCCCTAACAAAATAGAGTCTAACTTCAGTCTATAAACCACAAAAGAGTCAATCCTATATGAACCAAGTGGGGGGCATCATGGCATACAGTGTGCTATCGTATGCCACACTATAAACAGGCAAACCAGATTCCTTAACTGTTAATCAACATTGAAATAGACAAGACCCACTCTTTTTCTTTTCTTTCTTTTATTCTTTCTGTTTGTAGGTAGTGTATTAAATGTATATGTGTACATGTGTGTGCTCACCCATGCACCTGTGCAAGTCAGAAATCCATATCAGGTATAACCCCCCTTTTGCTCCCTCCCCTCCCTCTCTCTCTTCCCCCAATTAAACTTTTCCAAGACAGGGTCTTTCAATGAACCTTGAGCTCACTGTTTTAGCTAGAATGGCAGGCCAGGGAGCCTCAGGGATCCATCTGCCCCCACTCTCCCACATCTGCGGTTACAGGTGCAGGCTTCTATACTCAGTGGTTACATCGATGCTAGAGATTTGAACTCACGACCTCATGTTTGTGCAGTCATCACTTTACTCACTGAACAACTCCCCAACCTCAGAGCAGCCTTTTTTCAATGATGATTTGGTGACTTTGGGCTTTTGTTTTCATAGTAACTTTTCTTCTTTGATCTGAATACCTCCAAAACACAGAAGAATGACATCTTCCACTGCTGTACCCCAGTTTTTTCTCACCCCCAACAGTATCTATTCTCCTAACTACTAGATACCATGCACCTAAAATTGGTGAACCTGGCATCTACTTAAACAGACCCACTCTATTTCAATGGCTCCACCCTGCCAGCAACCCAGAGGTTCAAGATCTTCTGAGCAACGTAGCTAGAACCTCGTGCTATTTGAAAGCATGCATTCCCATCTTTGTCCTGAGTGACACAAACAAAGTGCACAATACAGGTGGAGGAGTAGAGAATAAATAACAAATATGCGTGATCAAACAGGACGCTGGCAATGACAGCAGGAAAAGTTGCATGCGCAACTGCTGAGCAACCGAAGTTCCGCGGGACTTCTAATGATCCCTTCATGAGAGCAGAAAAGAATCAGGTCTTTCCCCAATGTTTCTCTTTTATAATAAATAAGTTGAAGAACTGTGCAATGTATCACCCAGACATTTAAGATGTTGGATATTAACTATCATTGCCCAACACATTAAGAATACTTTAACAATAATGTGAAAACCAACTTCTTTCGGGCCAGAGAGCATACTTTCTACAAATCCACCCTTGCCGTTGAATAAGTGTAGGCATTAAGCCACTACTTCTGCCCTATTCTGTTAATAAAAACAACATTCACAGGCTTAAGAGCTTTCTTGCCAAGAGGGATCCAAGAAACCTGAAACATAACTTCTAGGGCACGGAGTCAACAAAGAAACTCCATAAAATCATCAGCCCCCTCCCCACCAGGACTGGGGAATCCAGGGGCTCCCAACATTCACCCACTGACTTTGATAATCGATTTCCAAACTTGCTAGAAGGTGGAAAAGCGCTGTGGTGGAAACTCTTTTGGACTGAGTTTTACTTTTAAAAGTTCTCTAATTTTTAATGTCTTCTCAGAGACTATGATGCTCCCCTCCCAAAGATTCTTCTCTCCACTTTCCTTACTAAAACAAAACGAAGTAGGAAATGCCAACGCTAACATACGTCACACTAACACTAATGCACTTCACAGTAGCAATCTGCAGTCTGGAAAGATTATTCCTTAGCAAGTGGCCCAAATGTCATCAGCCTGTTTCCTATATGTGTAAGGATGCAGAAAGAATGCCTGCATGCCACTGTACAATGAGAAGAAGGGCGAACTCACTCATGAGAGCTACAAACAAATATGAAAGATTTCATCAGGATGAGACTAGAATTTCTAGTAGCTTTTAGACTTACAAACTCTACTCTTGTATCTGGAATTCAAATAGTCTTTGATGAGTAGCCCCTAATGACAGGGAAAATGAAATCAATGAAATGGGGATATACATGCCCACTTCTGCTTTTCATGTTTTGAACTAATCACCCATCTCCTTTAGAGTTGTTTCCAGAAAACTCAGGAACTACCATTTAACTGGCTGAGAAAAAGATGTCAGTGTCATATTTTCTTTATAACATGTATTTCCCTAGAAATGTGAACAATGCAAGATCTAACTTTAAAAAACTAACTATAAATAAAGCATATGAGAAACACAGAAGACGAATGTGACGTTTCGTTCCACACATTATTACACATACACACACACACACAAATAATTTCTTATCCTTATGTTAGAGTAGAAATCATAACTTGATATGGATTTCAGCTCACATATTCTTTCCAAATGAAAATAAGACAAACCAACTGGGTGCATGGCCAGACTCTAATAAGCAGGCCTTTCTTACCCAAGAGAAAAAGAATCGGAGAATTCAGAACTTGAGTCTCGAGCTCCCTCTACTAAGTTAGCATCAACTACACCCGAAACAGTCTGTGGGAGGGGTTTACTAGCTCCATCCCCAAAATCTGCTCAGCCTAAGTGTTTCAGACATGCTCTCTAACACCCTCGTGCTATGTGTCATCAGTTTAAGTAACCATAGGCAACCCATGCTTTCATATCTATGGATGTGGGTTAACAGTGGGCTGTATGTCATATGCACTGTAAGCAGGACTCCTTTTTTTATGACTATTAAAAATCAATTAAGCTGTGTAGTACTCCATTGTGTAAATGGACCACATTTTCCTTATCCATTCTTCGGTCAAGGGGCATTTAGGTTATTTCCAGGTTCTGGCTATGACAAACAATGATGCTAAGAACATAGTTGAGCACATGTCCCTGTGATACAATTGAGCATCCTTTGGATATATACCCAAAAGTGTTATTGCTGGGTCTTGAGAAAGGTTTTTTCCTAATTTTCTGAGAAATTACCATACTTTGCAGGCAAATGGATGAAGCTAGAAAACATTCTGAGTGAGGTAACCCAGACCCAGAAAGACAATTATCATATGTACTCACTCATAAGTGACTTTTAGACATAAACCAAAGAAAACCAGCCTACAAATCACAATCCCAGAGAACCTAGACAACAATGAGGACCCTAAGAGAGAAGTACATGGAACTAATCTACATGGGAAGTAGAAAAAGACAAGATCTCCTGAGTAAATTAGGAGTATGGAGACCATGGAAGAGAGTTTAAGCGGAGGGTGTAGGCAGGAGGGGAAGCAGAGAAAAAATGTAGCACTCAATAAAATCAATAAAAAATAGAAAAAAATCAATAAGCTATACATTCTCAATAACCATGTAGGTGGTTTGCTTGTTTGCTTATAATATTCTTAATACAGATCATCCTTCAAAATGAATTCAAGAAAAGCAATCTTCCATTATTTTCAAAATGTTAGTTCTCCTATAGAAAGACTGGAGGGTATATTGAATTCTCATCATTAAGTCAGAGTTGAGAAACAAAGTGTTCAGCTATCAATAAACTGTATTTATCAGATAACAGGTTATTTTAACAAGATTGTTTAAAAGTCAATTGAACCAATTAAAAACAAACACTGGAGTGCATTATAAATTCCAGAAGCACTTCCATTTACATAATAGAGTCTGAACCTGAGAAGTAGTATAGCAAATGCTTACCAGCACATGGAAAAACTAATCCCCAAACATGGGCTGCTTTTAAGCACTAAATAAATACAAAATGTCTATTTCCTAATTTACCAGTCAGATACACCGTAGTTAGAAATGGAGATCTATGGTTTGTCTTTTTGAGGCATGACCTCCCTCTATAGCTCAGACTGGTCAGACATTCACCCTCTAGGGTACTGACTACAGCATGCACCCCACACCTAATGCAAAAACTTCTTGAATAGAGTTTTCATCTACTATCCAAACTCTCGGTTAATAACTCTACATTTAATCTGTAAATATATGATTGATTAGCATCTCTAGGTAGTAACATCATGATTATTTTCAAATGAACAGCATGGGCATTCTGTGATTCTGACAGAAGACCAAGTATCCACTTAAATACTAACAACCAGGAACCCATACTGCCATTAGGACTTTTCGCAGAACACTGGAAACACTGATGAGAAGCTAGCCTCCAACAAATTACTCAAATACCAAGCCAACACTCCCAAAACCTGTGAGTAACAGAAAAAATAATAACTAAATACATCATACCAACAGCAGAACTAAGTTCAAAATTAAAAATTATTATTTATAAGCCAGCAAGAGGGCTTAGCGACTAAAGTACTGTCACCTGAGTTTGATCCCCGGACCTATGAAAGAAAAGGAGACAGCCAACTCCTACAAGTTGTCAAGTGGTCCACCACGCATGTATTATGTGTGTGTGTGCACATCCACGTGCATGCACACACACACACACACACACAGAATCAGTAAACTGGTGCAATGAAAATAATTTAAAGAACATCTGGCATAAACAGAGTTCAAAGAAACCTCTTTGAAATTAACTGAGAAGTAAATAAATTAGAAAACAAATATGACTCGTAAAGGAAAGTCACCAGGACTAATAAAGTCACCAGGACTAGTAAAGAAAAATCACCAGGACTAGTAAAAGAAAGTCACCAGGACTAGTAAAAAAAAATCTGAAGTACAACGATGAGGTGAATTTTTTTTTTTTTACTCTGGTACAATTTTGATAAAAATGGGAAAAATACTTGCAAATAATACCAGGATTGTATATAATTAAACAAATGTTCATAGTATTTCACAAACAGACTTTTGAGAGAAGTAAAATAGTCAGAAAAGAGAATTTTTTGAAAACTGAACATTGTAGTCAAATTTGTGTGGCCATTAAAACTAAAATATGGAAATCAGCAAAAAAAGTAAATGTTTTCAACAAGACTGAAACTAAGGATTATAGGTAACCATTTCAAATGTACATATAAGGAAATTTTTTAAATCAAATTGCTACAAGGCAGATGTTTTCTGTATCCCACAATACTGCTGGTGAGATAAGATGTAAACTTGACGAACAACTGACCTACAGGAATCTGATAGGTTCCAAAAAAAAAAAAGAAACCTCCCCAAAGGATCAACATGTAAATTCCATAAACCTGTGACTATTCCATCAGTGACCAGATCTCTAAACCAAACAAAACTCAGATCCGCCTGACATGAGACTGAGTGTTCCACAGCACAGCCGTCTTCTTAGTCGTTCACCCTCACCCAGGTTTTTAAAGTTGGTAGAAGAATGTGATGCTAAAGACTGTACACTTTATCCCCTCATTTTGCCACATTCATTACTTCCATGGGAGGTCATATACACCACCAAATCACATTGTTTGAATACAAACAGCTCTCAACTTACAAACACCTGACAAAATCCAAAAATAAAACCAGCTGCCACTAACACCATCAGAGGCCTTGCTATTCCCCCTGGGTAATCAGCTGTCATGTAGAAATTGCAAAGAGGTTGACAGAAGAAAGACAGAAGCAAGAAAAGCAGGACCCAGTGATAACACCACACCGAAGAGGTGGCTCACCTCGGTAGTACGTAATAAACCATGAATGGGTGGACAGATGGACGGACGGATGGATGGACATCCATGTTCATCTTCAGAATTCCATCCTTGTTACTTGGCCCTTATCCTGCTCCGGTACAATGTTAACAAACCCCCTTCTTGGGCTCCTGATCCATAAACTGGAACTAAAATTAACTACAAGCCAAAAGTAAAACACTGTGATCAACAGAGGAGAGGACCGAGCCCAGGACCAATCCACAAACAGATGTTTGGGTGGAGAGCAGATGACAGTGACAAGCATACAAGGAAAAAGTTGGAAGCTGGAATATTTACTTAATATCTTAATTATTATACAAGAAAGCAGAGAAATGAGGCCTCTGTGGGAGGCATAAACAAAAGATACAGACTAAGGCGAAAGTTGAGGCTAGGCCTGGTTTGGCGTGGGTCTTGCATCCTCCCCAAGAGCGCCAGTTTGCTGTGTTACTCGGGCTTTATTTGGAAGGCCATAAAGAATCATTCTGAACCCATCTGAAGTCTGGTCGCATCTCAATTCATTTTACCCTGGTTACTGCTAGTTTACCCTGACTCTCCCAAAATGCTTTGTCACCCTGTCATTTAAAATATCACCCTCAGCTTTCTCTTCCCAAGGAAACCCCATCCTAGCAGCACAAGGTTCAGAGGCAATAAGGCTATTTTAGTTCAACGACCTTGACAGAAGATCCATCAGTATATTCAGTTGTCCAGCCTATCCTATCAACGATTCCCTGGGCAAAACCCTGCCCTTGACATTCAGAAGCACGATGCTGCTCACTCCAGAGACCGTCCTGCACAGGGAAGGCTGTGGGAGTGGCGCTCTGAAAACTTCAGCACTACCCAGGTCTTGCTCGGCCCTGTAAGGTGATCCTAAATTTTGTCTGTAACATTCTGTTTTCCAGGAATGCCATCTTCTGGGTCCACTTTTCCTTAAAAAGATGGCAAGCATACTTCAAGGCCCCTATCTTCCAGAGACGCTCGCCTGCTTCCTTCCTGCAATGGGTCTTCCTCTATAACTTGCCCTTCTTTCCTGCCCCCATTCTGTCTTTCAGCGTACTCAGTTCCTGTGTGGATGCATCACTGACTCTTGCTTGCATCCTCCCTGCCGACCCAAACAACACAGAAGCCGCTACCCTTCCTGCATCATGCCTAGCCCAGTGCAGGAATCAGACCAGGTATTTAAGTTGTTCTTAACTGGGGCTGTGGTTTCTAATCAGAAAGGGAAAGAAGTGATGGAAGAAAGAGGCAAGTTTGAACATGTAGCTTTTGTATAAAATGCAATACAACACGGTGAGACCGAGAGCTGGTTAACTGGGTTCTTCTTCCCCGGTGAATTGATTCAAGTCTAATTGGCAGGATGTTACTGGAAGGAAAAAGGCTTCTGCCTATTTCAGGTTTTCACTGGGACCTAATGTATGCCTACAGTAAAAGACTTCTCACCTCTTCCTTCCTCTCTCTGACTAAAATAAATTCTGAGTTCTACAGCCACTTGACAACAGAATTCTGCAGCAAGGTGGAGAGGAACTCAAAGCAGGTTAGCCGATTTTACACAACATTAGAAGCAATTTTTCAGCCAGGTGCAGTGACACACACCTGTAGCCCCAGTTACTCAAGCGGCTGAGACAGCTTGAGACAGCGGATCGCTTGAGCCTAAGGGTTCAAGGCCAGCCTTGGTTTTCTTTGCTGTGTGGGGTTTATGTATGGGCTGGCACTACTGTGCATTTTTCTAATTAGTATGTATGCTGAAATATCTACTTCTAATAGATGTACCATTCCCCGGGGAAATCATTATGATCTATTAAAGGATAATTAGCCACGTAAAATATGATCCAACGTTAGCTCTGCTAAAAGAGACCTCTTCAGATCTATATGCAACTATCTGAACATTATTGACGACTTTAAAATAAGCTGTTTTGTGAGGTAAGAAGGCTGCATATTGAATAATGACTCAAAATTCTTGGGTGTCAGAAGTACATACGTGGGGATTTGCGATCCAAAAACATACATCCTATGTATTTTAAGGTGATTTAAACATGGAAATGGCAGGTGAGAGGAGAGCAACGACTAAAATAGGAAAGTATTTGCCCATCTTTTCAGTCAGCTATGCCTTCAGTTCTGCACATAGATGACCATCTCTAAGTCATGGATTTGTGGCTTGTCCAGCTGTTTATTTCAAGGTACTCTAAGATTCCTATGGAGCAGCTCCCAAGAGTCACAGCTCTCATTGAGCTCTGGAAATACAGCCTCCGATGGAGCCGCAGATCACTGCTAGCTCCTGGGATCAAGCCAAGGCAGCTTCGTGCTCTTGTTGGTCCCTTCGTCCTTCGGTCGCTCCACCTAGTCTACATTTCAGTTCTGCCTTCTAGATTTTTTTTTTTTTGAGACAGGGTTTCTCCGTAGCTTTTGGTTCCTGTCCTGGAACTAGCTCTTGTAGACCAGGCTGGCCTCGAACTCACAGAGATCCGCCTGCCTCTGCCCCCCGAGTGCTGGGATTAAAGGCGTGCGTCACCACCGCCCGGCACGGTTCTGCCTTCTAAATGTCTTTTTATTTCCTGGTTTCTTGATGTCTTCTGTCTGACTTTGAGTTTTTACTGTCTGACTGTCGGTGGTTACTTTTGCAACCAATGTACCACCTGCTTCCAGTGGCACTCTTCCTATGTGCTTTCTAGACACTTCCCTAATTGTCTCTGGAGGGTCAGATCGCGAAGCCTGTAATAACTGATTCTGGACAAACAAACTGAGTGAAGGCTCAGGGGCTGCTTTAGACCACTGTGGCTTGAGAAACCATCCATGGTTATCCCGCCCTTTCTGATACCATAGTCTAGTGTTCAGCCAAAACTAGCTGACATGATAATGATTTAAACAGATGATTTGTTTGGGTTTTTTTTTTTTTTTTTTGAGACAGGGTATCGTGTATCCCGGGCTGGTTTCAAACTCCCTATCCAGTTAAAAACTGGCCTTGAACTTTTGATCCTCCTGTCTCTACCTCCCGAGTGCTGAGATCAAAGGCATGCAGCACCATGCCCAGATAAACAAATGTTTCTCCTACAAAATCCCCCACCTCATCTTCTCTTTCCTCCCAGAATAAGAAGAAGAACAGCACCCCCAAGATCTTGCAATCTTTAACAGCAACACTCCTTACCACCAAAAGTCATTCCCAGGTAGAGGCTAGAAGTGGTGTCGCAATATACAGATCAAATATACTATTTCTCAGAGAGCAGCAGTCAGAGCAGCTGTATGCACACTGCCTGGCTCACTCCTTAAAATTCAGGCGTCTTGCACCCATCTCAAATCCACTCAATCACCTGTGTTATTGAACCTTCAGACCTAAATCCTAGAAGCACCCCTAGAGACTGTTGTATATAACACAATTGGAAACCTCTGCTTTAAACAGCCATCCAGAGCTTATGAAAGACGCCGGTCTAAGCCCTGAAATTCCCATGCCCTCTACTTAACTATGACAGTGCAGCCTTCGTGGAAGGCCACTCTCTGCACGCCACTGGATAAAATTAATTCTAGAAAGCTCAAGAAAATAAAGATCAAAGTCAGCCTCCGCCCAGGGAGCTTCCATTATAATGAGTGCAAAACAAAGCACAGACATAAGAAGGGGAAAAAAAGCTTTAAAGCATCTAGAAGCAACACTGCAGAGTATTCCAGGGCATGGTTGGCTACATCCACTCTGGGGGAGTGGGCACAGCCAAAACTTGGCAGAGTACTGTGAGGACCCAGAAAGGAAGTTTCTCAGGCAAAGCTGGCGCAGAATGTGAAGAGGGAGACTTTCAAGCGGGTCTGGAAGGGATGTGGAGATTGCCAGACGACACTGAAGATTGAGGAGAAAATATGTATAGCCATGTGTCTTGGTACCACAGTCAACACAAGGAGAAAAAGAAGTGTGCTGCAGGATTATAAAAAAATCTAAGATACTGGCTTAGACAGAACACCCTAAAAAGAAGCTTTATAAATATAGATTATCTTTTGAGGCAGACAGGTAGCACTGTGACCCCCCCAGTCTACAGCACAGAAACTAAGGACCACTTGAACTCTTAAGCGAGTGTGTCAGTCATTGTAGGTCAGGGATGAAAACTACCTAGTAAGAACTCTTTTCCCAGCCTGATATTTTCCCCAGTAGGAGACTTAAGAGTCATTTTTATTCCTTCCAAAGGATAAATCACCCAAAGCCATCCTCTTTCTCCCTTTCTCCATATTAAAAGGCCAAAGGAGAAAGAAAGAGCATGTGAAAGCGTGCATCCACACCCCCACACCCACGAGTCAGCTTGCCCATCTCTGTGTGTACATGAAGGTTTGCGTGTATGAACTGTGTGCTGGTACAAAGGCACACGATGTCCCTAACAAACGACACATCATAGCTTTCTGTACTTTTCATATTTGTTTGTATGAGCGCTTCCATGCTAGCGTTTGTAACAAACTATATTGAAAAGTAAAAGCCAATCAAAATCTCTATGACTTATGATCAAGAGAATTATTCAAATCCATAACACTGGCTTAAGTCCTTTGCATATTTTTTCATCTGGCGACGCAGTCCAATATGACAGCCACTAATGCCGTGGGACTTCATATTATAAACTTTAAACAGCACCGAATAAAATGTAAAGTGTGGTTCCTCAACTGCGGTAATAATCATGTTCCAAACGCCCTAAAGAGGGCCAGTGGCTCTCATCTCAGGCAGAGCGGATATAGGATATGTCCATCATCACAGAGAGCTGTTTGAAGAGCAATTCTGTGAAGTGGCTTTTATTCTAGAAATACAACTCCAGGGCCAAATATAAACAATCATTTTTGTTTCTATCTAAAGATGCACTTTGCTCCCTTCGAATAAGTCTCCCCCAAACTGCTCTAAGAAAAGCATGTCTTTTCCTCAGCAACTCCCTGCATGTCATGGCGGTTCTCTGTGTTGCCCTCTTCATCCCATAGGAATGAGCATGGCTTTTCCCTGCTGTAATAGTTCTGGATGGCCAGGGAGGCATCCCGAAACACTGAGTTCTATCATCATATTATGGAGTCAATAATTATGATTCAGAGCCCATTCTGGGAACAACCTACAAAATAAAAATATAGACGCAAAGGAAATTTCCTAAGTTTTAGACATTGTCACATGATGTAATCCTTCACAAAGACCATATTCAAGAACAGTGAGGCTGTTACCTCTCTCTCTCTCTCTCTCTCTCTCTCTCTCTCTCTCTCTCTCTCACACACACACACACACACACACACACACACACACACTACACACACACACAAATTCTCATGTTTTTAATAATACCTCACTTGCTTTCCTTTGCTGTTATAAACATTTTGACCAAATGACAATTTGGGGAGGAAAATGTTTATGTCAACTTAGACTTCTACAACCCAGCCTATCATTGAGGGAAGCCCAGGCAAGGACTCCAGCAGGAACTGAGTCAGGAACTGAAACAGACCACGCGCGGAGGAAGGCTGCTTACTGGCTCACTTCCTCTGGGTCCTTCAACTACTTTTCTTAGCGCCTGAGCCCACAGGCCTACAGAGGGCACCACCCATAGGGCTCTGGGCCTCCAACATTAGTAATTCAGAAACCATCCCACAGACAAGCCCTAGGCCAATGTGACAGAGAGAATTCCTCAACTGAAGCTTCCTCTTCCCAGGGGACTCTAGTTTGTCAAGCTGACAAAAATCAAAGCCAAACAAGTCAGGTTACAGTTTTAGGCTGGGCTGTGTTCATACCTATCCTGGACCACGAGAAGCCTCAACGTTGCAGACAAGAGACACTTAGGTGGCATGGTAAAGTCTGTTATACAAGACAACTGCCTAGGTGGGTTTCCATGTTTAAGAAAGAAGAAATCAAGTCATTTCAGAAGCAAGAATGAAGATATACTTAGTACACGGCATCCAGAAAAGTACTGTCCTCTTATTCATGATACAGCATTGGTCTCTTTCCCTGCAGGGTGGGCAGAACCAGCGTTCATGGCGCCCTATGGGACTTGACATCTTAGCTTAGGGCCAGTTTTCGTTCTGATTCTTCATCAGACAGTTACATCATCTTCAAACCTCAAGTTTGAGGACCCAGAACACAAGACTTTCACTCCAAGAGCTGCCTCTAGACCACGGAAAGAGAAACTTCCCTTCGTAACATCAGTTGGATAGATCCAAAGCACCTGAAATATGAGCAATTATCTGATTTTCAAAGCCAGCAAGGGGAAAACCCCACATCAAGAGCTGCAGGACGGAAAGTATTAAAATGGAAGAGTAAGCTAATCCACAGCACCTCACTCCTGACTGTTTATTCAGCCGGGCAGAGCACACTTTCCCGTGCTGAGCTGTGCACACTGCAGTTTCCCACAAGCCTCGGAAGCTCGCAATACCAACAGAGCCACCTTAGCAATACCTACAGGGTCCCCTAAGACCAGAGGGACGGGAGCTGCACAGGAAACGAAACCAAAGCAGCACAGTGACAGCAACTCTGGTGACAACTGAGAGATTGGAGATAAAGATTAGGGTGTGGGGGACCTAGTGCAACCTCCAGAGGAAGTGAAACCTAGAACGGGGCTGAAGGCACCTCATTTTCCACAAGAAGTCACCCACTCTCGTCCCATCCCCACCTCCACCTGCACCTCTTGCCTTACTCGCGGGCCTTCTTCACTGTGACCACCATTGGTGGCTCCAAGGACCCAGCCAAGGCCCTCAGCAGCCTCACTCACCTGTGCGATTCCCTCGCCTGCACACAGCACCTGCTCTGTACCCGGAAAGTCAGATTTGAGCCTTTGAATGCTATCTCGTCTTCAATAGTTAAGTTTATTTTTTAAAAAACATTAAAATATAGCCACATCATTTCCTCCCTTCTCTTTCCTCCCTCCGACTCCTCCCATGCTCTGGTCTTTCTCAGATTCATTTTTCTTTGTAACCGTCACGTATCCACAAGCATAAGCACACAAATACAACCTGCTCAGTTCACTTCGGGCTCTTTGTATGTATACAATTCCACAGCTGGCCAAGTGATACTGGATAACCAGTCACGGGGCTCACCCCCTAGGAAGGCTACTTCCCCCACTCCTAGAACACTCTCTGGTTGCCTGTAGCCCCCATGTCTGCTTCTCTACTGATGTTGGGCATGTTCGGGTCTTGTTTAGGAAGCCATACCATTGAGGGATTATGGGTGGAGCTTTCCTGTCACATCTGCGAAATCTCCTAGCGCATGTCCGGGTCCTCTGGCACTTACACCCATAGGAACCACAGAAACCAGGAAAGTAACAAGGGTCTATGGAGTGTGTGTGTGGAGGAATGTTAACTGAGAAGTTGAAGGGAAGTCATACAGAAAGAGAAAGGATGAAAAAAATAACATCAAGCATGTTTGAAAACATACTATTTTTTTACTAAAATGGCACATAAGATGTATATGATAGAATGTGTACATGCGTGTGTGTGTGTGTGTGGCCTAAATGAAGTTATACCTCTTACTCTGACAATACTCCCACCAAGGGAGTTAATATCTAAAAAGCCAATTTCTGGTGTGAAACTTCTCTTTGTATCAGTACCTATTTCTAAAAGGCTCCTAGAACTGCTCAGTGTTTGCCGTCACAGCACACAGGGGTGTGGAACAGAGGGTTAAGCACTGGGTTCTGGTGTAGCTCCTCGGATGAGAATCTGGACTCCACTGTGGATGGATGTGAACACTCCACAGCCTGCCTAGATTCCTTGAGCCTCCAGTTTTTCATCTGTCCGTTATGATTTTACACCATCAAACACAGGCTGCCCACCTATTCCAAGACAGAAGCATTTTTCTATATGTTAAATTTCCGAAATCAACATGAATCTTACTATCAACGGCTTCTTCCAACTAACCACAAGCCTTGTGCTTCCTCATTAAAGCAAATAACACCTTTGGTGGTACGTTAGTCCAAATGAAATATGGGAGAAACTACATCCTAAGGTTTTAATAAAAATTAAATTTGTAAATGTAGGTAACATATTTAGATTAGCCATCCTTGAATAAGCTGATCAGTTATTATTATTATTAAACTAATGATTGTGAACATGAACACAATCATAAGAGATACTTTTGCTCACATATTGTTCATTAAAATGACATAGGGTACCATGGTAGTATATTCTTATAGTCCTAGTTACTCTTGAGGCCATAGAAGGAAGCTCACTAAAGCCCAAGAGTTTGAGGTCACCCTGGAAAACTCTGCGAGACCTGGTCTCAGATTTTTTTAAAAAAAATGGTGGTGGGTGCAGAGACAGATGTCAGAAAGCTGAGTGTCTAATCCAAACATCAGGGCTCCCCAGCACCTGGCACACTGCCTGCTACGTAGAAGGTTCCAGAAGCTAACTGAAGACTGGATGAAGACTCTCCTTTCCCCAGACCCTCTCTACCTCCACTGCCCAGAAATTTAATTCCTAATCTGCATCTACCAAGGCTCAATTTGAATTTCACCCTCTTGTGAAGGATGAGGAAGAGGAAAAGGAGGGAGGTGGAGGGGAGGAAGAGGAAGAAAAAAGGAAGGACAAATTTTTATTTTATTCTCCTCCCATTTTGCCCTCTTCCTATTGCTATACATTAAGCTCGATCTGAACCTTACTGGGCCAGATAATACTGTCTAGAATGGGAACTGTGTCTCTATTGGAGCTACATGTCACAGAAGGCCTTACATAAGAAGAAATCCTCGCACAGCTTAGAGTCCTCCTTATATACACTAATCTTTATCTACTTATATATTACACACACATACACACGCAAACACACACACACATACACACAGAGGTCTTGAGCGCAGAGGCCCCCAGAATGTAACCTTATTTAGAAAACAAGTCATTGCAAATGTCATTAGTGAAGATGATGTCATATTGGAGTGAGGTTGCCCGTTAATCCAACATGCCTGGTGTCCTTAGAAGACAGACACACAGAGAGAATGTTATGTGAAGACAGGGGCAGAAATGAGAGTGATGACATGCCAGAACATGCCCATGGTCACCATCTGTCACCAGGAGCTGGGACTGAAAGCTCCTGACCAGGGTCTTCCTCCAAGTCTTCGGAAGGCGATAGACCTGCTGACAGCCGGACTTCGTATATTCAGACCACAGAAGAAGCCTGTGGGAACCTATTGTTCCAGCCTCCTTGTGTGTGGTACTAGAGCCCAGCAGTCTTAGTAAGCAAACACATATTTCATCTACTTACATACTGCCATGGTGGCTCCCCTGCATGGCTTTTTTCTAGACAGTGTTGCCTAATTTGTCTTGTGGCCTCACCTCACAGCCAACCTCAAAGCCAGAACATTTCAGGGTCAGCCCGGCACCCTTTCTTATGCCTCTTTGTTCCCATTGGCCACCATCAAGGGGCTGGTGGCCCCCACATTTCAGTCTCAACCCTTTCTGTCTTCTGGACCTACAGATTCAGCCTGGTCATTTGACATTGGATGACTTGCTAACTCGGTCATTCAAAACCAAAGCCAGAAGCCTGTTTTGCTTTGCCTTCAGTGAGCCCTATCTCAGTGAATGGCACCTCTACCCCTCCCAATGCAACAATCACATGCCTATAGTACATTCGGGGTGATTTCTCTGTTTCCAGCCCACCATCAAGTCCTAGAAGATTCTCCTTTGAGAAGTCACTCTAACTTCTCCTGTCTTCCCACCTTCCTCTACTGTCCCCCTCTACCACTCTAGTTAGGTGATCACAGTAAGTTAATCCAGTGTTGTAATCCAGTCTATATTCAGTATAAAAACACCCCTCATGCCATATGCAAAGAAAATTTCAAAATGTAAATATGATCATTTCCTGCCCATTTTGACAACTTCTATGGCTTTCCATTTATTTTAGGGCAAAGACCAAAATTCTAACATGGGTTTACAAGGTGTGGTGGTTTGAAAGAAAATGACCTCCAAAGGGAGTGGCAGTATTAAGAGGTGTGGCCTTGTTGGAGTAGTTGTAGTCTTGGAGGAGGAAGTGTATCACTGTGGAGGCAGGTTTTGAGGTCTTATATAAGCTCAAGCCAGGCCCAGCGAAACAGGTCACTTCCTGTTGCCTGCAAGCCATGATGTAGGGCACTCGGCTACTTCTCCAGCACCATGTCTGCCTTTCACCAGTAAGCCACACCACGATGACAATGGACGAAACTTCTAAACATGAAAGCCACCTCAATGAAATATTTTTCGTTTATGAGAGCTGCCATGGTTATGGCGTCTCTTCACAGCATTAGAAACCCTAACTAAGACAGAAGGCCAGGATAGAACCAGTGCAACCAACTTCCCCCAGCTTTCCCTCCCTGGTTCGGGATGCTCTGACCATAGCCGTGTTTCTGCATGCCTTTCACCTGTAATTCCGTCCAGCACAGAGCTGGTGGGCAAGCATTTCCCTCAAGCTGTTGCAAGCTCACCGGCCTGAGGTCTCTGTCCTAACACAGTATTCAAATGCACGCCTGGGCTTCAGCAAGACTTGTACTAACCGAGATGAGTGTCCCCAGCATGTGTTAAAACCAGAACCAGACTTACTCTGTCCTACTACAAACTCAACTCTTAAATCAGTGCTTGGCACAGAAACAACACTCGGCAAACACTTGTAAATAAGTTGAGGAAGAGTAAATGAGTGTGTTGAAAGGAGACACTGTGTTCTCATCGTCTCCATTGTAATGCAAATTCCCCTTTTAGAAAGATGGATATAGCATGCTTTTAATTTTCTAGGAAGCCCCAACCATAGCACAATGAATATACAATAAATGTTGTTTGCAGTAGCTTTATGTTATTTAACTAGATTCAAGTGTCTTCTCCAATGCAGTATTGATAATAATTATACAGTCATCAACAGTTCAGGACAGCTTCAGCTTTAACAGCAGCGAGCAGTGTCCCGGCACTCAGACATTCTGTATCCTCTTTGCAACTCGGCAGGCCTGTGGCTCGTTCAGAATTGTCTCATGCCCATGAGGTCATGCCCAGCAGACCTCTTCAGAACGTGATACCCTGAAGCGCAGCTGTAGAAACAGAAAACTCTCTAACAAGCTTCTTGCTCTCCACTGAACAGCAGAGTGTTCCCTAGACTTTAGGAAACGAACACATTCATAATAATCAAAACAAATACAAGAGGAAATGAAGGAAAGAGCCTCAAGTTATATAAATGTATTTTCTTACGTACAAGCTATTTTCTAAAAATGGGCGTAAGGGCTCTAATCACTTAAGGTGATTGCATAAATCAACCCAACTGCGAGTTTCTAATGTCTCAGATTAAAACCACTGTCACCGACCGCCTAAGTGCTAACAGTTCACATCTGTGCACTGCTTCATAGAACATAATGCCCTACAGATTACTTTTAAGTTGTCAAGTTAGGCTTGTTTGTTTGTTTGTTTTTGATTTAGAGTCTCACTACAGAGCTTTAGCTGTCCTGGTCTCACTGTGTAGACCAGGCTAGCCTTGAACTCCCAGAGACCTACCTGCCTCCACCTCGAAGGTGTGTCCCAATACACCCAGCAAGACACTGGGTATCCTGATGAATCCCAGGTTTTCCTATCCATCCTGTCACTCTAGTTTAATGACACTTTCAGTGGTTCACAGTGGCTTTCTTAATTCCGGTGTGTATTCAACCTACGTTTTATACACTGTGATAAATAAAACAAACCTCTAAGGGCTGCAAAAACCTGTGAGGCAAGTCACCTCAACCTTCTTTTTTAAGGAGACAAAAGTCAAAACAAAAGGAAAAAGGAATAGTAGTAAAGACTTTAAAAACTGCCATTGATGCATGTAAAAATACAGAATCATCTGTATTCTTCCCAGAAAAGTTGCCGTCTTCACCAGGTTCGGAAATTTATATATCCTTGTTCTTGATTCATTAGGGTGTTTTAAAAATTAAAAGCTGAATCTTACTTAGAAGCCACTTCCCAAGCTCAAACTTAAACCAGGAAGTACCTACAAATATCTCCATGCAAATCGAGGTCCACAGTCATCTCACGCACAGGCTATTTCTGCAGATCAAATTGCTCTTTGTGAAACCCATGCCCTGGTACAGCAGGCATCATGCCCAGGCCAATTTTTACAAATATTCTCTTATTTTGTATACTGCAAAATAAACTCTACGTTCAAATCCATTGAGCTCCAGAAATGAAGACATAGTGCACATTAACTATGTGAGACTAGTAAAATGACATTTAAAATATTGGTGACTGTCACTTAGTTTTGTTGCTTGAAAATAAAACACCTGACACGACTGTCCTCTGTTCCTTGCACACTTCACCTTACTACTCTCCAATCATATCAATAAACTGTAAATGAATCTACCATTCTACGGGAATGACTGATGTTTAAATGTAAAGAATCCACGTCGTCAAGGGAGGCAGACGGGTCTGAAATAATAACCTATTCAAATGATGTAACAATAGGCTTAAAAAAGCTCTGTGCGGGCTGTGTACACAAAGCTTCCTAAGGACACTGCTAAGACCCGGAACATGAACTAACTTTTTTAAAAGTACTTCTTTAACAGAAAATTGGTTCCACAATGTCAAGTTATTGTCTATTGTGAAGACACAACTTTTCAGCAAACTTTTCCCATTTTATATAACAGATAGAGATGGTCAGAGTTATAGACAAAAAGAAAATGATGAACATGAAGAATAATGTCCTTTCTGCCTATTCAGATACTCATGTGTCACTTAGTTACCTTGGCATCTCCCATATCCTGGCTTCCAGAGGTCAAGGCGTTAAGGGCTGGCATTGGCCCAACCCTACATCCCAAGCTGAGTGGGGCTCACATTTTGACTTCCTGGCAACACCAATGGTGGTCCACTCTTGTACCATCCAGACAACCAGTTGTAGTGCCAGTACCAGCCCCAACAACTAAGACCCCCATGACCACACCAAAGGCATAACTCCCTGACAGTTGCCCGAACACCAGAAGCAATTTCAGTGCATCCCACAGGTCAAGCGGTGTTCTTAAAAGAAGTTGGGTTACTTCTTAAGTGACTGGGAGAAAATGGGCCTTTTAGAAAAAGAAAATGCATTTTCCTTAACAGGAAGACCATTTGTTTAAACTCGCATTTCCTACTCTTGTTAAAGACAATATTGCTCTCTGTTTGTCTCCCTAACCCGGATAATCCTTCACCACTGACAGCGCAGATCCATAAGAAGGCAAGTAATATCATCACAGAAAAAGAAACCTAGTCTTAAATTCAGACTACCTGAGCTTAAAACTCAAATGCTTAGAACCCACAGGCAGTGTGACCTTGGTTAATAAACTAAACCTCTCTGTCTATAAAATAAGGAGATTAACATCCATCCTCATATGACAAAGAATTTAATGTATACGATAACTAACCGTAAGGAAAGATTGATAAACACACCAAGTGCCCAACAATTTCCTTCAGTCCTCATGAATTAAAAATCCCAAGGTGTTTTATCCACAGTGACGATGATGACATATGGTCCCATTCATACCGAAAATTACGAGTAAGCAGGGCTATGAACTCATTAGAAACTGGTGGTTGTAGCCTACAATGAAAAAATTAGAGAGGAAAGGATGGTAAAACTTGCTTTGGAAATTCTAGGAGTTTATCCTCTTTCATATACTTCGGTGTCTAAATTAAATGTCTCCCTATAGATACCAAAAGCCAGGGCATAAATAATCATTCGCAATACACAGGAAATGACAGATTTTAAAAAAATAAATCAATGCAAGTCATCTCCCAAATATTGAATCCCTTTCGATGTTGACATGGGCTTGAACTCTCTATAGTGTCCTTGTTACGGAGGCTTACAGTTTCCCGCAGGGAACTCTCGGTTCTGATGGTTTCTAGAATAAAATTCTTGGTTAACTTTCTAGCTCTCTGAGTTCACATCTTCATGAAATGGCCTCAGCTAGCATCCCCATGTATCATGGTGTGCCACTTGTCCTTTAGACTCAGCTAACAGCCCATACTCCTGTCCTTGCTCCCCACCACGCTATCCGGGTGTCTAGGATGCTGCAGCCATTTCATGACACCCCCAGGGAAGGGAAGAGGACTCGTCCTAGGCTCCTTCATCTCCCTCATCTTCCCTCCACATTTGCTTTCATTCCATAATATTCTTATTCTTGCATGCAAGTCAATTCATTCACTCAACTGAGATGTAAGATCTCATCTGGGATCCAAAAATACAGTAACTGTCCAGAGGCTTTAATCCCAAAACTCCAGAGATGGAAGTTATAGAACCAGGAATTTAACATCAGCATAGGAAGTTTGAAGCCAGCCTCATTTACAATGGAACTCTGTATTTAAAAACAAAAATTGCATACACGTTATACACACACACACACACACACAAATCTTTTTATCTAATTTTTTTAAAATAATAAGATCTGGAGTGGTCTAACCTTTCCTCGCCATCACTGGGTGCTTTTGAAAGACCAAGGACTTCAACACACTGAATGCTCAGGAGTCTTGTCTAGGAGTTTACCCAGGGGCCTATGCTACAGATCAGGAAACCGAAGCTAAGAGAAATGACATCACCTGATCAAAATCACAATGACATCACCTCCCCAAAATCACACAAGGAAAAGCAGCCAGGCAGCATTCAACCAGAAGCAGGTCAGCTTCTCAACACACAGTGCTGGACAAGCACTCTTTTCCCGCTCTGAATCTGAGTAGGCAGTAGTGCTAGCTCTCGGTGAGAACTATGGAATTTAAATCCCTCAAGTATAGATTAGTACCAGAAAGTCCCATCCATGCATGAGCACATAAATGCATAGTGTTCTCCAGAAAACAAGGGTGTTTCGATTAAAATAATGCCAATATATAACGTATGGCTAGGACCAAATCAATAACTAGTTGTAAAGGTGCTGATGAGTCTCAATGACCAATACCACCAGTAGGGAAAAATAGTTCATCATTTAGTAATCATTATAAAATTATAAAATTATCGCTGAGGAGAGGAAAGGCAACAAGTTAGTTTTAAGGAAGAGGAAATTAGTACAGACATGACCACTCCGACTGCTCCACTCCCAGCTTTCCGTCAGCGGTATCCAACCAACAGGCTGCCGTGAGAGCTTCAGGCATGGATTTCCTCTCTAAAATTGTGTTTGTTGCCAAGTGGTGGTGACATATGACTTTTCCCAACACTCGGGAGACAGAGGCAAGCGGATCTCTGTGAGTTCGAAGACAGCCTCGTCTACAGAGAAAGTTTCAGGACAGTCAGTCCACAGAGAAACCCTGTCATGAGAAAAAGGAAATGAAAAAAGATTTTGCATATTCAACTTCAGATGCGCTGACACTGAGGAGCCTCACAACACAGATCTCCAATGCCTTCTTTCCAGTTCACTGCACCTCAGCAAAACAGAAGGAGCAAGACCTCACAATCAAAACCAGCGTTTTCAGGATTGACAAGGATTGACATCTACATGTCTGTCTTACAAGCCAGACATTCATTTTGTCACAGACACCGGCAGGGCATTGAGATCAGCTAGATAATGTGCTGAGCCAATACAACACAAACACACAGAGATCCTTGCTTAAGACTGAAACAGTCAAGGCTAAAACAACAGCACTGGATCAAACTGGGGCCCCTTCCGATCCTGGGGTCCAATGTGATCATACAGATGGCACGCAGGAGAAACCTGCCTTGGGAAGCGCTCTGCTGGGCAGTGGAAGTACCGCCGGCGACATTAATCCAGGAAAACTTGAATACAGCATCAGCAGCAATCATGTTAGAGATGAAAAGTCAAACATGCATTAGGCTTAGAGTCTTCACTTCAGATCTCACACTGTTAAGTTAAGCAGAGCCTAAGGGTTAAGTGCTTCTGAACATTCTTCCCATTCAAGTGGATTGCTTGTTACTACCCCGCCCCAATGTCTTCTTTTGTCAATCAATAGAGCAAGGTGATGCAAAAAAAAAAAATGACTCTCACTCGATGAAAAGCAGTTCGTAAGTGACTAAAACAGTGAACAGAGCGCCGGGCCTGCAGGCTTGCCAAGCATTGTGTGTCTTTCAATATTTCAATTTAATAAACATTTATTGTGCGCCTATTATGCTTACATTTCATTTTCTGAAGCTTCAAGTATTGTCTCATCGCTGCTGAGTTTAAAGCACTTGACAAAGAGAATCCTGAAAGCCGGCCAGGAATGTGAACCACATCTGCAATGTGACCAGGACTTTTTCCTCCAATTGCTCCATTCAGCACCTGTGCGTGGAGCCAGACTTCAGGGCGAGGCGCAGCTCTGGGCACTGGAGCTATGGCAAGGACAGAGCAAACTCAGCCCTTGATTGCACAGTTAGTTCACTGGGAAAGGTTTACAGTAGACAGCAAATTCTTTGTATAAGTAAATACAGGTGTTTACATCCATCCCTTAAAATATCTTTAAATAAATCTTTTAAAAGTATTTCAAATTATAGTTCTGAGTTCTACTGCAGGATTAAATTTATTTGAGGGCTTCCCTCCAGGAATTCAACTTCCCAGGCGGAGAGTTCAAAAGACATTTTTCTACTGTTCTTGTAAGATCTGTAGGGTAGCTCCATGAAGACGTATGATCTTTCCACAGCAAAGAAAATATAACCTCCAAACTAGGTGTATCTAATTTGTATATGAAGCAAAGTACATGTATTTGAGGCACCAAAGTAGTTGAGTTTGGATTAATGTTATAAAATACAAATTTGGTGCCACCCTGAAGTACTTCTCACACAACGGTTTTTCTATGCAGCAGTGTGTTAATCTCCTGGTGATTATGAGATTCAATTAATATGTCTTGGATCCTACTTAGCACCCTCCAACAAGACGCTGCATAAAAAAAACCCTGGGGATTGTTGTTAATACAAATCTGGAGTAATTGATCCTTATAAATCTATTACTAAATAAATACCTTCATAATGCTAATGTTATGAATGGACAATGAATTTGGAAGCAATTAAGTCATATTGAAGAAACAGAGTAGCGTGGATTCAAACATAATGTGACCCCAAGGAGGAGACTGATGTGCACTTAAACAGTTTTCATGATGGCCAGTATACCATCTGCCTAATTTCACATGACAAAGAAAATCACCTCCCCAAATTAACATTTCACTCACGCAATACTCTTCAATTCCACGAGACATTTTGATTCTCGCCCTTTGGTTTGCTCTTAAATCTGTTTACCAATTGAAAGTGTATCATGGGTGTAGCTCAGGGGTAGTGAGATTGCCTAACATTATTTAGGCTCTGTGTTTGATAAAGACTGCTAGCAAGTCGTAATGACGTCTAGGCATTGAAGTCAACTCCCCTCAACTACTCCCTGGTTTTCCAGCTCCAAGTTTATTTTACTAAGTAGCCTTCCATATTCTGTCAAAGTTCAAAAAGAAAAAAAGCTACCCACCCACCCCCCCAAAAGGCATAATTTCAAGATCCACAGGTCTTATTCAAAAATCTACTCAGACAGCCTTAAAGTCCATCGCTGTATAAATCAGTTGACAATTCCCCAAGGCTGATGACATTGTATGCTACACATAATCATTGGGGATGCAGGCATAGGTCAGTGATAAGCTCTACCAGTAGCTTAACGCGAAGAATAAACAGCATTCGTGTTCCGCAAGACTTTCAGGTTTACTAGAAACTACTACCCAGTATTTTCATCTAACAAAAACTCTTGTCAAGTCTGTGATACAAGAAACCTCGGCAGACCTCCTAGTGAACTTTGGCATTTTGTCTGTGTGGCCAGAAGAACAATCTACCATTACAAAGCCTATTCATGAGTCAAGCACGGAAATTATCACAATGTCTGCTTTAGCTGATGGCTCTTCCCTTTACCATGCTTGCAAGCACGTGAGACACAGGCATCCATGGTACGAAATCACAGATCGTGATCTCGATTATCACTTAGAAAATGCAATTTTCAAAGATCTTGCCATCATTTCTTATCAAAAAGCCTAGGTTGACTCTGCTTGTTTTCAGTTGTTTTAGGTCTACCAGGGAAATGAAAAGTCAACACAAGTTATCGGCAACTTCAAGATAATAAATCCATGGCTGCTGCCGTCTTGTCCTTCAGTTTGCAAAATGGTTTGTATTTTCCAAAGCAAACGACTTTACTTAAATAACAGCTTAAATGACGCCTGAGGCCGATTGCTGGCAAGGAGTGTGTCCTGCAGGGTCGCCTGGCGTCATGTTTATGCTCCCTCCTGCCCATGTCAGTACTTCCACAACCAAGTGAAAAGGTGGCCTTTAGAAGGAGGGTTAAAGAGGAGGTTTCCTGAGGACTTTGCAAAGGAGAATCAGCCCAGGCCCTATGAGATCAGCATTATTCAGCACCCAGGGCCTCCTTTGGGACCCCTCCGGATGCTCGGGGTCCCCAGGCTGGGCAGTCCGCGGCCAGTGCTCACCCCGGCTTTCCGCACTGCCAGGCTCTGCACCCGGAGTCCTTGCGCAACCTGGGTGCTCGCCGTGGGCCCCGAAACTAGGTCTCGGCCGGCTGCCAGTAGCAGCGAGCCCCACTTTCTCCCGGCAGGAAGGGGGGAGGCGGAGAGCATTTCCTGTTGTGCACTGACAGCAGCAGAGACGTCATCGCAGTCAGCTACTTCGGGTGGCCGCCCCGGGCCAAAGTTCAGCCGCGAGCAGGGCGGGGGCGCGCAGGCGGGAGCGCGCACCGAGGCTCCCGCCGCATCCCCGGGTGTGGGATCTACTCTCCAGGTCCAGGCCACTTGACGCCCTGCCCTCTACAATGGCTCTCTACTGCCGGGGCCATTTCCCCCAGAAAGAGGCAAGCATCTTCAGGGCCCCCAAGAACCACTTTCCTGGCTCAGTCCTGATTCAGTTTCCCTGACAGGACTCTCCACTGGGAATCTTTTCTGAAGCATCAAAAGTGGAAACCACTTAAGTTGCCTGCTTTCTCCCATACCTCCCACACCCCTCCAATACCACTTTCTACCTCCAATATGGATTCCTTAAGCAACTGTCACATGGCAGAAAAGAAGACATATTTCGAAACTGCATACCTCCAATGAAGTCAAAGATAAGAAGAAATGCTGTTTTCCATTGAACGACATAAAAACTTTCACTTATTAAGGTTTTAATGCTCTTAACTCATTTTTAAAAAGTCTCCTAAGATCTGTTCAATCTTATGTTTATCCTGAATAATAGCAAGAAAATACTTGACCAAAATATTTTAAAGGACAAATGCCTGGTTGATAGCTCTTACGCCACTGACTTGATTGCCTTTATCCTGAAGTTCTAGCCTTCTATTTAGCTTCAAGTCCTAACCATGATAACCCTAGGTAATTCTACAAGTCAGTGGGTTAAGGTTAATAGTGGTTAAAAATAAGACCATAAGGTATTGTATAATCATTATGAAACAAAAACTGAAATAGTTTCATTTCAGTTTGTTAATGAGATAGACTGTTAATTACAAGAAAAACGATGCCTTCTGTTCTCATGGTGAGCCAGTATGATATGCATTAACCACCGTCTCTAAAGTTTCAACTATACCGTGTATCACAGGATAAGACACGAGATAGTTACAGCTTTATGCCATATAAACCATGACCTTCAGTAATGGCAATTTCTCAATATAAGTCCTTGGATGGAAAAACATCTTCCTCATTGGTACAATATTGACGGGAAGAGGCAGGACACACACGGAAAAGGTATATGGGAATTCTCCAGTCTTCTCAATTTGCTGAGACCCTAAAACTGATCTCATGACACATATTTCAACATATTTAAAATTCTATTATATGATAACATTACTTAAATGTAAACTTCCTTGTAACCTAGGGAAATAGGAAAAAATGAAGAATTGATACAGAAAGCAATATTTTACCTCTTCTGTAGTGCTCACCATCTGGGTCTATTTCTTAATAAAGAAGTCTGTCGTTTTTTGTTTGTTTGTTTGTTTGTGACCAATTTTTTAGCTAGATGACCTTAAACTTCTGATCCTCTTGCCGCTAGCTATCTTTTTTAGTGCTGAGATTACAGATATGCACCATGGCAGTGCTGGGCTCAAAGCAGGAAAACACTTTAACTGGGCTACGTGTTTAATCCAAGAGCCCTCATTTTTAAAAGGTGACTATTTTTTATGCTAAAGGGGCATAAACATGTGATAAATGTCAACTGTCATTCCAGTCCTTACTAAGACAATATTGAAGGGAATCTAGGATGTCATTATAGTGTCCCAGATCAATGTGTCTTTATTTATTTACTTATTTATTTATTTGGAGACAGAGTTTCTTTGTGCAACATCCCTAGCTGTCCCAGAACTAGCTCTTGTAGACCAGGCTGGCCTTGAACTGACAGTGATCCTCCTGCCTCTGACTCTCGAGTGCTGGGATTAAAGGCATGTGCTACCACCACCCGGCTGTCAATGTGTCTTTTCGCTCTTGTCTTTTTACCTTAACACCTGAAGAACAAAATCAGCGTATTGGATAATCAGTTTAAACCTACACAATATTAAAATATTCCATTTATGACAGGCCTCAGTGGCCTACACACCTTTAATCCTAGCACTCAGAACGCAGAAGCAGGCAGATCTCTGTATGTTTGAGGCCAGTCTGGTATACAAAGTGAATTCCAGAACAGTTAGAGCTGTTACACAGAGAAACCTTGTCTCAGGAGGAAAAAGAAGAAAGAAAAAAATCTATTTACTTCACACATATTTATACTGTCGTCCGGAAATAAGCTCTGAGTACTTAAATGTGCACTCTGTCCAAGTCGGCAGACTTGTGAAGACCTCAGCTCTTCTGCTGTCAATGCTACTGACAAGGAGCACCACGTCCTTGTTCCTCCAGATGCCTCCACTGCTCTACCTCAGGGAGGAGGGAGGCAATGCCCCCTGTGAGTCCCGGAAGGGTGTAAAAAATGATCGCTCCAAATGCCTCATTTCCTCAGCATAGACACAGCAACTAAAAAAAATCATTTTATTTATGTGTGTGTGTTGTCTGCACCACATCCATATAGGTCAGAAAAAGGCTTTGGATCCCCTGGAACTGGGAACTGAACCCAAGGCCTCTACAAGAGTAACAAGTGCTCTTAAATGCTTAGCCGTGTGTGTGTGTGTGTGTGTGTGTGTGTGTGTGTGTGTGTGTGTGAGAGAGAGAGAGACAGAGAGAGAGAGAGAGAGAGAGAGAGACAGAGAGAGAGACAGAGAGAGACAGAGCGAGACAGAGAGAGAGAGAGAGACAGAGGGGGGGGAGCGCAAACTTTTAAATAACTATGAACTCCCCAACAGTGTCAAAGCATCTTGATTGTAAAGGAGATTTCAATGTGTCCAATCCTAGAAGACCTTTAGTGGTTTGTCTTTCCCCTGAGGGACTCCTCACCAGCTAGTTACAATGTGTGTCCCTGTCTCAATCACTGCTTTATTCAGTAAGTCTACACTAACCATTGCTTTATGAGTGCATATTCTTACTTACTCTTTCAAATGATGTCACTGGTATATAATTAACATACCACAAACTGCAAGTGACTGCCCAAATACTGTCTAGGCTCAGTAAAGATTTTATTTAAACCTCACGCTATCCGGTTTATATTTCATTGTTGATGATGACACTTGGAAAGAACAAAGAGAATGGTTAAAAATTCTCCTGTTTTATAATCCTAATTACAGGCTAAATAAAATTAATACTGCTACAAATTTAGCACAGACTAAAGATATAAAAACCAGTATAACAGCAATAGAATACATCAACTTGTGAATAAACATATAATTGAAAATACAGACCATAATATTAAACTATGAGTTCTTCAGGTTCTCGAAGCTTTTTCATTATGTGAAAAAGAACGAATGAATGAGAGTCTAAAAAGTAATTTACAGTGTTACTTATACAACACTTTATCATTATGTACATATGGTCGTGTGTGTGTGTGTGTGTGTGTTGTGTATGGCTCAATGGGTAGCAATTCAAACAGAAGAACATGTAACTTAGATAGTCCCAAGAACTACAAGTGGTCCAAGGAGCGCTTGCCTCTTCCTTCAGTGATGGCAGGATAAGGCCATCACCATGCCCTCAGACCTTACATCTCTAGAAAGCTGTTACTGTGTTTTCACACACACACACTGGTGAAACAGTTAGAAAGCATACCAGTGTGTGACAGCACACCTCCTTTGTCAGCAACCAGCTCCATTTCATATTTCAGAACAGTATGTTTTAATTATATTTTATAAATTTTAGTAAAATTTAATTTACAATAGTGCTTGAACATTAGAGTCCTTACATGTACTCAATGACATCTGAAAAGTAACGATACACACACTATTTGCGTTTACACTAACCCCACATAAAGTATATTTCTCCAAAAATTTAAAACACGAAGAAAGTTAAAATATGATAATCTCCATAATCATTAAGAGATCCAAAATCAAAATACCTATTCAGTAAATGAGAACTCTTATTCTAGTAATATGTAATCATTAACTCTATTATAAGGCTAATCTATCACCTTTCTATATAGATTTGCTTGTTCTATGACATACATTCTGCTTAAATATTGACTTCCCTGGCTATTCACTTTATAGATTAATAAGCAATCTAAGCAGAGAAATTAAAACTTGCTTTCCTGTAGACACTACAGGCAGTGGAGAGTTCAATAGGAATAGTTTTCAAGGCTGTTGCAAAAATAGCTGAGTATTATACTGCACTATCCAGAGGTTGCACAGCCGAGGCACATGCATGGAAATGCCTGCAATATTCGGTACCCTCATTTTTTAATGAGTAAAGATATTGCAGAAAACATTAGTTTATTCTATCTTAACGTGATAATAATTTAAACTAAGCATGTCATTATTACTCCCCAAAGGCAGGAAGTGTAAAGGGGTAGGCCTAAATGGCACTCGAGTGGATAGCAATGGATTCACTGGCCACGCATTGGCTTCACTCTGCCTTTGAGACTGAGGTCATTATCTGAGACATCGCCACTTGTAAGACAGGAAGTACAGAAGAATTAACTAAGACTGTGCAGAACCAATGTTTGACGTGTCATGCTATTTACAAATACAATTAAATTTCTTGCATAGGAACTTCCAAATCCATTTCTTTCCCCTATTTGGTTCACCTTTTTTCAACTGTATTTGCAAAAATTATGAGGCTCAACCTCTCATCGTGGTATAATGCATCTCTCGCTGCCTACGGTTTTGGATACCTAAACGCAAGTCCTTAAGAAAATTTTCTTCCAGTGTCTGTCTTCAGCTGGCACGCTCCTCCTAGGCATTTCAAGCTGTCCTCAAAGCAGAGGCCTTTCTGCAGGCGCTGCTGACACTTCCCTGCACTGTGGTGCTCAGGCCTGTCAAAGTCAGGTCTCTCTCAAGCATCCCTTCTTCCGAGAAACCTCTCCCGCATCCCCCGCATCCTCCGCCAAGGGTTATTTTGCACCTTTTTAATGTATCATCTCAGCCTCTCTGGTGGTACTTCACCTGTCTCTTTTTAAAAATAGCTTGCTTTCCACAGTTCTTTTCAGAAGCATGTTAGATTATACAGGTTTTGATGACACCGGTGAAACATTCTATTTTCTACCACCTTGTATTTATATTGCATTTTATTTTCTCTTACATATAATACCAGAATCTTGTTATTACACTTGCTAAAATCTGCTCGAACTGTATGATTCTACAAGGTACCTCTGCACTAGATAAGCTATCTACAAAATGTCAACTAGCATGGCTAGGCCCTTTCTATAAAATATTTTTAAACCAAGTGGACCATCTTCTAAACTTTAGAACTAAAGAGTAAATAGATTTAAGCAACTTAGTTTTGAGGTCTGATTTTTAAAAAAAAGTTTCAAACATGAATATCCAATCTGGGACAAAATGATGAACACCCAATCCCATACAAAATAATAAAAATGAAAACATCCCATGAGATTTAGTTGAAAGGAACTATGAATAGTTAGACTGGGAAAAAGAGAGTAAACAAAGTGAACACTATTATCATCTAAATAACTGTAGGAATGTCTGCCAGACAATGGGGAAATTTATTCTGCACTGCTGCTGAGAACTACGCAGAAGTAGGCAGGGCCTCCCAAAGAAAGTGGTATTTAAGTAGAGGCTGAATCCAGGCAGTCCAGGATGAACTGCCCTGAATTCTTTCTTCCATGGTTGAGGATTAAATAATGGTGTATCTATTTCCTAGAATCACACAAGAGACTTCACATTGCAAAGCACCCTGTCACCAGCTGACAGATCAATACATCGGATCGTATACTTAAGGTATTGATCAGCATCATTTCAGACACTTGCATGGGCTAAGTCACCACAGCCATACTTCCTACACAATGTACCACAGGGAAAGAAGAAAAACATCTTATGAGATGTTCTGCTGCCCCTAAAGGTGCAGCTGGCTCATACACAAACTCTAGGGCACTAGGAACAAAAGCACAGAAACTAACTTCCATGGGCTAAAACACCAAGCCATAGGCACATTCCAGAAGACTCTACTCCTCAGCCTCTCCCTTCTTCCATCTCATTTTCCAGGGGCACTCACACGTCGAATACAAATAACAGTCATTCCCTTTATGCTGTGGCATGGTATATTGTGAAAACTTTGCAAGAAACTTATACCAACCCAGTTGGCTCAAAGGCAATCACAAGTGTTAAGATACACATAGAAACACTGTTTTTATGACTATAAAATGCCATATAATCTTAGTCAACTTCAAAACCACAGTAATTATTATTAGTTTTGAAATGTCCTCTGCTTGTCTTCAACTGTCCCCTCTGGTATCAACCATATGAATAAAAAAAGGGTGGTCAGGGCAGTTTCTTAGAGACATAAATTCATCCACTAAGGGGTAAAACTTTTCCAGCTGTTAATGACCACTGTCGGGCTTCATTAGGTTTAACACCAGCAAATTCTCCCCAAACACAGCCAAAACACAACTAATGACTTAACAGAATTGGAATTTGTCCATTAAAAAAAAATCTAGCATCCACATTTCATGTTCATTTATTTGTTACATTCAATACTGATGAGTGCTGTGCTTTTTAAAAGGTCATTGAGAATATTCTGAACCACTTGGCCCATTTTAAAGGCTATACTTGATTAAATTTGGGATCAAGTTCATCATGCATATTACTAAGGTCATTTGAACAAGTAAACAGATTACACATTCAGAAACAATTGCCTTTGGATGAATTTTCCTTCCCTCAGTTTCCCTCATTTTTTTTACTTATTTATGTCTTGAATATATATGTAACTAGCTTGATATTTTATTAGCCTCGCCTGATAATGATCTATATCAAGTCAAACCCATCAGGGGACATTATCAGAAGCTAGGAACATTCTGATCATTATCTCTCAGAAAACACATATTCTGTAATATACTGCAGCAATAATAATCAGCTACCTCAAGAAGGGCCTGCTAACCCTTGTCACAAACATATTGCTGTGTGTTGAGACTTTTTGGGGTTTTTTTTTTCCTCCAGCAACTGAATTATTCTCAAAAGTCAGTGTTGCTTCGCACTCTAAATATAGTCCCTCTGATTCTCTTGTATTGCCCTGCTCCGTTCCCAGGAGGCAGAGCAGAGCTACCAGCAAAGCTTCGCTTTCACAGATGGGAAAAAAAAATATGATAGAGGTACAGTCACTTGGCCTGAGTCATTTTGAAAATCAATAATGAGGCAAGCAATAAAGTGCTGGGGTCAGAGTGTAAAGACATCCATTCTGGTGGCTCTTTCCAGCCCTGGTGTGCGGTTTAATGAACACAGCCTCGGACGAGCAGTGCTGGCATCTGAAATCCTCATTTAATCCCCAAAGTTCTAGACGTCAAGAATAAACTTTGTCACATGGCTATGGACAAGAAAATAAACCGAATGTTTATAACCTTGTGGTTTTCTTGCTTGCTTAAAGGAATGGAGATTATCCCAGATGTAAAAAGCAAGAGAAGAAAAGCAACCAAGTTTGATCATTGCTCCATGGGCAATTAGAAGCTGAACTCCTCATGACCTGTCTATAAAGTCTTGAGCTGCCCATCAGAACTGACCCAAGGGACCACTGCACAGTGTCCAAGACAGAATTTCACCACCAGCTTTGCAAGACAGGGCACAGTTTCACTCCAAGTCCGCCCTCCTCTATTTTTCCGCTTGGCCTCCATGGCATAAGGGTAAAGGGGGAGAAAAGGAATATACTCCCTCTTTTATTTCATATTTATTCTAGCTGACCCACCAGGAAACAGCACTTCCTCACAGTCCAACCTGTGAGCAAGGACCCCTTCACACAACCCTCTTCCTTAGAGGCTCTTCAACAGAAGATGAGCAAGGAAAATTAACTTCTCACACGGACGCCCTGTTCAATTACAAAGTCCCTTTCTCAGCCCAAGAGGGTGAAAACAGACAGGAGATTTAGATTGTGGCTTCAAGAGGTCTTTGTAACTAGAGAACATAGAATAAAACCCAAAACAGCAACATCCACTAGTGGGAAGCATACAGATGGACTGGCCACTGAGACTGAATCTAATCAGAACTTGGATCTGTTTAAGGTTCCTTCACATGGCTGTATGTGTATCCCACCTCACAGAGAGATAAAGTTTCTTTCCTAGCCTTCAACGCATGCTTCTGGAGATCCAGCAAATACACTGTCACACACTGTGGTCAGCAGACTTTGGTGGAAGTGGGAGCCAACCTAATCTTCTAGAAACTTTATTCATTGAAATGTTAAAATATAAATTCCAAATATAATCTTTATGACAGCAAACTCACAAATGCATTTTATAATACAATGTGATATGCCATTTGCAAAAGAAAGAAATGGTGTTCCACGTCTATGCCAAAGCCTGACTATGCCAAAGCCTGAGTGTTAAAAACTATTTGAATTCCACTTCTTTTTTAAATTTTCTTTTTGCAGTACTAGGGATGAAATCCTGGTCTGGGTGCATGTTGTGCTGTACCCTTAACCCTGAAAAAATAGAAATAAATAGTGCTATAATATTTATTTATATGTTTACATACATATCTTTATACATATGTTTAAATCAGTGGGATATTTTAGGAGTGATTGAAGTAATCTCTCAGTGTTTCTTTAAATCCCATTTAGGCTAAGACACTCATTATATAAGTAGGAATTATCGAACACCTTGAAAAACATACAGCATAGTAACTGAATTTGCCAGAACATTCCTAAATTCCTCTACTAAAATGCTAACCCCCTAAGGATCAGGCCTTCTCTTTTACAGTTTTGTTCACTGGTGATGCCTCCGTGTCTAGACCACCACCTTTCCCAGACCACCAACCTTGGCTGAATGAAAACATTTTAAAATCAGCAGTCCCCCAAACTGCCCCATGAGCGGACCCAAGGCCTCAGGGGGGAACACTATTTCTCCCGGGCTATTGAAACTTAGGCAAAAGTTCAAGTTGGGTAATTCAGGCACCAAAAGCTATTTTTAGCCTGAACCCTTCCCACACCAGAGAATTCAGTTCACTTCACTGGTGCAGCACACTGGCTGAGCGGGCTGAGGAATATCCAAGATCTTAATTGGTGTTTCCATTTGTTAACTGCCGAAGCCTTGTGCATTATGACACTGTTTTCTAAACCGTTTCCATCAAGAGTTTAACGGACCATTTGAAAATAGTTCAGGAACATTTTACTGTCACAACAACTTGAGTTCTTTTGTGTTTTCATTCCCATGCAATCCCTTAAAAAGAATCAATGCCGCCGAGCACCATACACACACTGAGAGCTCACAGGGATCTGAGCACATAGGCCCACAGAAGCTTCACAGTGGCCCTCCAATAGATAGTCCCTCCTTTCATAACCTCAGAGCTGTCAAGTGAGTTTTCAACCACCCACCCCCACCCCCACCCCAGCTGGAATACACCCAGGGCCATTTCACCCTGCTCTGATTTCAAATCGAGGCTCCCGACCCAGAGAATGCCCACTTAAACCCCTGGTAAGTACCCACAGGCTGCTGAGGGAGGCCTGTACTTGGTGATAAAAATGGTTAGCTGGCTTTTTTTTTCATTTTTAAAGGACTCTTAACATGAACAACTATACCATGAGTTGACACAGAGCCTTGAGTTCAAATGCTGCTCCACGGGTGACTCAGTTTCCTCACTTGCAAACACAGAGATAATGACACCAAATCTCAAGGGTGGCCATGAGCTCCCAAGTGGGAAGTGGTTCCTGCTATGGAGCCTGTCATAGGACCAGAGTTCTTTAAGGCCCCAATCCCTTCCTCTTAACTGATTTGCTCGATTGGCCCTGTGCCAATTTTTTAAAGTGTTTTGTACATTTGGGTAATACCATGATTACAGAATAAAATGACGTTGCAGCCCCCTGTAACAACGCAGTCGAATTTTAGACTGATAAAATATAAGATGAGAGAGGCTGTAAAAGCCATCTGTTCCCATCTCTTCCATTTCCAAATGAAGTCCAGAGAGCTCGGATGACTAGCTTCTAGGTTGTCACAAAAAGTTCCCTGCAAAGACCAAGCCAAGCCTTCGTCCTCTGCCCCGCACGCCTGCGATCCCTTCCCTGGCTCTCACCTCCCACTACACAGAGATGGCAACACATGTAATTTTCAGACAATTAAGAGGTATAAAATAACCTCAATTTAATTGCATCCAATTAACAAGGCAAATTAGCGTTTCATATGTACACTATTAAACCAGTTGTCTGGCTTCCAAGAGAAATAAAGCATAGTTTCAAATGAATCTCCCATTTTGGAGTACAAAGCTACTTACAATTTAAATTACCTTCCCAACAATCTTCCTTCTATGGAATTAGACAGAATCTCGATTTTAAAATAAATCTTTTTTGCCACGATCTAGATAAGAATTCCTGGTATTATCTTGTAACTATCGATATTTTCTCTCTCCCTGAACACATGATTTTCTACCATGTTTATATGTTCGAGGGATGGTGTGAATACTTACAGAACCTTAAGTTACGACAAATGAGGGTGAGTCCAAATTTACGCAAAGCTTGGTTGCCAAAGTCCCATACCTTTGACATAAGTGAATCTGCCACAATGCAAATAAGATCTTCTTTCTTTTCAGAGAAAATGAAACCACCAAACAAACCTCTCTCGAGTCAAGCTTTGCATTTCCACTTCTCCAACACCATCATGACTTAGATCCAATAGTTACCAAGGAAACACCATGTTCTAATGACTTTCCAACGAATCACCAATCCATCCCTTACACATTTCCACCCCACGGTGTAAACGCGCTGTGATTTAACCATGATCACTGTTACACACTGGTGTTTGATGATCAGCTTCCATTACGTCATCGTGAATTATTTTTTAGGGTCAAACTTTGTAGAGCAACTTAAAATAATAGTGATATACCTCACTTACATTGCTGCTCAAACCTGAAATGGCAATGTTTAATCAAATATTTTAATCACTTTATTTACTGCCTATTAAGGTAACATTAGACGAGAGATTAAAGTCTCATTGTCACACAACAGAGTCCGCCTCCATTCTGAATGGTAGGGCAATCTGACCAACTCCTAACTACCAAGGCCTTTAGAACCTTTCTAAAACCCACACTTCATAGCATGGTTGCTCTGACCCAACCCTCAAGTGCAACCCAGCTTCCTCCAGACTACTATGGTCCCAGGGGATAGACAGTCAGCACCTTCCAAAACTCCCCCTGACTCTCCCCCTCCCTGGTACCACTGCTCTGCCCCCCACCCCATACCCTATCACAACACACTGCTTATTTTATTCAGCTTTCAACGCTTTCAATTACAAATCCCTTTTCCTGTGAAGACCTTCAGTTCTTTCCAGTTTAGGAAGCAGGAAGCTTCTAACTCTACTTTGATTTGGAAGCTTTAACTCTGCTTTATAATAAAGCTTCTAATAAACCATATGTCTTCTCCAGATTGTAAAACAAGCCTTCAAGTTGGAGATAATTGTCCTGCTGTCTGGTGATGAGTCTGTCGACAGAGTCCAAGCTCGGACTGCCACCTACGTTCTCAATATTATATAAAGACTGAAATTGAGAGTACATTAACAACATGATACACATGAAAAAGGAGGGAGATCTTCAGAAGCCTCTGTTTCCAGTTCTTTTCCTTCAACGTCATGTAACACTGATCCCAAATCATGTGAAATTGAATCCTTATTTTTGCAGTCATGTAGATAAATTATCTAGAGAATTGTAAGTTTCACCCTTTACTAGTCATTCAGAAATAATAGGTCCAGCTCATTCAGGGCTTCAAAGATTAATTGGTTACTTCAAAGACCTTGTTTTAAGAAAAAAAGAGCACTCTCTGAATTGGTAATTATTCATCAATTGGATCAATGATGCAGGTCAGTTCAGTTTACTAGAGCCCCAAATAAACATTTTTGAAATTTAAATTCCTTATGATCACAAATATGAGCATACACTGAAGTCAGCTCCTTCAGTGCCATTCCAAATCCCCAGAGGGTCAGACCAATTGATAACGAAGCTCTATGAAGGAGAGATCTGTGCCACAGCTCCATCCAGTCCTTGGGAATTTGCTTTACTATGACAACTATCCTCTAACATGGCCAGTAGGAAGGACATCACAGGGCCTGATTTGCCAAGAGCAGGCCTCCTTTATGCCTGATTGGGCAATCACTCATGCGGTCACCTGCCTCCCAGGGCTCACCCTCCTCCTCTGGCCTTATCTTGTCATCACTTCTTTCTTGTTATCAGCCCTCCAGCCTCACTGGCTTGCTTCCAGCTCCTGGACACATGCACGTCTCTCAACATCAAGAAAATGACACTTTTCTTTCGACACTTTCCCAATCACTTTGCTCCCGGACCAGGGTGACATAAACTCATTTATGTATTTTCCACAGCAAACTAGCACATTATTACACAGATACATTTACCACGTGGCCAGTGTCTATCTACCCACTCCCTTTCTCATTTGATCCAATCATTATATCCTTAGTAGCTAGCATAATGGCCGACCCATCAAAACTACATACTGAATGACTAGAATATCAGCTGTGATGATAAGACATCTGTGGTGGTATTCGGAAAAGACAGCTAAGATTGTGAGTGGCAAGTTTGAAAAGGCAGGGGTGGGGGCTGGTTATTCCCGACCCTGAAGTCAACCATCCAAAAGTGATGAGACGACTCCTGTTTCCTGCCCAGATTCACCCTCAGGGACCAAAGCATCATTTTCATCCTTTCCTCTCCATGTCTATGAGTTTGCCCTCTGCTTTAAGCTAACAGGAAGTTTAAACATATGGATTAACTAAGACAATAGATCAACTTGTCGTAGTTGATAACCTCAAATGATGGACAGTGTGAATGTGTAAGATTAGCACATCTTTGGTCCAGACCAATAGTAGATGAGACATCAGTTCTGGATCAGCCCTAAGGCAACCACGTAGCCAGTAAAGGCCCATGTCACTCTAACACTGGTTCATCTCGAGAAGCCTAAGTCGCACAGAGCAAGAAACACATCCTCTTTCTGTGAAGTTTTGGAGTTGTGCCACAATAATTAAGTGCTAAAATATTTTTCCAAATGACCTAACGGTGTCTGACACCTTTTGCAAAATACTGATTTTCAAACTCATTCTTCCAGGTTTTTGCCGTAATGAGCACAAAGGGAGCACTGCTCCGTGGTGATAGCAGGAACAAATAAGAAAGCAAAACCATTTCTCAGACATTTCCTTCAGACTACAACTATGTTAAAACAAAATCTCCCTATGTCTCAATGTCTCTATGTCCACCCCTAGTTTCACAGCAAAGCCCCCATTTAAGTATTTCCTTGGCATCACTGAAGACTTTCAGTGAGTAAAGCCAACCCACTTACCCTGGAAGGTTTGAAGCGCCATATGAAACCTGAGCTCCTTAACCTGGGTTAGCAGACTTCCTCTGCTCCACTCTCTGATATCACTCTGAAAGTCACAGAGCTTACATACCAAAGTTTAGCCAAAACATGAGCTCAGTGGATTCACATGAAAGTTCCTAGACAAGAAGTCTACCGCTGAAATATTCAAGGGCAGGCACACACTAGAGCCACGTCTCCACCCCCGGGATGGATGCAAAGGGCTGATGTAGGAGAAGGCGCTCCCTGTGCTGATGTGAACTAAAATGTGAAAACTGTATTTTCAGCCAGTAAGAGAGTTGCAACCCATCTGCCCCACGGCTGTGTTTCCAGATTATCTGAGCCCCTTTCCTCTTATTATGATGGTCACCACAGAAGTTTCAATCACTTCACAACTAATACTGAATTACACTTTCACCAGGCCAAACAACGTTTTTCTACCAATCTTTTCCTACAAGGTACTACGTTAAGAAATGAAAAGAAACACAAAGAGCAGACTTATTGGTTGTTGTGGCTGAAATGAAGTTTTTCCCACTTAAAAAAATGGCAAAGCATACATAAATTTATCATTTTACTAGAATATGCATAAGGCACTCAACCTGGTTTCTGAATAATGTCACACTGCCAAGAGTTCAGGCCGACACATGCACCACTATCCTCCAAGGCACGCCTGGATAAATGTTGTCTTCTGTTTTGTTTCATGGTAACAAGAACATTTGTAAGCACATCCAATAGAAAAGGAGCTGATCAATCAAAACATTCTGCTAGGTAATCTTTCAATGTAGTCAAACAACACCATTCTCTTATGTGATATGTTACCTATAATAAATTCTTCATACGTTGTGATGTCTTACAAAAATGTCTAGTTTAATACTTTTTAGCCCAACAGCCCCCAAGGATCTAACCAGTTAAAATATAAGCTAAATTCTAAATATGAAATAGCCTTAATATATTACCATTCCCCCAACTGTCCCCCAATCAATTTTCACTGATTTAATCTTAAGCAATCTCATATACAATAAGTTACTGCTAATAAAGTCAATCTAAAAAAAATGCAATCACTGAACACACCACAGATGTTAATATGAAATTTTGTGTTATACCCCATCTATTCTCAAAGCAATCAATGATCTCACACAATTTTCAGAAGATGCAGCATTGTGATATCGCATTTTTTCTGCACAAGAGAAACATAGTGCCTATTTCAAGCCTAGTGGTCCAAGAGATTATGACACTTGAAGCTCACGGTCACTATGTGGATATTGGCAGCTCTCCCTCCCCTCTCAGAATAAAAATGCAGTTGTAATCTGGTACCATGATTCCTTGGAGCTCCACCAGAATTTTCTCTTAGCAATGAAAAATGATTTCCAGATTACTCAGATGCAAAGCATTCCTGCTTTGATAAACTTCTACAACCAAAAACTCAAACCCAACAGGCTCATTATACAATCCTCTTGGGTCATTTGTAAAATTTTATATTGGCATGCCTATAAGACATATAAACAATCAGGCATTCGCAAACCTTTAACACATTTATAAATAATAATATAAGGATATACTTAAAATAACTTGGTTTGCTCAAGGACAAATAGCATCACTGTATCAGTACAGGAAATGTGTCTAATAAAGTTCCATGGCCTTTTTTAGGAGGATAGATCACAGCAAATTTAATTAGTATGAATCTTATTAATATTTCAAGTAATTTCTTGGTTTGATCATTCACGCAAAAGAAACAACTGTATTGAAGAGAAAAAAATCAATAGCCCTTGATGAGGGCTCTGAGTTGGCAAAAAAAAAAAAATAGTCCTCCTGTGAATTACTGAAGTCTAGTTTTTGGAGTGGAAGAAAGTACCAATATAGTTTTTAAATAAATTGAGTTATTTTTAAAATGGCAGAAAAGGAAGGAGGAAAAAAAATCAGTTCAATTTTTCAATATAATGAAAGTACCGGAAGCAAGTCTCTCTGTGCTCATTTTGGGCCTAAGTAACTGCACAGCATAAGGGTTTTGCAATGTCAGTTGCACAGCTTCCTGTGTGAATTCTAAGCCATTACAGGTGTCCTGGGGTTTCCCGTGTAACCTATTACCTAGAGATTCCTCTGCTTGCCTCTGCGCTAGACCCCTCTGCCCCCAGGCCAAGCACATTACTGCGGGTCTCCTCCAAGCGTACGGACCCTCTCTATTCACTGCATCTCTGAGGTGAGAGCGCCCACTTTCCCTTGGCGATGCAAGTCAAAAGCTTTCGCATTCGGAGGACTAGTTCCTGCAGTCCTTTGCACTTAGATGCTTTCAAGTAGGCAGGCCAGTGATGAGCCACTAAAAGAAACCCTCCTTCCCCTCCGTCTCTTCCTCAGTGGGAGCCGCATCCCTAAAGCACAACACCCAGAGACCCTTTCCGACCTTCTAGCCCCCACACAGGATGAGCCTGAAGGGTTGGGGTCTCTTTTGCTCCCGTCCTCTGCTGCACTGGGTCTGTTATGTAAGAGGGACAGGACGCGGGAGGCACATGCGTATAAAGCGCACCGATCTGTGATAACAGCTGGGATGGCAGGGCATATCTGGAGTCGTCCCCCCACCAAATACGACAGACACCACACACGCACATCACCCTCCACCACACACACACACAGAGAGAGACACACACGCACACACAGAGCTATGTTTTCCTGTCTTAGCCCTACCAGTACCAGACGCACAGAATAGAAAGGAGGGGGACTGGGGGTGAAGGGAGGTGAGAGGTGCGGCAGCAGCAGCACATCTGCTTTGATAGCAGCCAGCAAAGCCGCCGCGGCAGAGAGCCCCTCGTTAACCCCCTTCCTGTGGCTGCACCACGTCATGGAACATTCCCGGAACGGGCCAACGTTCCACCCACTTCAGGGAACAGACATAAAGGCGCAGACCCAGCTCCTCACGGTGCACAGCCCAAACACACATGTTTCTTCCCGATCCCCCAAGCAGAAGCACAAATAAGCATGCAATCCGCCCCCACCCGTCTCCACGCGCCCGGGGCCAGCCGGCGGCGGCTGGAGCCGCTCTGCGGCCGGTGCACCCGCAAGGCGAGGGCGCCTCCGCCTGAACCTTCCATGGAGACAGTCCCCTCCTTCTTCGCTTCCTTCCTTCCTTCCTTCTCTCCTTCCTTCCTTCCTCGCTCCGGAGGAGAAAGGAGTCACCGAAATGCTCACAGCCAGTGCCTCCACTGCTCTCGCTCGGCCGCAGGCCGGCGGCCCGGCCCTTGCCGTCCGCCCGCCCGCCTGCCCGCGCCGCCCCCGGCCCCGCACCGCGCCCCCTCCCCCGCTACCTGACAACGGGCCGCCAGCCGCGGCAGCCGCAGCGGTGGCCGGGCGGTGCGCGCCGGTGCACGTCCCTCATTAGTAACCAGGCACATTCCTGCCTCCAGCGCTCCCGCGCGGCCCCCTCCCCCCCCAGGACATTACGCAAAGCAGCCTCCCCTCATCTGCATAGATCCTCGGCCAGGGTATTCCCCGCATTTCCCAACGCGCCCGACCCCCCTCGTCGAGGTCTCCCCCCATCCCCTCCCCCTCCTCCGACCCTCACCCCTGGGCCACCGGGAAACCGGCCTGGGTCGCGCGCGGCGGAGGGGGCGATGGAGTTGGGCGAAGGCGATTTCAGGGTAAAGTGAAACAAGCTCTATCTCAAGAGCAGGCAGGATAAACCCAGCGCCGAGGCCACTTACCGAGCCGAGGAGGGACCTAGATTCCCGCCGCTCTGCTCTGCCAGCGGCCGGTGCGCCCTCCACGCACCCCCGGGCTGCACCCAGTACCCAAGAGTCGAGGCGTGGAGGGAGGCTGCTACCCAGCCAGGAGACCTTTCAAGTTGCTCGGGCTCCCGGCAAGCTTCAGTGTCCAAGACTCAACTTGTCAAATACTTGTGCCACAGTCACCGAAGATGTCTCTCTCTTTTTCTTTCTTTCTTTTTCTTTTTCTTTTTCTTTTTGCGGAGACCCTCCTCCACCGGGGAGAGACAGCGTACGGCGGCGCCCCGCTCTCCAGCTCTCCACCCCCTCACCTCCAGCCCGCCTCCCGCCGGCCGCCAGTCTCCCGGCCGCGAGCCCCTCGGGTGGCTGTCAGCTCCCGGCAGTCCGGGTGACAGCGGCCGAAGGAGGGCGCGACACGGCGGGCTGAGTAGGGGGGATCCTCGCAGCCGCGGCGGCCGCTCACCTGTAAAGTCACCGCTGCGCTGGAGGAAGAAGAGGAGGGAGAGAAGGGGAGGAAAGCCCCCTGATGCCCTTGTTCTTGCTGCCGCGGCCGCTCCTCACCCAGGCTGAGCGTGTCTGGTGGGGGGTGTCTGGTAGCATTTCCTTAAGGACAGAGGGAGGGCGGGCGCGGAGGGAGGGAGGAGGGAGGGAGGCGATCCCCACCGCCAGCCCTGGCTCCTCTAGCCTTTATTTATATATTTATTTATTTTCGGACACTGTAAGGAGATGGAGCCGGGGCCGGGGCCGAAGCCGCCAGAAAAGGGCTTGAGCAGCGGGACCCGGGCCGCAGTTTGTCGGCGTGCGGGAGCCGCAGCGGCCGCCTCCCCTCCGGGCTGTGGACGCACCGGGTTATTCCTGGCAGCGCCTCCCCGAACAGAAGTTACTAGGAGGAGTGCGCGGCGAGGGCGGGCGGGGGAGAGGCGCGGGGAGGGAGGGAGGGAGGAAGAGGGAGAGACTCAGCCAGCGACGTCATCGGATCCCCCAGCGCGTCCCTGGGAGGGAGGCTGAACCAGAAAAACCAGTCTGGAGCTGGCCAGTGGGGCGAGGGATGTGCGGGGCGCCCGGCGACCCGGACTGGCCCCGTTGCGGGCGCGCGGGGGAGGAAAGGTCGCCGCTGAGCTCCCCTCGCTAAGAGCCGGGATCTCCCCTGAGAACTGGTATCAGCTTGCCACGCAGAAACACTGGGGCGTCTGGAGCAGTCTGAGAATTTCCTACTAGGGTGTGGAAACCTCCTTCGTGCCCAGCCCCTTCCCACCCCACCCCCCTTCCCACGTACCGGCTCCCTGCCTTCCTAGGGAACGGAATTAGGTGATTAGTGTGGTCCTCATATTTTGCCCCATCCCTCTTCTCTTCCCCTGCCTCTACTCACGATTTTGTTATCAATTGAGAAAAAAAACAACAACAACAAAATTATACTGCGGCCCCTGGAACTCTCAAAATGTTTTACTGGCATTTTCCGTACCCCGGCGGAAGCACGAAGTTTTCATGCGCTCGAAAAGTCCCATTTGCTTTGCCCGGGGTCACTCCCCAGGGTGCCCCGGGTGCACCCTGCTCAGGAAGCCGCCCGCCCTCGCCGGGGTATTCAAATAGGCTGGGGCAGCGGCGCGGGGAGCAGCTGCCGGTTTCCTGGGGGCGCCGCTCGGGGAAAGGGGGCGAGCTGCTGCCACCTCCAGCTGTGCGCTTCTGTTTCCTTGGTAGGGACTGAAATCACACCCAGCCCTGGGAGAGCTGGGCGGGGCGTCGGGGAGGTGGGGAGGGAATCCCAAGCGAGTAGGGGCCGGGACTCTGGCTTCCTCCCCAACCCGGCAACACCCGGGGGACACCGGGGCTCCCTCGGGCCGTTACCCAGCGTGTGTGGACTCGTGTGCACCCTCAGGGGAGGTCCCCAGGAGGTCGCTGCGCCTGAGCGCAGACACAGGCTTCTGGGCGGCGCCGACGCCCGGAGCGTCTTCTCCGGGTGGGCTAGTCGCACAGCCCGACCGCGCGCCACCCACCCGGGGCACACAAGCCGCTTCGCCCAAGCTGTCGGAACCAAGCGTCCCGGGCCGGCCCGGGCCGTAGCACCCTCTCCCCACCCCCTGTCCGTGCCACCGCCCAGCCTGGGGCGGAGTAAACAAGAGACGCACAAGATTTGACCTGGCGCGACCCGGTTTCTGGCCGGGGTTCCCCAGGAGCAGGTGACTCCGTGGGAGGGGTGGAAATTAGCCTCTGGAATTCGGGCCAGAGAGACTAGAACTGTGGTTCTGCTATTAAGGCCGGTATATCACCAACAACTAAGGGATATTCTCCGTCTCCGGTCTCAGATTTCGCAGTTACCAAACGTCAAGACATAGAAAAAAAAAAATCGCTAACCTTCTCATTAAAAGTGAAGGGCCGCCTCTGTAATGAGTTGAAGAATAACGCCTTTGGTTTCGTTTTGGTTTTGGTTTTCATTTTGACCTATAAACAGAGTGTTATGAGAGTCCCTGTGTTGTGACAGCATTACTGTGAAGAGCGACTCTACAAAAATGAAATGGTAAATAAAATAAAAATTCTAATCACTTTTTAGAAGAAGAAAAATCTGGAGATAAGGAATAAGATTTACTATGTTTTTTAGATGAGTCTCAATTAAATTCAAAGCCTTCTTCCACTAAGCAGCTTTTTCTTTCATTGTACAAGTTCCTTGATATTCCGCCCCTTTTGTCTTAACTGGAAAGCCTTAATAGGAAAAAGAAATATCCCAACCACCATTTTTCTTTTAAATGTCTGTCTTTAAAATATCCATTTAAAATCCAAGTGTGATCTTCAATTTTTTTTCCACTTTCAAGCCCACCTGCTAAATGTGCCCAGAGCCTGTTTTATTTAATTGCTTAATAGGGAAGATTACTCAGTTTCTCTAAGAATCCTTCAGCAAACACTGCACAGCAGCTGCCCAAGCACTCAGAAACTGAGTAAACAAAGTAGCAGGCAGCAGTTTGCCTCAGTGGAGTGAATGTTACTTGATAACTTAGCCACTCTTTTAAAGACTAACAAAGTATTCTGAGTCTATTCTGATTATTACAATACTCAGGTACATGGGTAGTTGAAATAAGTATTTTAAAAAGGAAGGTATTATACAAAAAATTGCGAAAATCTGATCTTACCATCAAAAGATTCCTGAAAAGAATGTCTTTAATCAATATTTGACACTTTTGAGGGTTTTTGTTGTTTGTTTGTTTGTTTGATTGGTTGGTTGCTTGGGTTTGATTTGGTTTTTCTAAACGAGGTTTCTCTGTGTAGCTGACTGGCCAGGAATGCTTTTTTATAGACCAGGCTGGCCTCAAACTCACAGCTGCCTGTCTCTGCCTCCCAAGAGCTGGATTTAAAGACATGTGCCACCCCCACCAGCTAATCTTGGATACTTTTAAAATGATTACGTTGAGTGAAAGTTGTCAAGTGTCAAAGACGATAGACTGAACTGAGTTGAATAGATGTTAAAATATATATCAATATGAATATAAACAAACAGGAGACCCCGGTGGGACCAGTGGAAATTAGCCTCGGGAATCCCTAGCACAAGAAGTACCCATGGCTCTGCTTTTAAGGGAAGTATATTACCTATAGCTATGGGATGTCTACTGGAACAGTAGTCACAGTCTTCCAATACATCAGTCATTGCTCTCTGTCTAATATACACAGGCTTGAGTGGTGCAAGCCACTATGCACAGAGAGAGCAAATCACTGCTAGCCATTCCAGAGCCAGATATCCATGGGACTCTAGTAAAAGGCACCTTGAGGCTCACACCTCTTACCTGAGTAGGTCTCACCGGCATGGCCTGCTGTTTCAGCTTCTATTGGAATGGTTGCAGCACCTTTGCCTTCCATGCAAACTCCTTTATAAACCTTATTGTATATCTATAGCACACGCATACTGTGCACAGTCAGTGGACGTCTGGTTTCTTAGAAGGATGGACAGGATAGTCACAGAAAAACTCCTCCTCCAAGGATAAAGCTGGCATTGGATAGGAAACTGCATGCCACCCCGAGAAAAGCCCCATGGGAAGTGAGGCTTGATAAAACACAGTGGACTCAGAGGGAGCACCTCTATGGAGCACCAGAAACCAGGCAGAACTTCCATTCCATCACTCCCTAAACGCATCCCCTTAGGATGTCTCAATTTCAAAGGACAGAAGTTTTCAGCATCTGGATTATGAGATATTAGGAAACTAAAATACTAATAGTTCTGGACACACATTTTTCATCCTGGTGCAAGAAAATGCTTTCCTTCAAAACATATTTATTGAGTGTCTGCTATGCTATGTACTGAAGACACTTTGGACACATCAGTGAGCAAATGAAAGAACTGTGAATTCAAGGAGTTTCCTTCTAGGCAGAAGGGGGGAGGGAAAAAATCAGTGTATATAATAAATATGAAAATCAAACTGTATAGGACTTTAAAAGGTAAAGAGATTCAGAAAAAAAGAAAAAACTTAAATAAAGCATATAGGTGGAGTGAGATAGCCCTGTCACTGTGTCAAACACTAAGAAAGAAACTTACTACCAAGGTTAAAGAAATGATTTGTCCTAGCAGATATCTGGAGGAGCAGTTATCAGGAAAAAGGAAAGACTAACATGAACCTTCCAAACTTGAAATTTGTGTAGACTGCAAGGGGAAAAGGTTTGGTGTGGAGACGCTGAGACAATCAGTGAGTAGACTCCAGGCAACTGTAAGGATCCCTCTTGCTGTAGGACAAGGTTGAACAAACAAGTTTTCGGCCACCCAGTTCCCCCCTCTAACTGAATCTGTGTGAACTCCAGAACTCCAGACTCTCTGTTTCTTCTTCTTCTTCTTCTTCTTCTTCTTCTTCTTCTTCTTCTTCTTCTTCTTCTTCTTCTTCTTCTTCTTCTTCTTCTTCTTCTTCCTCTTCCTCTTCCTCTTCCTCTTCTTCCCCTCCCCCTTCTCCTTTTTCTTTTCTTTTTGCCCTTCAGACAGAGTTTCTCTGTGTAGTCTGACTGTCCTGGAACTCACTCTGTAGACCAGGTTGAAACCAGAGAGCCACCTGCCTCTGCTACCTGAGTGCTCAGATTAAAGTTGTGTGAACCACCAGCACCCAGCCAAAGACTGCATTTTTAACAGTTATAGCAGCTGATTATTTAATGCATTCTAATGCTTAAGATCTACTTCCACAAAGTACAAAGCCTGATCACCAAGAAGACATTGTCCATAAAATGCCTAGAGAACCTAGCCTCAACTCCAGCAAGTTTTAAGGAAATGGGATATATGAGTTACTCTTTTGCCACTGTAGCAAAGAAGGCAGCTGAAGCAACATAAGAGTGGAATGATTTGTGTGCATTCACTCATATATGAATCATAGTTGCTTGGCTCCATGTGCCTGGACAGAATGTCATGGCATTAAGAGCATGTGAAGGAGGAGGCTGTTTATCACGTGTTGGACAGGGAGCAGCAGGAGGAGTGCGGTGGTTTGAATCAGAATGGACCCCAGGGGCTCAAATGTTTGAATACTTGGTCCCCAGTTTGTAGAACTGTTTGGGAAGCTTTAAGGGGTGTGACTCCATCAATCTGTCCCCATGGACTCTCACCCTCTAGAACTCCAAGCCCAATTAAACTCTTTCTTGTATAAGTAGCTTCGGTCACAGGGTGTTTGCACAAGAACAAAAATGTAACTAAGATAAGAGGAGAGGAATAGGTTTCATGATGTAATCTCCAAAGATCTGATTCCTCCAGCTAGACTCCTGCCTCCTAAGGTAGAAATCACATCCATCAAATAGTTCAGCAATCTGCAGAACCAGTCTTCAATAAGTAAGCCCTATGAGGGCACTTCAGATTTAGAAGAGAACATTCCACCCCTGGGTCCCAAGGTTTATGATCATTTCCTAATGCAAAATGTTTTTTATTTATCAAAAAAATAATTCCCAAAGTCTCTAGATGTGGAATATTACTCAAAAGTCCAAATTCAATGTCTCCTCCGACACTCATAGCTAACTCTTAGCTGTAATGGCCTCTAAAATGAAGAAGAATATACACTTGAAGATATAGTCAACATTCCCATCCTAAAAAGGAAGAATGGGAGAACAGCAAGAAAGGATCGGACCTAAGCAAGACTGACTCCCAGCAGGACAAACACCATGTCCACACACTGGGGCGTGCTGAATGAACTGAGTTCGAAATGCTTTGGCAACCTTGATTCTCCAGACTTCTGGTTTACAAGAAAGTGACTCCTGTCTCAGGATGACTCAACTCCCTGCCTGTTCCCTCCCTTGGTAGATAGTTCATGTCCGTGTCCTCTTCAACTCCCTGGGGTTTCCACATGAGTCTTCACCATCAGAGCTTCATATTGCCGCCCTTGTGGGGGAAGCCCATCACACACTGCCTGGCCTCTCAAGCTTTCTTTCAAAGTCAGGGTAGAAGCCTCATGATCCCTTTACTCTTTCCTTCTTCCTGTAAGATTGGCTACACATGGGTGGACCAAGGTCTGCTGCCAACTTCATCAGTTAAGATCACTTTTGGCCATAGCTGTAGTAGCTTTCGAGTATCTGAGCGACTAAACATTATGAAATGGGTCCAGAGGAAACATCTTCGTAGCTGTCCCCAGCCTGGCCCTGTTCAAGCATCTCAGAATTCTCTTTTTACAAGGGAAAATGTTTAAATGAGCTCACTTTTCATATACTTGAGTTAGTCATGGGGGCATATGGCCAATTCCTGAGATACCTCAAGTCATCTTTTTTCTATTGTCCCCCTTGCTATATGTGTGTGTACACATGTGTAGTGCATGTGTGTACGTGTGTTTGCGCATGTGTGTGTGTGGGGGGCTAGTCTCTTCAGGAACCACATGATGCTTGGCTCAAACTTTATTCTCACTTTTATTCCAAAACTATGATGTTTAATCTTTCTACTCTCATTTTGCTGGTACTTCTCACTATAAACCAGCTAAATGCAGTCAACAATAACCACGTCACAACCTGATGTGGGAGTGTCATATATCAATCTGTTGATTTCATTGGTTAAGCAATAAAGAAACTGCTTGGTCCTCATAGGTTAAAACATAGGTGGGCGGAGTAAACAGAACGGAAGGCTGGGAGAAAGAAGCTGAGTCAGGAGTCGCCATGGTTCTCCCACTCCAGGCAGACGCAGGTTAAGATCATTCCTGGTAAGCCAGCTCTTGGGCTACAGCAGATTATTAGAAATGGGCTAGTCCAGGTGCGAGAGCTAGCCTAGAAGAGGCTAGATAGAAATGGGCCAAGCGGTGTTTAAAAGAATACAGTTTCCGTGTAATTATTTCGGGAAAAGCTAGCCGTGGGAGCGGCTGGATGCCGGGAACGCAGCCCTGCCACTCCTATTTCAACAACAACCTGAGTGCTATGATGGCTTATAATATTCTTTATCAGATTAACTAGTTTAGTAATTTTACACTTTGCATCACCTAAAGTCTCGAGGCATGAATATCAATAAATTGCTTGCCAGAATGTAACACAAATGTTCTCTTTTCAAATCTCCAACTCATTCCATAGTTCTACCTGAGATTACCAAAAAAAAGAAAACTGTACTGACTGTAGTTTTACTTGGATTCTGTTCCTCTGAGCCCTCCACCCCATCCCTGAAACACCCTGTTGGTTATCCTTGCAACACGTTGGGCTTCTTTAACTGACTTCTCCTAATTTCCAATTTCCCCTACAACCCAGTTCCAACACCTTATGGGCCAAGTGGGTAGGATTAGCAACAAAGAAATCCCCAACTGCCCACTACAAATTTTCTGTATTAGTTATTTTTCTCATCACTATGATAAAATAATAGACAGAACAAACTTAATGGCACAGATTTGGGGCTCGTGGTTTTAGAGGGTTCAGTCCATGGTCACTTGGCTCCACGTGTTTGAACCCATGTTGAGTCAGAACATGGGGCAAGGTCATTCATCCCATGACAAACACAAAGCAGAACCAAGGCACAATGAGAAGAAGTTAGGACAAATGGACTTTTCAAGGACATTCCCCTAGTGACCTACTGCCCCCAACAAATCCCTACCCTAAAGTTCCATCACATCTCAAGTGTGACCTACTGTCCCCAACCAGTCCTTGCCTTACAGCTCCATCACATCTCAATAGAGTGTCACCTCATCACATAGACTTGCAGGAGCATCTCATTTTCAAACTGCAACACAGGGATTTCATTGTCTCCCATAGCTGGATGTTGGGAGCTCAGCAAGATCCTCAGTGCAAATTGTTCTTCTCCTAATTAGATCTTTGTCTGTCTCTCAGGAATTTTTATCTCTCTGTTTCCTTTGTCTTCTAGACAAACATTTGGAAGCATGGCAGTAGCATTCCCAGTTTATCAGTTGATTGTTTTGGTGGTTACAGTGGAAGAAGATCTTCCCATGTAGCTTAGGCAGCTCCAGCCATATCCTTACACGTGAACCAGTCATTAGCCTTGGGTGGGTGATCTAGTTGGTCATGCTTGCACTTGGAAGTGTGAGAAATCCCTCATGGAGAAAGTATCACACAAAGAAGGAGTCACACAGATTTGTCTACTAAATTTCGAATTCTGCCTTGTTGTTGACTTAAATTAAGAAGTTGACCATAATGATGTATCCAATATCGCCAACTGCATAAATTCTGACTACAGGAGAAATTTTAATTAATTAATTAATTATAATTAATTGTTAATTTAATTTATTAATTCTCCTGTAAAATTGAGAAAAATGTGTCTTGGGAATAACCTCAGTTGATGAAGTGCTTGCCTTGCAAGTATGAAGATCTGAGTTCAGTCCCCACAACCCATACGTCAAAACCTGGCACAATGAGATGCACTTGGCCATCCCACTGCTAGGGAGGCAGAGACAGGAGGATACCTAGGGCTTGCAGGCTGTCTAGACTAGACCACTTGTGGGTTCCAGGCAGGAGAGAAACTGTCTCAAAAATAGGTGGACAGAGCCTGAGGAGTTACACCCTAGATTGCTCCCTAGTTTACACCCGTGCACACATGCCCACACACACCCACACATACATATACACATGATCCCCACTCACACATAAATTATACACACATGTGCCATTTGCTCTGACTAATTTAATGCTCTTAAAAATCAGCAACACTAAAAGGATTGTTCTGATGAATAAATGGAATATAACAGGTGGTCTTAGTAAAAATTTAGAACTGCCTGTCAATGGATCACCAATTTTCATCTGTTTTAATTGATATGTAAAGAAAAATAAGTTAAATCGTAATTAGCTTTATGGAGAATACCTAGATCTCGAAGTAAAAGATTTTAAGGGAAAATAGTCTTGTCTTTTAAAATCATTAATAGAACACAGGTCTAAACATCCTAACATACACCATTGGGTTTGTTCAAGTAGTAATATCCTTTGCTTGCAAAGTGGAGGGAAGTGACAGTAATGAAGGTCTAATTATCTAGGACCACAGTGTGACTTAAGGCGACATCTGTTAGGATTAAATGATAAGTTGCTTACTCCCATGCCTTCAGAACATAAACAGAAAGCTGATCAGTGGTGGTACATGCCTTTAATTCCAACACTTGGAAGGCAGAGGCAGCTGGATCTCTAAGTTTAAGCCCAACCTGATGTGGGAGTGTCATATATCAATCTGTTGATTTCATTGGTTAAGCAATAAAGAAACTGCTAGGCCCATTTGATAGGCCCACCCTTAGGTGGGTGGAGTAAACAGAACGGAAAGGCTGGGAGAAAGAAGCTGAGTTAGTGAGTCGCCATGATTTTCCCACTCCAGAGAGACACAGGTTAAGATCATTCCTGGTAAGCCAGCTCGTGGGCTACAGCAGATTATTAGAAATGGGCTAGTCCAGGTGCGAGAGCTAGCCTAGAAGAGGCTAGATAGAAATGGGCCAAGCGGTGTTTAAAAGAATACAGTTTCCATGTAATTATTTTGGGGCATAACCTAGAGCTAGCCATGTGGGCGGCCGGGTGCCGGGGACGCAGCCCCGCCGATCCTACTACTACACCAGCCTGGTCTACAAAGTGAGTTCCAGGACAGTCAGGGATACATAGGGAAACCCTGTATTTAAAAAAGAATAGAAAAGGAGGGAGGAGGAGAAGGAGGAGAAAAAAGGAGAAAGAGGAGGAGGAGGAGAAGGAGGAGGAGGAGGAGGAGGAGGAGGAGGAGGAGGAGAAGAAGAAGAAGAAGAAGAAGAAGAAGAAGAAGAAGAAGAAGAAGAAGAAGAAGAAGAAGAAGAGCATATTGACAACTGTGTGTCTTTTATTACTCCAGATTTTCCATAAATGCCCTTCCAAGGCCTGCAACAACATCTCTTGATATGCTTAATCAAAAGTCTGTGCTGCCCCCTGGGTTAGGATCTGGAAAGCTCCATGGTGAATAAGAGCTTCACATTACACCAGTTTTCATCGAAGTGTGAGAGCCATCCCTTACTCCACTGAATATGATGAAACTGAGCTGGCTGGCTACCAGGAATCCCCTTCGCTCCTTTTGGTCACATTTTCCTGTGTTCTATTTAATTCTTTATAGCCAATTGGCCCCTTTTTGCCTAAAGGATACTTTTGATGTCTCTTTTTAAAAAATTAGGCTTCATCTGTACACAAATAATTATATAGGGGGAAAATGCCTGTTGAAAGAATTAACCCCAGTGTGGAAAGGGTGGAGAGGCCATGCTCCAGTTCCCTTTCAGTTGCTGTGATGAAACAGGTGGGCCAAAATCAACTCAGGGAAGAAAACTTTCCTTCTAACATACAGTCCATCATGGAGAGATTTCAGGGAAGGAACGCAAGGAGGAACTTGAAGAAACTATGGAAAAAACATTGCTCTCTGGTTTGCTCACTTTCAGGCTGGTTGATAGCTATCATCCTTACATATCCCAGGACCATTTGCCAAGGGGTGTTTCCAATCTCAGTGGGCTCGGCCCTTCTGTATCAACAAAATAATCCTCCAACACACATGGCCACAGGCCCATCTGCTCTAGGCATTCCCTCAACTGAGACTCCATTCTCAGGCGATTCTAGGTGGCATTGACAGCTAAAGATAAATAGGACAGGGGCACAAAGGCACTCTGGATGTGGCCGCTCAGGGACAGGAAGGCTGAGGCATGAGCTGGTACAGGGGCACAAAGGCACTCTGGATGTGGCCACTCAGGGACAGGAAGGCTGAGGCATGAGCTGGTACAAACAGATTCTTACGATGTTCTGGTCTCGTTTGACATGGACCCTGCCACGATGTGTGACAGACACTGAATATTTCATATTTCACAACCCAAGCCGCTGGGGAAACTCGTGTATTACATTCTAGAGAGATTGCATCAGATACCAGCAGGTTTTAGTCTGAGGAAGGCAAATTCCACTACATCTCATTACTTTCTTAAGGACTGGAGAATGAAAGAAAAAAGCAGCAGGAACAAGATTCCATCCAAGGGAGCTATGCAAGCTACCCAGGGGGAAAACCAGTCAACCCAGCAAGTCCAATCTAGCTGTAATGCCTACAAATCATAACCATGACCAGCATGGCAAGATGTTTCAAAAGGTATGATGGTGGCACTTATATCCTGGGGGTGACCAAGAGCCGCTGAATTGGAATGTAAGACATGCTAGATAGAAGGGGATTCATGTCAAGCACTTCAAATTTAGGCAACTGCCCCTGACTAGTGAGGTGATGGAACCCAGGTGAGTGCCTAAAACTACCAATTGGCCAAACCAGTACAGTTCCTAATGGTGTTCTAAATACTCATGCTTATGTGTATAAACCCACAGAAAAGTGCAGCTCTTATCCTCACCATGGAAACATCTTTCTTTAGGTAACAGAGATCATTATAGAAATCCATGACTTGTCAAGATGCAGACAATAACTGAGAGTAGGGGCCTGTCCCCAGTTAACACATTTACAACAGCACCCCCACACCCGACGCTCAGAGACATTTACAGAAGCAGGGAGCAGAAGACTGACTGAATGAGACAGCCAAGATATCTGCGGTGAGATAATATCTTCTGCACACCTCAGGGAAACTGCACCCATGAGCTGTCAACAACATGGTTAGTGGAAAAAAGCAGCAATAATAAAATTAAGTAAATAAAAGCATAAAAGAAGACACGAAGTGGAGGTGGGTAGGTGGGAAGGGTTGGATGTGGGAGGGGCTGAGAGCCGGAGTGGTGTGAACGAAGGGGGTGAATATAATCAAAATACATGGTATGAATTTCTCAAAGAATAAAAAAAAATTTAATTACCATCAAAACTACTAGTGCCCCTCTCTTGAGTATATACCCAAAGGATACCTCATCCTACCACAGGGACCATTGCTCCATCATGTTCATTGATGCTTTATTAATAATAGCCAGAAATTAGAAACAACCTAGGTGTCCCTTAACAGAAAGATATATAAAGAAATTGTAGCATATTTACACAATGGACTATTACTCACCAGTTAAAACATAAAATAATGAAATTCTCAGAAAAAAATGGATAGAACTAGAAAAAGTCATCCTGAGTGATATAGGTGGATATTAACTGTTAATATTATATGTGGATATTATTCGTGGATATTATACGTGGATATTAACCATTAAGGCAATGATAGTCAAGCTATAATATGTAGAAGCACAGAGGTCAAGGATAGAGTCGGACTGGAGGGGGCAGATAGATCTCACTAAGAAAGGGAATTAGAATAGATAGTTATGAATGGGTAGAAGTGGAGCTGGGACAGGAAGATCAGGGTAGGTGAAGAGCTGGGGGGATAAGGGAGAAAATATGGGGAGAGACAGCTAAAATAAAGCGCCATTTTGGAGTAGCTTCCTAAAATACATACATATATGAAAGCAATTTGAATGAAATCGCCAAATAATGAGAGACAAAGCCTCTCATCACCAAATGAAGCTTTCAATTCCAGGACTGGATTACATCTAATTGAGTTGTTTGCCAAAGGGGTCCCATGGACTCTCCGAACAACCCAGGCTTGTTGCCCAAACTGTAGGTTGTCTGCTTGTGCCACTCACAAGAGGCCACAGTCAGTTCCAGCCGTCAGCCAAAATTATCAAAGATGAAACCAGTTTCTAATCCCTTTCCTTATTTTTTCCTTTTTATTTTTATCTTACTTGTGGAAGGAGTCCTGGAGGATTCCTACAAAGCTGCTGGTCTTAGGTCTATGTTGGGATCCTGAAAATGTAGGTTCTAACGCCAGTAAAGGAATACCTCAGCAACAGGATGGATGACCTTGCTAGTGAGAGTGAGGGCAAGCAGGCAAAAAACAAAAGCCTTTGTCTTCCCTGTCCTTTAATGTGGGCTGCCACCAGAAGGAGTGTCCCAGATGAGGGTGAGTCTTCCTGTGTCAAATGGCGCAATCAAGACAATCCCTCCCAGGTACTCCCAGATTTAGGGATTTAGTTGATTCCAGATGTAGTCAAGTCTACAGTCATATGTCCTGAATGTGCCCAATCTCATCTTACACAGATGTAGTCAAGTTGCCATGCAATATTAGCTATCACAGTTGGTAAGTCCAGTCCTGTAGGATGCCTTTGTTCAGAGCCTGTGGATGGAGAGGGCAGTAATGAGAATCCAGGCTTCATAGGCAGAAGCAAGGTGGCAGTTAAGGATATTGGTCCCAGCTCCAATTCACTCTTTGAATCTCCACTCCTTCATCCAGACAACATGGAGGTTAGGAATCCCCAATTAGGAAATTATAAAATCTGAACTGCTAAGAATAGAAGAAGAGAAGCAAAAATAATATCCAAGAGAAATGAGAATGTAGGTGAGGTAACTTTAATGTCTTCCACATCCTCCAAGTTCTTCTCCAGGCAAAACATGGATGTCCAGTTTCAAAGAAATTGGTACTTATGGAGTGGATGGAAGTAAGTAAAAGTTTGGGGCCTAAGGCAACATAGAAGGAATTTGATATGCTGCATGTTAAGAAATGAGTGTAGGGGGCTGGAGAGATGGCTCAGTGGTTAAGAGCATTGCCTGCTCTTCCAAAGGTCCTGAGTTCAATTCCCAGCAACCACATGGTGGCTCACAACCATCTGTAATGAGGTCTGGTGCCCTCTTCTGGCCTGCAGACATACACACAGACAGAATATTGTATACATAATAAATAAATAAATATTTAAAAAAAAAGAAATGAGTGTAGCTCACCCATTGCTGGTGGGAATGCAAACTTGTGCAACCGCTTTGGAAATCAGTGTGGCGGTTTCTCAGGAAATTCGGGATCAACCTACCCCTGGACCCAGCAATACCACTCTTGGGAATATACCCAAGAGAGGCCCTATCATACAACAAAAATATATGCTCAGCTATGTTCATAGCAGCATTGTTTGTAATAGCCAGAACCTGGAAACAATCTAGATGCCCTTCAATAGTAGAATGGATGAAGAAAGTATGGAATATATACATATTAGAGTACTATTCAGCAGTAAAAACAATGACTTCTTGAATTTTGCATGCAAATGGATGGAAATAGAAAACACTATCCTGAGTGAGGTAAGCCAGACCCAAAAAGAGAAAATGGGATGTACTCACTCATATTTGGTTTCTAGCCATAAATAAAGGACAATGAGCCTATAATTCATGATCCTAGAGAAGCTAAATAAGAAGGAGAACCCAAAGAAAAACATATAGGCATCCTCCTAAATATTAACCTTCATCAGGCGATGAAAGGAGACAGAGATAGAGACCCACATTGGAGCACCGGACTACAACCCCAAGGTCCAAATCAGGGACAGGAGAGAGAGCACGAACAAGGAACTCAGGACCGCGAGGGGTGCACCCACACACTGAGACAATGGGGATGTTCTTTCGGGAACTCACCAAGGCCAGCTGGACTGGGTCTGAAAAAGCATGGGATAAAACCGGACTCACTGAACATAGCGGACAATGAGGACTGCTGAGAAGTCAAGAACAATGGCACTGGGTTTTGATCCTACTGCACATACTGGCTTGTGGAAGCCTAGACTGTTTGGATGTTCACCTTACTAGACCTGGAAGGAGATGGGAGGTCCTTGGACTTCCCACAGGGCAGGGAACCCGGTCTGCTCTTCAGGATGATGAGAGGGGGGAGTTGATTAGGGGAGGGGGAGGGATATGGGAGGCGGTGGCGGGGAAGAGACAGAAATCTTTAATAAATAAATAAATACATACATACATAGATAAATAAATAATAAAATAAAAAAGAAATGAGTGTAGGCAAGTTTTCTTATCCCAACTGCCCGCTCCTAAATAACCAGCAGCCGCTTCCCAAATAACCACTCAGAGTCTTAATGCTGATTGTGGATGCTTGGCCAATAGCTCAGGCTTGCTACTTTCTAAATCTTTTGTTTAGATATTTCTTCTCTATGTTTTCCCATGTGACTCATGGCTTGTTACCTCATTTTCTACACATCCTGCTTCCTTGGCAGCTGGTTGATGTCTCTCTGACTCCCTGCTTCTTCCCAAAGTCCTGTTTGATTATTCTACCTAACTTTATCCTGCCTTGCTATAGGCCAATCAACTTCCTTATTATCCAATGAGAGTAATACATATTCACCCTGTACAGAAGGATTATTCTGCAACAGATGAGAGTTGTTTCTCACGACTAGTCTTGGCGAGGGAATGTGTGTTTCTTTTACCAATTAAGCCTTTTATTTTTACTTACTATTTTGGGATTTATGATAACAATGACTTCATCCACATCTAGACTGCCTATTGGCCTAATTTCTGATGAAGCAGAAGCTTTTTTGTGTAGCTTTGAACCTTGATTTAAGTGGGAAGACGGTGTCAAATGGTAATCAGTTGCCACTAAGCATTGTAGCAACGCATGTTCTTGCTAGAAATGGAGTGTTTGTTAGGAGAGCAAATTAAAAGCACTGCATCATGCTAGTGCAATTATTATTTTGACCCAGAGGAGCATGCCCAGCAAAGGGGGTTGTTAAAGTTGTGCAGATTTAAAGCAACTGAAGAGGGAGAGACACAGTTAGCTATGACAGGGACAAGGGCGATACAACCTGCAGCCATGGGTAAAAGTCTGTGTGCCCATCAAGGTGGATCATGTCCTCAACCTTGCAGAAGCCAGTGCGCCCAAGCCATACATTTTGTATAATAAAGAGAGGAAATCCATGCTCTGTTTAGAAAGATTTCACAAGATTAAAAATGTTTTAAGTAATTGTTAAAACATTTCATACTTGAGTTAAGATTTTATTGCACTTGAAAAATTAACTCACACAGATGAGATTGCTCTTGTCTTCACAAAATAACTGAGTAATAGCATCATTTATTTTATATCTTTTAAAGGCATATTTTCAGTAAATAAACAACTTACTCAGAATGTCATTTCTGCTTGCATTTCTTACATATAAGTGAGTATGTCAAAGCTTTTTATTCAAAAAAATTAATATGGTCTATAATGGTCTATACCCTGCTAATGTCCTCTAATTTTATCTTCCTTCTAGTCTTTTTCCTCAATGAGAAGGTGGAATCCTCAACCAGCAAATGTGTTGATGATACCCTTTGTTAAATAAATACTTTGTGTTTTTGTTTTGTTTTGTTTGATACAGGGTCTCACTATGTAACTCTGGCTGTCCCAGAACTCACTATGGCGAACAGGTAGGCCTACAACTCAGAACCCACAGAGAACTGCCTAACTCTGACCCCCAAGTGCTGAGTTTAAAGGTATATGAGACCTTGCCCAGCTAATACTTTGTATTTTAATCTTCCATTCTTGTCACCGTGGTACTGACCCTGAAATGTGTGAACATCCCTCTGTTAATAAGACCTTACCTAAGATAAAGTTTGAGCCCACTCAAAGCAGACCCACATAAAAGGAGCAGTATACATCCTTGGGGAGCCAGCTTGTTTTGTTCTTGATGTTCCATCATTCCTTAGCCAACGGCTATTTTCCAACACTCAGAGATTCTCTAGAGACCATTTAGAAATGTTGTGTCTGGGCATCTAGTTTGAAAAGCTCCCCAAATATCGTGTGGGTTGATAATCTCTTGACTAATTGGCAAAACAGTCTGTAAATGTCAAACTTTGACAAACCATAAATGTATAACTAAATTCATGTCTGCATATATGTGTTTTCATGTGACCATTACCCTGATGGCAATGATTGAATGTTTTAACACACCAGACTTTTTCCTAAGCCCTTTCCCCATCAATATACCCCCAAAGTAATCTATAATCTAACTTCTACCTCCATAGATTGACTTTTGAGTAAAAAGACATGTATTTACATATTTACAAGGGCCCACGTACTAGGTATTGTTTAGTGGCTAAAGATAAATGGAAAAACAAGGAAGATAAAAGCACTATGGACCATAGGGAAATGAGACTAAGTAAATCAGCTTCAGAGGAAAAAAACAAACAAACAAACAGTAAGAACAAAAGAAGTCATCATAGGCAGTAGATGAGTAAGTGAAACAAGAGCAGCTGTGAGTAGGGGGAGCTGCAGAATTGACATTTGGCCTGAGAACTGACTGGTGAATAACAGGGAGAGAAGCCCTCAGCAAAAGGGAACAGAAAGTGCAAAGGCTCAAGACAGAAACAGCTCAGCACCAGGAGGAACTGAGAGGCCAGTGCGGCTGGGCTTGCTTGGTGAGGAGAGGAAGGAAAGGTCCTGAGAAGCGACCTAGAGAGTAGGCCTGAAGATAGAGGTGCAATTGCTGGGTAGGCCACTTTCAAAGACTTGGAAAGAAAGACGTTGGGATAATCACACACACACACACACACACACACACACACACACACACACACAATTAAATACTTTAAAATAAGCTTTTCTCAGAAACAACCTTTAGCTCTTCGATAAACAGAGGCTTCTGGGTATGGCTTACAACTGGGTGGCAGGTCAGGGAGGGAAGGGTTCCAAAGCAGAAGGCTTTCTGAAAACATAATTATACACACTGCATATAACAAAAGGAAAATGACTCTTCAGGTAGCAAGTCCTCCGGAATGTGGGTGCTATTCTTTGCATTTTTCTAGGGCTAATTAGAGAGAGCTGGGAAACATACAATGCTGCCCACAGCCTTGCCAACCCATTGTAGGCACTTCCAATTTCAGATAAATGAAGCCCTTGGTTACCACCCTCAGCTTGTCTTGGAACAGCCATTGTATTATCAGAATAGATGAGCAAAAATCATAGCCTTCAGAATATCTCTAAAGGGTACCTTTCTCTATGGTCAGGTACAAATACAAATCACGTCACTGTGTTAATAAAACAACTCCCAAATTTACTTTGCCCTTAGAATCTTCCATCTTAAAAACGTAATTTCTTTTTTCTTTTCATGCATTATCACATAAAATGTGAGATATTACTGCACTGTGTGACTTAATTAGAGCATTGACAGTTCCATGAGTATGTCACTATAGAACTCAAATACCTGTATCAGTTTACATCTTTTTAGCAAATACTATGTGTATGTACATTTCTGCTCATATGAATGCATGTAAATCAATTTAACAGTTGTCTGCTAGTAGGTCAGCCAACACCTTTACAACACAAATAAATTTGATAAAAACTGTTTTATCAAACAGATCATAATGCTTTTCTGGAAAAAAAACTCAATAAGACAGTGCATGGTTAGAATAGTAACTTCTAGGGGCCAGAGAGGGATGATTCAAATTAAGAGTATTTGCAGGTCTCTCAGAAGACAAAGTTTTTTAATTCTTACTATCTACATGACTTGTTTCCTCGTCCTTCTAATGGACATAATAAGATCACCATCTCACAAGATTGTTCCAAAGATAATCTGAATTAAGACATGCAGAAGGACTGGGAAGATGATGGGTCGGAGGGGAACATACTTGGTGTGAGGGCTTGAGTTCAATCCCTCTCCACCTCCCAAACCAATTAGCAAGCCAGACGTGGTTCCCACTTGTAAGCCGAGCACTGCGAGGAGTTGGGGAGGTTACCAGACCCCAGAGGCCAACCAGTCCAGCTGAAAACTAAGCTCTCAGTTCATTCTGACACCCTGACTTAGAAAATAAGGTAGTGAAGCAATTGAGGATAAAGTCCTGCTGTCAACCTTTGGCCTCCACACGTGCCCACATCCTTACATACATGTACATGCACACATACACCCTACACATATGAACACACATACACAAAAGACAAGCAACCTTTTTAGTACAGTGCTGAACACATAGGAAGAACTTAATACTTATTGGCTTGGTGGTAAAGGTGTTGATGGCTCCTTTTCCTAATGCTGGGCTCACTAGCTAGTCAGTTTGAGGAAACTGACTACCATTTCTTTCTTTAAGTAAGTTTCTGAGTTACCAAGACTTTATCCTTTAGGGGCTCTTCAAGACTCAACTCTGTCAGTTTTTGTAGCAAAAAAATACATTAAGATTTCCCTTTGCAGATGTGGTTGTTGCACGATTTTTTGTTTTCCTTTTGATACTGATATTAATGTAGTAAGAAGCTGGCTGACTCATTTACAGTGACCATTTCTCTTTCTCTCTCTTGTTTTTAAATTTTATTTTGAGTTCACATGTGTTCACTTCTATCTAAAAATCAAACATGTCCCCCAAATTCTACGAATGTTACCAAATTTACAGGCTTACCTGAAGAGATTCCTGTGATCAAAAGTTCAGAGTTACTTTAAATAATGCACGATTTAATCAAGTAGCTCAAACTTGCTAACATTTAATTGGTACGGGGAGAAAAGCTTTGTGTTACTCCAAACTGTGATGTGTGTAGGTCATTTCCTTGTTCTCCCTAAGCTTTTAACAAATGCAAAAATGCCACACACAATTAAATAAGCCTGGCAAGCCAAACGAACTGCTGAGTGCATTATAAATAGCAACAAAAATTATACTTCAGATGTTAACTGGTTTGTCCTGATTTAATGACGACTTACATCATTTGACAGATGAGATAAGACCTTCACCTTTAGCCTTTTCCTCCAAACGTCTAGCGGTGGAAATGTGTTCTTTACCATCTGGTGTCTTGCTTCTGAAGTGCCTGGGTGATCTTCGCCTCATTTCAAGCAGTCAGGGCTCCTGGGCCAAAAAGTCACTCCCCTCCCCTTGCTGTCTTGATTGGCAGGAAGAAGTCTAAGAACGGATGAACGATGAAGACTCAGCTCTTGCTCTGCAGAACCTTCTAGGTCAAGTTGGACTCCTGGTCTTAGTCTGTGTTGCAGACAGATTGCTGCTATCGAAGCGGCTTTTTCTTTTGTACTTCCATTCTTGAGGACACAGTCCCTGCACTTTTTAGGAAGTGTGAATCTCCACAGTTGTTTGGCACTCTTTCCAAGATGACAATGATGTTAGCACCTTTCATCTTCAGATACAGTTGAAGAATAAAGCTGAGAGTGGTGTGCAGGGAAGTGGGGCTCTTTATTGTTTATTGTGTTATGCTAAGCAAAATGAGCCCCCTACACACACACACACACACACACACACACACACACACTTGTACTATATGAGAGAAGAGAATCAGTAAGTAAATGGACGAAGAGGAAAAACCAAGGGCCAGCCAGAGCACTGCGAATTACAAATGCGAACAGTTTCTTGGAAGAATTTGGATGGACAGAGCCTCTCTCCCAAGATTTCATATGTTGAAATCCAAGCCCGGAACTGCCGATGATAGTACTAGACGGTGGAGCCTTGCGGAGATAATAAGACCCGAGTGTGGACTCCTCAGAAATGGGAATATGCTTTTCACAACAGAAGCCTGAGAAAGAACTTGCTGTCTTTCTGCCATGTGAGGACACAAGAAGTTAGCCTTCTGCAATCAAAAGAGGAACCTCACTAGAATCCATCACTACCGGCATCTTGATACTTGATGTCCAACCTCCAGATCTGTGAGAAATCAGATGTTGGCTGCTTTTATGTCACTCGGCTTCTGGTACTGCCTTACAGGAAGCCAGAACTAGGTCAATCAGTATGATTTTAAAGGTGATATTCAGGGAAAATGTTAGACATAAAATTCAAAAGATGAGCAAGTAACTCTAGAGTATAAAAGTGTCAGTGGTTTAGTAGATTTTAATGGTACAGGAGTAACAGAGGTCCCAACATCAAGGATCACCTCACTGCTGTATGCATTCATAGAATAATTAAGAGTAAACATTTGTTGTAGAATATTGTTTTAAGGTGTGTCACATTTGTTTATGCTGTGGAACATTTGTTTCAATGATGCAAAGTTGTAAAGCATTCTTTTATGCTTCATCTGCTTAACTCTGTGATGCTGTGATTCTTTGCCTGTGTAAAGCACCTGATGGTCCTAATAAAGAGCTGAAAGGCCAGTAGTGAGGCAGGAGCAAGGATAGGAGAAAGGGGCTGGGGCAAAAAGAATAAAGACAAGGAGAAATCAGGGATCAGAGAAGGAAGAGGAGGAGAGAGAAGGAACAAGAAGAGTCAACTGCCCATCTACACAACAAGCAAAGGAGTAAGAAAAAAAGAAAAGTTAGATAGAAACAGAGAAATGTAAACTCCCAGAGGCAAAAGACAGATGGGATAATTTAAGAAAAGCTGGCTAGAAAGAAAGCAAGCTAAAGCCAGGCATCTATAAGAAATAAGAGATCTCTCTGTGTGTGACTTGTTTGGGAGCTGGGGGACAAGGCCCCTGCAAAAGCCAAAAGTGCAAGGGGTTAAAAACAAACAACAAATATTTATCAGTGGGAAGGTGGAGCATGGTCATTCCGCCAATAGGAGATCTGAGGGTTTGAAAGATCACTCAGACTCCAACCAGCTTCACTTCCTTCTTAAATTAATCAATTTATTTTACATCCCCTGACCACAGTTTCTCCACCCTCCTCTCCTTTTCTATTCAGAAAAGGGAAGGCGTCCCACAGATATAAAAAACAGCGTATCAAGTTGCAGTAAGACTAAGCACTTTGCTTTGTATTTAGGCTAGGCATAGCAAGTCAGTATGAGAACTAGGGTCCCAAGGCCAGCAAAGGACTCAGAGACAAAGTTTCACTTCTTCATAATTTTCCTCCTTTGGCTGATACTCGTAAGATGACTAAAGACACATGATAAACAAGGAAGTACAAATAAATACATTTCAACCATTGACGTGAACCTAGACAGCCGAGGCCCTGTGATGTACAATCATCTTCTCACTATACATCTCCACGTCTAGCCATCTGTCAGCTACCTAGTTCCTAATGCAGAAAGCTTGGGACCAGTTTCTTAGAGTGCATTGGTAAAAGTTTGTAATTTTAAAATGTCCTCCCGTTTTAACAGATCCTGCAAGGGAATAGGTCCACTGTATGAATCACTAGTGGAATTGTGTGTAGCAAGTGCTTGACACGAAGTATTCCAAACAGTCTGGGGCGATGACTCAGTTGGTGAAGTGCTTGCCACACAAGCACGAGAACCCAGGTTTGGATACCCAGCACTCACGTAAAAAGCTGGGCTGGCACCAACAGACACTTCTAATGCCAGGGCTAGGGCAGGGCAAGATAACAGGACTCCCTGGGTTTGTTGGCCAGAAAGTCTAGGTGAATCGGGGAGTTTCAGTTTTGGTGAGAGAATTTGCCACAAAAACCTAAGGTGGAGGGTGCTGGAGAGATGGTTCAGTGGTGGTGAAGATCACTGAGGATCCAGGATCAAGTCCAACACCCCATGATATCCCACGTGGTAACTCACAACTGTCTCTCTCTTTCTCTTGGTTTTTGTTTTGTTATCTCTTCTATTTCTGGACACAGGGTGTACCCTGTGTAGCCCTGGCTGTCCTAGAATTCACTCTGTAGACCTCGAATTCATAGATTGACCAGTCTCTCTACCTCCCTACTGCTGGGATTAAAGGCCTGGGCCACCATAGCCCGGCACACAAGGGTCTCTAATTCCAGATCTAGGGGATGTGATGCCCTCTTCTGGCCTCCACAGGTACCAGGCACACAAGTGGTGCAGGCAAAACATCCATACACACAAAATGATCATTAGAAAAAAATTTTTTTTAAAAGAAATTAGGTGGATCAGCAATGAGAAGTCACGTGGGTTGACCTCTGATACACACACACACACACACACACACACACCCTCGTACTCATGAACACCTACATACAAGAAAGGAAGAAGTAGTACAGATAACTTTATCTTCCTGGAACTGACAAATCTGTGAGATGTGACCAGCTGTGTGTTTAAACATGATTGGTTACATAGGTGTGCAGATGGAGTCAGAGGCAAGCACTCTACAGTGACGTGCCAGAAAGTGTATTTTGTACTCCTCAGACCCAAGTCTAGTTCAGAGTTTATCAGCTTGAGACGAATATGGGTTGGGCATGGTGAGATGGCTCAGAAATCAAGGACACTTACTGCTCTTCCGGAGGACCCAAGTTCAGCTGCCACCACCCACACATGGTGGCTCACAACCATCTCCAGCTCCAGTTTCAGAGGGTCTAACTGTCTCTTTTGACTTCCATGGGCAAAACACACATGCACTTAAAATAAATACAAATTTGTTAAAACAACAAACTATGAATGGTTGGCAGAGCGTTTAAAAGAAACTTTAAAGCCAGATAAAATCGTAAACACATTTACAAGTGTAACTATCTTATCGTAATGTTTCAATAAATAGTATGTCCCTGATTGTCACACAAGTTCACACATTCACAACTACCGGGACAGAGTATTAAATGTTGGCAAAGTGCTTGTGTAAAATATTAGTTAAAATTTATTCCCTTTCAAATAATGTGTCTCATAAAATTATATTCTGCATGTTTTATTTTCAGCCTTTGATCATTTAAAACTCCATTTTATTTGCAAGAAAAATGCCTATAAATGAAATTAACTGAAAAAGGCAAAGAAACAAGAATATACAATTGATACTAAAAGGGAGAAAGATAAATAAAAAACCACTAATATGTAAAAACATATAAAAAACACTCAAGTCAGTCTCAAGAGCCCTGCTCTCCGACGGCAAATGTTGTTAAACATTGGAACACGTTGCTAAGGGAGATAGGGAATCTCCCTTTCCCAGAAGTCTTTAAAAATAGGCTCACATCTGTTTGGATGGGATCCTGGTGGAAAGATCTGGTTAGGCGTCTCCTTGAGGAACCCTGTCCACTGGGCAGTCTCCCTTCAGACTGTGCACAACACAACTTCAGGTCACCTGGAAAACTGAAGACAGCACTGTCACTGTCTTACAACATCCTTTCCATCGCTCTTTCTGAAGCTTAGGCAGGTAATGGAATTACTCAGGCTATGTGGACAATAATGGACAGCAAAAGCTAAATCTTACCCATTTGCAAAATTTTCCCCAAATATTAAGAAACCAGAAAGGAACCAAGTTTATGTTTTTACAAGAAAGCTGAAAATAAGGCAGTGTAGAGAATCTGTGTGTGTGTGTGTGTGTGTGTGTGTGTGTGTGTTTCTTTTGAATCACTGTTTCATATATCTCAGCTTTGAAGGAAGCTGACCTTCCGATACCCCAGCCCCCACATCCAGAGAGCTAGGACTAAAGTTGTGTATCACATCTGGTTGTGTGTGCTGCTGTGGAACCAAACCCAAGGCTCCATGTATCTTAGGAGAGCATCCTATCAACCCCAACCCCCCTCACTTTGTCCTTCAGGAAGACAGTCTAAACATGAAGTCCCAAGCCACTGGGGCTTTACACTAGTGTCGTTTTGAAAATGTTGTTTAAAACGGAAGGAGAAAAAGAAAAAAAAAAGCTAACAAAGTCTGTGGTAGTGAATATCACACCAAGTTATGTTTTAAAATTCTAGTACCAGAAAATCACAAATTGAGGGGTGAAACATATTTTATTGATTGTTTGATCTGCATTTTTGTTCTTCATTTTAATATCACATATCAATACTATTTTTCTATTTTTTTTATACAAAGTATACAAAGAAAAGAGTAACCTAGTCACAGTCTTCCCTCTGGTAGAATTTATTTCTCTGTTTTAAAAAGATGTGTTTCTTCCTTTTGGTTTCCAGTCTAGTCACAGTTATAGCATTGCATTTTCAGGACTTTTGCTAAATGAGGGGAAACCTCTGTCATCTTTCTTTCATACATGATTGACCAAGCTGCTGAGATTTCAGGCCACTGCAAAATCCTTGTAGGTGTCCTATTTAGGACTGAGCATTCCATAGTCTCTTATTTTCTGCACCCTGACTAGTTATGGATCTCTATGTAACTACCATCTAAAAAAAAAAAACCAACAAACCAAAGCTTCTCTGATGAGGGCTGTCAGACACACTAATCAATGGGTTTAGTGGTAAGTCATGAATTGGTTTAATACTGCATTTATTTAGCAGAATAATAGTAGTATGCTTTCCCCCAGGCCTATGACGTATTTTTCCAAAGGTTCTTGGTCCCAACATTGGTACAATTATGGGTTGCAATTTAGGGAGTGAGCCTAAGATCAAAGCATAAGTAGTTGGTTACTCTGATGACATTCCTGACAGTACTGCATGGCATGTCTTGCCTGTCATTATTGTCACTCACGTGGTTCACAACTGAGCAAGAAAATCGGTGAATACTTTTCTCTTCAGCACCTTACAGCATGATACAAGCTAACCGATAGGGACAAAGCTTCCAGGTGACCACCTGCTAGATTTCCCTGTGTTCTATAACTCAAGTATATTCAAACATAAGTTCTTCCCAGCAAGTTCTGTAGGGGAATCAAGGGCACCGCCAATAAACTGTAATGTCTGGGGGCTCGTCTATGGGACCTCACTGGCCAACAGCTCCAGGAGAGCTGACCCATTTTTGGCATGGGGATTTTTATTTACTAACTTGTGGGGTCCAATTGGGCATCACTGCCTCTTTATAGGGGAACTCCATAAATATTTTTATATGTGTATATGTATATATTTTAGGAAGCATCAGCAGTAGTAGAATCCATATGAATTTTAAAAATGTTTTTAGAGTTAGTTATCCCTTCCAGTATTCCCTTCCTATTTTTCCCTTCCTACTTTTCTTCCCAGTTAACTCTTTCTGGTCCATTACCCCCCCCCCCTCTCCTTACACCTTTATTCTATTATGTTCTCTCCTCCCTTGAAATCTCATTCATAGCCCCTTACTAATTCCCTGAATATAAATATTCCAAATAAAACATGCATATCTGAGAATATAAAGTTAACATCCACAAATGAAAGGAAGCATACAATTTTTGTTTTTTGTGGATAAAGTTTACCTCATTCAGAATGGTGTTTCCAGATCCATCCATTTAATGTCAAATTTCATAATTTTATTTGTCTTAACAGCTATACGATATTTTAGTGTATTAATACACCATATTTCCATTATCCATTCATCAGTTAGTAGGCATCTAAGCTGTTTCCATTTCCTAGGAATTGAGAACAAAACAGCAATAAATGTGGATAAGCAGGGATCTTTATACTAGGAGCTAGGGTTCTTCGGATATCCTGACATGGCAGACATGAATAGCAACAATCAATAAATAATATCCCATGGAACTATAAAGCCTCTTTACAACAAAGGACACCATCATTTGAGTGAAGCGGCAGCACACAAACCAGCAACAATTATTCATGAGCTACACATATGGCAGAGACTTAGTAACTAGAGTGTGCAAAGAACTCAGAAGACTAAGCACCGAGGAAACAAACAACCCAATTAAAACATGGGGCATGGGACTAGATAGAGAGTCCTTAAATGGAATACGCATGGTTAAGGAACATATTTTAAAGGCTCCTCACCCTCAGCTACCACGGAAATGTAGGTTAAGTAAGACTTACTGCTTTGAGATGCCATCTTATCCCAATCTGCATGGCTAAGATCACAAATACAAATGACACCCGATGCTGAAATGAATGTAGGGAACGAGGAAGAATTATTCGCGGCCAGTGGGAGTGCAAATTGGTGTAGCCACTAGGAAATCAGTGCATGGGGGGGTTCCTCAAAAATGCTAGAAATAGATCTACCACATGAGTCGGCTCTGCCGCTCTTGGGCATATACTCATAGTAAATTTTCATAAGTGTGACTAATTTAAAGTACTCTCCTCCAGCTGATGATATCAGTTAACCAGGTTGTTGTTGACATCATTGCTGAATATTCTGTTAGCTTCATTTTTATCTATCAGTGTTAGGATTGTATACCAAATTTGTGAGAAGTAAAACAAATATTTCCAGTGAGTTCTTGTGATATACTTAAGTGAATGATCTCAGTAAAGAGTATCCAGTCCATAGCTGTTCCTCTCATGAGTTATTACCTGTTCTACAATCTGAAAATGCTTCTGTTATAATGTGCATACTCCCGTCAGAATAATATCCACACAAGTTAGCACAAAGTGTTTATGGCTGATTCACTTTTTGAATAACATTTTAATACTTTGCTCACTTCTCTTCCACGCATTTGGATTTTAGAGTTGTGAAGCAGTGTGTAGTTCTAAAGTCTTCAGTTGTATCAGCTAAGCCATAGCAAACCATGCTGCTAGCTTTAGGTTCTTGAAAACAACATTCGTGCTAGTGTTTTTAAAAAATGAGGCAGAACTTACAGTTAATAAAATGCACACAGTCATAGCGTTCAGCTTGTTGAGTTCTGAACAAGACCTTGTAACCATCCCTGAAAGCAAGGTGGAGCAATGTAGAAAAGTCCGCCTACAGAGCACGTTTCCCCAGACACTTCCATTTGTCCAGTTCCTTCTTCATCTGCCCCACATCCTGAGTGGCCACTTCATGATTTCTGTCACGATAAAACATTTTCCCTATTCTTAGACTTCAGATTAGTGGAATTCTGCAGTAAACAATCACTTGTGTGCATGTTTAGAATGATGGGAGGAACAAACGTGCTGTTGTGTATATTGGTCATTCTCTCTGTTTTATTACTAAGTCTAATTGCGTTGTATAAACAGGCTACAATTTGTGTATCCAGTCTTCTATTGATGGGCATTTGTGTTCTTTCTATTTGGGGCTATTATAAACAACACAATTTTGAACATCTTTTGTGTAAATCTCTGTGTGGAGATGTGTATTTATTTCTCTTGGGTAAGTACTTGAAAATATAATTGTCCATCATAGGATAGACACATATTGAAGTTTGTTCAAAGCAAGGTCTTTGCGTTTTAATACCCCATCTATAAGTAAAACACAGAACCAAAGCAGCATCAATTCTTGTATAGTACTGAGAGTGGCCAATGAATTAGAGTTCCACAAAAATCATGTTAGGGGCTGGGACTGTAGCCCAGTGATAGGGCATTTGCTTGGTATAGATAACAATGTCCCTTTAATATCTCTCTCTCTCTCTCTCTCTCTCTCTCTCTCTCTCTCTCTCTCTCTCTTGCTCTCGCTCTTCTTTCTGACCTATTCTGAAGTCCTGAAGAATGCCCTACAATTCCTACTCATCTCTGAATGATGTATGGCTGCCTCTTCTCGTCCCTTTCCTACAAACCCTTTTTCTAGCCGGCTGCTGTTCTTACCACCTTCACCTGCCCTATCCAGTCTTGAAGCTTGACCTAGTCATTTTCCTCTTTAGAAGACTTTCATACAACCTTCTTCTGACCCCCATCAACCTGAATTCAGTGTTTCATTTCTGTGTCACCAGAGAAACCTGTGTTTTCCCCTAATATTGTTTGATTATTTGTCTATGTGCTTCACTGGGCTCTCTATAAAATCTTTTTATTTTTATGTATACAAGTGCTTTGCATGCATGCCAAGGTCAGAAGAGAGCACTGTATCCCTTAGAAGTGGAGTCACAGATGGTTCAAAGAAAGCCCACAGCTATGTGGGTGCTGCGAATTGAACCTGAGTCCTCTGCAAGAGCAACAAGTGCTCTTAACCACTAAGTCAACAGCCCGCTCTCATTGGACTCTGATACAGGTTTCTCAAAGAATTCTTGACTTTGAGTAGGTACTTAACAAATGTCAGTCAAATCAAAGAGTGAATACTTGAGAAGATTTGATATCATTGTTAAAGAATAGGAGAAGTTTCTTTTTATACTTCACATTTCTCGGGTGAAAATAGTCTACTGCAAAACCTGTCTGGAGTTCAGGTTCTGGGTTTATGGCCAGGAGGTGGGGTGGGTCTTGTAGTCTAGTGGCCATGTTTGTAAGCTTGGAATTCAGTGAGAACAACTGAGGAAATGATGCCGTTTTCAAAACTACTAGAGAGACTGAAAGGAGATCAGTGGAGCACAGGGTGGCTGCGGAGAGACAAAAGAAGGGTTTGGTGCATCTGGTCTCGGAACTTCTAGCTCTTCCTCTCTCTCTACCCAGTGATCTCTGGCTAAGTACTTAGCCTTGGGCAGAATCCTCTTATTGGTTCCCTGACCCATAGGATTAATGACGTCACAGGAGCAAAGGTCAAGAGGAGACCACTGACGTTACTCTACGTTACTCTACCTTCTTTCCCACTGATCAAAGCGGTAACCTGGAGGTTAGCAGTGTCTTCAAAGACACAGGGGGAATGATTGCTCCCCCATTCCTGTGTAATTCACCTTTGTGACTTCCACAAGATAACAGACGGAAGTAGAACACAGAGGATTTCCGTGAACCCCTGGAACCATAACCAAGTGATAGTCTCGATCGTAACCGCCCTGCAGCGACTGATAGCGCTCTTCAGACAGATTATTGTGGCCTCTGACACTTGATATGCAGCTATTGATCTGGTGCATGCCTTCTAAGCTCCATTAGGAAGCATGACTCATGCCGAGTTCACCTGGATCGCTGACCAGGCGTTCTTTTCACTTGCTTCCGTTTTATCTTGAGCTTTTTCTCTTCATCCGCTTTCATTTTCTTCATCCTTCCATTCCTTTGATCACCCTCCAGGTACTTCCAACTTAGAAAGTTGGCCTATGGCCTAGACCTGGCCAATACAATCTCACATCTACAGGGATTCAAAGAAAAACAGGAAAATCCAAGTCATGCTCACTGGGGTTATTTCCAATCAATTATCCTACAGTTCTGATCATGGCTGTGAAATCGAAATTTATTTTTGGTGCTTTTTCTGACTCACTTAGATGTAAGCCAGGAGTTAACTAAAGCTCTTCTTAGCCCTTATGAGAATCTAGCAGAGACTGTGGCCCAACCAAAGAGACCAGAGCCTTGCACACAGAGTGACTGAATCTCAGTGACCCACTCGGTTTAGAAGACAGATCAGTTCCCCTGGTCCCAGATTCCTAACCTAAGTGCAGTCCTTCCTGTGCCTTCATTTTTTACCACTTTGTGTTCAGTGTCCTTAATTTTCATGAGTTCTAGGATTTTTTAATTGGGTTTTTACTGTTTTCCCTATTTTTAAAGGAAGACAAAAGAACTAGGTTAAACTGGGCTTAGAGAGTTTATGCAGCTTACTATATAGGTGTAGCTTTTCTACTTTGCTTCTCTGTTGTATTAAAATACTGGCCAGAAACAACATGGGGAGGAAAGGGTTTATTTGGCTTCCACATTCACGTCATAGGACATGACTGAGGGAAGCCAAGGCAGGAAGCTGCTGACTGGCTTACTCCTCATGGCTTGCTCAGCCTGCTTTCTTATACCGCCCAGGATCATCCACCCAGGGGTGACACAGCTCAAAGTGAGCTCAGCCATCCCACATCAGGCATTAATAATACTTTTTCAAAAAGAGGTCTACGGATATGCCTGCAGGACAATCTAATAGAAGCAATTCTTCAATGAAGAGTCTTTCTTCACAGCTGACTTGAACTTGTGTCAAATTGACAAAAGTTCCCGGAGTTTACTTCCCTCTTAGTTTGAGAGATAAGGTAAGGAAGGAAGAAGAAATTACAATATACAGTCCTTTAGTTATATTTCATTTAATTAGGGTTCTTGGGTTTTAAAGCACTGTTCTTTTTAAATAAGACTCACAGAAAGAATTTTTTTCAGGGTAGAAAATTAAAACACTGTATCCAGAACATTCAGCCCTCCCAGGATTTATTGGCAGTTGTTTTGTAGATTTTATTATTATAAATATGAGTAGCTAAGGCATTCTCAAGAAACAAATAGTAGATTTAAGTGCCTTATGAACCAAAGGATGAAGGACCCAGCTGCTGTTCTGTGTTTGAAAGGCAGTTTTTCTATACTTGAGCCCAGGACTGCTCTAAAAATCAATAGAGAAGCCTCGTGATACTCAAATGTGTGCTACTTATGAAATCTAGTGGTTTTGGAAAAAATACATGTATGTACTGTATACTTCAAAATAACCAAATAACAGTATTCTTAATGGGAAAAAAATCCCATTTTTTTTCCTGGAACTGTGAATGGAAAACTCAACTGCATACCATTCTGTTTCAAGGACCTGTAATCTTAGACCATTGAAGAGTTCCCCTTTCCAAGGAATGTTTCTCGGTGTGGTTTCTAAACCTCCTGATTCTGTGTAAAACTTCAGCACATCCTGGGAAGCATAGCAGAAACGGCAGTCTTTGCCACTTTTCATGCCTGACACTGACTTCTTTTGTTTTTAACCAATCCTGTTTGCTTCATTTGAATTTGCAGTAACTGTCAGAGCAAAACAGTTAAATTGGTCTTAGCAGCTCAAGCCTGTAAAACCAGCTACTTGGGAAGCAGAGGCAGGAGGAGTTCAAGTCCAAGGCCTGCCTTGGCTATAGTGTGATTTCAAATCTAACCTGAACAATTTAATGAGACACTGTCTCAAAACTGTAAAAACAGTCTCGGGGCGGGGATGGGGGGATATCGTTAGTGGCAGAACATTTGCTTAGAATTTGGAGGCCCAGGGTTAATCCCCTGTACTGCAAAAGGAAAAACCAATACATGGAAATAAAACATAGAAAGTCTCCAGGGTGATAAGGATTTTCCATTTTGTTTCTTTTATTCTTTAAAATTACAATACAATTGCATCAGTTCTCCCTTCCATCCCTTCCTGCAAAATTCTCTCATTTAACCTTATTGGCTCTTTTAAATTCATGACTCCCCACCCCTAATTGTTATCTCTCTCTCTCTCTCTCACACACACACACACATACACACACACACACACATACACACACACACACACACTCCCAAATACACAGGTACAACCTGTTCAGCCTGGGCAATGTCACCTGTATGTATGTTTTCAGGGCTGATCATTTGGTACTGGATACCAGCTGGTGCCCCCTTCCTTGCAGAAGAGGATCTCTCTCACTCCCAGCATTCATTAGTTGCTTGTAGTTCTTTGTGTGTTGAGGCCTTCTGGGCTCCCCTGTACCCCTTCGCATCCAATGTTAGCCTGCCTATTGTTATTGTCCTTGGTCAGCTCATGATTAAGCAGTCATGTTGGTGAGACTTCATGGGTGTAGCTTTTGACACTACTAGGAGGCACAATCTCACCGAAAGCTCCCCCTTTTTTTTCTGGCTCTTAGACTCTTTCCTCCCCGTCTTCTGCCATGTTCCCTTAGCCTTAGGTACAGGACTTGTAATATAGATGTATCAGTTGGGACTGGACTCCACAAATCTGCATTTTGATCACTTGTAGTTTTCTATAATGGTATCTAATGTGAAGAGGTGTTCCTTCGTGCAGACTAAGGACTGCACATATCTGTGGACACAGGATAAATGATATTCAAAGAAACATGAAGGTGAACTTTGCTTTAGACCCAGCCATAGGCGCTACATAAGCATGTATCCATCCAAATCTTCAGGATGCCAATGCTCTACTGCATTCCCTTAAAGACAATAGTGGGGCTGGGCGTGTAACTCAGTTGCACAAAGCCCTTGGTTCAACCAAAACAACAACAAAAACAACAAAAACAGGGCATGGTGGGACACACCTGTTATCCCAGCACTCTAGAAGCAGAGGCAAAAGAATCAGAAGTTCAAGGTTATCCTCGGCTACCTTGTAAGTTCTAAGTCAGCCTGAGCTATGTGAGACCCTATCCCACTACCCCAAAATATGACAGGAAGCAATAGTTGATCATGTTAATGAAATACCATAACAGTCTATGTGATGCTCATCATGACAAGATTATCTACCAGTTGCCAGCCTCCCCCTTTCCATATCTCTGAAGGACAGCTTATGTGACTATGTGGCCCAAGCAGGGCCACATATAAGATATAGAAAGTTGTGACCCTGACTGAGTAGGTCACAGTGAGAAGGTGACACTGATGTACAACAGAGGAATCATCTTCCTCTCCAAGCCTCCGTTTCTTTCACTGTAATAGACGCAGCAATGCCTCTCCCATAGAGATATGTGAAGATCTGAGAGTTCAATGTTATTTTAGCCTTTATCTGTTGGTTATTTAGTCAGCATTTAAAAACGATGATGCCTCTTCCATGGGACTGGAGAGATGGCTCAGTGCTTAAGGACCCTTGCTGCTCTTTCAGAGAACCTGAGCTCAGTTTCCAGCACCCACATAAGTGGCTCCCTACTGCCTATAACTCCAGTTTTGAGGGACCTGATGCCTCTTCCAGCCTCCGGAGACACCTGCACACATGTGATAGTCACTCACACAGGCACATAAATAAAACATAAATAAAAAGAAAAAACCTTAAAACCCTAGAATTCCCCAGTTCTTAACCACCCCCCTTTCATGAGAATTATGGAAATATATTCAGAATCCAAGAACTGCCACAGCTATGGTCACAGAAACAAACAAACAAACTCCACAAACTCCGTGAACAACTGAAGTCAAATTGCCATTGTTTATTCAAATGGAAAAATTAAGAGTGATGAAAAATCCCTGTCCAATAACTGAAGATGTTAGAAGTGATTTCCATGGCAAAACACCTGAAACTTCATTGCTCGTGTTAAGCCAGATCATGGAGTCTCCCAAAAACCAACAAGGAGACTGAGTTGTGTATGCAAAGGCAAAGAACCTTTATTCAAGTTTGAACTGGACTCTCTGTGTGTCCAACATATTGGCATGATCAGAGAGCCTCTAGTTCTAGGTTTTTTTTTATCACAGCAGAAATTGTGTTGAAGGATTTAGAAGGTTTAGGACCCCTGCCTGTCTGACATTTATCTGGGGGTGTCCTGGTAAAAAGGGGATGGGTGTGTGCTGGGTTAAGGGACATCAAATGATCCTATCTACAGTGGTTGGAATGGTAAGTATTTCCTTTGGAACATTAGGGACTTTCCCCTTGGATGGTTCATTCCTGGGTAGTGCCTGGGTGGTCTCTGTTGAGTCCGCCATGGCTGAGCCCTATACCCTGCTACCATGATTTGTTTAAAACATTTTTAAAAGATTTGTTTATCCATATAGGCATCCTCCTGAATATTAACCTAGAGACCCACATTGGAGCACCGGACTGAAATCTCAAGGTCCAAAGCAGGAGCAGAAAAAGAGAGAGCACGAGTAAGGAACTCAGGACCGTGAGGGGTGCACCCGCACACTGAGACAATGGGGATGTTCTTTTGGGAACTCACCAAGGCCAGCTGGCCTGGGTCTGAAAAAGCATGGGATAAAACCGAACTCGCTGAACATAGGAGACAATGAGGAATACTGAGGACTCAAGAACAATGGCATTGGGTTTTTGATCCTACTGCACGTACTGGCTTTGGGGGAGCCTAGGTAGTTTGGATGCTCACCTTACTAGACCTGGATGGAGATGGGTGGTCTTTGGACTTCCCACAGGGCAGGGAACCCTGATTGCTCTTTGGGCTGATGAGGGAGGGGGACTTGATTGGGGGAGGGGGATGGAAATGGGAGGCGGTGGCGGGGAGGAGGCAGAGATCTTTAATAAATAAATAAAAGGATTTGTTTATTTAATTTATCCCTATGTGTGTTTTCCTTGTGTGTGCCTGGTGTCTATGGAGGTCAGGAGAGGGAGTTGAATCCCCTAGATGTGGAGTTATAGACAGTTGTAACTGTCATGTGGATTCTAGGAACTGAACCCATGTCCTCTGCAAGAGCAATAAGTACTAAGTGCTCTTAGCTTATAAACTATCTCTCTAGCCCCTGCCATGTTTCATGTGGTGTTTTAAGAACACTGGATCCTTCTTCATCTTTATTTTCACCTCATCCCAGCGTCTTTGGGTGGGATCAGCTCCTTGCTTCTACCCTTGTGGTTTCCTCCCTGAGTCCTTGAAGATGCCAGACAAATCAGCACAAGGATAATTACTGCACCAGCCAACCATAGGAGAATCAAGTCATAAAACGAGAAAATACAAACGTAAGATGTAATTGCCCTTCACCATTTTGCCTCAGTCCTTGGCTATCATCCTAATTCTCTTTACCCTCTTCCTTACGTCTTTGTATTTCAAGCAAGTTAATTTGTATTCATTTACAATTAGTGAAATCCCAAGGGATTTATTTTGGGGCCCGGGCCTCACAAAATTTGAGGATGGCATTTTTATTAGCCCTGTGCCTGTTTTCACTCTTTCAACTTCCAATTTACCTCTCCTGATCTTTACAGTTCCTAGACTTTACCCTCATTTCCACAGAAGGGTCATTGCTAAGAGATTAGCAGTCACTCCTGACTGCCATTGTAGGTAGACTCAACCAAAAACACAGATATGTTCACAGGGCATGGGAGGAAAGTGTTTGCAGTATCCCTCAGATAGATCTAAACTCAGGAGGACATGGTCTTTCATTCATTCATGTGAGTATACACACACATGTGCATATACACACACAACAGCAAATGGCACTTCTCAGTCATTAATGAGCAAACACAATCTACACAGGATGCTTGTTCGTTCTGGTCTTAGAACATAGAAAGATTGCAGATGCTACTGCAGCCTATTGACCCTAAGTGTCCAACAATGAGTGGAGAAACTGGAAGGATCTACAAATCAAGGTTCGCAGCCTTTGACTGGCTGCTGTACACAAGACTTCTTAGAGTTTGTTTTGGAAGAACAAGCACTCTGTGTCACTTCTACTATTTTAGTCAAATATGTGAGGCGGGAGTGATTCTTTCTGAAGAAAGATGAGCGAATTGCTGCATTCTATCATGGTTGTTAACATGTGTAGGTGAACAAGCGAATAAATACTTTATTGCTAGAATGAGATAGTCCTATTCATGGTTTGATATTTGCATTTTTTACTTCATAAGCCCAGGAACCAAGTGTTATAAGAATCTAGAATCACACATTCCTTCATCTGGAGAAAGATAGGAAAAGAAAATATATTGTGTTCTCCAGAACTGCAAGCGAGCAGGGTACTACTAAAATAGACGAGGCTAGCCTTGAAGATGTGTTAGCTCTCTGAAGCATGGATAACTCACTTCTGCCTTTAATGACTACCAGCAGAATTCACAAGTGACAATTACTTCATCCTTTGCATGGGTCAGATTTCCATCACTGGGACAAGGCACCTAAGGTAGCGAAGTTTAGTATGGCTCATGGCTTCAGAGATTTGCATCTATGGTAACTTTGTCTTGCTGCTTTGGGCCTACAAAAATATACAACTGCAAGAAGGAGAGAGAAAAAACAGATGAGAGAAAAAGAAAGAGAGAGAGGATAAAGAGATGGAGATAGGGTAGAGAGAGTTGGAGTTAATTTTGCCCTTTAAGAGCTTATCTCCAGTGACCTAAGTTCCAACTTCTTCTCACTAGGGCTCACCTCTGCAAGCTCTTTCCACCTCCCAGTAGAGCCATGGTAATCAAGACTCTTGGGGGTTACTCAATGTACTCTTACCTCACATATTTTAGACTCTTTGTTTAGTATTTGCATTATGCAGTTGTCAGACAAAGCAGCCCAAGACAGGTCGACTAGATAGTCCCAAGGAGTTTTTAGTCGAGAGAGACTCTGTAGAACCAACTCAACCATACCAGTGCTAGATTTGTCTCTACATGCAAATCAGAGTCTGACAGTCTCTAGAGTTGGTTTCATTGGGTTTTTAGAGCTCACACCCAGGATTTGTATGATTTTCCCATGATCTATATACAGGCTCTGAACTTAGATTTGGTTCTATATCTGGTCTGGGAGACCCCTTCCTCAATAGATTTCCTCTTTACTTGCTCAGAATCTGAATAATGAGGGCAGCTCCACTACCTAGAGTTGGTGCGGAGACAGCATATTCAAGAACAGCCAAGGATGAGACTAGCTAGAAATTGGTGAATTGAGTAGAGAAATTGCCTCTGGCGTGAATAATAGTTTGACCCCTGTTTTGGTGCACAGTGGAAAAAAAATACAGGCATCAGGAAAGCAATGGGCCAACTATCAACAAAAAGAGCTGTTTTATTCTTGCAAACGGTATGATTCATGCACAGATGGATTTAGAAACCTTTTCCCAACATGGGTGTAGGGAACAGACACTCATGTGTTCTTGTGTTGAGTGTTAATCACTATAAATTTAGGGAGCCCCACAGAACGATTCTCATATTTTAAAAAGACACTCACTTGGAGTATCCACTTGAAGAAACTCTTTAAAGATACTAATTTTTTAGAGGTTCTTAAAGGGGATGTAGGTTCAGCAGAAAGGCTGGAAACATTTATCTTTATTATTAACAAGAGCTCCCACTAAGTCATGTGACAAACAGGCCAGTTTTGTATGTATATTCTAGCTCACAGAAGAACAAGAATTCAAATAACATTTAGTGGGGTTTTTTTTTGTTTGTTTTTGTTTGTTTGTTTGTTTGGTTTTTTTTTTTTTTTTTGGATTTTTCGAGACAGGGTTTCTCCGTAGCTTTTGGTTCCTGTCCTGGAACTAGCTCTTGTAGACCAGGCTGACCTCCAACTCACAGAGATCCACCTGCCTCTGGCTCCCGAGTGCTGGGATTAAAGGCCATTTAGTATAAGTTTAACAAGAAGTTTGTGGAGTCTACATAAAGGAAATCATGATTTTTTTTTTAAAAAAAATGAGATGTCAAAGTTTTCTATAACTCAAATCTCATTTTATCAACAAATACAATTAGTTGTTTTCCTTAAAATGACAGGTTGGTTTCAGACATCTAAGTGTATATGTCTTCCCCAAATAATCAAAATTCATCAGTTGTTCTTTCAAGCAAAATTCGTACCCCATAAAATTTGGACTTGTTCAGCCTACAATTCAAAAATTCTTGCAAGTATTTCCTCTAGATAACGATACTTCATTATGCAACACAAGCATTTTGTGCATAGCTTCCATTAAGAAAGACACGTTAAATATTAAATAGGGCTGCAGTGGTTAGGGGCACTGGCTGCTCTTTCAGAGGAAACACCCCCATGGTGGCTCACAACTGTCTGTAACTCCAGTTCTGGGCAATCAGTCACCCTTTTCTGACTTTTTTTTTTACTTTCTTTTTATTTATTCTTTGTGTCTTTCACATTATGCCTTCCTATCCCACCCATCTCCCTCCCCCAAAAGAAAAAAAGGGAAGAAGGGAAAAAAAATCTCATTTCGGAAGCTGCAGTGTAACACAGTGAGTCACTTAGTAAACAGCTTTTCCCATGCATTTTTACAATCAGGGGTAGATTGCAAAGAACCACTGGTCTGATTTAAGGAACCTGGTATCTGCTACACCACTGACTCTGGGCGTTCTCTGGGACTCTTCCATTCAGAGTATCTTAGGGTTTTAAAACAATGCAAAGAAGACCAGGCAGTTTATAGAGCAAAAGCTATTTGGCAAACAGGTCTGAAGACATGGAGGCCAAAGAGCAAGGCAAAGGCATCATCCCACGGTAAAGGCCATCATATCACTACATCCTATCATGATGGGAAGGAATGAGCCAGTGAGTCTCTCCTCCCCGAAAACCACCAAAGTCCCACCTTCACACCCTCATATCTAAACAACTCTATATGAATTTGGGAATTATAATTCCAGTGCATGAGCTTCTGCACACATCTCCAAACATGGTGTAGAGTTGCAATTTAATCTCCTCCAGGACAGGAACAAGATGCACCCATGCATCTCATTCATATATATATATATATATATATATATAATTTATTTATTAAAGATTTCTGTCTCCTCCCCGCCACTGCCTCCCATTTTTCTCCCCCTCCCCCAATCAATCCCCCCCCTCTCATCAGCCTGAAGAGCAGTCAGGGTTCCCTGCCCTGTGGGGAGTCCAAGGACCACCCACCTCCATCCAGGTCTAGTAAGGTGAACAACCAAACAGCCTAGGCTCCCACAAAGCCAGTACGTGCAGTAGGAGTGAGAGTCGGTTGGCCGGTGAAGTCCGGGAGATCTCAAGTGTTAAGGCGAGTACAGGCTGCTTTGTAAAACGTCATCTCAAAGCAAATAAATAGCTCATTAATTGCAAAATATGGCATCTCTTGCAGTCTATAGTCATTGCTTTGTTGGTGCACTGTTAATCCCTATGGGGAGAAATAACCTCCAGAAAATAACCGCACTTATTCAGGAAGACTGTGTGACACTATATGACTAGAGATTGAGTGTGATCCCTCACTAGTGATCTTAATCCTCAGTCTACACTCAGAAGCCTTCTGTGTTGGCGAAGGAAAACCGATGCCCTGAAAATTACTTACGATGCCAAAAAGGGTTTGGGAACTGTATATCCGTTCACAGGGAACTACTTAAATACACACTGGGAAAATCGTGCTACATGTGCACAACGGAATACTCTGAAGGACTGAAAGCAATTTTTGTGGCCCAAATCATTAGCCGCTAAGGAAATGCAAATCAAAATGACAATTTGATACCCTTCAATACCCTCCAGGGTACCTATAATAACAGAACAAGTGGAAAAAAGAAAAACTGGAAACACAAATCATGCAGCTACCATGGAACTGTTTTGATAGTCTTCCAAAAGCTCAGCAGAGTTGTCAAGTGAACTTGCAATTCCACTATTAGGCTTATGAAAGCATCTGGGCTCATGAAAGTGTATGCATGTGTCTGAAACAGTACCATTCATGTAGCCGAAAAAGGAAGTGGTAAAAATACCCACCAACTAATATATAGATATTCATTGGGTTATACTAGTATGATAGGACATTATTCACTTACACATAGGGAATGGAAATATTTTAAAAAATTACAGTTGGAATGGATACTGAGGATATTGAACTAAAATTTAAAAAAAGTGTCAAGTACCAGGAGTCACATGTTATACGATGTCATGAAAACCTACCACACATGAAAATGTACATACACTTGGGTTTGTAGTAGTGCTCTGTGACCATTGGCAATCCTTGACATTCTATGGTAATCCTTGGTATTCCCTGGCAATTTTTGGCATTCCCTAGCCATCCTTGGCATGCCCAGGCTTGTGGCTGAATTACTCCAGTCCTGCATCTGTTTATATCAGCTGGTCTCCTCTGTATCATCTCGTCTCTCACATGCTGCTGATACAGGCCCAGTATGATCAAGAATTCTCTCTCTTAATGTCCTTAATCTAACCTGAAGATCTATTTTTTCTGGATAGTCGCACTCAGGCCTCCAGCGGACATGTTTGGTAGCATATCATCCATTATGCTATAGACCCACACTCAAATCTTTTAACAGATAGGTTTGGAAGGTATGAGCTCAAAAGGTGACTATTTCACATGCTTTACTATATTTTAAAATGATCAATTATTATTTTCCTCAGAGCAAACAGGAAATACATTGATGCTAACTAGTTTACTCAGAGGTTAAATAAAATGGCATTTTCAAACACTGTTGGTAAAACTTCCTTTGATGCTGTCTTTCAGGGCTATTTGGCAATTTAATTATGAAAATATTTTTGTCCGTACACAAAGGTGCATACTTGATAGTGCCTTATTGTAGCATAGTTTGTGATGGCAAAAAAATGAGAAAAAGAATTATTTCTGAGATCTTTTTGTCCCTTGACAGTTTCCTCACAGACCTAGCATGAAAACAGACATAAGTCTATATGTTGTAAGCACTGAGAAGGAAGGAACCCGTTTGTTGAAGATCAGTGATGATAAAAAGTCATAATACATTCATTGCAAGACCAATGAGAAAAACTAAAAACAATACATGTGATATGATGAATGTTTTTATGCACACAAGGAAAAGGACCAAAACAAACGTATATAAGCAGTAACTAATTTCAAGCAATGGGATTAAAGAATCTTCTTGTGGTTTTTTTTTTTTTTTTTTGCAGTTCTACACTGTAGGACCATTTTACAACGAACATCTATTATTTCTATTATAAAGGGGAAAACAATGAATTTTTTTAAAGAAGAGAGAGAGAGAGAATGAAAAATCCCACAGAGAGTGGCATTGTTCCAGGCTGGGTCTTGGGCCAAGATTCTGGCTCTGCTGCACAGCGGTGGACAGGACCTCCCTCAGCTGGAGTCTGTGAATAGCTTGATTGACATTCTCTGCCCAAACTGGGCTTTCATGCATCTGGCACAGCTCAGTTGGGAACCCCCTCGAAATTTCCATGAAGGGGCCTCTTGGCTGTGTGTGTGGTTCTGATCGTTTCTTCATTTTCTGTTCAGCCACAGAGCCAAGAATGCTCTTGCTATGGAATCAAGCTCCCCTCTTCCCGCTGCTTCCTGGCTCTACGGCTCTATGGCCTTCCATAGGATCCCTAAGTCAGGACCAGTTTCTGAGAGATGAGGTTCAGAGGCACACTACATTTCTCCAGCAACACTGCAACGTCATCCATCCCCATAAACGTCAAACTAAACCCTTATCACGTCTATGCCTCTTCTACAACTCTGCCCGCATTCCCTGCTTGTCAACTGCCAGTGGCCCTCAACGGATGCTTTATCATCCTCTTTGTGACATTTTAGAAATCAATAGAGGATGGGGAGGCAGTTTATCACGATAAGAGACTACTGGCTTTGACTGCGTCCCGATCCTGGTTCCAGCAATGCAGGAGTGCTGAAATGCACAAGAAAGGTTCAGGCAATAGAACAACAACAACAAACTGTTTTGCATCCCATCTAACTTTTCGATGTTCTGGAGGTGATTTGTGTCCATTAAAAAGGTGTACATATTATTGGAGTCTAGACGAGGCTTCCAATTTCACACAGCAACACTGTCCCTTACAAACTCCCCATTCCAGACTGTACTTTATCACCTCTGATGCAGTTTTCAATCCCAGATGACTGCAGGTTAGACAGGTCTTCCATCTGCCTTTGCCATGGCTAGAAGCTGACTTAGATAATAGATGTGACTCCTTCCCTCTACTGTCGTGTCCTCTAGAATGCCAATTCCTATGCTTTTACATTATGAAACTCTCGCTAGCCTGCTGGAAATCATTTTCACCTTATTTCTTGTTTTAGTTTGTTTACGCATTGTATTGGTTTTTAAAAAAAAACGATGTGTAGGTTGATTGTATTAACCATCTTTTTTTCTTTCAGGCTTATAAAAGACGTATGTTATAAATTATTTGTGATCAAATTGAGGGTATGGCAGGTTGATAAAGAGTCTAGGAAATCATAAATATTTTCACTTGTAGCAAAAATTCTGGAAGGGACGCGTCTCATTCAGTGTCACGTGCCTTCAACAATTATAAGCTTTCACTTGTGTACTTGTGACACGGGCAAAAGCACAAGCTCTTCACTCTCCCTCTTCCTTTAGCATGGAGAATAACAGCCAACATGAGTTCCTCTAGACCCAGAGCCAGGAAGGCAACAAGGTCCAGGATAACTCCTATGAAGAAGGGGCTGGCAAGAGAAATAATCTGGCTGTCCTTTTCAGTTTATCAAACCAGGAGGGAAAGAATGTATCATAAGCCTGGAGGTGGTAGGAAAGAATCTAGAGATGTAGAGACACTAAGGGGGGACATTGTTGGTAGCTGGCTGACAGCAGAGTGAGCTGGTCATGTGTGGGGAGAAGGCGTGGGAGCCCTTTGGCCACAGCACCACATTGTTATGTTGGCGGGGCTACGAGATCTGTATGCTTGTAGTGAACACTGGATATTTGTTAAGCAGTTTCTTAAAAGAATCATCCAGGCTCTGAGATATAAGGAATAAGACAGGGACTTCCCCTGGTTTCTGTGCTGATGGGCAAGAAGACAGAGGAGGGGGGCACTGATCATCACCCCTAAGTAAATAATTTCTATTTTTTAATACTTTCAGCACTTCTATTTTTGTGTTTATCAAATGCTATTGGAAAATCTCCATTCACAGAGTCACAAAAATACCACCTAAAGAGAAGCTGACAGCACCATCTTCCAGAACAATCAGAGTGAAGAAGTGATTGTTTAGACCTCCTGATGGGCTTCCGGCTATAGGGAGTTCGCAGAAGTAAAGGAGCAACTGTGTAAACAACAAAGGACAGAGTGAATCATATGAAAATATTCATTCTGGTTCAGTTTATTTCAAATCAAAACAGTTTTGAAACCCCAACTTGTTTGAGGCGATGTGTAAAAATGGATGACCTGTGCCCCAAGAATAATGCCTTGCTTTATTACAGGGAGGAAGGATCCCTGACAAGGATAATAAAAGTAATTCTAAAGGAGGAAGTTAGAATGAAATAAGAAGATATTCTATACAGGTAAGTGAAAATTTATCAAGACTGAAAATCCTACACCTGGACTGCATTAGGTGTCCTCCAGAAACTGAATCTAAGGCACACTTTGAGGTAGAAGGTTATGAGTATCTGCCATGTCACCAGATCTGTTATATACATGTCCATGTGTGCACTTGTCCATATGTGTGAACACACGTGTGCACACAAACACACACACAAACATACATCAACTTACAGTGTGTGCATTTATATGCGACATATTCAGATATCACTGATAAGGATAGATAAATATAGGTATTCATTCATTTGTATGAAATTGTCTTTCTGATTTTATTAGTTTCTTTTCTGATGCTGTGATATAAATACTAAGGCAATATATAGAAGAAAGAACTTATTTGGGCTTATGGCTTTTCAGGGATAAGAGTCCATTACCATGGGTAAAAGAGTTTAGCCAAGGCTCTGATTCCATCCTAGTTGGGGAGGGGTGGAGCTCCCAGAAGGAATGAGGTCTAAGTTGAGAGTCAGAGTATGGGTTGGCATTATCTGGGGACTAAGAGTGATGGAAGAGCTTGTGTAGCACCTCCTGCAGAGGCAACAACAACCATGAGAAAGGTTTCGAAAGAGTCCAGTCTCTTCTTGCATGTAGAATACGTCAGAGTGTGAAGACAAGTAGAGAGAAGCCCACAGAGGCCAGATCCCACCAAGGTCCTTTAAGGCAGTGGATCTCAACCTTCCCATTGCTGTGACCCTTCAATACAGTTCTGCATGTTGTGACAACCCCCATCATAAAAATTACTTCGTCGCTACTTTGCAACAGCAATTTTTCTGCTGTTATGAATAGTAATGTAAATAGCTGATATGCAGGATATCTGATATGCGACCCCTGTGAAAGGTTTGTTTGACCCCGCAAAGGGCTCATGACCCACAGGCTTACAACTGTGGCTTTAAGGGTTTGCACATCATAAAAATAAACGAAGTGAAGGAAGAAGGGAGCAACATGAACTCTTCAGACCGGATATGCCACAGTGTGCACCTATACTATGGGAGACACAACTTTTCACCCTACAGGAGAGACAACTTTTTGACATTAGGACACTATACTGTCATCCACAAAGTTTACATATGAGAACCGTACAAGTGAGGTACCAAAAATGCAAAAAAAAAAAAAAACTCATAATGCTTTAAGTAAGTTTATGATTTTGTGTTAGGCTGATTTGTAGCTATTTTTGGTGGCATGTGGTCTTTTCACAGTGAGTAAGAAATGCCAGCCTATTATATGCTGTTATGAACACAGTTGAGCAAGTGTCCTTGTGATCTGTGTACATGCCTGATCTTATTGTAGCATATTATATATGCTACCATGTTTGGTTGATGTCCCTGGGAGGCCTGCTCTTTTCTGAGGGGACATGAAGGGGCATGGATCTGCAAGAGAGGGGAGGTGGGGGAAAAAGACGGGGGAGAGTGGAATGAGGGGGAACTGTGGCCGGGACATAATATATAAGAGGAGAATTTAAAAAAAAAAAAGGAAGAAAAGGAATGCCTGCGAGGAAACTAAATTGACCGTATTACTTCAATATGTTCACCTTGCCAGCTTTCACGAGTGGCCCACTGCCCTTTCCTCCTTCCGGATTCCCAGATGTTAACTAGTCAAGGTGTATCTGATGTGTCATTCCACTTCAAGCAATTCTGATAGCATGTGAGGAAAGAAGGAAAGAAGTGTCGTAGATGAGAAAGTGAGAAGATTGTAAGTCATGAAGACTCTTGAAACAATGAGAAAATGATAAGCACAAGGTAAGAGATAAGCTTCTCTGGCACTCTCAGAGCGCTACAGAATCTTGTACCAATAGCATGGTCAGCAAATGATTAATAATCAAAAACAGGAAGAAATCATTTTTTAAGAAGAAGAATTAAAGAAGCCATGTGTTTTGAGCCTCTGTCTTGCTTTGTAGCACTAGCTTGCTGAACTCATTAATAGTGCAACCCTCTGCCTTGTGCCTTCCAAGGGCCGAGATTATAGGCATGCATCATTGTGCCTAGCATAGTCTCCTATGCATTCTATCGCTCCATGGTCTCTTGAGTGTCGTTCCCTTTCAGGAGCCACAGAGCACCACATGCATGCCTCTCTCCCATCACATGTGGCTGTGGAAACTAGGTTGCTCTCCCAGTCACCAGGCCAGCAAGACCTCACTTTACCTTCCTGGAAAGATGAGCTTTTGTACACCCGAACTGGTTGGCCGGTTCCTGAGCTTGAATCCCTTCTGTTGCGTATATCATTATTGCCATAGACAAGGTCTTGCGTTGATCCAGCACTGTGTCCACAATTCCTAAAACACCTAATGCTTTATATTTACGCCATCTTTATTCTCTCTGTTTTCAATTTATATCTTCAATTTCTTCCAACCTTGTCTCTTAGGCTGAGTTTATTGAATACTGGCCAATCATGATGGGGAGAGCTCACATATGCTGTTCTGTGACTATTGAAGAGAAAGGACAGTAGGGAGACTGTAGGACAATATGACACATAAGAGGGCATGCTAGGCATGAAGGAACATGCCACTAATCTCAGCCCTTAAGAAGCAAAGGTGAGAGGATTGCTATACTCAGTGAGTTCCAGGCAAGCCAGGGTTACCTAGCAAGGCCTCAGGTCAAGATCCAATAAAAAAGAAGACAAAAATACCCCTTAATGCTTAATACTAAAAGCTAGATGAACATGAACCATTTAGCATTGTTCTAAGGCAGAAATTTGGGGATCTTGGCACACCAAAGCAAATGCCAGCATGTGTGCTCCTAAAGGTCTCTCTTAAGTTACCAGCACTGGTCATAAGTACACAGAAAAGACAGCATGGGGTAGATTAGAAGAGTTTGGAAAGAAATTGGGAGAAGCATGGCCTAGAGACTTTGGGGCTGTTATAAAGCATAGCAAGAAAGTCGAGTTACTGTCACTTGGCCAGGACCTGGTTTATCTTGCTTATATGAAGTAATAGCTCACAAACTCAATGTTTTTAAATAGCACTAAGCAAATATCTGATTTTTAAGAAAAGTGAGTGAGTCATTTACAGACAGGCACATGGGTGACCTGAAGTAAATCACAGCTCTGAGCCACAAATAAATCTGTATTCTCTACTTTCTCTTTTATGGCTTTCCGCAAGGTTACACATGCTCCCCCACCTCTCACTGTTGACCAGAAAGAGTCTCAAGTAATGGCCCCATTACCACACAGAATTCTTTTCTATTTAGACAGAAGCATGCATCATTACAGAAGGCTACACAAAGAATAAACACGAAGTACTCTACTGGCTGGGGCGACTTGAAACCGGATTTCACCACTAGCTTGAAGAAGCAGAAACAAACAACTGAAAAGTGGGTTTCTGAACAATGCAGTAATATTTAAAATGGCATGTAGAATTTTATTATAGCTGTCATTACCTGGTAACCGAGGGAGGGGAAAGATTAGAAGGGCCAATAGGAACTTGCAAGAGGAAGACCCTATTAAAAATGAGTTAGGCAAAGCTAGAGTTTAAGGATTTTTCAAGTATCTGAAACAAAAACAAACAAAACAAAAAAGCAAAGAAGTAACTCTAAAAGGGTTTTAGAAAGAGACACCATTTGAAACTCTCCAGAGCACCATCTGGGGACTTGTCTTTAACACACAGGCCTTTGCGGACACTCAACAGCCAAGATTCACCACAGTACCACTGGACCTTTTTGTTGTTGTTGTTATTTGTTTTTGGTTTTGTTTTGTTTTGTTTCTGGTGTTTCGAAACTGGGTTTCTCTGTATCTTTGGAGCCTGTCCTGAAACTAGTTCTTGTAGACCAGGTTGGCCCCTAGCTCACAGAGATCCACCTGTCTCTGCCTCCTGAGTGCTAGGATTAAAGGCATGCACCACCACCACTCAGAACTTGGTTTTAACGAGAAGAAATCATTCTTAATCTCAAATGAATATACAATTAGAAGACAGTAGAGAATGAGGGGGGGCTCTGTATGTGAAATGATGTCGCATTTAAGACTGCACCCTCCACAACCACGTATTCCCTTCACTTTGACCTTTGTCAGTCTCTGTATGAATCTTCATCCGCTGCAAAAGGAATCTTCTTTGATAAGGACTAAGAAATGCATACATAATTCATGGTATAAAGACAAGTGTTTCAAAGGCAATTTGATACCATGTTCATTTAACAAAACAACAATACTAGGTTCTCCTCTGGGGATGATGAACCTCCAGCCACGGGTTCTTGGCAAAGCTGTGAGTACCAGGTATGAGTTCCTTCCTGTGGAGCCTTGAATTCAATCAGGAGGTGGTTGGTACCACCACCCTAACAGTCATGCCATTATTGACCAGTAGGCATGCCTTGCCAGGCAGAGGCGGGAAAGGAGACTAATGGAGGAAAGCAGTTAAGTGTGGAGATGTGTGGGGGAGCAGGAAAGAGAGAGAGAGAGAGAGAGAGAGAGAGAGAGAGAGATCTGTAGAATAACTCAGACTAAAGGTATATGATTAAAATGTGTTACTTTTTATTGATTCATAAAGCATGAGTTATAGACCCTTCAAATTCCTTTTTTCTGTAGTGTGCTGTAAAAGGGGTGGCCCTTCTTAGCCTAATATGCTCTTGTTATGTCAGCCCTTGCCTCTGGCTATGTAAAGAACAATGAAGAGGAGGAAGAAAAAGGATCCCAGGGCAGGGAGCGTGACAGGAAAGAGGCACCAAGTAATGGGAGCAAGGAGGAAAGACGTGCAAGAGGGAATAAATGTTTATCTCTCAATGCAAACCGGACACTATAAATATATTATCTCATTCGACCTTTAGCATCTCCCCGAGGGACAAAAAGCACAGTGAAGAGACAGGGGATGAAGAGACTCTCCCAAGAGCACAGAGCAACCCTGAAGCCGAGGCCAGACTCAGGATCTCCTGTCCCAGTGTTCTCACTAGGAGAAAAAGATTCCATTTCCATGGTAGAAGAAACATTGGAAAAAACTTGAATATGACTCATAAAATAGAGAAAGCATTCTCAAATGTGGTATTAAAAACATTACACCGAGCCACCAACGGTCAAATTCAAGGTGTCATTGTAGTGTTGCGAGAAGGGAAGGATAATCGGAAAAGCTAACTTTTGCACATGGAATGGAGGGGAGACACTTGAACAGTAAACTGAGTCATAATCCGAGAACTGTACATAACCACGAGGGTGTCATCTTTCCTCTGGCATACAAGTATTGCCAGATTGTGGAAATAGTTCAAACAGTGTATGGAGACCCCCAGAGAGGGCTCATCACCTCTCCCTTCCCCAGCTCCTTCTCCCAGCCAGCCCTCTTGCAGCCGCTCTGATTTCGGGAAATAAAAACGGCAGGAAATTCAGCATTTGCTCTTGGCAGCAAATCCTTTCTCTTCAAGCCCCTGCCCCTCCCCCTTCCCCCGTCCCATTTCCTATTCTATCTGTAGCTCGTGTCCTACACTAGAGCCTTCAAGTCACAGAGCTAGTCGCGACCAGGGTCAAAGTAGCTCCTTCGTGATGATTTCCTTCACGGCCATCGTCTTTAATCCATACAGGACAAATAGATGGGTAAAAAAAAGCAAACGGCATCTCCCCTGGCCAAAACATTTCTGAAATTGTTTATTTCGCGAGAAATGCATGACAGATGGCGTGAGTGGTGCCGAGGCACTCAGAGCGGAGCGAAGTTTCCTACTGTTCTGTCAGATGTTTTCTCTCTCTGTTCCATCCATTAAATGTTGACTTATTTTTCTTCCCCTAACTTCAGTTTGGCTGTTTAAAAAAATAATGCGTTTGGTATTCCTTTATGATTTCATGTTCCTGCTTGAAACCTCGATGTGAAATGTCACCTTTACACAACACGGAATTAGTGGCCGAAGCATCTGATGGTAACTGTCGTAGCATATAGAATATGACGGGGAGTGCTCATAAGGCAATGGGTTACTGGCAGTTGAACAAATCATTAAATTTAATGGGTAGATTGGTACATAAATCATTATAAATTTACTTAGTATTAAGATTCAAGCTATCTGATTGTCTCAGTCAAGGCTTGCATCGTGGGTTTGTGACATGATTCTTGCATTATCTTCAGGATGACTCTATGGATACTTTCCTCTTAGCAGTGTTCTCCCCTTGATGACCAAGAATGGATAAATACATAAGATGAAAGCATGTGTGTATGAGTGTGCGTGCATGAATCCACACATGGCACATGTAGATGTGTTTGCATGTATGTATCATGTATCCGCTCATGCAAATTTCAACACGATATTGATGAACTCCCAAATGTACCCTCCTGACTCCTACATAGCCCACATATGTCACGCTTCTTGCATAGTTCTCTTTTCGTATCTTTTTGTCTGCACCACCTCCCCCCCCCTTTATGAGTCTCCCGGGCGACACTTTTGGAAAGGAGCAATGGCTTCTAGGAGAGAACCTGTGGAAGTCTAGAGGGTGATGTTTCAAATGGGCATTCCAGACAAGTCTCATGTTTTTATTATTCTCGCTGAGTCAGATCCTTTGGAGAAGGAGTGACTTCGGCTGCCGATCTGTGATAACGATTTATACCCCCATCGAGAAACAAGCATGAAGAACGCTATCCAAACAAAAGACCCTCATTAAGGGAGACATTTTCTTTGCCACAAAACTTTCTTTGCTTAACATTAAAGGAATATTTTCAAGGTTCCTCTGGAAATGATTGGAATCTGCTTGGCAATATCCTCAAAGTGGAAAGTACTGAGGCTTCCTTTGCCAGCTCTCCATGCACAGCTGACCAAAGCAGAGAAAAAGGAAAAAGAACCCCAGACTCATCGGCTTGGATTGCCTGATGGAACAGCAAATCAACTTAGAGCATTATTACTTTATTTTTATAGGAGATATTTGCCAAGTAGATTACCATCTGTAATTGTTTTTTTAAACACAGCATTCAGTAGCATAGCTGGCAAAAACTCTGTCGTCGATAGAGTCTTAATGGTGATGAGAAAGTGAAGAGAAAGTGAGATATTGAAATCTGGGTAATCTGAAGCAGCTTTGTGTGTGTGTGAGTGTGTGTGTTTGTGTTTGTGTGTGCGTGCGGACACACTTGCGTGCATGCGTATGTCCAAAAAAATTGTGCTGCACAACTTTTCCTTTAGGATTTCTTTATAGTCAGAATTAAAATATGTGGCATGTTTGAAATGATACTCAAACTTTTTAGAACGACTTATGTGTGTGTGTGTGTGGGCGTGGGGGTGGTACCGTGTACACACAGGTACATTTACTTGACCCTGTACGGCACATGCGGAGGCTAAAAGTTGACATCAGATGTCTTCATCTTGACACTTTACCTTATTTTTTGAAAATAGGGCCTCCCACTAAACCTAGAGCTCTCTATTTTGTCTAGATTGGATGGCCAGCAAGCCCCCATGGTCTGCCTGTCTTGTTTCACAGAGTTGTGGCTACTGAAACACACTGTCATACTTTTCCCAGATTCTCATGCATGTGTAGTAGGCATGTTACTCATTGAGCCAGCTGCTCAAACCTCTAGATGAACTTTTGACATTTGGGAAACGAGAGGATTCCAACGACCAGTTTGAGGGTATTGTGTTCGACCACCAGTTCAGTATAGAAACCTGAGGCATGTTATCTCAACTGTGCAGCATGTGCCAAACTCCTAGCGGAAGAGGTGGCTGTTCTCTTTCCTGAAGCTAGCTCATTACTTCTATGTGTTCATTTCAGAAATATGCACCTACCCCTTGTTTGTCGGTGTTCGCAAAGTTCACACTAGCCTGGACAAGCAATTCCATTTCCAATAGCAACACTAGAGCTATAAGAAAGCATTTCGGGGATTCTGATCCTTTTGTCCTAACATGAGGGTTTATATAAAATTCTGTTGGGACTAAACATTCTCTCGGGAAGGAGGAAGGGTAGGATGGTGATTATCCGTTAAGATGGATTCTGGTCAGATATGTTAATTAGTGTTATGGTTTGTCTCCTCCATTCCATTTTCCATTCCAACCAGATGTTTAGGCCAGGTTGTGAAGAGTCAATAAACTTAAGTGTCTCCCTTTGGATCATGGTGCCTCTAGACTGAAACACACACATCCTCCCAGGAAAGGCAAAGCCTTCTGCAAGCTGGCTTCTGCCTTGCTGAGGCGGCTCTGCTAGACCCCTCGTTATACTCTAACCACGCTGGCCCTTTCCTTCTGTCTTTAGTCATCTTGTTTTATCTGATATTTGCTCTTGCTGCATAATCCACTAGGAAACACTCACATTGATCTTCATGACTCAATTCAAACGCTATCAGAGTTGGTCTCCCTTGCCTTCTCAGTTGCCCCATCTATTCATTGTACTTATGCTTTTCTGAATTTTTTCTTTCTGCTTACCATTCATTTTCTTTCTCCTGTTGCTAAAATGGAAAAAGTGGGGGAGGGGGTGCAAAAGTTGTACTTTTCCTTTGCTCTCTGTTTTGTACCCAACACACAGTGGGAGAGTCTTGGAAACCCATTAGATAAATCAATAAAAAGTGGATGTAGAGTTACTGTGCCCCCCAAACATAATTTTGCATCCAGTTTCAACTATCCTCTATCAACAACCCAAATATCAATGATACATAAAGGAATATTAAATGGAACCTTCCAGAAATGAATGAATTGTGTAGTTTAGATGATCTGAGAGAGAAAAGGTAGACTGGGGAGAACTCCATAGAGCAAGGGTAGTTTATTTGAATTGCATGTCCATCGTCTTAAAGATAGAAGGTATTCTAAGAGGAACATTTTCAAAAGCCAAGCGATACAGCTTTCACTCACCAGAACATGTCAAACTACTCTTTTTTCTTCAAATGAGCAAGGTGTAGAGCCATTCCACTGTTAGAGCCTGGGAGGCAACCCCAACATCTAAGATCATGAAGATTCCACTTATGTGGACTACACACTTAATCTAGTTGTCCCAAGAACCATCCTACTTAATCTACCAGATCCTTCTTCTTCCTCCATTTGTGATGGTCAATACTGCTCTCATTCAGCAGTTTGCTTCGAGGATATTCTGACTTCATCTTAACACAATAAAATGAATGCCATGTAAGGGGCTAGAGATGCTTTAATGGTTAAAAGCACACACTGTTACTCTTCCATAAGAACCAGCACCCATTCTTTCCTCTCTCTCTCTCTCTCTCTCTCTCTCTCTCTCTCTCTCTCTCTCTCTCTCTCTGTGTGTGTGTGTGTGTGTGTGTGTGTGTGTGTGCATGCACATGCCCAAATACAAATAAAATAAATGTTGTTATTGGAGAATAGAATTTTTCCTACAATATATTCTGATCATGGTTCCCCTCGCTCAACTTCCCAAGATCCTCCTCACCTTCGCACCCTGGCCATCCACACTCTTTCTTTCTCTATCATCAGATATCAAACAGGCCTCTAAAAATAGGAAAATAAGATGAAAGCCATTAAGAATAGGAAAAACAAACAAATAGTAAGTTACAGTGGGTTTTTTGTTTGTTTTATTTTTAATGTATTGCCATTTAAGGGGCGGTCTTCCCTTTACATGACCTCCTGAACACCTTGCTGGAGGAGTCTCTTAGGAGGTCTTCCTTCTGCCTTGACAGACATACAGTGCTGCAGAATTTATGATTCAGAGTTGCTGCTTTAGAGGCCCCTGGTTCTGTACTGAAGATTGGACCACAATTAATATAATCCCTTTTCTCAGGGATTTCCTTTCCAATATTAACTTCAATGCTGGATTGCTTTGAGGATATAATGAAGTCAATGCTTAGAATAAAGGAAGAATGAATAAATATTAGATACTATCCTCTGTAAACCTCATCTGAAGAAGAGAAACTGTCTTATTTCTTCCATGTCCCTCCACAACCCAGTGACTTCTACCTGTCACCCTGGACTCTCTTATGAAAACATGACCAAGCCATACATGCCCCTTTTAGCCTCACTTTGAGACCTGTATGGTATTGTCTGCCTTAACAGTGTAGAAATGTGCTACTTTGTGTTAGGGATGTCTTAAAGGGCTTTCCGTGCATCCGTTCTACAAGCAGTAACCGAATTTCAACTGTGCTCTTTGCTCACAGGTATATGAGCAAATTCGCGTTAGCGGTCATGATGCTCTCACAAACTGGTCCTTCTTTCACAAGAAGTGGACCTCCTGTCCACGCTCACCAAAACTCTTTCCTTGCATCTGTTTATTCTTCTGTCTTGTGGAAGTAAACCCAGCATAAGGTGAATAGATGTCTATTCCATGTCGCCACACGAAAAGTTCACACAACAGAAAGGAATAGTGTCAGCACCATTGTACAAGTCAAAACACAGCTGCTTCTGCACCCTGGGTGCAGACTGAACTTGATTCGAAGAACTTCTCCCAAGCTGGTCCTGCTGACCTAGCTGGTCCTAGCTGAGGCGCTGAGGCAGCTGTAGAGGTAGGCTGTTAGTAGGCTTCCCCATACCCCAAGTCACAGGCATGATGGCGGCACTAACTGGATTCAGTGAATTAAAATCAATAAATAATTATCAAAGGAAGATATGAAGTTGGGAGGGAGATGTTTAGGGGGATCATGGGGAAAGCTGGCGGTGAGGAGTGAAGGGCAGTTATAATTAAGATACAGTAGATTCCAGCAGACAAACGTCAAAGAAACAATAAACTTTAAAGTCTGTCGTCTGCATTCCCTGACTTTAGCAATATATAGTCATTAAACTGGTATGGGTTTCCCTTTTATACAGGTATTAATTTTATTTATTATTATTATTTGGAGACTGTGTACACACACATGCCCACATCATGGCACATGCGAGGAGGTCAGAAGACAACCTTGTGGAGTCCGTTCTCTCTCTTTGTTTGGGTTTGGGGGAAGGAATTTAGTTGAGCAGTGTGTGTAGCCAGTGCCTTTATCCACTGACCCATATCACTGGCCCACCATTCTTGTATTTTAAGAGACATGGGAATGGTTTGGTGTAAAAGACATAAAAACCCCATCACTTATTCCTGTATAAGTGCATCCCTGACTATGCTTTCTTTCTTCCATCCAACCATGGCAAAACCTGTTTCCTTACAAACACTTCACAGTTTCTCCTGAAAAACCCGTTTCCCAGGAGGCCATTCTGCTCTAACCTTCCTATTTGCCTGATATGTGCTTTCTTTAGTATACTGGGACCTTGCGTAGACACTATTATGTATAGGTGAACAGTGATTTTTTCAATTGAGTTTTGAGCCTTTCTTGGCTTCCTAAGAATGTCTTTTATTACCCTTCTACCTGGTAATTTTATCCTTCAAGCTCTGGGAAGCTTATGGAAGAAAAGGCTAGGAATATGAATAAGATAGGAAAATGTTGTTTTAAAAGTAAGTGTTTTCAAAGCAAAACTAGCTTTAATTTCTGAAGTCACTTCTCATTTTAAAATTAACTTAAAAATCTATAAGCACTGTATACCTTTATCATGTTCATATGATACTTTGAAAGTACTTTTTGTTTGTTTTCTGTTTATTTGTTTGCTTTTCGAGACAGGGTTTTCTGTGGCTTTGGAGCCTGTCCTGGAACTAGCTCTTGTAGACCAGGCTGACTTCGAACTCACAGAGATACACTTGCCTGTGCCTCCCGAGTGCTGGGATTAAAGGCATACGCCATGACCGCCCAGCTGAATGATACTTTTATGTTGCAGAGTGAATTGACTTCTGCATTATTGCTCATACTGCTTCTACCACAAGAAGACTTAATATCTACTCTCTTAAAGAGTTTCAGGAATGACATACTGCTGCTAACTCTAGCCAGTGTTTTGTGTAATATATTCTTTGAATGTACTTTTCCTAACTGCAGTTGTGTATTCCTTGGTCAGCATCTACTCATTTCCTCTCTCCCAGGCGCATGGAACCTGGTAACCAGTATTATACTTTCTGTTTAATTGTTCCCCTTTCTTTATAAAAGTTCTTTCTGCTCACAATGAACTATGACCTTATACATTATGAATCATAAGACTTGCGAAGCATTTTATTCAGTGACTGTATTATATTTGTGCAAACATTATATAATACTTACATAAATAATACACTGTTGAGACATGAAGCAGTTTATTAATAGGATTAACATTAATAGCCTTATGATTTAATCTGTATGTGCTTGCACAATAGGTGGAATATGCATATAATAAAATTTAAAAAGTTTTTTTGACATATTGCTATATAGCCTCTAGAAAGTTTGCACGTACACACACACACACACACACACACAGCCCTGTTTTCCTATTTGTTGAAGTCACTGGAATTACATCAGACCACAGGTAAAAAAAAACTTGGCCATAGACAATTTTAAAAGCATGAGGTCTGTCTCAGGTTACAACAAGGCCAGGGCCACTAGCCAGCTTCTTGGATGGTTACTCAACGGTCTCTTCAGAAAGTCAGTTTTCTCACATTTGGCTCTTATGTTCTGTGTTATAAATGACTGTTTCCACCAGGTTATTATGCTCTGATCACTGGTTCAAAGCGGGAAAAAGTCTCCAAAGTTAGAAAACTTTTGTGTAGAAAATGTTACCCAAGGTATCTTCCTGCATTCCCTACTTTGTACTAGCTCTTTCTTACCACATGAAGCCTGGGGTGGGGGTGGGGGTTATTTCAGCCTCCTATAGGCTTCAGAGGGAGATTCAGGGTAAGGAAAGTTTTGAATATTTACTTTCTTGCATGTTGCACCCTTGGCAGTCACTATATCTAGCCCCATATTTTTAAATTGGAAGAAGTTATTCTTGACCTCTCTGAGAGGATAGATGGTCTATCAATGTCTTAAGGCTCCTCTGTAAAGGCTAGTTCTTGATTTAATAATCTATTCACATCTGTAAGGTCTCAGGAACACTTTCTTTATGCTTTCGGCTACAGTCTAATACCTCCTATTTATTTTCTTGCACAAATTGTTTCAAGTTTGGCCATTCAAGGTCTGTGTGTTGTCCTCTGTGTCTTTTTGGCAAACTCCAACCTTTATTACGTTTACTTGGCATGTCCTTATTTTGTGACACTGTAAGACGTTCCAGGCCTGTTCTTTTTACCTCCCACCTTTGTCTGAGAGTAAGACCTTTCACCAGGAAGTTGTGGTGGTTCCTTTTAAATCAGAGAATAGTATTACAAATGATGGTTTCCACAAGAAAACCACCTTTTAATCACACTGTATCATTTAATCAGATACATATTTTCTTCCATTTTAATCCAAGTCTTACTGCAACTAGAATGTATAAAAACTTCATATACATATACAAAATATATGAACACAAGGCTGTTCTTTGTGTCTTGCATTCACTAAGACAAAGAATGTTTTCCTTAAACATATAGTTGAATTTTTTAAAAAAGAAATAGGAACAGGGTGGTTCACAGAGTTTTTTTTAAATAGAAATTGCTTTATTATACCAAATGAACAAATAAAAACATCACATTGTTAAACTAAAATAGCCATTCCAACATTTGCCAAGTCCCAAACTCGGATTGTGTCAATGAAATCATAGACTGATGGTTCTCAACCTGTGGGTGACGACCACTTTGAGGTTGAATGACCCTTTCGTGGGGGTCATGCAAGACCATTGAAAAGCTCAGATATTGACAACATAATTCATAACAGTAGCAGAATTATAGTTTTGAAGTAGCAATGAATTAATTTTATGGTTGGGGTCACCACAACATGAGGAACTGTATTAAAGGGTCACAGCTTTAGGAGAGTTGATAATCACTGACCTTTAGCATAGGCACTCTGAAAAGTATTTTCTTAATGTGCAGAACTGAAAACTTAACCTCTGTGAACCCTAAAGGAAGGTCCAGCTTGCCCCAAACCACTTTATTCTAATTTATCTTCCTCTAGTAAATAGCCTCAAGAATAAGATTCAGAAACATGAATTTTGTATAGAAAAGTATAAGTTCAGCTGAATGTCTGAGGCACTGTGCAATTCCAGTTCTGATGTCAGTCAGGGAACATTGCAGGTGATGGATGGAAAGACTGTAAGAGGCAGAGGATCTGGAAGTTTGCCAAGAGATCATGTCTCCTAGTAATGTCAGAAGCTATACCCATAAAGTCTCACCAATATGACTTCTTACACAATAGTTAAACAAGAACAACAGCAGATATGCTAAAGGGGACAGCAAAGTCTTGTGAATGACAGATAACCAAGAATTGCTGAGAATGGAGAAAGAGTCTGCTGCAAAGACAAGTACACCAGTTAGTTATCCAGTATTGAATGGTTAGCTCTGAAAACATGCATTCAAATTATTACAGACTGAATATGCTATATTTAGGAATACATATATGATACATACATACATACATACATACATGCATGTAATGACAATGAAAAAAGAGGCAATAGATTTGAAAGAACAAAGATATGTGTACACACACATGCGCAAAGGTTTGGAGGGAAGAAACAGAAGGGAGAAAGTTATAATTACATTGTAACCTTATAAAGAAAAGACAAAAAGAACAAATTGAGAAGTGGGAAGAATTGTACTTAGGTTTGTGCCGGCATTCTAAAAACTGTGCAGTGATGGAAACCATGAGAAGCTGAGCTAAAGAACAAAGATCTAATGTAGTGAGGTGTGGTGGTTTGAATATAAATGGCCCCCATAGTCTCACAGATTTGAATATTTGGTAATTAGATATTGGCACTATTAGCATGTATAGGTCCTTGTTGGGGTAGATATGGCCTTGTTGCAAGTATGTCACTGGAGGTGGGCTTCGACTTTTCAAATGTTCAAGCCAGCCCCAGTGTCTCTCTCTTCCTGCTGCCTGCCAATTCAGATGTGGACTCTTGACTCCTTCTCCATCACCATATCTGCCTGCATGCTGATTTGCTTCCCACCATGATCATAATGGACTAAACCTCTGAAACTGTAAGCCAGTCCCAATTAAATGTTTTCCTTTGTGAGAGTTCCACAGTCATGGTGTCTCTTCACAACAATATAACATGGACTAAGACACAAGGAATGCATCAATTACTTTGATAATAAAGCCACAGATCTGAGGAGATGGCTCAGTGAGTGAAAACCACCTGTGACCAAACCCATAGTTCCTGGGATGCATTTGGTGAAGGAGGGAGCCCAACTCTTGCAAGTTGTCATCTGACTTCTATAAACATGCACATGTATTCCCTCACACATAAATAATTGTTATACACCATGTAAATAAGGTATCCTGTCCAGATAGTAGATTTCTGAAATTGAGAGTTATCAATAAAAATTAGGTAAAAAATAACTATAAAGTGTTAATAAAGCTTAATTAAGAAATAAAATTAATATAGGAAAAACTAGACATGATGCATCAGCAAAGTCATATATAAAATTGTAATACAGATTTTTAGAAACGGGTTCGCTGATCTCCAATCTGATTTTGGCAATTGGGGAAAATATACTTGTACAGGGTTTTGTTTTATTAATTGCTTTTTCAACAGAAGGACTTACTCTGTAGCCAAGGCTGGCCTGGAATTCACTCTGTAGTCCATATCTGGGTTTGAACTTGCAACAATTATCCTGCCTCGTTTTCATAAGTTCTATGGTACCTGTGGGTACCTGTGGGTACCTGTGGGTATGAGATACGATATGCAGCTTCAGGCTTTTTTGTTTTTTGAGTAAAAATTGTGTAAGTGAGGAAAAATTCAATATTATACAGACAATGGTTTACCTTGACCAAAATTAATAGCCATGGCTTCTATAGGCTTAAACATTCATATCTATTTTTAAATATAGCATGGAATTTAACATGTATTTAAAAGCACAAAACAGTATCTAAATGTTCTTAAGATTTCTTTCATTCAAAGACCAAGCTGTTCATTGTAGAGCATTTGGGGTGGAGAATGTGGAGAGCTCATGGGGAGACCCAGCAAGGAGAGCAGACCCAGGCCCCAGAAGCAGGGTGCAGCTTGCCCTTTAATAAAGTTGGTTGTAGTTCAAATGCCCACCCCTGAGCTAAACTCTTGAGTATTGACCCCAACAAACTTTAGTACTCTATATCCTGTGAGTCAAGAACAATGGCAAATCCTGAATGCAACTTCATCTTTTATAAATGGGTCTGCTAGCAAGTGTTTCAGAGTGGCTCTTGATGCATGACTTTTTCAGTATCTTAAGGTCTCCCAGAATGAGACCCAGGAGTCAACAGAAAAGCAACATCTTAGCTGGAGGAATGATGTGGGACTCCCCTCTGTATGCTGTGAATACCATCAGATAACGAAGAAACTGTGTTGGGCATGCACAGGGAATAGACATAGGTGGGGGAAACTAAATGGCATGCTGGGAGAAAGGAGGCAGAGTCAACAAGAAGCCATATAGCCCGACCAGAGCTCCATGGAACTTTAGCCAGTAAGCCATAGCCATGTGGTGATACACAGATTAATAGAAATGGGTTAAATTAAGTTGTAAGAGTTAAAGCCGGGCAGTCGTGGCACACGCCTTTAATCCTAGCACTCGGGAGGCAGAGGCAGGTGGATCTCTGTGAGTTCGAGGCCTGCCTGGTCTACAAGAGCTAGTTCCAGGACAGGAACCAAAAAGCTACAGAGAAACCCTGTCTCGAAAATTCAAAAAAAAAAAAAAAGATGTAAGAGTTAGCCAATAAGAAGCTAGAGTTAATGGGCCAAACACTGTTTTAAATAACATAGTTTCTGTGTGATTATTTCAGTTCTGGGTAGCCAGGATGAACAAGCAGCCTAATACAACAAATTGGTGCCAATGTGGCCAGCTAAAATCCACATAAAACCTGACAGGACTTGGAAAGGAATTCTAGACACTAAAAAACAGAATTTAGCCAATTTTTTTTTCCCAAATGGGCTTTGCTCTCTGGCAACATGCTGTGTCTCCTTTAAGAGAGGTTTTCCTGATTCAGCGGTAGCAGGAAAAAGCTGTAGTTTTGAAATTCTGGCTTTCTGGGCAGTGCTGCCAGCATGAACTCTGACTCTTTCTTTAGGTCTGGCCATGGAACACTTGAATGGGGTTTGTGGGCCTAGGTGCTTGTATGCCTGCTTGGGAAAGTAGCTGATACCATACCCGCAGCTCAGTGCCCTCTGCCTGGTCAGGTGGCAGGATCAGGACTTCTAGGAGTGCGCAGGCAGGAGAGCATGGCATTGGATAAATGTATGTTGGCTTGGGAGAGAGAAGAAAAAGAGTACAGAGAGTTATAAAAAGAAGAAAATGATTTTTTAAAAAAACATAAAGCAAAGTCTTTAAAGAGACAGAGTACAGACAGTCATAGATTAAAGGAGTAAAGATAATAAAGTAAGTATTAAACTTGTATAAAAACAATAGAGTAAAAATGAGCTACATAAAGATGAAAAATTTACAGAGAGTCTGGATTATGTATATTATTATGTCTTCTTTGAATTTTTTGACTGTGAAGGAGCTAAGTACAAAAAGACATTTTATTGTATGGGCTACTAAGCTAAACCAACATATATATTTTAAGGGTATATTGATTTCAAAATATGGATCTAAGGATATGTTGCTTTGGAAAAGAGGTTCTTCTTTTGTTTTCACAGAGGATGAGAATCTGTGGATTGCTTCCAGACTAATATGGTTTGATGGACCAAGATGCCTGAAAGGGTGCCATGAATAACCCCCCAAAATTACTTCATCCTACTGCTGACTGAGATGAACCTAGGACACAGGATACACCATAAAAGACCTGGTTAAGCACACTGTGGGTGGTGCCACCCATGGATAGGTGGTGGTCTTGAGATGTATAATAAAGCAAACTGAGTAATCAGGAGGGTCAGGTAAATGAGCATCACATACCTATAGTGTCTGATACAGTTCATGTGTTGAGGTTTCTGTCTTGAGTCATTGTCTGGATAACATCAATGATGGATTTTTGAGCTATAAGATAAAATATACCCTTTTTTTTATCCAAAAAAAAAAAGACCTGGTTAACAGCACCCTCAATCAGCAGTAAGTAGTCTAGAGAACTTTGCTCAAATCCCAAATATTGTTTATAAATGTTTCCTTATATTTAAAGGGGGATATGCTATAGAGATTTGCATGGATATGGATCTTGGTTTATTGATACAAATTTAAGGTCAATTTTGTTATATTGTGTGTTTGTGTGTGTGTGTGTATATATATATGTGTGTGTGTGTATGTATTTCTGCTCTCGATTAATGTATTGTGATTGTGAAGCTCAATTAAAAATGTAATGTAAAATTAAGAAATATAGGTAAATAGAGAGCCATCTATAATAGTGAAGCTTGTAGTCTTGTTAGTTAGGTTTTCTAGATGTACAGAGATGTATTTCAGTTAGATAGATATTCTTCAAATCTTTCAGAGACCTTTAGAATATGGCATTTAAAATGTTTTAAGAACTTAGGACTTTTCATGACAGTGAGACACATCTACTCCTGGCAGCACCAATTACTTCAAGAGAAAGATGGGCATTGAAGAAATTCCTTATGTGGTTGGTTAGCCATTTGGGCAAGAAACCATTCTTGTCTAGCTGCCTAAAGAAGGCAAAATAGTTCTTTGGAGTTCCTGCTTCATGAAAAATCTGCCAGACCTTATGCAGGACACAAAAGAAAGTTACTGACAAACTGTCAATATAGACAAAATTGTCTTTGGAATTTCCTGCTTCATGGAAAAGTCTGCCGGATACTATGAGCCAGTAGGCTGAAGATGGATGTCCCAACAGTACAGAAGAACTTTGTGTGACTGTCCAGGCCTCAAGAAGCCCCTGTCAATTCTAGAGTTTTGAAGTTGCTTACAATAAATTTTCTGTTTACTTAAGTAATATTATATCCTTCTGGAGTCTTTGATGGAGTTGAAGAATAGATGGTGATAGTTATAGTTTTCCTTAGTAATGATAAAAGATAAAGTAGATATAAATATTGTAACTGTAATTCTTGCTTGATACCTGTTTTGTTATATATAATTTTACTATGTTAAAGTTAAATCTTCCTTTTTATTTAAACAGAAAAGGGGAGGTGATGTGGGATTCTCCTCTGTATGCTGTGAATACCATTGGCTATTAAAGAAACGGTGTTGGGCCTGAACAGGGAATAGAAGTAGGTGGGGGAAAACCAAATGGCATGCTGGGAGAAAGGAGGCATAGTCAGGGAGAAGCCATGTAGCACCACAAAGGCCGAACGGAACTATAGCTGGTAAGTCATAGCCATGTTGTGATGTACAGATGAATAGAAATGGGTTAAATTAAGATGTAAGAGTTAGCCAATAAGAAAATAGAACTAATGGACTAGGGAGTGCTTTAAATAATATAGTTTCTGTGTGATTATTTTGGTTCTGGGTGGCCAGGATGAACAAACAGCCTAATACAACAAGGGAATGGATTTTAAGGGCAGAGTCTATTTATTGGAGATTTGCCTGGAAGAAAAATAAACTCCCTCTTTTCCAAAGGGAGCAAGTTAGCTTATCTAACAAAAATCCTTAACCAGATTAAAGCAGAAACCAGCACTCTAGAACCAGAGCTATCTACTAAGCGTGGAAATAGGAAAAGATCACCTTGTGAGACCCGGTACTGAAAACAGGTGTGACTATGATGTAAGCATAGGAGTCAAAGGTCAGTGAGAGACTTTTACCATGAAACAAATGAAAAGCAAAGGTCGTGAGTCTCAGAGAAGATGCTGGAATAGGGCACCAAGGAAGGCTCATTTTGGCAACAGCTTGGTTATCTCAGCAGGAGCCTCTAGTATGAGGTCAGCTTGTCAAAGATTGGTGCCAAATACCAAGGCTTCTGCCTGCAGGAGTCTGCTGCTTAAATATAGCCTGACTCTGGAGAGCAATCGTTCTTGAATACGAGATCATGAGGCCCAGCTGTGAAACTAGGAATTGCAGAGGCTCGAGTAAGTAAAGTGTGGATTAAATTAAATGCCAACTGGCCTCTGAGACAGGAAGAAGGCTTCAGGTAATGACTAAGTATATTCAAATAAAACTGGGATTATAGGACATCAATATCAGGTCATTAGTTGTTAGAAATGTACCATAGGGGGACAAGATGTTAACAACAGGTGGCACTGGCCAGACTATAGCACTGTGTGTGCACGTGTGCATGTACATGTGTGTGTGTGTGTTTGTGTGTGTGTGTGTGTGTGCAGGCCAGAAGACAAATTCAGGTGTCATTTCTTAAGTGCTATTCACCACCATCTGGACCTACACAGGCTGGCTAGTGAACCCTGGGATTTACCTGTTCCTGACTCCCCTGCCCTGGGATTATAAGCATGTAAAAGTGTGCGTGACTTTTTAACGTGGGTTCTGGAGCTCAGACTCAAGTCCTCATGTTCAGGTGGTATGTTGGTCAGTTTGGGTCTGCTTGCCACATACTAGAGTTACTTTAGAAGAAGGAGCCATAATTGAGGGAGACCTTCATCAAATAAGCCTGCGGACATGTCTGGGAGGCATTTTCTTAATAAATGACTTGTGTAGGAGTACTCAGTCTATTGTAAGTGGTGCCACCTCTGAGAAAGGGCTCCATGGGGAGCAAGCCAGTAAGCAGTGTTTCTCCATGGTTCCTTCCTTCTGTTCAGTTTCTGCCTCCAGGTTCCTTCCTTGGCTTTTGATGCTTTTCTCTCTGCTAAGCAGCTGCACATGAATCTACTGATATCTTTATATAATTTATTTTATATTTTTAAAAAGAAAACAAGCTATCTTTTGGCATACATACCAATCCCAGTTTCCACTTCCTCCCCTCCTCTCATTTCCTCCATCACGCCCCACTTGACCTCCCAGAGAGTATAAGGCACATTGCTTTGGGGAAGGTCCAAGGCTCTCCCTACTTTATCTAGACTGAGTAATATCCATCCAAAGAGAATAGGTTCCCAAAAAGCCAGTACAAGCAGTAGGGTTAAATCTTGGTTCCACTGCCAGTGGTCCTTCAGTCTGCTGCAACCATACAACTGTCAGCCACATTCAGAGGGATTGGTTTGGACCTATGCTGGTTTCTTTCCTGTCTAGCTGAAGTTGGTGAGCTCCCATTAGTTCAGGTAAACTGTCTCTGTGGGTATCCCCATCATGGTCTTTACCTCTCTGCTCATATTCTTACTCCATCCACTCACTCTTCAATTGGATTTTGGGAGCTCATCCCAGTGCTCCTCTGCAAGTCTCTGCCTCAGTTTCCATCAGTTGCTGGATGGAGGTTCTATGGTGATATTTAAGATAGTCATCAATCTGACTATAGGGTAAGGCCAGTTCAGCCACCCTCTGTTCTATTGCTTAGGGTCTTAGCTGGGGTCATCCTTATGGATTCCTGGGAATTTCACTAGTGCCAGGTTTCTTGCTAGTCCCATAATGGCTGCCTCAATCAAAATATCTCTTTCCTTGCTCTCATCTATGTCCTTCCTCTATCTCAACTATCCCATTTCCTCAAGTTCTCCTCCCCCCTTATTTCCTCCACTTCCTCTTCTACCCTCTTTTCTCCCCCCATTCCCATGCTCCCAATTTTGTCAGGTGATCTTGTCTATTTTCCCTTTCAAGGTGGATCTATGTATGTTTTTATTAGAGTTCACCTTGTTACTTAGCTTCTCTAGGATCATGAACTATAGGCTCAATATCCTTTGCTTTACAGCTAGTATTTACTTATTAGTGAATACATATCATGTTCATCTTTTTGAGTCTGGGTTACCTCACTCATGAACATACATTAAAATACTCAATAAAATACCAGCAAATGGAATCCAGGAACATCAAAAAAAATCATTCACCATGATCAAGTTGGCTTCATCCCAGAGATGCAGAGATGGTTCAACATACAAAAATCTATCAATGTAATCCACCATATAAATAAACTGAAAGAAAAAAATATGATCATCTCATTAGATGCTGAAAAGGCATTTGACAAAGTCCAACACGTCTTCTTGATAAAGGTCTTGGAGAGGTCAGGAATACAAAGAACGTATCTAAACATAATAAAAGCTATTAGAACAAGCCGACAGCCAACATCAAATTAAATGGCAAGAAACTCAAAGTGATTCCACTAAAATCAGGAACAAGACAAGGCTGTTTACTCTCTCCATATTTATTCAATATAGTTCTTGAAGTTCTAGCTAGAGCAATAAGACAATAAAAGGAGACCAAGGGGATTCAAATTGGAAAGGAAGAAGTCAAACTTTTGCTATTTGCAGATGATATGATAGTATACAAAAGTATACATAGGTATACAAAAACTCTACCAGGGAACTCCTACAGCTGATAAATACCTTCAGTAATGTGGCAGGATACAAGATCAACTCAAAAAGAATCAGTGGCCCAATTCCTAAATATAACACCAGTAACAGAGACACTAAAACAACAATAAATAAATGCGACCTCCTGGAACTGGGAAGCTTCTCTAAGGCAAAAAACTCAGTCAATGAGACAAAAAGGTAGCCTATTGAATGAGAAAAGATCTTTACCAACCCCACATCAGACAGAAGACTGATCTACAAACTATTTAAAGAATTCAAGAAATTAGACATCAAAATTCCAAATAACCCAATTAAAAATGGGTACAGAACTAAAGAGAGAATTCTTAGCAGAAGAATCTCAAATGGCCAAAGACACTTAAGGAAATGTTCAACATCCTTAGCCATCAGGGAATGCAAATCAAAATGACTCTGAGATACCATCTTGCACCAGTCAGAATGGCTAAAATCAAAATACCAACAATAGCTTATGCGGGAAAGGAATGGAATAAGGGGAACTTTTTTCTATGATTTTGTTGAATATATTTTCTGTGCCTTTGAGCTAGAGTTCTTCTTCTATTCCTGTTATTCTTAGGCTTGGTTTTTTCATGGTGTACCAGATTTCCTGGATATTTTGTGCTAAGAATTTGTTGGATTTAATGTTTTCTTTCACCAATGAATCTATTTCCTCTATAATATCTTCAATACCTGAGATTCTCTCTTCCATCTCTTGTATTCTGTAGGTTATTCTTACCTTTGTAGTTCCTATTTATTTACCCAGATTTTCCATATCCAGTATTCATCCTGTTTGTATTTTCTTTATTGCCTCTATTTCAGTCTTCAAGTCTTTAACTTTTTTCTTCACCTATTTGATTTTTTTTTCTTGGCTTCTTTGGGTTTCTTTGAGAGATTTATTGATTTCTTCCAATTTTGTTTGTTCTTTCCTCCATATCTTTAAGGGAATTTTTAATTTCCTCTATATATGTGTCCATCATCCTCATAAAGTTACATTTAAAATTATTTCCTTCTGTTTCTTCTGGGTTAGGATGATCATGTCTTCCTGTTGTATGACCACTGGGTTCTGGTGTTACCATGTTGCTTTTTAAGTTGTTGCATGAATTCTTACATTGACTCCTACCCATCTCTTCTTTCAATTGGTGCTGGCAGTGTCTTTGCTTCTTGGTCCTATCCTTCAGTGACTGTCTGTGTCTTTGTGAACTGTTCTCTGTCTGCTCTGTACAGTCACTGTCTGTATCTCAGGGAGCCACTGAGGTCTCTCTTGGCCCTCTATCTTGGTCTGTTCTCTTAGACAGCTGTCTTGGTTCACTTTCTTGGTCCATTTTATATAGTTTCAGCTTATGTTTCTGAGTTTCTCTCTTGGTCCTCTCTGTGTAGTAGTAGGCTGTATTTCAGAGTTTCACTGAGGTTGGGGGTGGTGCATAGAAAGGTTTAGGGATGGAGTTGGACTTGTAACTTTCAGGGTCTGATGAATCTACTGATATTTTAATTATTTTCCTTCACCCCATGGCCTCTCAGTCAGTGTTCCTCCAGCCACTCAGGGCGTGGTCTGGTGGAGCTTCTGATGTGTAGGTTTAAATTAAATCTCTATCTTTCTATTTATCAATAAGGCTCAGAAGTCAAAGGTTGGGGTGAAAACTTGCTAGCTCAGAGAGGCTGAATACCAACTAGCTGACCTTGCTTTTTGGCCAGAGACTCTGAAAGAGAAATGTCTCATCTCTCATCCCAGAACCAAGAGAGCTCAATCTCTAGTGCCTGCCTTTTCCTATTGCGTGCCTTATCTATCCAATTTGCTGGCTTCTCTATGGCCAATTAACGTCAACTAGTCACTGGCTCCACCCCACAATTCGAAGTATAACTTTATTTGGCAGTGTCAGGAGTACCAGACTGTGAGCAAAATATCCCACAACAGGTTTCTTTTACTGGTGAACTATTACCCATACTGCAAATAAAATCCTTCCCTCCCCAGGTTTGTTTTGGTCAGTGTTTTACCTCAGCAACAGAGAGTCAAAATAGGATAAGAGGCAAGCACTCTACTGTCTTGAATTATTTCCCCAATCCCATCAAGCACTTTTTAATCTTTAAATCTTAATTTGATTTCTCTTTTGTACTACCTTTCTAGCATTTCCTATTTATTTTATTTAAAGATTATTCTTGTATTTTTTTATTAAGAATATATTTACAGTCTTTTTTATTTTACATAGGTATCTTTATTTCACTCCCTTTCTTCCTCCTACCCTACCCTTCCTCCATCTCTACCCGCCCCCCCGCATCCACTCCTCAGAAAGATAAGGCTTCCCATGGGGCATCAACAAAGTCTGATATTTCACTTTGAGGCAAGACCAAGGATCTTCCCCCTATATCTAGGCTGAGCTAGTTCTCCCTCCAAAGAGAATGGGCTCCTAAACGCCAGATCAAGCTCTAGAGATAATTCCTCGTTCTACTGCCAATGACCCCATAGACTACCCAAGCTTCACAACTGTCCTCCAAAGTCAGTGGGCCTAGCTTGATCCTATGCAGATTCCCAGCCCCCCACTATCAGTCCAGCATCAGTGAGCTCTCACTAGCTCAGGCCAGCTGTTTCTGTGGGTATCCCCATCATGGTCTTGACCACTTTGCTTATATTATTACTCCTCTCTCTTGGACTAGTCTCTGGTAGCTCAACCCAGTGCTTCACTGTAGATCTCGATATTTTGCTAGTGATATGGCACTTATGTATATATTTGTAATATGTCATGGGTAAAAACTGCCTGCTGTTGTGACGAGACAAGAAGAATTGAACTCAGAGTTTTGTGCATGCTAGAAAGCACTCTACCACTGCCCAAAGCTGGCCTATTTGCTTGGATGCTCATCTTAGTCTGTTGAGATTACTTAATGGAAAGATCACAAACCAAGTGACTTGTAAACAGCAGGAACTACCTGTTTACTCTTAAAGAGCTGAGAAGGGTAAGATCAATTACCATTGTCCCCTCTGATTCAGAGGGCATCTTTTCATTGAACTTTCCCTAATGAAAGGAGTGACGGGTCTGTCCCACACATGAGGACACCACCCTAATGACTCAGTCACCTCTTAAAGGCTCTACTTCCTAACATCATAACACTGGGATTTAGGTGTTAACCTAAGAGCCTGGAAGAAGGGACGCAAGTATCTAGGCCACAGCATACTCTTGTTTCAGAAACAATATACTTTTTACTTTCAATATAATAGTATTAACTATTTTTAAAAAACCCTTTAGGATGTGTACTGGATAATTTTATGTTAACTTGACACAAGCTAGTTATCAGAGGAACCTCAACTGAGAAAAAGCCTCTATAAGATCCAACTGTAAGGCATTTTCTTCATTAGTGATTTAAGGGGAAGGACCAGGGCATGGTGGGTGGTGCACCTCTGGGTTGGTGTTTCTGGGTTCTATAAGAAAGCAGGCTGGGCAAGCCAGTAAGCAGCACCTCTTCTTCCATGGATTCGGCATCATCTTTTCTCCAGGCTCCAGCCCTGTCTGAGTTCCTGTTCTTTTTCAAGAATGAACTACAGTGTGGATGTGTAAGCCAAATAAATCCTTTCCTCCCCAGGTTTCATTTGCTCATGGTATTTCATCATAGCAACAGTAACCCTACCTAAGACAATGTAGGAAGGCAGAGATAGAAAATGGCAATTCTGAAAATAAAAGCTTATGATGGCTGAAAAGATAATGTTTCCCCTCACTTCTGTCTTTCCTCTCTCTGGTTCACTTCTTCCTCTTCCTGTCATTCCTTCTCTTCGCCATTCCAGCCTTCTCTCTTTTTTGGGGGTGTTTTTACAATACTATTTTTATTTTTTTCAGTGACAATTTTTACATGTCCTCGATGTATATTGGCCATATAGTCTTTTTTTTTTTTGAGGTTGGGTCTCACTAGGTGGCCCAGGCTAGCCATGAACTTACTGCATGACCTTGGCTGACCTCAAATTAGTGACAGTTGTCTGCCTTAGACTCCCGTGTGCTAGGCTTGAAGACAGGAGCTGCCATTCCTGGTTTTTCATTATTTTTATTTTAACAGTTTGGATTAGTTGTGCTCTTCCTTTATATTTTGATATTATTTATCAATTCCTTGTGGCATGGATATGTGTAGGTTTATCTTACTTCACTGTGTTGAAATTTGAAATTTCTAGTCAGCAGCTATGAACACTTTATAACTCTTCTTCTTTAACGATCAGCTAGTTCAAGTCCAGCTTCTGATAAGAAAATTGTGGGTCCAAGTATTGAGAGACTGCCCAAGTCAAACTATGCATTTGCATGTTTTAATAAATAGCAAACTGGGCCAAGCAGATCCAGTGACCTGTTCCCAGCCAAGTGCACATTTTACGGCACAGTATTGCCCTCACTCTATAAAGTGCCGTGTTTGTAGAGTTACTCTGAAATTCCCCTTCCTATAAGGAGAAGACTAGTTTGTGCCAATAGCTGTTTGCCTGGACTTTATCATCATTGTCCCAGCAGGATGTTGTGACTCCTTTTACAGCTTTGCTTTATAACTTCTTTAAAAGGAAATGCTGAGCAAAATTCATGACTCTTCTACTTAGATAAAAGATCAGTCAGTTAATAATTTATTAAAAAAACAAATTTTACTACCATATGGATTTTGCCCTATCAAATTCCATTTTCCAACTACATATATGCTCTAAAATTTTAAGTGTAAGCAGCAGTGATTTTAAAATTGTCTCTGCAAAGAGCTATGAAGGAAACAAAATCTGTCAGCCTTGAAGGTGACACTAGAAAGATCTACGCTCATGCTCATAGAGAGACATACTTTTTTCCTTAGCTAGTGTGGTTGGTCTCTTCCCAGCAACCTTCTATTGAGGACACTTTTGGTTCTATTGTGAGTGCTTGATGTTCCAAGAGAACCACCCAAGTTTATTCTAATATTCTTTCTTTTCTGTCCAAGTTGATGTTCTGCCACATTACAGCTGTGTTCCTGTGTTTTTAGATGCTTTGACCAACATTTTCTACTTCCTGTGCCATCAGCCCCAGTTGACAGCTGGTTTTATCCACCAGCCTCTAGTGCCATCTCACAAGGCCTTTTGTGACAACTACTGGAACCATCATGGTTTGTGGAACAATGAAAGTTTAGACAAGACTGAAAACAATTTGATAAGGTAGAGGATTTCTAGGCACGGGTTTCTAAATTTTTTGGTTAGGATCTCTACTTTGCTATGGCTCTTGAGTCTGTTTTGTGACTTGGTGGCTCTCCGATGCCACACACCAGCATTTCAATCCCTGATAAAACCCTTTCTACTTCCCATAAGTCTTTGCTGCAGAAACTTTCAGACACATCAGTGGAGATGCAAGATTAAGAGTCTCTATGAAGCAGGTCTTATTCTGAGACATAAAGCTAATCCAGGTCTTTTTTTTTCTTCTTTTAGGTGAGATTTTATATATGACCGGTTGACTAGTAATTTTTATAAATATCTTGTGCATTGCCTGGAGTGCTCTTTGTAGATTCTCAAGTGATTTTTTAAACTGGGTTATTAAAGTCTTTTATAACTATATTTTGTTTAGGTGACAAGTTTTGGAAAGATGCTTTGGTGGGTCATATAATAACCCCTTGGAGATCTGTCTCCTGACCCTTTGAACCTGAACATGGCAAAGGAGAATTAAGATTAATAATCAGCCTGCTTTAAAACAGGGAGTTCACCCCAGATTAGCCATCAGGGCCTAATAGCTTTACTCTCATTATCCCATAGATGAGTATGTATTTTTTTCTCACTGCCAACTTATTGATGATAATGCTGCTTTCACAATCCCATTAGCGACTGTCCTATAAATTACAAGCTGTGTATTAAGCTCTTGATATACAATCTCCTACCTCTTTCTTCCCCACCTCCCCTTCTTCTTTTCCATATTCCTCTCTCTGGTTGTGTTATGTACAGACCAGGCTGCAATTGAATTCTTTCTCCTCCAGGCTAACTCCAAAGAGCTGAGACTGTGTGTGTACTACCACATCCGGCTTGTGTGTCAAAGTCTACTCTTGCTCCTTCCCAGTTACTACTAGAGTCTTAGTCATTCATCCCTTTCCTTTCTTTTATGGCAGTGATTCACAACCTTCCTAAAGCTATGACTCTTTAATACAGTTCTTTATTTTGTGGTGACACCCAGCTGATGTGGGATTCCCCTCTGTACGCTGTGAATATGTTTTATTACCATTGGATAATAAAAACTCTGCTTTGGGCCTGTGGAAGAGCAGAATAAAGCCAGACATGAAATATAAACAGAGATATAAAGAGAAAGTAAGAGGAGTAAAGGAGAAGCCATGTAGCTGCCCAAGAAGACAGACACCAGAGAACTTTCCTGGCAAACCACAAGCCTCATGACCATACACAGATTGATAGAAATGGGTTAAATCAAGATATAAAAGCTATCCAATAAGAAGCCTGAGCTAATAGGCAAGCAGTGTTCTACTTAATATAGTTTTTGTGTGATTATTCTGGTATGGGAGGCCTGGAAGGAAAGAGCAGTCTCCACTTACACCCAGCCATAAAATTACTTTTGTTGATAATTCAAAACTGTAACTTTGCCACTATTGTGAATTGTAATATAAATATTTGTGTCTTCTGATGGTTTTAGATGACCCCTGTGAAAGGGTGTTTAACCCCAAAGGGTTTGTAACATACTGGTTGAAAACTGTTGTCTTATGGCACAGATGTTTTACACTTGGTTCTACATATGTGCTAAAATCCATATTATCAAGGATTGTAGAAGAATCACAAGAAAACCTACGGAATCAACTAACCTGGCTGGGCTCACAGGGACTCACAGAGACTAAGCTGACAATTAGGGAGCTAGCATGGATCTGACCTAGGTACTCTACATACATGTTATGATTGTGTAGCTTGGTGTTTTTGTGGAATTCTTAAGAGTGGGAACGGGGGGTTATCTCTGATTCTTTGGTCTGCTTTTGGGACCCTTTTCCTCCTACTGGGTTGCCTCGTCCAGCCTTGATACAAGGGGATGTGCCTAGTCTTATTGCAACTTGATATGGCATGTTTGACTGATATCCCTTTTCTGAAGGGGAGCAGATGAGGCATGGATCTGGAGGAGAGGAGTGGTAGTGAAAAGGGACTAGAAGGAGAAGAGGGAGGTGAAACTGGTTAGGAGGTAATACGTGAAAGAAGATTAAAATTTTTTAGACAGAATGAAAAATTTGATATTTTGTTACTGCTTTGTCTCCTTGTTTATAGTTATCTCAGAATTCCCCAACCCACTGTTCTTGATGCTCATCTTAATTTCTATACTTACAAGTTTCCATGTTTTCTTTTGGCAGCTGAATTCCTCTCCACATTCCCGTTTGTGAAACTCCTAGATAGAGATTGCAATGGCTTTGCTTTTTTCTTTCTGTTTTTCTTCTTTTTAGTGATGTTGGTTTGTTTGTCAATGTTCTTATTTCACTTTCACCCCCTGAATGTTGGTTTTTATAAGCTAGCTCTTAGTTTTTCTCCCGAGTCTCAAGACAGAGCTACTATGGTGTCTGGCACCTGTTGTTCCTATGAAGAACTCGGATGCCAGCCCTGCTGGTATTATTAGGTCTTATGGGTCTCCCTCCAGCAGCTCTGAAGATCATTTCCAGCTCCTCCTTTCGAGTTGCCTGGTTACAGTTTTCCTTATTATTTTCCTACTTGAATGTTCCTTGAACTTCAAGCAGGAATGACGTGTATTTTAACTTCATAAGAAGATTTCCAGTCTTGGACAATGCTTCTGCCCTATTTCTTCCTTTTTGTCCTCGGAAACTCTGATATTGTAATAAAACATTTTGCTCATGTTCCTTAGGCTTCCTCCACTTCTTCCCCCTTTTTTACTCTGTTTCACTTTGCTTTGCTAGTTTTTAGTGATACGTTTTTAGATTATAACTCTTGTATTCATTAGTGTTGGATAGTTTGTTTAAAGCTTGGTCGATAAATTTAATTTGAAATGCTTTACATAGGTTATTTTAAATTTACAGAAAATATTAAAGACTGCTAGGGCAAATCTCCACCATCTTTCATCCAGATTTCCTAGAAAATGGTTTTATATCCATCACTGCATTCTCCCCACAAGGGTTAGATAGACACAGGTATGCATAGACACATACATGTGCAATGTTCTGTGAACAAATCCAGGCAAGCTCTGGCTCTCAAGCCTTATCGCTGATCCTTCATGTGTTTTCTTCTTCTTGGGATTTAGTCGGTGTCTTAGCCATGTGCTGAGGCCATCCTCATCTAACGGCTCATTCTCATCTAACGGCTCATTGAGGACTCTAAGAACACTTTCCCCCTCCTGAATGTATCCTTTCCCTTGGCCTTGCTTTGTTCTGGTCCTGAACTGCAAGCAGACACTTTTCTCAAGGAGAGAAATGTGCTTGACATCATCAGCCCATCAGAAGGAAGTTCTTGCATTTCTGAAATTGAATCTGTCCATGCAGTGCTTATCTCTGAATTTCCCTGATTTCTTCACAAATGGACAGTCCACCTAGGATGTTCTCCTTATCGTCAGTGATCTGGTCAACCACAGCTTACTACATGCTTTCTGGAAGGAGAATTTCTGTCTGCTGTCCTTACCAGATTGCTAAGACATGTCTTCTGTTACTTTACAGTTTATTCTTGATCCTAAATGTATTTGTCCACTGTTATTGGAAGCATGTAGTTCTGGGACTGATTTGTTTATGCATTTTTTTCAGGTTTCATGGACAGTTTATTGTACTGAGTTTAAGAAATATAAGTTAGGCATTGAGAATAAAAGATAACAGCTACAATGACCTCTAATGTAATTAAGGAAATTGTATAGCATCTTCACTGTAGCTCTGAGCATTTGAAATCATAATGTGATATGTCAAGTACATCTGTCTTTTCCATTAAACAGATTCACCAGCTATAACAATGTTTTCTCATTGCACAAGAGTTCTGTATTTCATTTCTGCTTAGTCACTTCATACCAGCTATGTTCTAAGCACAGATTCATCAGTTAAAAAATATGTTTTAGAGCTGTTGGTTAGTAAAATCCCATCAACCGTTGCAAATATTACAGACTATTTTGTATTACTCTTGGTTACCCTACAGTACTTGATGGTGGGACAATATTGCTGAAGATCCTACATACTTGAGAACATGGCAAAACTAAGTTGGTGTTTAACCTAGAAACGTTATTCATATTGGCTAGTGTTCATGATGCTGGAGGGTGTTACCCATGCTATTGGGGGAGGAAATCATTATCAGTATTACCTAGTTGTGAGATACAGCTGGCATGGTACATCCATTAGTTCAATGGTGACATGAAAATTGTGGGGTAATAAACCACTTTCTGTTTCTTTTTAGTTTTTCAAGACAGGGTTTCTCTATTTAGCTTTGGAGCCTATCCTGGAACTAGCTCTGTAGACCAAGCCGGTCTCAGACTCACAGAGATCCACCTGCCTCTCCCTCCTGAGTGTTGGGATTAAAGGTATGTACAATCACCTCCTGGCAATAAACCACTCTCTTGCTGTTGGTTTTTATTTTACACCTTTTACTCTTTTGGGGGACAGGCACACAGTTCCCAAATAAATACATGGCAGCTTATTATTACTTATAAGTGCCCAGCCTTAGCTTGACTTATTTCTTGCCAGGTCTTTTTAACTTAAAATATCCCATCTACCTTTTGCCTCTGGGCTTTTTTTCTTTTCTTACTTCTGTATATCTTACTTTTACTCTTACTCTGTGCTGGCTGGGTGGCTGGCCCTTGACATCCCCCTCCCCTTCCTCCCTTGTTCCTCTTCTTTTTCCTCCTTCTGTTTATTCTCTCTGCCTGCCAGCCCCGCCTATCCTTCCTCCTGCCTTGCTATGGCCCTTTCAGCTCTTTATTACACCATCTTGTATTTTAGACAGGCAAAGAATCACAGCTTCAAAGAGTTAAACAAATGAAGCATAAAGAAAAGTAACAGATTACATCATTAAACAACTGCTCCAGAGCATAAACAAATGTAATGCACCTTAATATTCTCCAACACGTTCTAGTTGGATTGAAGACCAGCTACACAGGATGTAACTCATGTCTGGCACCATTAATGGAACCAAAAGCCCATAACTAAATAGATCTTAGGCTCTACCAGAGAGCCTACTCTTATTCTTCTATATGGACACAGTGATAAACCAACGCTCCTAAACATTTACTACTATACCCGTAGACCAGTGCATTTGTCCTTCCTCATCAGTGAAGCTGCTATTTGCATTGTATGGAAATCAGCCTAAAGACCCACAACTGGTCAGAGAGAAAAGAATGAGAGACTGTGGAGTGCTCAGCCCTGCACTCAAAATCTATATCATACCCACTCCTCCAAAGGCTCAGAAATGTAAATGGAGACTGCTCTATCGTTCCCAGCCACCCAGACCCAAATGATCACACAGAAACTATAGTAATTACAACACTGTTTGGTCAGTAGATTAAGCATAATTTTAGCTAGCTCTTACATCTTAAATTAATCCATTTCTATTAATCTGTGTATCACCATGAGACCTGTGGCCTACTAGTAAGGTTCTGGCATCTTTCTTCTTCTGCAGCTATATGGCATCTGCCTGACTCTGCCTTCTTTCTCCCTGCATTCAGTTTAGTTTTTCTGCCTAGCTCTATTCTGCCCTGACATAGGTCATAGTAGCTTCTTTATTAACCAATGGTAATTAAACATATTCACACCATACAGAGGTGAATCCCACATCATCTTCTCTTTCCTGTCTAAAGAAAAGGAAGGTTTTAGCTTTAACATGGTAAGATTACATATCTTCGTGAGTCTAATATCTCATATATAATCTATCTTTTGTCATAACTAAGGAAAGCTGTAACTATAACTATTTGTCTTCAATTCCATCAAAGACCCCAGAAGGATATAATATTGCCTAAGTAAACAGGAAATGCATTGTAAGCAACTTCCAAAACTTTAGAATTGACAGAGACATCTCACTGCCTGGATTGTCACCCAAAGTTTTTTTTTTTTTTTTATAATGTTAGGCATCCATCTTTAGCCTATAGGCCCATAGATTCTAACAGGCCTTTCAGTGAAGCAGGAAATTTGAAGATCTGTTTGGCCTTATACTGGCAAGTTTGGCAATTGCCTTCTTCTGTGTCCTGCAGAATGTCTGGCAGTTTCTTCTGTGAAACAGGAACCCTGAAAGACACTGTTCACCCAATGTCTCAGACTTATTTCTAGCTAGCTCTTACATCTTAAATTAACCTGTGTATTTCTAATAATCTGTGTATCACCACAAGGCTGTGGCCTATGGTAAGGTTCTGGCATCCTTCCCCTTCATCAGCTACGTGGTGCCTCCCTGACTGTCTATTTTCTCTATATATCTCTGTTTGAATTTTCCCACCTGGCTTTATTCTGCCAAGCCATAGACATATGAACTAACCAAGGCAAGGCTGGAGAACTCACCCTGGTGGTGAGGACAGGGGAGAATTGGTGGACTGACCAACCCTGCAACTACCCAGGTCCAGAACCAGGATTATGAGTTGGCCAACCCCAACATCCACGCCATCCATGATTGACTAGAGTATATGAAGGGACTGGTCCTGCAGACCCAAAGCTGCAGGATGTCCATGACACAGGGCAACAGCAAGATATCCAAGAGCAGTCCCAGTAAGGGCCAAGCATCAATAGTGTAGCAGAAACCAGAGGCCTGGAACCAGGCCAATGACTCTTTGACATGAACACTCGCAAGTACAGATATATGGACAAGATAAAGGGTTTACTTTGTGACTCACTGTGTCGCATTATTCCATGTGACATTTTCCATGATGAGATTTTTTTTATATTATTTTCTTGTTTTCTCTTAAATTTTATTTTATCTTGAGGGCAGGAAGTTGCAAGGGCAAAGGATAGAAACAGAGATGGGGAAATGAATGGGACTGACATGCATAATGTAAAAGACACAAAAAATAAATAAAAAGAAAAATGATATTGAAAATTAAACAATACAAATAAAAAAACAAGAAAGAAGTACCTTTTACTATAAAGTTTAACTCTAGGTACCATTTGCTTGGATCTATGAATCTATGCTGCATGAGGGATATAACACTATAATGCTTATATTAGCTTTGTTTCCAGCAGTTTCAAGTTTCCACTGACCTGTATAAGGGAAATGTCTTCTCTCCTCCTCAGAATATGATAACTTATAATTTTCTCCCTATGTTCATTATTTCTGGCCACAAGTGACTCTATAAATGGTAAAAAAAAAATTGGAAGAAGCCTGTTTTAAAATTGTGCCAGATAAGTGCTCTCATGAAATACTCATAGTTTTCTCTTTCGAGAGCTCTACCCCTCTGTGTTCATTTTTACCCCAGGTCCAAGCACACTTTCTCAGCCACCTACATTGCAGTAGAATTGATAATAGTTCCTAGCTGGCTTCTTCCCAGTTTCTTTGGAACTGGGAGACCAATGGAAGACCATGAGTCCTACCAAGATACACAATGATTATTTTTCTAAGCTACTTTGAAACTCCGAATAACTAAATCTCTTTCAAAATTTTTTGACATTTACATAATTTAACTAATGCACTGCTCTATGAATGAATGAGTATACAATGAAATATTAATTGAAATCCTATCAATTTCAACAGAATGGACTTTTCTAAGCAGGAGACAGTATTTTATTTTATTTTATTTTTTTTTCTTGTTTTTCTTTTTTTCTTTTTTTTTTAATTTATTTATTTATTAAAGATTTCTGTCTCTTCCCCGCCACCGCCTCCCATTTCCCTCCCCCTCCCCCAATTAAGTCTCCCCCCCAGCCCGAGAAGCAATCAGGGTTCCCTGTCCTGTGGGAAGTCCAAGGAACCCCCACCTCCATCCAGGTCTAGTAAGTTGAGCATCCAAACTGCCTAGGCTCCCACAAAGCCAGTGCGTGCAGTAGGATCAGAAACCCATTGCCATTGTTCTTGAGTTCTCAGTAGTCCTCATTGTCCGCTATGTTCAGAGAGTCCGGTTTTATCCCAGGCTTTTCCAGACCCAGGCCAGCTGGCCTTGGTGAGTTCTTAATAGAACATCCCCATTGTCTCAATGTGTGGGTGCACCCCTCGCGGTCCTGAGTTCCATGCTCGTGCTCTCTCTCTTTCCGCTCCTGATTTGGACCTTGAGATTTCAGTCCTGTGCTCCAATTTAGGTCTCTGTCTCTGTCTCCTTTCATCGCTTGCTGAAGGTTAATATTCAGGAGGATGCCTATATGTTTTTCTTTGGGTTCTCCTTATTTAGCTTCTCTAGGATCACTAATTATAAGCTCAATGTCCTTGGTTTATGGCTAGAAACCAAATATGAGTGAGTACATCCCATGTTCCTCTTTTTGGGTCTGGCTTAAGGAGACAGTATTTTAAAAGAACATAGCCAAATGCTGCATGTTCACACCAATGTGTAGACACTACAAAAGATGACCTTTGAAGAAGAAGGAAGTACAATAGTGATTCTTAGAAGTACACATGGAGGGAGAAAGAGGAAAAGCTTAGGTAGTGACTTCTAACATACAGCCAGGAATAAGGAATATGTTCTAGTTTTCCCCAGCATAGCAAGATTAGTTCACAACAAGCCATATGTATTTAATGAAGATCTAGAAGAGAGGAGTGCAGAGTCCAAATATGAAATGAGGAACACGTAAAGTTAAAAATGACTACAACTTACGGTAGTTTGAATGCGAATGTTACCAGACTCAGATGTCTCAGTATGTGGTCCACAGTTGGTGGTGCTGTTTGGGCAGGTTAAGGAGGTGTGCCATGCTGGAGGAAATGTGTCACCTGGGCAGGCTTTTGACGTTTCAAAACCTTATGCCATTGCCACTTCACTCTCTGCTTTGTGCTTGCAGTTCAGGATGTGAGCTCTTAGATTGCTACTGCCAGTTGCCCCACCAGGATGATGGGCTGGAAAGATGGTTTAGAGGTTAAGAGGACTCATCGCTTTTATAGAATACTTGAAGTTAAACCCCAGCACCCACATGGTAGCTCAAATCTCTCTGTAACTCCAGTTCTTGGGTACCCAGGACCCTTTTCTGATAATTATGAGCTCCAGTAATGCACAGATATGCACGACAAATACTCAAGCACATAAATACAACCAAAACAAAGGAAGAAAAGTTGTAACTATTCAAAAGGGAAAGGCATCAAATAACCATCACTCATCCCTGAGTTGGCTAGGATGGCAACACATCTGACTCAGCACTCATGTTGCTTCTAGCCTCGTCTTCATGCAGTCATAACCACGTGCCTTTTTCAGCAGTCATCCAAGGCATATGTGGACCAAGCAAAGTAGCCAATATCAGCAAAATCACAATAGTGGATCAGGTTCTCTGGACTAAGCAGAACTCCCATTTAGTTAAGTCAAGACCACTTATGATACAGAATATTTTCTCTTCTGTTGCCTAAACATATTTTCTAGCATCACACCACAGCTTAATTTTTCACAGATGTGACCCTTTTTAGTTCAATTGTTTTGTTTGCTACCACTGTTAGAATAATCATTTTTATTTTATTGTAATGCACCGAAAAGAGCTATTCATAGATTATAAATAGTGAGAATATAAGTATTGTTCTCATATATATATGCTTACTACTTATAATCTATGAATATATATAATCTCTCTCTATATATATATCCTCTCTACTTATAATATATGATTATATATTGATGTGGGATTTCCCTCTGTATGCTGTGATAACCATTGATAAATAAAGGAACTACTTTGGGCTTATAGAAGAGCTATAGGGGAACAGAGCTAGGCTGGAAAAACTAAGCTGAATACTGGGAGAAAGGAGGCAGAGTCAGGAGAAGCCTTGGAGCTTCTGCCAGAGACAGACATGCTGAAATTTTGCTGGTAGGCCACGACCTCATGGTGATGCATAGATTAGTGGAGACAGGTTAAATTGAGATGTAAGAGTTTAGCCAGAACTATGCTTAAGCTATTGGCCATACAGCATTGCAAATAATATGGTTTTCTGTGTGATTATTTTCAGGGCTGAGTAGCCAGAAGCAAACTAATGGCCTCTTCCAACAATATATGTCATATATATCTCAGTGCTTATAATCTATAAATAGCACTTTTGGTATTTTTATATACATACTTATGTATATATGTAGATAGATAGATAGATAGATAGATAGATAGATAGATAGATAGATAGATAGATAGATAGATAGATAGATATATGGAGAGAGAGAGAGAGAGAGAGAGAGAGAGAGAGAGAGAGAGCCCAAGAGCATTGACTTCTCCTTTGAAGGGCATATAACGTATTTACTATAAGTGGAAAATAATATAAGACAGAGCAAAATATAGTAATATTTTATTTGTGTTTTAATAAATAGAGATTGCCTGAAAATCAGAGTGCAGAGCTAAGGCATTACAGGCCCCAGAGTGGTGGCTCACACCTTTAATCCCAGGACTAGGGAACTGGAGACAGGTGTGATATGGCTGGACAGAGAGAGAGGTATACAAGGCAGGAGGAGACATGAGCTCATTGCAATCTGAAGTTTGGTGGAAAACAATGTAGTCTGCAGTCCCACTGAGGACAAGATTGCCCCTCTGTTTGTCCGAGCCTTGGGAGAGCTCTCCAGGGGCTTGGCTGTTTTGCTTCTCTGATCTTCAGCTTGAACCCCAATATCTGTCACTGAGCTTTTATTATTCATGCTACAGGAAAATAAAGTTTTATATATAAGAAGGTAGTAATTTAGGGACAGCCAGACAGGAATGTGGTAGTAGTGATGAAGTCAGAAAAATGATGCTGGGTAGAGATAGTGTCGGCCAGTATTACGCAAAGACATTTCACATGCTCTTAAATATCTTTACTTTTCTTTCTTTCTTTTAATAATGGAGAGAGGCAGTAAATGACTAGGGATACATACTATTTTATTTGCACCAAGAGGTTATAAACAACTGTTGTAAAAAACCATTTGAAAGTCATTGCTCTCCAAGTTTTTCATGCAGACTGGGGCTAAGTTGAATCAAAAATTATTCTAAAGTCATCATGAAAGCAGTATGACTCAAAGTGAATTGATTCAGATGTGAATAAAAGTGTTCATCAACTTATGATGCTATATACAGCAAAAATTATTGTTTAGGATTGGGCAAGGATGTATCCTCAGACAAACAATACTCCTTGATAGCTACCTAACTGAAGGCCTGGATACTGAAGTGAAGGGCATCCCAGTCAGCCCCTCCTGTGCAGATGATGCAGATATGCTCAAGAAAAGCGATTCCCTGGACATTAGGAGAAGATGCCAACGTTCTGTTTATTGCAAGGTAGCAGTGTTTTCTAGCTGGAAGAGGGCCATGCAAAGTAGGCCCTTTTGCAGAGTTCCAGGCAGAGCTGGCCCCTGGGAACTGGGTAGAATTTCACCAGATGGAGAAGGTGCTATGTATGAGTCATCACTGCCTCAGGGCCATGGAAAAACAAGTCACTGAGTTTGGATGGAAGCGCAAGTATTGTGATGTTATTGGAACACGTGGCTATTTAAAGTGCTGCAATAAATGAAGTCAGAAACTGTGTAGGTGGCTAACCTGTGGAAGGTGCTAGCGGATACTCTCAGAGAGTGAGGTTTCCCAAAGGCTGTGGGGAATCATAGTGTCAGAGAAGTGATCTGATCTATGTTTTTAGTTAGTGGCTAAGGGCCACATGGAGATGCTAAAGTGTTGTCAGGAAAGATAGACAGAGGCTGTTCAATAAGACAGCAGAGGTAGGAATAGAAATAAAAGTCCAATTATGAAAAGTGTCACAGAGGGTGCATAACCAACCCTGACTCTTAATTGGATATTGCAGAAATGCATTGTGGTCTTCCAATATCATTTTTCTCTTCTATGTATGTTGCCTAGAGCTGTCCTATGAATGTGTCTAGGTGGCTGAAGCAACTGGGCTTATTTACTCTGCTGTGGAAGCTATAAATACAAATGTAAGGTGCCAGCAGGGATGGTTCCTTCTGAAGGCTGGGAAGAAAGAACCTATTTCAAAGCTTTCTCCTAGCTTTGGAAATAAATCCTTGATATTGGAATCCTTGATTTGCCATCAGTTCAGTCCCTGCTCCTGTCTTCACATGATACTCACTCTGGAGTTTTCTTTCTGTAAGGATGCCAGTCAGGTTGGGTTAGGTGTTCGTTCACCCTACTCCAATAGAATACCACCTTAAGTAATTATAGCTGTGAAAATCTTATTACCAAATTAGGTCACCTTTGGGGGCATCAGCAATTGGAACTTTGACATAGCCCTTTGAGGGACACCAATCAAGGTTCAGTGTTTGCCTTATGATCTCATGGACTCCTGGTTTGGCCTTGGGCCTTCGTCCACTCAGAACAGAGACTTGTTTTCTCAACTAGGGCCACATGAGTGGACGAAGACTGGTGAGGCCAAGGTGGAAGTTGCATGTGGCATCTTCCTTGGCAAACTTTCCTTAAGGAACAGTATACCACCACACATTTTCCCTTCTGCTTGCATCCCTTGGCCAACATTCATCCACATGGTCACAGATGAAAAAAAAATGAGCTTCCATCTTGGGCAATCCATTTTTATGTTCCCCTTCTTCTTATATCAGGGAATTGGGTTGTTAATTGTATTCATGTTACTCTTAACTCTTGCAAATGAGGGGGGCTGTTGAGGCTGGAGAAGGATGGCAGGGTTCTGTTGACACCCCAAGTCTAAGCTTAAAAAGGAGTGCTCTCTCAAAAGGCTGACCCAGTTGTTCTGGACTGTGGCTTACTGACTGACGCCAGCACATCGGTGCACTTTTACTTTGTCTGGTAGAACACCATGGTTTGACTTATGTTTTGACCCCTCTGAAACTCATGTTGAAATTCAGTTGTCCTTGTGTTATTGTTAGGAGTGGGGCTCTTAAGAGGTGGTGTGGTAACTTGAATAAGAATGCCTCCCATAGGCTTAGATGTTTGAAGACTTGATCTACAATGGTGGCCCTGTTTGGGAAGGTTTAGGAGATGTGTTCTTAGTGAATAAAGTCTGTCACTCGGGATAGACTTTGAGAGTTTAATGACTCTCACCTTTCCCAGTATGTCCCCTCTTTTTCAGGCTTGTGGTTCAAGATGTGAACCCTCAACCTTTGCTCCAGTCACCACGCCTGCTGTCTGCTGCCTGCTGCTTTTGCTCTGCCACCATGGGCTCTTAAACCATAGGGAACTATAAGCCAAACAAACTTTTCCTTTCGTAGGTTGCCTTGGTCATGGTGCGTCATCCTAGCAAATGAAAAGCAACTAATAAGGGAGGTTAGGGCATAACACGGGCTTAATGGCTTTTACATAGAAAAGCATTTGTTACTGCAGAAATGATGCCACATTTCTTCCAAATGGGTTTGCCTGTTCTATCTTTCTACAACATTATGAAAAAGCATGAGATTCTCAACAGAAACTGACTTATTGCTTATGTAATAAAGACGACTACAGAGACGATGCAGGTGGTGGCAGTCGACCCAGGCTGCAGGCAGCAGGGACCGGAGCACAACACCAAGAGCAGATCGCCCCACTACAATTAAATCAAAGAGGTAGGCCTTTGGTTGGCGAGGTCCCTGGCAAACGGGGAGCCTGTTCCTGTTCCTGAAGACCCTTCTGAGGGGTGAGAGGGATCTTGGCCCCCGGAAGGAGCCAGGAAACAGAGCGAGGGCATTTTGTAAGAGGAGCCCCTGGCCAGCAGAGAAACCTGATCCGGTTTTAAAAGACCGATTAGAAAGCATCTATAGGAGGAGATGGGCAGGCGCCAAGGAAAAAAATTCACCCAACAATCTGAAAAACAACATGAAAACACCAGAACCCAATGATCTTACAACAGAAGGACTTGAACACCCTAACACAGAAGAAGTGGAAAAAATGACTTTATGAAAGCAATAGAGTCCCTTAAACAACATGTAAAAAACTTCCTTATAGAAATGGATGAGAAGTATAACAAAAAGTTTGAAGAAATGAGTAAATACGTACATGATACCCTGGGAAACCAAGAAAAAATGATCAAACAGGCAATGGAAACAGTTCAAGAATTGAAAACTGAAATGGAAGCAAGGAAGAAAACACAAACTGAGGACCAGCTGGATATGGAAAATCTAGGTCAACGAGCAGAGCCTACAGAAACAAGCATAATCAATAGAATACAAGAGATAGAAGAAAGAATCTCAGATTCTGAGGACACCATAGAGAAAATAAATGCACTGATCAAAGAAAACAGCAAAGCCAACAAATTCTCATCACAAAACATTCAGGAAATATGGGACACAATAAAAAAGACCAAACCTAAGAATAATAGGAATAGAAGAAGGAGAAGAGTCACAGCTCAAAGGCCCAGAAAATATTTTTAACAAAATTATAGAAGAAAATTTTCCCAACATAAAGAAAGATATTCCTTTGAATATTCAAGAAGCATACAGAACACCAAACAAACTGGATCAAAGAAAAACATCCCCTCACCATATAATAATTAAAACACAAAATATACAGGTTAAAGAAAGAATATTAAGAGCTGCAAAGGAAAAAGGCCAAGAAACTTATAAAGTTAAACCGATCAGACTTACACCTGACTTCTCTATGGAAACCATGAAAGCCAGAAGGTCCTGGATAGAGGTACTTCAGAAACTAAGAGACCATGGATGCAAACCCAAACTACTATACCCAGTCAAGCTATTGTTCACTATCAATGGAGAAAACAAGATATTCCAGGATAAGAACAAATTTAAACAATACGTAGCCACAAATCCAGCCCTACAGAAAGTAATAGAAGGAAAATCACAACCCAAAGAATCCAACATTGCCAACACTGCCTACAATAACTCAGGCATCTAGCGACCCTTCACCAGCACAACTCAAAGAAGGGAGACACACAAACTCTACTACCAAAAACAATAAGAATAACCGGAGTAAACAACCACTGGTCATTAATATCACTTTATATTAATGGTCTCAATTTACCTATAAAAAGGCACAGGCTAAGAGATTGGATACGAAAACAGGATCCAACATTCTACTGTTTCCAAGAAACTCATCTCAACTACAAAGACAGGCATCTACTCAAAGTAAAGGGTTGAGAAAAGATCTTTCAAGCAAATGGTTCTAAGAAAAAAAAGCAGGTGTGGCCATACTAATTTCTAACAAAACTGACTTCAAACTAAAATCAATCAGAAGAGATTAAGATGGACAGTTTATACTCATAACAGGAACAATTCATTGATGGAGGAAGGTCATTGGCTAATAAAGGAACTGCCTTGGCCCATTTTATTGGTTAGAGCATAGGTAGGTGGAGTAAACAGAACAGAACGCTGGGAGGAAGAGGAAGTGAGGTCAGATTCCACAGCTCTCCTCTCCAGAGCAGATGCCTCAGAGAGAGATGCCATGCTCTGCTCTCCCAGGCAGACGCACACGATGAAGCAAGCCACCAGGTCAGACATGCTGAATCTTTCCTGGTAAGACCGGAGCTACACAAATTATTAGAGATGGGTTGATCGGGATATCAGAATTAGCCAGTAAGGGCTAGAGCTAAAAGGCCAAGCAGTGATTAAAAGAATACAGTGTCCGTGTAATTATTTCGGGGCATAAGCTAGCCGAGCAGGCGGCTGGGGTGTTGGGGACGCAGCCCCGCCGCCCTTATTACTACAGTTCATCAAGATGACGTCTCAATCCTGAATATCTACACCCCTAATATAAAAGCACCCACTTATGTAAAAGAAATATTACTACACCTCAAGGCAGACATCAAACCACACACACTAGTAGTAGGAGACTTCAACAAACCTCTCTCTCCAATGGACCGGTCAATCAGACAGAAACCTAATAGAGAATTAAGAGAATTATTGGAGGTAATGAAGCAAATGGACTTAACAGACATCTGTAGAACACTCCACCCAATTAGGAAAGAATATACCTTCTTCTCTGCAGCTCATGGAACCTTCTCAAAAATTGACCACATACTCGGAAACAAAGGAAACCTCCACAGATACAAAAAATTATCAGTGTCCAACTGTGCCTTATCAGATCACCACGGATTAAAGTTAGAAGGCAACAACAATGCTACCCCCAGAAAGCCGACAAACTCATGGAAACTGAACAGTCAACTACTGAACCACACCTGGGTCAAGGAAGAAATTAAGAAAGAAATTAAAGTCTTCCTTAAATTTGAGTAAAAATACTCAAACCTATGGGACACGATGAAAGCAGTGCTAAGAGGAAAGTTCATAGCACTAAGTGCCCACTTAAAGAAAATGGAGAAAGCATACATTGGGGACTTAACAGCACACCTGAAAGCTTTTGAAAAAAAAAGAAGCAGACGTGCCCAGGAGGAGTAGAAGACTGGAAATAATCAAACTGAAGGGGAAATCAACAAAATAGAAACACAGAAAACAGTCCAAAGAATCAATGAAACAAAAAGTTGGTTCTTGGAGAAAATCAACAAGATCGACAAACCCCTATCCAAACTAATTAAATGACAGAGAGAGAACACGCAAATAAATAAGATCAGAAATGAAAAAGGGGACATAACCACAGACATAGAGGAAATTCAGAGAATCATTAGATCTTATTACAAAAGCCTGTATGCCACAAAACTGGAAAATGCAAAAGAAATGGACATTTTTTTAGATAAGTACCATATACGAAACTAAACCAAGACCAGGTGAACGATCTAAATAGACCTGTTAGTCGCGAAGAACTAGAAACTGTTATCAAAAATCTCCCTTCCAAAAAAAGCCCAGGACCAGATGGTTTCAATGCAGAATTCTACCAGAACTTCCAAGAAGAACTAATACCTATACTCCTTAATGTATATCACAATATAGAAACAGAAGAGTCATTGCCAAATTCCTTTTATGAAGCTACAGTTACCCTGATACCAAAACCACATAAAGACCCAACCAAGAAAGAGAACTACAGGCCTATCTCACTCATGAATATCGACGCAAAAATTCTCAATAAAATACTGACAAACCGAATCCAAGAACACATTAGAAAAATTATCCATTATGATCAAGTAGGCTTCATCCCAGAGATGCAGGGCTGGTTAAACATATGCAAATCTATCAATGTAATCCACTATATAAATAAACTGAAAGAAAAAAACCATATGATCATTTCATTAGATGCTGAAAAAGCATTCGACAAAATTAAACACCCCTTTATGGAATAGGTCTTGGAGAGATTAGGGATACAAGGGTCATACCTAAATATAATAAAAGCTATTTACAGCAAGCTGACAGCTAACATTAAATTAAACAGAGAAAAACTCAAAGCCATCCCACTAAAATCAGGAACACGACAAGGATGTCCACTCTCTCCATACCTCTTCAATATAATGCTTGAAGTTCTAGCAATAGCAATAAGACAACATAAGTGGATCAAGGGGATTTGTATTGGAAAGGAAGAAGTTAAGCTTTCATTATTTGCAGATGATATGATAGTATACATAAGCGACCCCAAAAACTCTACCAAAGAACTCCTACAGCTGATAAACACCTTTAGTAATGTGGCAGGATACAAGATCAACTCCAAAAAATCAGTTGCCTTCCTATACACTAAGGATAAGGAAACAGAGAGGGAAATCAGACCTTTCACGATAGCCACAAATAGCATAAAATATCTTGGGGTAACTCTGACCAAGGAAGTGAAAGATCTGTTTGACAAGAACTTTATGTCTTTGAAGAAAGAAATTGAAGAGGACACCAGAAAATTGAAGGATCTCCCTTGCTCTTGGATTGGGAGGATCAACATAGTAAAAATGGCAATTCTACCAAAAGCAATCTATAGATTCAATGCAATCCCCATCAAAATCCCATCAAAATTCTTCACAGATCTGGAGAAGACAATAATCAACTTTATATGGAAAAACAAAAAACCCAGGATAGCCAAAACAATCTTATACAATAAAGGATCATCTGGAGGCATTACCATCCCTGACTTCAAACTCTACTACAGAGCTACAGTATTGAAAACAGCTTGGTATTGGCATAAAAACAGAGAAATCAACCAATGGAATCGAATAGAAGACCCTGACTTTAACCCACAAACCTATGAACACCTGATTTTCGATAAAGAGCTAAAAGTTTACAATGGAAAAAAGAGAGCGTCTTCAACAAATTGTGCTGGCAAAACTGGATGTCAATCTGTGGAAGAATGAAAATAGATCCATATCTTTCACATGCACAAAACTCAAGTCCAAGTGGATTAAAGGCCTCAATATCAGTCCGAAAACACTGAACCTGATAGAAGAGAAAGTGGGAAGTACTCTAAAACATGTGGGCACAGGAGACCACTTCCTATATATAACCCCAGCAGCACAGACATTAAGGGCCTCATTGAATAAATGGGACCTCCTGAGCCTGAGAAGCTTCTGTAAAGCAAAGGACACTGTCACTAAGACAAAAAGGCAACCCACTGACTGGGAGAAGATCTTCACCAACCCTGCAACTGACAAAGGTCTGATCTCCAAAATATATAAAGAACTCAAGAAAAAGGCTAATCAACCCAATTATAAAATGGGGCACTGGGGTGAACAGAGAACTCTCAACGGAAGAAGTTCAAATGGCCCAAAACACTTAAGGTCATGCTCAACTTCCTTAGCGATCAGGGAAATGCAAATCAAGACAACTTTAAGATACCATCTTACACCTGTCAGAATAGCTAAAATAAAAAACACCAGTGATAGTCTTTGCTGGAGAGGTTGTGGACAAAGGGGTACACTCATCCATTGCTGGTGGGAATGCAAACTTGTGCAACCACTCTGGAAAGCAGTGTGGTGGTTTCTCAGGAAATTCGGGATCAACCTACCCCTGGACCCAGCAATACCACTCTTGGGAATATACCCAAGAGAGTCCTTATCATACAACAAAAGCTCTACTATATCCATAGCAGCATTGTTTGTAATAGCCAGAATCTGGAAACAACCTAGATGCCCTTCAATGGAAGAATGGATGAATAAAGTATGGAATATATACATATTAGAGTACTACTCAGCAGTAAAAAACAAGGACTTCTTGAATTTTGCATGCAAATGGATGGAAATATAAAACACTATCCTGAGTGAGGTAAGCCAGACCCAAAAAGAGGAACATGGGATGTACTCACTCATAATTGGTTTCTAGCCATAAATAAAGGATATTGATCCTATAATTTGTGATCCTAGAGCAGCTAAATAAGAAGGAGAACTCAAAGAAAAACATATAGGCATCTTCCTGAATATTAACCTTCATCAGGCGATGAAAGGAGACAGAGACATAGACCCACATTGGAGCACCAGACAGAAATCTCAAGGTCCAAATCAGGAGCAGAAGGAGAGAGAGCACGAGCAAGGAACTCAGGACCGCGAGGGGTGCACCCACACACTGTGACAATGGGGATGTTCTATTGGGAACTCACCAAGGCCAGCTGGCCTGGGTCTGAAAAAGCCTGGGATAAATCCGGACTAGCTGAACATAGAGGACAATGAGGAATACTGAGAACTCAAGAACAATGGCAATGGGTTTTTGATCCTACTGCACGTACTGGCTTTGTGGGAGCCTAGGCAGTTTGGATGCTCACTTTACTAGACCTGGATGGAGGTGGGTGGTCCTTGGACTTTCCACAGGGCAAGGAACCCTAATTGCTCTTCAGGATGACGAGGGAGGGGGACTTGATTGGGGGAGGGGGAGGGAAATGGGAGGCGGCGTCGGAGAAGAGACAGCAATCTTTAATAAATAAATAAATAAAAATAAAGACGATTACATATTGTGATACTTGCTGGGTCTCTGAGGAATTTACATTTAAGTCATTGAAATGAGTTTTTGTTTCATTTTGTTTTGCGTTTACCTCTTAGTTAAATTTATCTCTAAGTGGTCAGGAAAAGGACAAAATATCAACGTGATTTTGTGTGATGTCTTCATGCACATACACTTTGTATGATCAGGTTAAACATAACTATCTCCTTAAGCACTCATCACTTATTTATGGTGGAGACGTGCAAAATCCTTTTAAGTATTTATTCAACTCTTAGCAGGCTGAAAGGATTCCTTGGCAGGGATGTTTTATTCTTTTATATTACTTAGTTCTGGTCCGAAGTTCTATATATTTCGCTTAATGATATAAAGCTGCAATTTCTGTGATGCTCATGGGCAGGGTATTTAGCTGGCATCACTCTTTTTTAAAATTTACATTTATTTATTTATTTTTTAAGACACTCTTTCTATTTTACATATCTGTTCCCACTCCCTCCAGGTTCCCCCCTTTCCACCCCTTATCTACTCCTCAGAGAGGGTAAGGCTTCCCATGAGGAGTCAACAAAGCCTTGTACATCACTTTGAGGCAGGACCAAGGCCCTCTTCACTATGTCTAGGTTGAGTAAGGTTTTCCTCCAAAGAGAATGGGCTCCAAAATGCCAGTTCAAACACTAGGGATTAATTCTGGTCCAACTGCCAGTGGTTCCACAGACTGCCCACATTCAGAGGACCTCCTTTGATCCTATGTTGGTTCCCCCACTGTCAGTCTGGAGTCAATGAGTTCCCCTTAGCTCAGGTCAGCAGTTTCAGTGGGTTTCCCCATCATGGTCTTGACCGCTTTGCTCATATTATTGCTCCTCCCTCTCTTTGACTGGACTTTGGGAGCTCAGCCCAGTGTTCCGCTGTGGATCTCGGCATCTACTTCCATCAGTTGCTGAATGAAGTTTTTATGGTGGCAATTAATGTAGTCATCAATTTGATTACAGGGGAATGCCAGTTCAGGCATCCTCTCCTCTATGGCTTAGGATCTTAGCTGGGGTCATCTTTGTGGATTCCTGGGAATTTCCCTAGTGCCAGGTTTCTCGTTAGCGTCAACTCTTACTCTAGATTGCTTTAGGGGATGTCTTTTATCACCCATTACCATCCACTCAATGAGTTCCTAAAGATGTGTTTTCTCCTAGCAGCATCTCCCTGGAACACATATCTGTTACCATATGACCTTCACCTCACCACGTCTCCAGGGATACTGAGCCTTAAGACTCACACTCCAGGCTCCTCTGGATCTGTCTGGCTGCCTCTACCATGGCAGGCAGTATTCAGGAACGCTGCAGAGAGTACTATTTCTGGGAAGGAAACAGTGCAGCCAGCAGATGCCATTTCTGGATCTCCAGTAAGCCATCCAGATGGGTTGCTGCAAGCAGGAAGTCTACCTCCTGAGTCTCAAGGAGAGACTGTCAGATCGCATGGATTAAACGGCAAGTCTCTCTAAAAGACGTGGGCTTGGAGGTGTTGATGTATAGCATTTCCAGTAGAGTGGGAAGCACTGGCCAAGGCAGGGTCAGCACCAGAAGTGAGGGGGCGCTTTCCAATCCCCTGAAAGCTTTCAGTGACTCATCACTTGCCCACACAAAACTGCTTTTTCTAAAGCTTTGCAACGGGCCTCCATGGAGTTCTTTAGAAATCTCCTGCCTTCATGGAGTTCTCTCTAGCAGAGAGCCAGTTTGTAGGTCGCATGTCCACTCTAGCCAGCAATATCAATGCAAGCTAAAGTGCTTGTTAACAGGAGCAAAATCATTTTTGGTGACTGGGAACAATGTACCACTTGTAAGATGTGTAAGGGAGCCAACCAGAGGCCAGCTGTGATAGGATTCAAACTTAAGGCAGGGTCTGATGTGGCCCCGATATGTAACTGAATCAACCCTAAACTGTGAACCCTGAGAGTGCAAAGCTAATGCCTACTGGGAAAATGAAAAGCAAAAACAACAAACAAAAACATGGGCATTTTGCAGGTTGTCCCAGGCTCACACTGCTCTGCTCCAGAGACAAGGCCATCTCAAGCCGCTGTGCCGATCCCCGTCAACAAAGGGACTTTGAGACTGGCTGTTGGGTGACTTTGACTCCAGCAATCATCATGTTTTTTCTGGCACGGTTCCTGAGTTTACACATGCACTGGCTGATGCTCTCAGGGACCTTCTGGAACTCCCAACGGTGTCATCCTCTTGCCTTGCCTCGGCTGAAGAACTGAGCTTGTTGCTCCCTAAGCACTCTCATGAAAGAGGATTCCCCAGCGAAGCCTGCAGTATTTCCTGCCCGGGATTCCCGCTTAGTGGGATGATATCTATTTACAAATGAGATAAGCATAATCTTTATAATAGCATGATATTGTAGGAATGTTTGTGTAAATAAACCGAGCATATTGGAAAGGCAAATCTAGTGTGGTGGTTCTAACTGCTGAACACCTCTCAGCCCACTGGCCTTGCTCCTCTCAGTACCCGTTGCTCATTTGACCCATAGCTGGGGGAGAAACCTCTTACAGCTTAGTAAAAAAAAAAAAAAAACCCACCTCATTAATTAAATGCATTTTCCTTTCATTTTGTATTAGGACTTTTTAAAATCACTATATTGAGCTTCAACTGAATGAAAAGAGTACCTTTTATTTTGGCCTACTTCTTTCCCTTCATCTTTTCCAGTTGATCACCAGGCCAAAAGCAGTCTTATTGGCACCTCAATTCATATAAATATGCATGAACAAGTACACATGGGGCCCAAAGAGATGGTTCAGCAGTTAAGAGCTCACAATTGTTCTTGCAGAGCACCAGAGTTCAGAGCCAGCAGGCAAAATTACCATATATCCAACTACAGGGGATCTGGTGCCCACTTCTGGCTTTCTTGAGCACCCACACTCATGTGCACCTACACACACACACACACACACACACACACACACACACACACACACACTTGCACAATGAAAGAAAACAAGTATACATGTTAGCTTATAAAAACAGGACTTCTTATTCGTTTTAAGTTCAAACACTTAAAAAGTGGCTTTCCCAGTAAAAACTGCAGGCCCTGTGTAGAGTGCATTCAGAGCAAAGTTTCGGGAGCTACATAACCATCCCAAACTGGGGGAAAATCTGACCCAAATATGAAATCCATATGATGCAGTGTTCTAAAATCATTCAGTGCAATTTATTTTAATGAGTTTTTACTTGTTTTAAAAAATAGGAAGTTTTAGTTAAAGTTAAGCTAATAAGCTAGTGGTGAATCATGACTTTCAACCCATCTGTCGGAAGGCAGAGGCAAGTGGATCTCTATGAATTCAAGGCCAACCTCATCCACAGAACAAGTTTCGGGACAGAAAGGGCTGTACAGATAAACCCTGTCTTGAAAAACAAAACCAAAAAAATGTTAAAAGTAATTTAATGTTTAGGATGCAGATTGCTGTATAGATTATGCCATATCCAGTTGTCCTCTGGGGTTATAAGGGCTAAAAGGGAGAAGTAAGAGTATTCAGTGGTTTTCTTGGGGTGGAAATAATGTTGTATTTTATGTTTTTGTAATTTTAATATTGTAACTATGCTATTTTATAATGAAAGAAAAAGATGTGACTCAAAGGTTTCAAATTTAATCTTTAGCAGTTTTCTTTTGGGTGAATAACATTCCAACAAGAATTCTGTATTGTTTTTAAAGTAGTGTTTTTGAGCCTCTTTTAATAGGTTTGATTTTGTTATCTTATGATTTGTTAATCCTGGTGAGATGATTTTTATAGATTTTGAAGTGAAATATATGGCCTGCCCCTGACCGAGACACTCTTTTAAGAGGATGTCAGTCTCCAATTTTTCAAACCTTTGATAGATGTTTGTTCACTTTGAGAGGATTTGGTCATGCCCAAGTCTCTTAACCTTCACCTTTGTAGGATATCAGAAATAATTATTTAATGTCAATACAGAACCCAAAATATGCATGATTGTTGATTATTGTAAGGAACTGTTGCTCAAACTTCCTCCCAAATTTCAGAGTCCAGAGTGCTAACCATTACACCATGGAACCACACCCAAATTTCAAATCGGGACCTCTTGTTATATAAAATTGGCTTCTAGAAACAGAACAGACACAGCAGTCCCTGCCATTTCCAAAGTTAACAAGTATCATCAGACAATCTGCCAATATGCCAATCTCTCCCTCCAACACACACACACACACACACACACACACACACACACACACACACTGTTGTGTAACAGCTTCTTCTAAGAGATTGAAACATTCCATTCTACGGAAAGCTACTTCAACAAGAAGATAAACAACTCAAAAAAGCTTCAGGAAATCCCTGAAACTGACCAGATTCACTAGGGCCCTCCCTACTGCAGTAAGCACTAAAAGCCTACTACACTAAAAGCCCCACAGTTCCTATAAGGAGTTGAAGACTCTAAGAGCAGATCAGATGCCTGGAAGAGGAGAAACCAGCTGAGCTGCCTGGGAGAGGTTTAGGCCAGAGTCACGTAGAGAGGACACTCTCCAACCTTTCGAGCTGCCTTCAGGCTATGCAGCATGCTCCAAGTTTTGCAGCTTTTGTGAGCTACCACTTGTGCGGGGGTGGTGGTGCAGCTGTCTTTAGTCATTTCTACTCCTGTAATTAATTCCTCAGCCACATTCCTGTAATTAACCCCAATAAGACTCATTGGTTCATATCAAGTTGGACTTTGATGGTATTCCTACTTTGGTCGGTCATGGGGATCCCTATCTGGGCTGAGTAGATGTGTGTGTGTCTCTCTGTGTAGTGTCTCCTTAGCAAAATTTCTCTCTCTCTCTCTCTCTCTCTCTCTCTCTCTCTCTCTCTCTCTCTCTCTCTCTCTCTCTCTCTCTCTCACACACACACACACACACACACACAAAGAGCTTGTGCCAGCTTTTAGCAGTACTTACAGCAGAATATTTGCAATCCTCACCTTGAAAGCCCTACTATATAACTAAACGCTAAAACAGAGTTCTGCAGTCTTCTCTGGGTGCTTGGTTTGTTTACTGTGTAAAACTCAGGTGGATGAGGCTGCTTTTCCTCCTTTCACCTCACCAACTGTGCAGCAGAATGAAAAATGAAGAACGTGACGCTCCGACATTTCTTCCACACAGCAAGCCTGGGACTCTCGAAATCCAATGTGAAATCATGGAAGTATAAATAAATAATCTGCTTCCTAGCAGAAGCGGCATGTTGAGTGAGGTTTGAAATCCATGCAACATAGTGTTTGAAAAACTGGAAATATGATGATATTCAGATTACTATCTCACAGAGAAAGCCTATGAACCATCGCTAGGATGTTAAGATACGGACTAAAAATCAAAGAGAGAGAGCCCAGCAATGGTGGTCCCCCCTCCATTAATCTCAGCACTCAGGAGGCAGAGGCAGGTGGCTCTCACTGAGTTTGAGAGTTTGAGAGAGAGTTCCAAGACAGGATCATACAGAGAAAATCTGTGTGGTAGTTTGAATGTAATTAGCCCCCTTAATTTCATAGGGAGTGGCACTATTAGCATGTATGGCTTTGTTGGAGTGGGCCTGGCCTTGTTGAAGAAAGTGTGTCCAGTGGATTTGGGCTTTGAGGTTTTCTATGCCCAGGATACTGCCCAGTGTCTCCGTCAAGTTCCTGTTGCTGACAAGATGTAGGAGTCTCAGCTACTACAACACCATGTCTCCCTATATGCTGCCGTACTCTTGCTGTGTTGATAATTGAATGAACCTCTGACACTGTAAGCAAGCCCTAATTAAATGTTTTCCTTGAAAGAGTTGCTGTGGCCATGGTGTCTTCTCACAGCAATAGAAAAACCTAATTAGGACAGAAAAAAAAATAAAGGCAAGCAGAAAGCCCCTGAATATCTTAAGATACCGATAAGAAACTGTGAACAGAAAGTCTTAAGGATTGGAAACTGATGTTCTTTTAAAACGTGATTATAGTCAAGGTTTATGCAAAATGTTTCATTCTTAATAACATAAAGTCATCTCACATGGTTAGCAAATCAGGATAATAAAAGTAAATCTGTTAATATAGGTTCAAAACACCCCTCTGAAAACAGAGCAACAGAACACATGATGTCATCATATTTATATCCACAGTAAATTTTTAAAATAAAAATACCACTTTATTTATAATTATGAAGGAAGAGAAATCTTATTAACAAGATTCTAAAATCCAAGTAGGAGAGGTATATCCAACTTTAAAATGGCACTTCACTTCCTAGAAACTTCTTTAAGGTCTTTGTAGGACTGAGGGATTCAAAATAAATTCAATTTTTTCCTTGTAATCATGAACATTCAGCAAGGACACACACAAATAGCCCCGACTTTAGAATGAGAATGAGTTTCTAGGTTGTGAATGAAGAATTTTTGTTATGCTCGTGGCTGCAGTTTCTTTCAGCATAATTATGCCATTTGAAAAGATCTCAGGGCTTTATTCCCTTGTTGGTTGGAAACCTTCAGGAGTGCATGCTAGACTTGCTGGCTTCTCTACCTCTGAGACTATGCTTTCCCCGCCCCCTCATACTCTGACTCAGAGACTATTTGAAGGGGACACCTGTTGTGAATAGATCCACAGGAAATACCTATGTGGCCTTCTCATAACCGGACCCTTTATCTGGTTGGCTGAAACATGATCATGATTTAAGAAAATGAAATAAAATAAAATAACTACGCTGCCCACAGACTGTTGCAACTTCCCTGTGACAACATTTACTGGAAGCCTGAGGGAATCAGCTTTAGATTTACTTTCCTTCCATTGATCGCTGGTACTGTAGTATAAGTGGGGAAATGTCGAAGAGCAAAAGGAATTTTAACCCTGAAGGATTTGTCTTAAATCACACATGCGTGGGTGAGATTTACATCCACCGAGTGGTTTGGCTTTTAAAATGGAATGCAGTCTCATAGCAGTAAGGGCAATCATCATAGATTTCTATTTATAAAACTTCTTCTGGTCACTGAAATGGCTCAGCTGGCAAAGGCGAGTGCTGTCAAGCCCCATGATCTGAGTTTGATAGCGGGGATCCACGTTGTGGAATGAGAAAATTCTCACACCAGCTGTTTACTCTGGCCTCCACACTTTTCCTATGGTACACACACACACACACACACACACACACACACACACACACGAGAAAGCGTGCGTGCATAGTAAAAAGTTTTAAAAGAACTTGTTCAAAGCTCATGTTTAATCTTCTGTTACGTATTGATAAATTAACAAAGCCTCGTGGAATTAATTTATAAGGGCCTTCACAGTCGTAATAATGATCAACTTTAAACCTTCAGCTGAATCCTAATAGGTGTCACTGGAGGACGGCTGACCCCAGTGGGTGCGGTGGCAGCGAGCGTCTATCTCCCGAGCCAGCAGCCCAGGGATGCTGGCCCTCCTCCCCCAGGACCGCGGCAGGGATGCTGGCCCTCCTCCCCCTGGACCGCGCTCCCGCACGCAGGCCGGCGGTAGACCTCGAGGACCGCCTAGGGGGCGCCCGGCCCGGGCTGCGAACGCAGCTGCAGAATGACGTAGATGACGCCAGAGATGACACCAGGCCGCCGGCCCGCGTCGGCCTCACTCCCGCCCCGCCCGCGCAGGTCGCCGGTGCGCTCGCAGCCGCGTCCGTCCCAGGGGACACGCCCCGCCTCCTGCGCTCCGCCCCTCGCCGCCCCGCGCCCCGGTTCCCACGGCGCCGCCGCCGGGCACCGCGAAAGAACCCGCCCGTCCTGCAGGCAGTCCCGCCGGGCCAGGCCGCGCGAACATGGCGCTTGTCCCCTGCCAGGTGCTGCGGGTGGCCATCCTGCTGTCCTATTGCTCCATCCTGTGCAACTACAAAGCCATCGAAATGCCCTCCCATCAGACCTATGGGGGGAGCTGGAAGTTCCTGACCTTCATTGATCTGGTAAGGCCATAGGCTATCCTGTTTCTCCCCCGTCCAGCTGCACCGCCCCCGTCCCCTCCCCGGGGTGTGTGTGTGTGTGTGTGTGTGTGTGTGTGTGTGTGTGTGTGTGACTCACACAAGCACCAGCGTGTGTGCGCCACCAACAGTCATGTTGGCTGGGCTCCCATGAAGGCCTGGATGCCCCTCTCACCTTTTACCTGGTAGGTAGGGGAGATAAAAAGATGGGGCATAGCCAAATGGGCACAGGTCTGCTTCTAAGAAGTGACATGGGAAGAGGATAACGCCACCAAAAGCATCTGTCAGCCTTGATCCTGAGTGTCCTCAGGTTTATTCTCCTCGGAAGTGCTTTCCAAAGCCACCTGCCAAGGTAAACTTGCAACACTCGCGCGGGAGTCTGAGTATTGCCTGGTTTCTTGGAACATGGCTTAAAAGCACCGGAACCCCTCCATCGGAGGGAGAGAAAGCACACAATAAAACCTTTGCACATGCCTTTTCTGCCCATTGTCAACAGTGTGTTTCTGACCTTTCCACTAGAAAACACCAAGAGACCAGTTCATGGCGGGCCCGACCTGACATACTTGGAACTTCCAGTCTTCCACAGTGAAAGTTTGTAGTTTGCGTAATCATCTGTCAACATGTGATACTTGTAAACAGATTCAGGAGACTATAATTACTAGTTTAAACTTCTCCTACTTGGGTACCTAAAGTACTCTTGCAGATAATCAGAGGGTGGACACAATGCTCAGTCATGACTTGAGGGAGACCTGAAACTTCTTAGTGAAAAGTCACCAAGACAAAGCTAAAAGATCTCCAGACATGGGCAGTGTAGGGAAACAAAAGCCATTTAAAAACCACAGAGAAAAAAAAAACAACCAATTCCTGGACTGCTAGGACTATCTGAGATTATACAGTTGTCGCATCCAGAAGGTTGTCACGGATCTTGTTGACTCTCCATCTTGACAAATTTGAACCTATTTGAAGATCTTTCCAGAGGTGTGGAATGCTGTTAGAAACACAGCTAGATGCTGTCAAAAGACCTTCAGCGTGCACTACATAAGTTATACTGCCTTTTCCCCAGCTGTCTCGAGGCACAAGACTGTCCAGTGCTATCTGAATTGAGATTTCAACTCCTTCTTGGAATTGACTTTGCTCTGAATGTATGAATTCCCTACCAGTGTTTCTTTCTTCCTATGTCTGTCCACCTGGGGAGCACATGGTGGGGCTTCACTCCCAGTTTCTTGTGTCTTTCAGGTAGATAGTTATCAACAGGATTACCGTCCTGGAGGAGCTGATTGGCTAGTCAGTGGAGATTGGCTTTACCAGATGTGTAGGAGAGCAGAAACTCACATCGTCAGAGTCAGGCCCCAGCAGTTATGTGCAGAGAATCTTTAGAGCATGCACGAGGCATCATGTCTCTTCTGACAGATGTTTCATGTTTACATCAGTGATGCTCACGTGCTATTAGAAAAAAATCTGTGCATAGATTTTCAGAGTCCTTTAGAGTTAAGGCCTTCTCTCACTCCTGAGTCAGCTCTTCCCTTGAGTTGGCCCATTTGATTATCGCCAAAGATTGAACTACGGCTCTCATGAACCCTTTTCTACTGTGCTTTTGCCTTTCATGGCTCTTGTGTGGTGAATGGAGACACAGATCTTGGGGTGATCAGGGTAGAAGTTGGGGGTGCTGGTCAACCCAAGACAGGATTTCTGCTTCACACATTGGCCTTGCTTATTATGAGTTAGGAAACAATCTCCCTCTGCTAACCTTCATGTTACTTGAGACAGCAGTAGAGTCAGTTTGATAGGCTGTCATGCCCTTTCTATTTTTGTATTCAATGGTTGGACTCATTTCTTTTTAATAGCACGTAACTATATAGGTTTTTTTTTTTGTAGTCCGGTATTAAACTCAGGTTTAAAACTTCATTTTATATTCATGTTTTAGTCCCTGTTTATCTCGAGCCTTAATCCAATCACTCAAACTTGTCACCTTCTGTGGCTACTGAGTGTAGTAGAATAATTACACTTAAAAAATAGTTCCTAAGAGAAACCCCATCTGAAATAAAGTCCAAAAAGCATGCAGACTGTGATTCTTCTAGTAGAGGGTTAGCGTCCTTGGGGTACAGCTGTTCAGATAGCCAACCTGTCTGACCCTTGTGATGGTGTTAAAAGAGTGCCCTAATGAGAGTCACCACTTAATTTTACACGTGTGTGTGTGTGCATGTGTGTACATGTGTGTCTCTGTGTTTTTAAATACCAGTGAATAAACTTTACTTACTAACATCTTGGGCAATTTTAATGATTCTAGTCCATTTTCAAAGAGGGCAGTCGCTTTTCACAATTTTCATGACAAGGCCCCGTTCTGGCCAGCTTGGGTTGGATGGCAGGTAAGGGCACTCACCCTGACAGCCACAGTTGGGTTCTGGTTCTACCAAGTCAACTTCCTCCATCAGGAGACGGGAAATATGGGCTCTAGTATCCAGGTGCAGATGGCTATGTGGGGGTGGCCATGCTGGCCTAATTCAAATCTTCCTTTGCGTAGGAGAGTCATTCTAGTAGATTTAGAGCCTGTGGTCAGACGCTGAAACATAGCTTATTGCTATCAGTATGCTTAGATCATTATTGCCCAAGAGTTGCTTTTCTTAGTGTGGAAAGACTGTAAGGGAACGAGAGTGTTATTGGAAAAAGACCACCTTGATGTGTTAGAGAATCATGGGACCCAAAGATTTCCAGTTCTTAAAGCTCAGCATCCATGACTAGGTTAAATTACTGTAAAAGAGGGGAATTAAGACCTCAGGTGGAATTTCACCGCTTAACAACTGAGCTTAATTTTTTTCTGGAATATGCAGAATAATTAACTCGGTTCTGTGTACTCATGAACATCCTTAAAAGCAAAATAACCAAACAGGTGAAGATTCAAAATGAGGAAGAGGAAGATGTTACCAATAAGTGAAGGACAGAGTGGTAATATTATCAGTTGTGAAGATGGTAGAAGGGACCTTCAGGCCAGAAAGGGCAAGGAACTGGATTTTCCCCTAGCATTTCTGCAGGGTGTACACGTCAGTTGATATCTGAGTTTTACCTCAAGGAAACCTATTTTGAACTTCTGACCTCTGGAGCTATAAAATGCTAAGCTCGTGCAGGTTAGGCCACTACCATTTTGGTAGCTTGTCGTAGCAGCATAGAAAAAGAATATTCTTGGCTGTAGAGCCTCTGGAAGAGAAAACATCCTCATAGCTGAATGCAGTGATTTAGCTGGTCCTTTATGCATTATGTCCTTTATGTCCATTAGACAATTGTTTCATTTTGGATTGTATGCAAACATAGGATCTTAGGTCCTTCATCACATGGAGCATGCGTATGTGTAACACTGGGCAGTGGGAAATGGTTCAAAGACCAAACAACAAGGAGAAGAGTAGACCTTTCTTTGCTATTAACTATCTCCGAAGCTATTGCTGAACAACTGAGCCAGAAGGGCTACTCTTAATTGTAAATGTGCTGGAAAAAAATTAAACAAACTATTTGGATATTCTCTTAGTGTATTTACTGAGGAATTTTCTTCGCATGATCTGGATTCATGCCTGTATTCACTAGCTGCAGGTTCTTCTTCAGCTTGCATAGTAATTTCCCCCAAAGATAATTAAAACAAAGGATTAGAATAGAAGCCGCATACATTAAATTAAACCATGTTGTATGAGCCCTCCTGGTAGTGCTTGGAGCAATGGGTTGTAAGTAAGTTTCTGAACAAGCGGGGATGATCTCTTTCCGAATAGTTTAGGAGTATTCTTTTCTTCTCCTCCCTTCTTCCAAAACATCAAAGCCAATTTTAAAGTGCTTTGACCCACGCAAATGCAGTTTCAGTGTGTACAGTACAATGTCTAATAATGGAGTCAGAATCTGCTTCCTTGAAAACATGATCTGGATGTGTCTTACTAAAACTTAGAAATGATGTTGGATTCAAGTTCCTAAAAACCAAATGGGGCCTGGTGTTCTCAGGCACTTCTGGCTTTGGTACTTAGTGATCGTTTCTCAGGGCAGTGTTTGCCTCATTGATTTCATACTGACTTTTCATTCACACATTGGCAGAACGTTCTCTGTCATCCCCCATTCCCACAGTGTGAACGGAGATCCGCACGGCCAGCCTTCTCCAGGTGCCACTCTGTAACTCACTTTTGTTTGAATCCTTGTTCCTTGGCTACGACAAAATCCCTCCAAAGAAGGAATTGAAGGAACTAGCAGTTTGATTTGGATTTCCGTGTGAGAGAGGGTAGAGTCCGTCATGAAGGGAAAGGCATGTTGGCAAGTACATGTGCGTAGTGGGTCTCATGGCTTGGGCATGGTCTCTTAAAGACTATTGGCTGAAGAAGCAGAATTGCTCCCACAGGACATTCTGATGTCGGGAAGCAGAGAATGGAGCTGGACAGCAAAACTTTAAGGCTCATCCACACTCATGAAAGAGTTTCCAACTCCTGAAGTTTCTATAGCCTTCCAAACATGATGAGTTGGCAGGGACCAGGCTCTCGAACCTGTGAGCCTATGGGCAACAATCCACATCCAAACTTCAACACCTTCTCGACCAGACTTTACATCTTTATAAGATCATCCGGTGATGCCTACCCATATTCTAATTTGATAAATGATGTCCCAGGCTGCACTGTTTTGTCATTTAATGCAGAATGCCTGCATATACTAATTATACATACTTTCAAAATATGCTTAAGGTGCCTTGAACATAGTGAAAACATGCAAAAGATTACAGCTTGAGAATAGAAGAGAAAAACAGGTACTATTACATCAGTGGTGGACCAGTTAGTCCAGTTGAAAAACATACTGGGATAATCTTTGGGGGAGCCAAGATGTCTTATTGTCCCTGGAGTTGAAATAGTGGAAGCTTAGCAACCTACCAGTGGGACATTTCTTCCAGGCACTGACCCTTGGAAGTTGTTACTCATATCCTCATATTTAGGACACTAGTAATATAACAGCTAATCCCTTTTAACTATCATAATTCAACATTCTTTTGTTTGCTAGCTTTGGTTTTTTTTTTTTTTTGTATTTTCGAGACAGGGTTTCTCCGTAGCTTTTTGGTTCCTATCCTGGAACTAGCTCTTGTAGACCAGGCTGGACTCAAACTCACAGAGATCCGCCTGCCTCTGCCTCCCGAGTGCTGGGATTAAAAGCATGCACCACCATTGCCCGGCACTTTGTTTTTGAGACAAAGTCTCACTGTGTACCCCTGGCTGGGCTGAAACTCAAAGAAATCTCCCTGCCTCTGCCTTGGCAGTGCTGGGATGAAAGGCATGTGCTCCCACACCCAACTAACTAAATATTCTTAAAGTTGATGTTTGTATTATGAAAGATCAAGACAAGGTCTTATATTTTATCTGAGTGAATGATCAAGAATCGATTCACGTTGTTGTTATCATTATCCAATCTATTATGTATTGCAAAAAAGAATTTGAGAAAACCATGGAAGGAACAAAATTAGAAAGGCTCTGATATGGAAGGTCTTGGGCATTTCAAAAAGCAGGACATAATCAAATAGATTTTCCTGAGTATACATATTTTACTTTAGACATGAAAATTTTTGACATTTATGAAAATGTTAAGGCCAGCATACTAAAATGCCCAAGTAACCGCACTTTGCATTTGAGTTACTCTTATGTTCATTTACATACTTATCAAGTGTCTCCTTGACGGCAGTTCATGGTTTAATGTGAATAGCAAATAAAATATCTCGCCATTCTGTATGTTGTTATGTAACTACGGTGCGCCATTTTGCCAATCAAAGTCACAGATGCCATGTGGAGGCCACTGGTTCATTACGACTTGGTGAACAAAGTTAATAGTTTTGTTTAGTTTTTATTTTTTAGATATTAAACAGAGCATGTGACTGCCTGTTTTTCTGCGGGACAGTCAAACATGAGTGAATACTTGAATGATCCAATAGTCTTTTTTTTTCTAATCTAGGAGAAAAATTAGGAGAACAATTCTTTGCATTTAGTCTCTTCTCCCCGCCCCTTCTCATTTGCAGACTCCTTTTGGATTAGGCACAGAACAGAGCCTTCTTTGGTCAGGGAGGGCAAATGGTGGCTGATCTATTCACCTAGTCCCTCTATTAGCTGAGAATGGCCTTGAGATTGTAGAAAGTCACGTGAGCAAAGGTTGAGGTCACCCTGTCCCCACCCTTCCCCTTCCCCCATACCTGGTATAACAGTTAGCAAAATTGGTGGCTGCTTTTGACGGTTTTCGTCTGTTTGTCTGTGTTGCGGAGGAGCGAACAATAGTACAATTTTCCACATTGAATCAGATGGTCTTGTGAGCCAACCAAGCCTGGAAAAATCTGGCTGCCTGGGGTTCTGTGCTAGCAGGGCTTTCTCTGGGCAGCCTGTGGGAGGCTGTTAGGGGGCTCATTTCTCTCCTGCAGTGCACTGAGTCCCAGTGCAGCAACAAGGCTCTGTTGGGAAGAGACACACCCTTTGACAAGCTCCACTGTGGGGTAGAATGTGTTCTGGGAGGTGTGGGGGTGGATGGAGACATGCCAGACTTCTAATGACATGTAGTTACGCTTGTGAGGCTTTTATATCATAGGACCTGTTAACTTCAAAGAGCAGTGCGTAGTCATTATAGAAAATTTGTACATCAGTGAACAAAAATTATTATTTTTTTTAATTTAAGAAGTAGTAAAAGGGGAAATATTTGGAAAATACAGGAAGCTGTAGGGAGGAAAGTGTTTCCATCTTAATTCTCCCTAATTTCTTTACATTTTAGTGTTTCTAGATGTTTTTGAATATTACTCACAAAAATACACAAAATGTTAAACTGTAGATATGTGTATGCATGTTTGCACATATGCACGTGTGTGCCAGATAAAAAATATTATTCATGTTATGTTATTTTTAGATTACAAATGTTACTCAGGTACCAATGTTAGTATTTTAATATTTACTCTGTCAGGCATATGTATATTATTATAAACAGAAGATCAGTATCTGCACATGTTTTTGATAAATTTATTCTTAATCTTCATACATTACATATACTTTTGTGTAATTTTTCTAGGTTTTGACAGATTCATGGGATTTAGTAATTATTATCATGGCTATGTAAAACATAGCTTCATATTTTTTACTCCTTCAGAGCCCAACACGCCCCTGATTTGCTGCAGCCCTAGATTTGCTTTACAGTGCTCCTTCTGCTCTTTTCCTGTGTTGTTTATTACCTTTTCCTAGAAACAAAATAAAGGGGTTGGGGGGCTGGAGAGATGGCTCAGTGGTTAAGAGCACTGACTGCTCTTCCAGAGGTCCTGAGTTCAATTCCCAGCAACCACATGGTGGTTCACAACCATCTATAATGAGATCTGGTGCCCTCTTCTGGCACACAACCATACATGGACGGAATGTTGTATACATAATAAATAAATAAATCTTTAAAAAAAATAAAGGGGTTGCTGTAAGGTTTTGGTTCCATTCTATTTTAAATGTATTTACAGCAGTGGATTGCAAATTCATGAACGCTGCCTTGCACCATTAGTGTGTTCCATGTTGTTAGATGTACCACAGTTTGCCAATTTTATTTATCCTAGTTTTATTAGCTTTGTGTGTGTGTGTTTCTGTATGTGTGTGCATGTTCCGTGACACATATGTATCGGCTAATGGATGACTTGTGGTGTTCTCTGATTCTGTCTTTATGTGGCTTCCAGGGACGAACTTTAGTACACCAAGCTTGCATGCTTAGGTTTCAAGAGCCTTTGCCCTCTGGCCTCTCTCTAAGGCCAGTTTGTCTATTTTTTTTTTTTTTTGAACACATGGAATTGCTTTCGAGCCCTGCAAGTTTGCAGTAACAAGGGGGAAATCCTGAGGTTAACACTTGTGTCCCAGTTTTTTATGAACCTAAATTTTTCTTCGTAGTCTATACCCAATTCCTTTATTGATGATTATAAGACATCCAAATCCTTATAGTAGGCTATACCCAATTCTCCCCAGTGATGCCATCCTGTACCAGAGAGACTGGTGCTGAAGTATTCAAGGTATGAAAAAGGTCCATCCTACAGTATGGACCTTGCCCATCCTTACACAGATCCCTCAATGTAGCCTTTGTCTTCCACTATATCCCTGATCATTGGCAATCTTAAATTTGCCCTCCATAGCCATAATTTAAAAAAAATCATTTTAAGAATGTTATTTAACTAGAACCATACGTTTCTGACTGTTTGGAATTGCCTTATTTGATTCAGAATATTTCTATGGAAGCTCATATGCATTGTTAATATTTCATGCTAATGGATGTAACCAAGCTCAGGACTGTTTCTACTCTGGACTATTATAAATAAAGGTGTATGAATATTAATGATCAGGTTTCTTTTTGTGATCATGAGCTTTCATTTCTTTCCCATAAATGTGCAAAAAGCTCATTTCTGGACGGTGTGGCGGTTGTAATTCTAGGTTTTTGTTCATTTATTAATTTTATTCTTTTTACTCAATTTGTGAAATCTTCTTCTCCCCCTCTCTCCACCTCTCCCGCTCCTTCTACTTTTCCCTGAGACAAGGGTCTCACTATGTTGCTCTGGCAGTCTGATAACTCACTGTGTGGACCAGGCTAGCTTCAAACTGACAGAGATCTACTTGCCTTTGCCTCCTGAGTGCTGGGTAAAATTTCTTTGGGACTCTGACCTTTTGATGAATATGTTACAGTTTAATGAATTACCACTTTTTTCCAGTTTTGTCTTTTTTTTGGTTGTATAATTTGGTTCATAATTCTGGTTACCAAGTCTTCTATCACTCATTTTCTTCTCCAGAGCACATCCATTTAGTTTTTGTAAAAATATATGAATATTGTCTTATTTAGGGTTTCTATTGTGATAAAATACCTTGATCAAAAACAACTTGGGTAGGAAAGGGTTTATTTTATCTTACAACTTTCAAGCTATACTCTGGCAATAAGAAAAGTCTGGAAAAGAACTTAGGTAGGAGCCTGGAGGCATGGGCTGAAGCAGAGGACACGGAGGAACACTGTTTACTGGCTTGGTCCTCATGGTTTGCTTATACCTTTAAGCCTATTACCTTTTACCATCCAAGACCCAGGGTTGGTACTGGCCACAGTGAGATGAACCAGTCAACATGTACTGGATGGTTTTGTGTCAACTTGACACAAGCTAGAGTCATCAGAGAGGAAGGAGCCTCAGTTGAAGAAATGCCTCCATGAGATCCGGCTGTAAGACATTTTCTCATTCGCCATGGTGGGCGATGCTATCCCTGGGCTGGTGGTCCTGATTCTGTAAGAATGGAGACTGAGCAAGCCAGAGAAAGCAACCCAGTAAGCAGCACCCTTCTGTAGCCTCTGCATCGGTTCCTGTCTCCAGGTTCCAGTTCCTGCTGCTTGAGTTCCTGTTCTGACTTCCTCCAGTGATGGACTATGATCCAGAAGTGTAAGCCAAAGAAACCCTTTCTTCCCCACCTTGATTTTTGGTTAGTGTTTCATTGCAGCAATAGAAACCCTAAGACACTACATCAATCATTAATCAAGGAAATGAACTATAGACTTGCCCACAGGAGATCTGGATGGGGGCATAGACTCATTGTAGCCCCCCTTTCCAGACAACTCAAGCATGGGTCAAATTGACAGTAAACTCATTTGGAATAGATAATGTATATTTTAGATCTGAAATGGCCATCTGGTTCCTTTTTACACTTGCTGTTGCCTGGAAAGGCATTCCTACTTGTCAGCCATTTCAACAGTGTCCACGTTTACCTAAAGAATCGTTCCAGAGAATTGCCTTAAGCTCCTTCCCTTGTTACTCCAATGTCTGAACCAACTTTGATTTGGCTTCTGTTGATTTAAAAATATATGTATGTTTGTGTATATCTTATATTTCTTGGATTTGTGTGCATCAAGTTTTTTGGTTTAATACCCCCGTCTTGCAAAAAAATTATTTGTGTGAGATTCTGGGCCACTTCAAAGTTGTATGGAAATGTTAATTCATTGGTTTCTTGTAGCTGGTATCATCCTGTTTGGGTTGCAGTTTTATATTCTGTCTCATGGAGGTTTTGGTGTCCTTAGAATTTGCAATGTGTTCTTTGCTTTTGGAGTTTGACAGGATCTCGTACCACTCAGGTTAGCTGGGAGTTGAACACTGACTTCGGAGGCGTTTTCTGTTTTGAAGCCACCACTCTGTTCCTTTGGGTCTTTTCCATTTGTGCCTGGGGCTGATGTCGGTTCTTATGTGCGCTGTGTTGACATTCTTCAGTTTTTCCTTCCCGTCGTGTCTATCATGTGCTCTGTGTCCTGCTTCCCTGTCTTGAAAGATGGCCTCTTCTCGACTTTTACTCTCCTTTGCTGTCATGCAGTTCACACAACAGGCCTGTGCCTTCACTCTGAAAAACAAAAGAGTTAAAATATGCCCTCTTTCATAACCTAGTGGGGTGCCTATTTTCTTGTGACAAATTCTTTTTTCCACTGTATTTTTACAGAGGAGAGTTTTTATTGGGGTGGCGAGGGGCTAAGAGGCATGGGTACTTTGCTAAAGTGGGGAGAGGGGCAGAGAGGTGGACACCCTATTTCTAGAACACAGCAGTCTTGTAGATTGAGTTCCTGGAGTCAGCCTACCCGCAGTTCACACCTGGGGAACAGAGGAGACTTGCGAGGCCTTGGAGCTCATCCTCTGCTTATTCGTATCCACGTTAACATCCAATCTCCCTGCCATCATGTCGTTTCCAAACTTCTCTGATGGCTGATTTTCATGTTCTGTTCAGTGTTTAGTGATCCCTTGGAATGACAGGTGATAGCAGCTAGTATTTGGACTAGCCCCAGAAGTAGCCTGCATATGGTTTTAATACCTGGCTCCCAAGCAAAATACTTTGTAAACATTTCCCTGAGCCATTATACATTTAAGTAAGTGCATATTCTCTCATGTGGGCGTGTCTATTGATTGTCCTAGCAAATGTATGAGTAGATAAATCTTACGCACAGCTGTGATTGTTTTCTTGGGATAAATTCTTAGACACAGAATAGCAATACTGCGTCATTAAGAGCATGCCTTAACTTTAGATGACTTTGCAGCCCTTCCAATACCAGAGTAAAGGTTTTTCTACACTCCCGTTAGCCCTCCTAGAGCAGAATGTCTACGCTAACGAATGCCAGCAATCACTTGAGGCGCTTCAGCCTCGCAGATTCCTGTCCAGGCGTTGCAAACCTTTCACCACGGATCTCATAAACGTAAGTGACTAGCTGTCTTTAACTCCACGCTTATAAAACCCAGCAGTTAGCTATGCTCGGTTTGGGCTCATAAATGCTCGAGCCAAACATAAATCTTCATGTCCTCATCCTAATTAGTAGAGAAGCAACATGGCCGAAGAGGTTAGAATGGCTTTCTGTGCATGGCCACCATGTGTCTGCTTGTGCAGTCTGTTCATCTTCCATTACCGTCGCACTTAGCACGGGCTGGAGTGATTTATGAGGTCCCATTTGCAAAGCCGGCTCTTCAGCATTAGGAGTCTGATGAAAGTTTCTTTGCCTGTCTGTAATATCCTTACATATCCTCCCTCTTCTTAAATAGCACACAAGGAGTGGAGTCAGCTTGGTCGGTAAAGTACTCGATGCACAAGCATGAGGACCTGAGTTTCATCCTCCAGGCCTTGCTGAAAATAGACAGTCATGATGGCGGATGTCATGATGGCGGATGTCATGATGGCGGATGTCATGATGGCGGATGTCATGATGGCGGATGTCATGATGGCGGATGTCTGTTATCTCAGCGCAGGAGAGCCAGACATACACCCATACATAGCTCTCGGCTCCCTGGCTAGCCAATCTAAATTAATCAGTGAGCCCCCAGGCCAATGAGAGAACTAGTCTCAAAAACTAGGTAGATGGCTAATGAAGAATGCACTCAAAGTTGACCTCTGGCCTCCACCTGGTTTATATGTGAGCAGGCACCCCCCCCACACACACGCATGCGTGCACATACACACATACACACACACATATACACACACTCACGGTAGATGTCCTTTAAAAAATGCTGTGGCATATCCCTTGTTCAAATAGATCACTTCTGCATCTGTGTAGGATTTTAGCAACACTACAAGTAAGTAATCTGTAATAATAAGTGTAGTTAAGGAAATATTCGCCTAGGTATACGGAGCATTGAGGTTATAACACAGCATAACCCTTGCATGTTGGAAAGCGGGAGCAGGCCATCACCGCTAGACAATGCAGCAGGAACCTGTGTGTTCATTCACTGTGTAGGCCCCTTCAGGAATTAAGTGAGGAAAGCAAAGGCCCTGTGGTGCTTGGAAGAGAAATGTCCCCCATAGGCTCAGGTATTTGAATATTTGGTCTCCAGCTGGTGGCACTGGAGATTAAGGGACCTTTAGGTGGCAGAGCTTTGCCGGAGGAAGTACATCACTGGGACTGGGAGTGAACTTTGAAGGTTTATAGCCTCGTCCCTACTTCCTGTTCTTTCTGCTTTTTGTGTGATGACATATATCGCTTGGCTTCCTGTTCCTGCCGTTATGGACTTTATCCCCCAGGAACTGTGTTCTTCCTTAAAATGCTTCGGTCCTGGCATTGTATCCCGGTTACAGAGAAGTTAATAATCCGAGCTCGGCCCTCTGTTCTAGCCTCCGTCCAGTCTCCTGTTGGTGTTCCACACTGGTTAAGCCTGGAGGAGAGTCGGAGTTGGGAAGCTTCCTGAGCAGCTCAGTGACATCTTTCACTCAATAACTGCAGGAAAATGTACTGAACTCAGATCTCCTACCAAGGATAGTTTCAGAGGTCTGGGGCCAACTTACAGCTTGCTGTGTACTCTGAAAGAGCATCTCTGTTTCACAAAGTGTTCCTTTATAGCTGAATACAAAATGATGATGACAAACATGACCTTTCAGCAATTATGCCACCAATTTATTGGGGGCAATTATATACTTCGTATGAGCCCATTAATATTAGTGATGCTACATGTCAATTGGACTATATAGCGTGAAAAATGAGCGATTAGCTTCAGGAGTCAGAGTGAGTTTCAGTTCTGGCCTTTCCCACTATCAACTCTCAGTTCTGAACAAATTAATTCCCTCCTGTAGGACCAAATGGCTCTGTTTCATTTGTTTGTCTCACTTATTAGAGGGGAGTAATATTAATACCCATCAGACAGGATTGTTGTAAGGATTAAATGAAATAATGTTGGCTATTGCTGACACAGGAGATTTGGTCTTTAAACCCCATGACATGAGTTCCCCAAAGATTTCATTTTTGTCCAATACCAGAGAGTCATGCTGATCTGGGTGGTAGGTGGATGCTATGTGTTAACTGTTGATAAGCGGTTTCTTAATGACTTCCATGTCTTTGAAAACTGTATCAAAAAAGAAAAGTGTATCTTTCAATTCAAATATTGTTGTCTACCAGATATGTGCAGCCAACAGACATGTTCAGGTGAGCTGTAATTCAATTGCTTTATTCTTTTTTAAAATTTAAATAACACTTTTTTCATTTACTTTATATATTAACCAGTTTCCCCTCCCTCCTCTTTCCCTGTCTCCTCCCCTTTTCCATCCACCCCTGTCCCCATCCACCTCTGTCCCCATCCACTCCTCCTCCATCTCCATTCAGAAAAGGACGGACCTTCCATGGTTGCTTTATTATTATTTAATGTTTTTGTGGAGACCAACCAGGCATGACCATTTTAAATGTTTTTCTTTGGATATATTGAATTTTTCATATAATATCAAGATTTAACCCTGGACTGAGTTCCCAAGGTCCAGTTGAAGGGTGGAAGGAATGAGAATATGAGCAAAGAGGTCAAGACCATAAAGGGTTCATCCACTGAAACAGTTTACCTGAGCTAATGGGAGCTCACCAACTCCAGCTGGACTGGGAAGGAACAAGCATAGGACCACACTAGTTCCTCTGAATGTGGATGACAGTTGTGTGGCTGGGACAGAATGAGGGGTCACTGGCAGTGGCACTGGGATTTATCTCTACTGCATGTACTGGCTTTTCGGGATCCTTTTCTCTTTGGATGTATATCTTGCTCAGCCTAGATGTAGTAAGGAGGGCCTTGGACCTTCCACAAAACAAAGTGCCTTACCCTCTCTCAGGATTAGATGGGGGTGGGGTGGGAGGGTGTGTGGAAGGAATGGGAGGAGAGGAGGGAGTAGGAATTTGGGTTGATATTTTTTTAAAAAAACTCTAAATAAATTAAATAAATATTTAAGTGCTTATTGGAACCAAAGTTTGTATTTTGTACAAAAACTGTTATGGTGTGACCTAATTTGATATATTAAAAGTGCCTTTAGTTAAAACATGAAGTTGGGTAGGTGGGAAGGTGTGGAGGATCTTGGAGGGGTTAGGGTAGGGGAAAAACATGTTCAAAATATATAGTCTGAAAGTGTGTGTGTGTGTTTGCACATGTGTGCATACTGTGAGACAGGGTTGGACAATGTAGCTGACTGGCTGACAGCTCACAGTGCGAACCAGGCTGCCCTCAGACTCACAGAGATCCTCCTGCTTCTACCTCTTCTTCAATTAAAGTTGTGTACCACCATGCCTGGTGGGGAAAAAATAAGTTAAAAAAATAGTGCCCCCAAATCCCAAAACACAAGTTGAAAGGTACCATTTTAGGAGCTGTAGGTTGTAAGGGAAAGGAGACTTCTTCTGTAGGGATGTTTGTTCCTCATGACCTCATGTCTCTCCTTGGCTTTTTGCTGGCCCTCTTATCTGTCTCCCTCCACCATTCCCAGGCCTATATGTTCTTCTTTCCTTACTGTTTTCTGCAGAGGCATAGAGCCCACATTCTAATTTATAAGTACACTCTAGCATAGCTTTAAGCCCCAATTCTTTTCAATGCTCAGTCTTTTCTAACTTGGAAGATCGATAGTCCTGAACAAAGTCAACTTCTTGAGAGTCCTGCCTTTCCAAGCAGCAGAACCATATTTTAAAAATTCACAGGACTCTTCTTGGTGTGGCTGGGCAGCTGTGAGTGCAGATCTCAAGTGGTACACTGCATCCTTCTAGGCAGCTTCCTCTCCTCATAGAATGCTTTTCACCCATTTTTCTCTCAGTCCTAGTATCTTGGGCATCTGTCTCTCCTTTCTCAACCTGTTTTCTTCCCCAGAGACCTACCTTTGATTTGTCATTTATTTAAGGATTCCATACACGAGGACAATGTGTTTGCACCATTCTCACCCTCCTCTCTCATTTCTCCAGTGTCTCCCCAGTTCCTTTTTGAGTTCAGGAACTCTTTATACATATGCGTATGTGTTATGCATGTAAATATTTACGTGTGTGTTTATCCTCATTTATTAGTTAATGTTGCCCTTCTCTGCATGTGTTTAGGGTTGGCCACTTGGGATTGGTGTCTTGTCCTTAGATAAACTAACCAACCTGTCAGCCAGCCAAACAAACAAAGAGACCTGGTTCTCCCTTCCTCAGCAGTCATTTGCTGCCTGTAGCTCTTTATCTAGGCGTGAGGCCACATTTATTTTTTTATCCACCCAAAATTTTCCTGCATCTATATTGGCGTACAGACTAGTGCACTCTTCAAAATTTTCTTGTAGATAGCCGTATTGTTAAGAGCCTATGGCGGCAACATCCTTGTCCTCTCTGGAAGAAACTGTCACACAGCAGACATCCTGGTTCTCTGTCATCTTAAACACAACAAAATAAAACTTGTTTTTTATCTTGAATTGCTGAATGCCACCCAATTTCTCTGGGTGTGTTTTCAGCAAAACTTGAAAGCTAAAATTGGAAGTTCTGGTTTCAGCTTCCTCTTCCCCCATTCTGTTAAAAAAAAAAAAAAAACAAACCACCATTCTAAGGAATCTGCTCTAATCAAGGCCACTACTGACCACTAAATCAGCTAATACTATGGCATTGCTGAGTCCTTATGTAATGTAAACCACCAGAAATGTTTGGTTCAATCTGTCATCTCCCTATCGTTTTGGGTGCCACTGTGGTGCATTCTGATTTATTCCTCCTGGTTGTGTTCTCTTCCCCTTCTTCATCCTCAGTGTTAAATCCGCCAGCAATCATTTCTGGACTCCCTTCCCCCCAGGTCACATTTTGCATCCTGGCTCTCTAGGTGATGATGGTCCTCCAAAGTGAACCTTGGCGCCTCTGTCTCTTCTAAGCCTCTACTCCCCCGTACAACTGCCTTTTAAAATCTATAGTGAAACAGTTCTTGACCTCACTCCCCAAACCACCTCTGCCTCGTTGTTCTTCATCTAAACGAGTACCACTAGAATCCAAGACTTTGTTGCACAACCCTGTACTTATGGACTAATTGAATTTTCACTCGCTTCTTTATTTTTCCTAGGGGCGATCTTATCTTTAAGACTGCACTAAAATTATAAACACCCCAGCAATAATGTATAGCTCTTAAAGATTTCAGTTCAGTTGGATAGCTACTAGATAATGAAAAATGATCTGTTCATTTTTGGGAAGTGACCCAAGACTATAGAAAAACCTTCATCTATAAGCTGAAGCACATGAATTTTTTAAAAAAATGTCCAGTTATCTTAGAGATATTTTGGTAAAATTTTTTGATTTAAAAAGTTAATTTGATGTTATCATTCAGAAACAACAGCCACATATATATATTTTTAATTCCACCTTTGGGCACATCTAGTTTTGACTGAATGTGTAGCGATAGATATTAGCAGGGCTCCTTACCCATTCAAGTCCTGTAAAAGCCCCATAAGCAATCCAGCTAGAACTAGTGCAGAGATCAGCAGGCTTCTCCCTCTGTGAAGCTAAGCTTGCCATGCTCTTTGTCTCCTGTACTCCTGGGCTTTCTCTCCAGTTGCCTGCACATTGTGGGCAAGAGGGGGACTGGAAAACATTAAATGATAGAATAACCGATGAAACAGTGTGCAACATGGGCATAAATTATCAAGAAGCTAGATTGACCACCATTGCTGTTTACACACACACACACACACACACACACACACACACACACCACATGCATACACACCTTTCTTTTCTGGCCAGTTGTTTTGCCTTCTATTTGAAATCTTTACCACCCTAAGATTTAATCCTTTTTAAAATAATAGGTACCCTAAACTAAATATTGTGTTCCTTGGTTTTGCTTGATTAGGGCTTTCATAAAAATGGTCTCATTATGAAGTCTTTCTTTACCCAAACAGAAATAGCATGTTTCAACAGGGTAAACTTGACAGCACAATGGCCCATTGTGATGCTGTTTACACACTTATGTTTTTTATTGCCTTCAGTACTATGTAATTTGGACTTGCAACTGATTAGCCAATTAGGAGTTGGAAGGAAGAGATGTAAATGTTACCGTCTAACTTGACAGAATGATTTATTAGAAGCGTGTATTTGTGGAATGTCACCTGCTTTGTTGTTTGGGAAGCCTCATTGCCAAACCTAAACATGAGTGTCAGTGGCAAACCTGTGCCCAGCTGTTTATGAAAACACAGGCACAGTTGAATCCCAGTAAAGTACAGGGTGTTTGTTTGCCTGTGGTATCCCGCTGATTTGAGAATACACTTATCTGTTCTGTAGCTTTCAGTGGTGTGACAGAAACCTTCTCACACACGGAGGTAACCCCGGCCTCTGCTGCTTCTGCTGTGACCTCCTCCTCATCCTTATCACTATTTCCTGTCCCTTCCCATGGCCAGTGGGTGTCTGGGCCTCAGTTTGCAAGAAGAGACTTCTCTGCCTTCTTTGAAAACTCTAAACAGTTTTATTTTATGGCCTTGTGTTTGTTTTGATTTCAGAGAAGATAGTTTATATTTTGTATTAATATGATTTACATAGACAAAGCTGACAACTAGTGTTTTAAATGAGACTGAAAATAAGACTTTATTGTTTTAGTCTTTTTTAAATTGAAGATAGATTCTTGTCTCATACACAATATCCCGACCATAGTTTACCGTCTCTCCACTCCTCCTAGCTCCCTACCACCTCCCTTTTATCCCAGATCTACTCTTCTGCCATCTCCCAACAGAGAAGAACAGGCCTCCAAGAGATAACAACCAAACTGGACAAAATAAAATGCAATAAGACAAGGCAAAAGCCCTTACACTGAGGCTGGAAAAGGCAACCCGACAAGAGGAAAAGAGTCCCAAGAGCAGGCACAGAGTCAAAGACATACCACACCAAGTTAGGAGTCCCACAGAAACTGCGAGGCTAACAGCTATAACATATATGCAGAGGACCCTGCAGAGTCTGTGCTTTCTGCTTTAGTCTCTGTGAGTCCCCATGAGCTCTGCTTAGTTGATTCAGCAGGTCGTCTTCTCCTGGTTTCCTTCATCCCCTCTGACTCCTACAAATTTTCTGCCATGTTTTCCATGGATTCCCTGAGGCCCAAGGGGAAGAACCCGAAGGAGACCTCCAATTTAGGCTCTCTCCTCATGTCTGGTCTTCTCATCTGCTCACATCTGCTGCTGGAGGAAGCCTCTCTGATGATGGCTGGCACAAGGCACCAATCTGTTTGGTTGTCTGGCAGTGAAAAGAATTTGACTGTAAGTTTCAGCTAGAAAATTAAAAAAAAAAGATACTCAAAAGTATCTACTTTGAAAAGGGCCCCAAGAATGTTCACATCTATCATTATTGTCTCTATTTTAAAGGGAAGTTATACTGGGCCAGGCATACAGTTCATATTCTACCCAAATGTCAGACCCCAACCCTTGAGAAGTAGCCCTGGAATTTAGTACAGGGAGAATAGAGCATCATCAATGAATAAAGCAACCTACTTATCAGCTGGTACTGAGCCCGGTCAACTCACACCAGGAGCTGCACAGTGAAGCTGCAGACATCCCTTCTACATTTGTCTGCTGAAGGACGTGCATGCATTTGCAAGCATTCTGTTTTAGTGCTCAGAGGCAGTTTATAGCATTGACTGGAGATGTGGTAAATATAGATGTCTCCTAACGTGCTGCTCAGCAACCGTTTCCTGCTTTCTTCTGACCCTGGATCCGCTGAAGGATCCTTACCTGAACTCTTCCCTGAGCCTAAGCTAGGTTTAGGCCACAGACAGAGCTCTTATTGGTGACCTGAAGAAAAGTTCTTCTCCCATCAGAGCGACTTGCTTCTATTTTCTGCTCTGATTGCAAAGAATGATCATGTTTCTTGGAGCCATTGCTTCTGACTCTGATGGGAATGGTGGAAAGAGGCTTCTGTTTGAATTTTAATCAGACATGGAGGTGCTGCCCTGAGACCCATGCAAAACCAACATGAAGGCGAGGGTTAATCTCAGTCCCTCTCTGAGACTCCTGCTCACTTCCTGCCTAGTGACCCTTTAAGAACTTTTACAGCTGGTCTTTCTGGGGAAACAAAGATAAAACTAAAATTAGAAAGTCTGAAAAATGCCAGCACCTTCACAGGTATAAATAAAGAACTGTAGCCCTCTCTTCATTCTAATATCCTGCAGTGGAGGCATTTTCTCCAAGATGGTGCCTCCTCTCGTTCAGAGATTCCGTCTGTGTAGAACAGTAGCCATTGTCTCAACTGAGTGGAGCACAGGGTACATGATCAAATAGGACTAACATGAGTTTTGAGTGGTGAATTCAAGCTTAAGAAAGTCAGATAAAGCAAGGACCAGAAAAGAACATGCTGGCACATGCTGGATGGTGGCTAGGGTAAGGTACTGAGGCAGGGCCAGGGTAAGGTACTGAGGCAGGGCTGGGGTGGGGGTGGGAGGGTGGGCGCTTCAGGAAGAACATCTGGAGGTGAACAGATCTAACGTAAGTGTTCCAAGAACACCATGTAAGGAAGTTCAGAAGTCTGCTGTGTATTATAACTACAATGCTACTTGCGTCCATCAGCCTCCATATTTGTCTAGGAGGATGATAACTGGAATGTTTTTACAAGACTGACTATAAACACTCAAAATGCAGTTTTTATTAAAAAAAGGTGTCTAGTGGTATCACTATTTCTCCCACAGTTCCAGAGACAGTGTCTATCAGCAAAGTGCTGCCCGTGAGCCAGTGATGCAAGGGAAGTGGGTCGCTTTGTGGAGGGCAAGTGTCCTAGTTCTGTCTCTATTGCTGGAGGTAAAACTCCATGACCAAAGCAATGTATAACACAAAGCATGTGTTTGGGGCTCACAGCTCCAGAGAGCCAGAGTTCATGAGCATCAGGGGGCGCATGGCAACAGGCAAGTGGGCATGGTGCTGGAACAATAGCTGAGAACTCATGTCTTGAGACACAACCACAAGGCAGAGAAAGCTAACTGGGAATAGCATGGACTCTTAAAACTTCAAAGCCCACCCCAGTGGAACATCTCCTTCAACAAGGCCACACCTCCTAATTTGTCCCAAACAGCTCTATCAACTCGGGAGCAAATATTCAAGTATATAGGAGACATTCTTGTTAATCAACATGGGGACTATTAGGCTTGGGGTCGGGGGTTAGTCAGGTGACACCTACCTACAGCAACCTTCTTCTCATTGAAGGCTATGGCAGAACAACACAAACTAAAAACCAAAACAAAACAGAAAACACACGAGACCAGAGAAGCAGCAATAACAGACTGCACTGACCTGACCCCGAAAGCTCAGCACTTATTTGCTTGAATTTAACCTTCCTTCCAGGAAGAGGGAAAGCAAAGGGACAAGAGCTGACTGGAGGCTCAGAAGAGTGACAGATGACATACTTAGACACAGGGAAGAGCCAGAAAATACCAGACTGGAGGAGGGTTTATTCTTTTTTAGTGTCCTGGGCCTGTGAGTTAGAAAGTCATTCCTGCAAGTTTGGAGGTACCTGGAATATTCTTCTATCTCATGATAACTCGGAAACATCATATGGTCCAGTTTCTGTGGTTCCCTATGTTTCATCAGACAGAGGGAACATTCTTCCTTTAAATTCTTGGTCAGCCAAACGGTTGAGAGACAGCACAGTCCTACATGAAGTTCCATCTGAACCTCATTGGCTCCATCACTGTGATTTTAGCTTCAGCTGCACAATGTGCTCCAATGACAGCTCAGTGCAGAGGGGCTGCACCTCTGCATTGTGTGTAAGGAAAGGGAACATTCAGGGTGCACTGAAGACTGTCCCTGAGAGGGCACAGATGGCCTGGCTGTAGGAGTTTTTCTCTCATTTGCTTATCATAGAAACAGTTTGCAACAAAGTGTGTGTTAGAGATAGTAGACTTAAATCTATTTACAACATATTCCTTTTTTTTTTCACTCCTCCAATTGAGAAGGTGAAGTTTTTCTTTAAGATGTCTTATTTGCAACGTAGCAAGTAAGAAGAACATCTCATTGTGGTGGTCATATGTTTGTGGTGTCTGCTTGATAGTGCAGTGGATGAGGCAAAAGGCCTGGCCTTGCTTTTTCTCTGCTCTAATCTCTTGTTCGAGGGACAAACAAGGAAGGAATTTTCACCTCAGAGAATTCCCCCTTCACTTCAGCTGGGATGAAGCTCAGAGTCTGGCTCCGGGTATGAGATTATACTTTTATCTCTAGGTTATTTTATATATATCAATAAATAAATACTTTAATAATATGAATAAATTAATACTTGTCTCCACTGGCTTCATGCAGCTTAAATGTATTCAACTTTCTAAGATTTTTATTGCTAGAAATGCCATTTAAACTCCAAATCTTTAAGGTGTGTTAATGTGGAAGCCCAAGATTTATAATTGGCTTTTTATTATTGTGTTCCATTATTCATATGCTTATGTCAAAGTCTCACAGACATACTGAGAAGTACTCAAATCTTACAGGAACAGCCCAACAGTGATGTCATCGCCACCTCATCAATATGCCAAACATGAAGCTATTCTGTATCTCCTGGGGATTTTTAGTCTTTGTGTGTGTGTGTGTGTGTGTGTGTGTGTGTGTGTTTGCATATGTATGGGTACTACTCCATAGAAGTAGCATTAATGAGTGATAGAGACCTGTGTAGTTAGCTGAGTAGATACTGCCAAATGATTTCCCCAAGTAGCTCTAACAATGTCTATACCCCATGGCAGTGTTTAGATGCTCCAGTTACTTTGTATTTTCAGTAATACTTTGTAGCACTGGCTTTTTAAAATTTATTTGAAAGCATTCCAGTTATTATGATTAATCTTCAGTAATAATTTATTATAATTTTAACTTGCATCTTTCTGATCACTTAAATTGTTAGACATTTTTATTTGCTTCAGGGCTGCTCGAGTAGCCTGTTCTATGAAATGCCTATTGAAATCTTTGTCCATTAAGATAAAGTTGAGTGACCTCCCTTTTAGTTTCTGGTTTGCAGAAAGCTACTTCTTGTTGCTTGAGGTTTCTGTCCCACCAAGTCCTGCAGCAGTTTAGTCCCAAAGAAACATACAAAGGTCTACATTAATTATAAACTGGTTGGCCTATTAGCTCAGGCTTCTTATTAACTTTTACATCATATATTAACCCATATTTTTTGTCTGTGTTAGCCATCTGGCTTGGTACCTTTTATATCAGTGAGGCATTCTTATCTTGCTTCCTCTGTGTCTGGGTGATGAGTGCAAACTGAATTTTGCCTCTTCCCAGAATTCTCCTGTTCTGGTTTCCCTGACTATACTTCCTGCCTGGCTACTGGCCAATCAGTGTTTTTTTTTTTTTTAATACAAATCACAAATCTTTACAGGGTACAAGACTGTTGTCCCACAGAAACTTCTAAGTAAAGGATATGAACCCTTTTCAGATAAATACAGTAATTTATTTCTCCACATCTGAGACTTAACCCCCTGTCTGTGTGCTATTGTGTGTATGGGTGTGCTCACTCGCACGCACATGTATGTTCATGGATGTGTAGGCTGAGGTTAATCTCCAGTGTCATTCCTCAGGTGCCACCATCTTGGTTTTGAGGCAAAGTCTTTCTTTGGCCTATGAATTGCTGTTTAGTTTAGGCCATCTAGAGATGGACCTGATCCTCCCGGAACTGGGATTCCAGGTGTGAGCTATCACACCAGGCTTTTTATAGCAGTTGTGGGTTGGAACCCAGGTCCCCAAACTTGCAAAGCAGGTACTTTACCAACTGAGCCATCTCCCTAGCCCTATTTATGCTATCTCTGGATCAACTGAATCAATCTAACTCATTGCTGTGGGGATTTTCTTTTCCTTTTAGGTAGTATTTATCTTGTTCAAGATCACAAGGGAATTTTCCGATGCCATCTTACAGAAGTTTTGTCATTTTATGTTTATTTCTGTCCATCCAGTGGTGCTTTTGTGTACGGTGTGAGGAAGGAGTCAAGGGTTATTGTGCTCTCCCATGATCATCCTTTGTCTCTGGCAGCTTTGCTTTAAGTCGGTGTACAAACTCTGCTTCCCTTGTCTATTTTTCTATTCTTGCACTGATGCCACATTCTTTATTGACTTTGTCTGTAAACTCAGCCTAGGAGGTCCCATAGTGTTAGTCCTCCAACTTTGTTTATAGAGATTATTTTTATTACTCTTAGCCTTTTTTGTATTCACTTAATTTTATATTAAGCTTTCTAGATTTTAAGTGGAGAGTTTAAGCTATTAATTGGCATAACAAAAACCCTTAACCTATAACTTAGGGATCATAGATATTTTTCAATACTGTTCTTTCTAACAACATAGCTTAGTCCTCCATCTCCACGTTTTTCTTTGTGCAGCTTTTGTTTTTTCCAGTAACCTCATTCCTCCCTAGGTGCCTTCCTTTTCCTAGCAATCAAAACCTTGCTGTAGATTCATACACTTAGAGCTTGTTAACAGAGAAACTATTTTGAAGCCGAAGAGAGGAAGTGTTCTTCACCTTGTGGAGGAGGTGTGGGTTTTTTTCTGTTGATGGTTTGAGGTAGGTGTGAATGCAGAATGTCCTGTCCAGATGGAATCTTGGATATCCTTAAAAGCAGCAGATGTGTGTGGGCAGAATGATAGAGTATATTGAGCATTCGGAATGTCTTGAGTTGTGGCATGTATAGTTGAATGAAGAAACCAGAGCACATTTTAAGTATGTGATACACTTCATTGATGCTAAAGAAATGACCCCTCTAAAGCAAATGGATTGTAGCCTTTATATTCCTTCCTAAATCTTTTGATTTACTATTGCCAGCCAGCAGAGCTTAAACATTTTAAAGCTAATGGTTAAACATTGTCAAGGTGACTGAGTAAGGAATACAGTGTGTTTTTGAATTACAGTCAAGTGTACTTTTCATTAAATAAAATCTATCTAATATGTAACAAATCATACTCAAATTACTTAAAACATTACTTAAGGGATAACGTATTCTGGAGTTGCCCAAGGTTGCTACCTTTTTCATTTTTCATCATGCTTTGGGAATGAATAGTCTTTCCTCATTCCTCACTGACTTCAGACTCTTAGTTCCAATTCCCTTCCCACATTGGCTCCTATCTTGAAGGCCCATTAAACCTGCTCACATGATCAAGGCTCGTAGCCCCTCCCTCTCGCTTGGAACAAATGCTCATTATTTTTATTTGAGGTTGTTGAAATGTCCCTGTGACAATCTCCTTGCCCATCCTTCATCATCCTGTCTCCTCTCCTGGTCTTTCTGCCCCTCAGGCTCTTCCTCAGACTGTTCTTTAGTGACCTGTTCATGCCCTCTGGTGTGGGCCTAGCCTTCAGCTGCTGAGCCATCTCTTCGGCCCACCAGCTCCTTTGGTGTAATGGTTAACGCTCTGAACTCTGAATCCAGCAATCCTGAGTTGTATCTCAGTGGAACCTATTCCTTGAGAAAGAGAAAGGTCAATCATCCTCATCAACTCAGACCATGGGACCCAATATAAAGGGGCTGGCCATGCGGGCCTCAGCATCGCCGGGGCCATGTTTCCCTTTTCATGTCCTTTTTGCTGGTATCCACTTTACATTTTCTGTTTCACACGGCTTTCTTGATGGCCAGCATTCTGTGGATTTGGAGTCTGATCTTGAACTGTCTCACTACCCAAATGCCAATGTTCAACTTTCTAATGGATTACTTTATTTCAGATCCCCAAAGACTCAAAACAACGCATTACCACAAGGAAATTCCAGTGTGCTCTTCACTTTGGCAACTGGCACGTTTTCCGCTGGACCCATGTGTTGGTCAGTTGCCTGCCTCCATGACAAATACCAGAGGGAAATAACGTAAAAGCAGAGATTGCTCAGCTTTCTTGTGATGCTAGAGGTCTCTGTTCCTTATGACGGAAGAGAGCAGTGCGACGGTTTTTCCGTTCGTGAGAGTCAGGAACAAGGGCAGGGACTGGGGAGTTATGGGCACATGTTCTTCTGCTCCTTGTTTTCATCCTCTGAGCCCCCAGCCTGGGGGATGGTGCTGTTTACGTTCAGGGCAGGCTTTCCCAAGTCTTATTTAATCCTGAAATACCAGTCCACCAGTGTGCTTCTGCCATTCTGATCCAATCAGGTTGGCAGTCAGGATTAATCGTTACATTCCACCACCTGGAAGTGGTCTTTCGTTTTCCTTGATCCTTTTGTTTCCCATGTTCACAGACAACATCATGCCTTAGGATTTCCCTCAGCATCCTTAATGTCTTGCAGCCTGGATCCTCTTCTCCGTGTCAATTACCTTTTCTCTCTTCCCACATAACCTGGTTTGCCTGAACTGCTTCCCAACTGGCCTGTCTGCCTTCAGTATTGTCACCCTCTAGCCCAGCAGCTGTTCTCGGGGGTGTCTACAATGTGGTATTTCTCTGTTTAAGCTCAGCAGTAAACCAGTTCTTCCTTTGGCACAAAGACCTTTAATATAGATTTAAATGCCTAGTCATGATACCCCCTCCCGGTGCCTCCAGGCCGTCTGTTGACACGACCTCCTTCTAATTGCAGTTCCTTGCTTTACTCTGCCTTTCTTCTTGATTTGCTTTTACCCAGAGTAGGCAAATTCTTATCCCTTGTTCTCCTGTAATTCTTCAAGTCTCAGCTTAAATAGGACAGACTGTGGGGGAAACATTTTCCCATCCATCACCCCTACTACTATGTATTATATTGTTACATATATTGCATATATACATATAGGTATAACAATATACATATGTGTATCGCTTTATACAATATATATATTATGTTGTTATATACATTGATCTCACTTTGACATCACTGAAGGCAAGGAACATATCTATCATGTCTGTATCCTTCTCCTACATGGTGGTTTTGTAAATAGGGACCATGTTAGGCTCTGTGGATGCCAAGATGAACGACTCTGTCTCAGCCCACGAGGCTCCTCCATTTGGAAAATGAAACAGAAGCACCAGCAGGTAATTATTGTGCGGTTTGATGAATTCTGTATGACAGGCGTTTTAAGGACGTGGCAGGCAGTGCGCCTTCTGGGTCAAGTGAGTTTTACTGAAGTGTGTGTGGGCATCCCCAGAGAAATGATGCATGGCAAATAATCCTTAGAGTGAAGATTGTCTCCAGGAATAGCCCTGGCAAGTGTTTAGTCAGTTTTGCCAGCTCATCTCCAGAGAATGTTCACTGGCTCTTTAGATGCAGACAACTGCAAGGGAATCAAGTTTTAACAAACAGTAGCTCTGCGTGTAGAGAAATAGCATGTGGTTACTGGAAGAGAGTCGCTCAGAAGTGTGTTTTCAGGGTACTTAGTTGAGATTTGACAGAGTAAACATTTGTCCTATGTGCTCACAGGCTCTCTGACAGAATCCCTTGTTTAGTGTCAAAATACTCTGGCTTTGTCTGAGACTATAATTTCAAAGTATAGTTTGCCTTGTATGTTTTCAGTCTGGTTCTTTCTCAAACACGATGTATTCCGTAAAACGATCCTATGATGTGGGACACTTACAGCTATTTCCCTTTGTCTCTATCCCAGATGAGTACTCTTTGTGGTTGAGAGCTGTTCTAGGATAGTACATGTATTCTACACAGTTAGGGGGATGGTGAACAGAACCTTCTACAGATCAGAATTCGAGAGACCTGGTTCACCTAGACCAAGGAATTCCAGTCTTTTTGCATGGCTGTCTATGCTAGTAGACCATGAGTGGACTTATTTGTCAGAGTCCCTAAAATTTATGTCTAATTGACCACATATGCATGAGGGGAAAAGCTATAATTTTTTTTACCCTTGTTTCAGTTTTTGAAGCAGAAATGATCAATACTCTATGCATTGTGAGGATGTTCATTGTATTTGTTTGTTGGGGTTAGTGTTTAAGGATGTAGATAGCAGACTCTTTGCTCTACTTTTAGTTTGTGGTGTGTTGAAATGATTCAAAGACTGATGTAGATTCAAGTCAGCATTAAATGGGACCCTGGGTCTCAGGAGTTTCTCAGTGAAAGGGCTCCTGTCTTCATGAGATGTTCATACAGTAAATGTTGCATGGCTCTTTCCCAGAAGACAAAGTGGAGAGGGAAAATTACTTTCTTAAAGGCAGTGGGATTTCTAGTCAGGTAGACTGGACATAGAAAGATAAAGATGACTAGCACAGAATCAGCCTCCTCAGGATGCTCTGAGTCCCCTATGACAGACAGACATAAAACAAAAAATAAATAAATAAATAATTCCTTTGGTGATATACATTCATAAACTCAAGAGTGGAGAATATGTGGTATAAATCCTTGGTACCTGGTAACTTTAGCCACATTTTATCAATAAGATAATGGAGCTGGGTTTGAAAGGTAAATAATGAATGGGCAAAAATCTAAAAAACATAGGAAGCTGAGGTAAAGTATAGTATAGTATACAAAAATCCCTATCAACCTACTCTTTCCCCCAGAATTCTTTGACATAGTATAAATCTTGGTGTCAGTTCTACTGTAAAATTTAGTGTATTTCTGTTGGAGGAGGCTTCTTGCTTGTTTCCTGGCCACACAAACTCCTGAAAATAATCACACAGAAACTATATTATTTAAATCGCTGCTTGACCAATCACTTAAGCATATTGCTAGCTAGCTCTTATATCTTTCATTAACCCATTTCTATATTTTTATATTTTACTATGAGGCTCATAGCCTACTGGCAAGGTTCCAGCTAGCAGCTTTATCTTTCTCCTCTGGCAGCTCCATGGTATCTCCTGACTTCACCTTCTTTCTCCCAGCATGCGTTTTAGTTCTCCCACATGGATTTACTCTGTTAAGACATTGGCTGAAAGCAGCTTCTTTATTAACCAATGGTAATAAAACATACTCACAGCATGCAGAGGAGAATTCCACATCACCTCCCCTTTTCTGTCTAAATAAAAAGAAGGGTTTCAACTTTAACATAGGAAGATTTCATATAACAAAACAAATTTAATCAAGAATTACAGCTACAATATTTATATCTATTTTATTTTTTATCATAACTAAGGAAAACTATAATTATAATTATCTGTTCTTCAGTTCCATCAAAGACTCCAGAAGGATATATTACCTAAGTTAACAGGAAGTACATTGTAAGCAACTTCCAAAACTCCAGAAATTACAGAGACATCTTGCTGCCTGAACTGTCACCCAAAGTTCTTTTGTATCATTGGAACATCCATCTTCAGCCTACAGGCCCATAGTATCTAACAGACTTTTTCATGAAGCAGGAAATTTCAAGATCTCTTATGCCGTATATTGGCAAAGTTCATCAGTTGCTTTCTTTTGTGTCTTGCAGAATGTCTGGCAGACTCTTTCATTAAGCAGAAATCCCGAAAGACAGCCTCCTTAGGCAAGTTCAGCAGTCATTTTTCTGTGAGTCCTGCAAGTTCAGTCAGACAGTTCAGGCAAGAGCAGTTTCTTGGCCAAATGACTGACAAACTCCATAAGGAGCCTCTTCGATGCTCATCATCCTCTTGGAGTAGATGAGATTGGTGCTGCCAGGAGAATATGTGTCTCGTTGTCATAAAAAGTCCTAAGTTATTAAAACATTTTACATGCCATATTCCAAAGGTCTCTGAAAGATTCAAGGAATACCTGTCTAACTGAAATATATCTCTATATATCTAGAAAATCTAACATTACTATAAGCTTGAATATTGTAGATGACTATCTATTAACCTGTATTTCTTAATTATACATTATATTTTTAATGAGATGCATAAACACAATATCTTAATTAAGGGCACATATATGTATGTATATATATATCAAAATTGATCTTAAATTGTATCAGTAAACCAAGATGCATACCAATGCAAAGTATTCAGATCTATAGCATATCCCCTTTAAATGTAAACACATTTATAAACAATATTTGGGAATTTGGGAGTAGTTTTCTCCAAACTGCTTCCTGCTTTTTGTGGGGTGAAGTAATTTTGGGGGGTGTTCATGGTGACCTTTGGGGTGTCTTGGTTCATTAAACCACATTAGTATGGAAACAATTCATAGGTTCTCATCCACTGTGGAAACAAAAGCAGAACTTCTTTTCAAAGCAACATATCCTTAAACCCAAATTTTGAAGTAAAGATGCCCCTAAAACAATATATGTGTTTTATCTTAGCAGCCTGTACAATGAGATGCCTCTTTTCACTTACCTCCTTCACAGTTGAAAAATTCAAAGAAAACACAATAATATACATAATCCAGACTCTGTGTATATTCCATCTTTACATGGCTTATTTTTCTTACTCTGTTAATTTTTGTACATGTTTACTCTGTCTCTTTAAAGACTTTGTTTTATTTTTTTTAAAAAAAACCATTTACTTCATTTTATTACTTTCTATATCTTCTCTCTCCCAAGCCTATGTACATTTGTTAAACACAGTGTGACCCATTTAGAGGTCTTTTCATCTGAATCTGTCTTTATTGTGTATATGTAATTATTTTCTGACCAGAAATGCCTCCCCCCCTTTTTTAAAGCTAAACAGGTGTGGCTAGGGCCAAAATGGCCCTGCCTGCTTGCTCCACCCAGTTCAACATGGTGGAGGCATGTTTGCTGCCTCTGAGAGCCATGTCCATTGCCCCATTTTAGGGACACAGTGAATCTATGTTGCCATTAAGCAAATTGTAGCACTCTACTCACAGACCCCATTTAAATCCTTTGTAGCTGGACCTCCCAAAAGAGTCAGAGCTATTCATGCTGGCAAATCAGGAAGCCCTCTTAAAGGAGCCAAGCAGTTTTTGCTGCCACCCCTGAGTCAGGAAGCCTTCTTTTAAAAGAATCATGACTCTGCTTGCTTCTAGCAAACAGAGCTTACCCGAGAAGATGCTGCTACCAAAAAGCTGTGTTTAACTCTGTTCTTTTGTGTCAAAAATTTCTTTTTAAACTCTCTTGGGCTTTTTTTGTGGATGTAGTTACCCACGTTGGCATGCCAGTCTGTTGGAGGAGGTTGCTTGTTTGTTCCCCGGCTTCACAGACTCCTGAAAATAATCACACAGAAACTATATTATTTAAATCACTGCTTGGCCAATCAATTAAACATATTGCTAGCTACCTCTTATATCTTTGGTAAACCCATTTTATTATTTTATATTTTACCATTGAGGTCATGGCCTACTGGAAAGGTACCAGCTGACTGCTCATGTCTTTCTCTTCTGGCAGCTCCATGGCATCTCTTGACTCCACCTTCTCCTAGCATTCAGTTTAGTTTTCCGGCCTAGCTTTCCTCTGTTAAGCCACTGACCAAAAGCAGCTTCTTTATTAACTAATGGCAATAAAACATATTCATGGCATGCAGAGGGGAATTTCACATGATATTTCCTGATTTTTTTAACATTGTTTTTATAATGAAATTTTTGTCTCTGTCCAAGCTGGTGCAGCTCACAAGTCAAGATAAATTTCATATTTTGTTTTCTGAAATCTTAGAACTCCCACTATTATTTCTTATTGAATTTAAAAGGTAAAATTGTGTTTTATTTCTTGGTGTATAGCTCTTGAATAATTTTCTCTTAGAAATTTCAATATAAATACTACTTTTAGAGGAATAACTGTCTATTGTATTACTGTCTGGTGGATCTTCTCCAGAGGATTTTGACATATCTTTCTCTCATTCTCAGCAATAACAATGTGACCTACCCGATTCACAGGGTATATTCAGAATTATTATTATTATTACTAATTATATGCATGTTTGGCTATTGGGTGTTTTCTTTTAGTGTTTAAGCAAACATGTGTATGTTTATGAGAACAGAATGTTGTAAAAATAAAAGATGATATTACCTTAATCAAAAAGGTATCTGAGCAGAAAAATTCTAGTTTATATAGCTATTTATTCTAAGCAATCAGTTAGTAGTCATTCTTTCATAAACATGCCACAGTTTTATACTAAATTTTTAGAATTTTAAAATCTATAATCTTTTTAAAAATTTCTTTCTTTAGTACTGAGGATTGAAACTAAGACCTTGTTTATGCTAAGCGAGTGCTCTGTTACTGGGTTATATCCTCAACCTTTTAAAAGATTTTCATTTTGAGCTGGTCTCACCAAGGTTGGCTTAGAACCCAGTACCTGGCCAAGGCAAGCCTAAAACTCTGCATACTTATGCCTCAGCTCTGGTGTGGCTAAGTGGGAACTGTTACTCTGTAATTTAGTTCCAATGTCCTTTATTTATTTATTTATTTACTTAATTATTTTGCCCCAGCATATACAAGAACATAATTGGTATGTGAGATTTACTCCACAGTCTTTCTTCTTCCTGTTTCTCTGAATAGTATTTTGTTCTACTTAGGGACCTATTTGTTGTGGCTATATGTGGGTCTTTTGATGACAGTAGTCTAACTTTTATTCTGGGACCCCAGGTTCCCATCCAGATGTTCACACCTACCACTCAACTCTCCTGCTTCTTGTCTGTTTCAGGTTTTTCTATGATCCTTCTAAGCTACACGATAATCTCTCATTACTCATTTGAAACCTTTATGTCCCAGTGACTTGCTGGGTTTGTCTTGCAAACCATTACGTCCAGTAGTCTCTAGTGATGACCCTAAAACAAAGGCACTGAACATTACTTTGAAAAAAAGTTCAGTTCAGTAGAAACATTTCTCTGTTGTCTCCTTTGTAGGGCCCTTAGCTTGCCCTGGCCACTCTTCCCTCATTCCAAGTCAGGTCTGTTCCTGCTCTACTCTGTCGTCTTTACCACTGCTATTAATTCTGTTCTGTAGGAATGTTTAGTGACACTGTGTTCCAGATATTGCACAAAGCCCCAGAGATAGACTGTTGAACTAAAACAACATTTTATCCTCATATAACATACAAGAGTCAGACACATATAAAATAGCAACCCTCATGATGATTTCATTACACTTGAATACAGCAACAAAAATTTCAAGGTAGCCTGAGGCTGCATCCTGGTATAGGAAGGGGAAGAAGATGACTGGCTTCCCGGCAGAACGTGGTATCTTTGCTCTTTCCAAAGCTTGTTGGATCTTTACTACTGGGCTAATACTCAATTAGTAGTCCCCAGAATAATTTAAAAATGATGACTTTGTTGAGCAGTTAGTAGATATGTTTACATTTTTTCCTAGGAAATTATTGAATGGATATAAATATAAAAACTATGTATTATATATGATTATACATATTATATATAATATAAAGGCTCTATATAAATAAGAGACTTTTTCCTTTAAAAATGGGTCATGGTAAAGGACAGAGGCATGCTTATAATTCTCATGTCTGCTGTCATCTTCTACTCTGTGTTTCATGAGATATGCAGGAGGTTGTCCATGGGCTATGCAACCCAAAATTGACTGAAAGTGTCCTTCGTTTCCAAAGGGATATTACAGAAATAAACACCTACTTGCATTCCACATACAAACCAGAACCCTTGGCATGCTCTTTTTAGTCACTGTGGAATTGTAAAATATCTTAGGGACTTTTAATATATCTATGATCCATACCGCCACTTAACTCAGGTGGTAGTGGAAGTTTTGTAACACCAGCCTCATGCTTACCCAAACTAAAAGGACCCTGGAACCAAATAACTACTCTTAACTTAAAGGCAAATGTTGTGTAGTTATAAATAAGACAAAAAAGTAAACTTTAAAGAATTGTTCATCTATGTGTGTGCTTTTAACGTCTGCACTGGCAAACTCCAAGTATTCTAGTGAAAGTCAGTATAGTGGGACAGTCACCAATATGTGCTAATAACAGCAGATATTGGCCAAGAAGTTGTCAAACCTCATAAAACTTACCCTGAAACGTTTGCCTAGAAGGTCCTGTTTCCCATGATCTAGGTCAGCATTTAGAGACAGAATTGCCCTAATCAAATTATTCTAGCCACCCAGTTCTCTCCTAGCAGTTCATCTATACCTGTATAAATAAAATCGTTCTGAAGGCTCAATGTTGGAAGGACCCATGTCAATAGTTTTAAAATATTTAAAAGAGGAACTTCTAAGGCTGAGGATTCTTCTATTTATCTATCTATCTATCTATCTATCTATCTATCTATCTATCTATCTATCTATCTATCTAAAGATTTTTTTCTTTTTTTGTTTTTCCCAGGCAAGGTTTCTTCATATAGCCCTGGCTGTCCTGGAATTTGCTCTGAAACTCACTTTGTAGACTAGACTCGCTTCAAACTCAGAAATCTGATTACCTTTTCCTCCCCAGTATGGGGATTAAAGGCCTGTTTGCCACCATGTCCTGCTTAGGAGTTGTTATTTAATTGGCTTCATTAATGCAGTTTTCACACACACTTTCTTTTACCATATGCAACACAGATCCGGCACAGGTTCTATGTAGCTATCTTCTTTTATATCTTCTATCAGTTAAGATTCCATCTGATCCTGACTCAGGTTAAGAGCTTCTCTGATTTAGGTTTTAGACTTTGTTGCCCTTTAGTGATGTCATTTGGCACCGAAGCCATCTGTGAGATGGTGTTACAGGAAGCGGAACTTGGAGGAAGTGTATTTTATGGTTTTAGAAGTTTTAAGTCACTTTTATAAACATCCCCCCTCAAATGCATCATTTGTTTCCCTTCATAATAATTCCCCACTATTACTGTGCTTAAACTGAAATATCATATATTTAGCAAATACAGCTACTGCTGTGTTGGAGGTTTGGCCTGTCTGGGCATGTTTTCATGGACAGCAAAGTGTGCATTCATTTAAACAGCCTGCATTTCTGTATTCATAGTTTATTTAGTGTTTGTACCTAGTGGTCAATCAATAAATACTTGTTTAAGCAATCAATAGTGGTTTTAATTCAGTGCTCAAAAAGGATCCTTTCCAACATTAACAGTTTATATGAAGTCTGTAGATTCTGCATTTTTGAGCCGTTCACAGTATCAGAGCAAGACCCTCCCGCTAACTGTGCAAACGGATCAGAACACTGGCAGCTTGAGGCTTTCTGTCATGATTTGCTGCAAAGAAGAGAATTGGTGGGAAGCTTCTGGCTGCCCTCTTACTGAGTTTTTGGTGAAACGTGGCATGATGTGCCCTTGCCTCTGTGAAGCATATCCGGTTACCGTCTTTAGACCACTATTCGTTTGGTACTTAAACATTGTCACAAATTTCCCCACCAAGCCTTCCCTTCCCAAGCTGCTTATGATACTCCATCATTCCTGGCTGCAAGGCTTATCCTTCTTTTGTTTTATCTAAATGGATTGCTTACCAGGAGTGACTTATGGCTTGTTTCATCGATTTACAGTAATGAGACTGAGTGCTATGAGGTCAATGTCTGTCCGTGGGCAGGGATTCTAAGTCGCAGCCTGCAAACCACAAGCTCAATGGTGCAGTTGGTCCATCTCCTCAGGAATGCTGTGGGGAAGGCTTCTTGAAAATGACTGGGCTCCAAGAACATCACTTAATGTCAGTTTTAGAAAACAAGAGGTCCAGCCATTAGTGTGATGGGTCCATGTTGACTTGGTCAAGCTAACCTCCAAGGGTCACAGAGAATAATTCACCAGCTGGTATAACTGATGGACATAGTCTCAGTGGAAGGGGGAAGTTTTCAAAGAGCATTATGGAATTTAAAGCACATTGCTTTGCAGAGTAGCATTTAAACATGTCACTGGTCACGGACTCCAAGTAACTGATGGCCCACGCCTGTGACTGTACAATAGCTCCAAGATGTTCAGCTGTCTCTAGCGAAGAAGACACTGAACAGAAATGCAGGGGAAAGCACTGCAGAATTCTCTTGTCTGACTCTCCACTGAGTCACTCATCAGGATGCTAGTTGACCTTTGGCCTTCGCTCTTGATGCTGTGACAGGAGAAGACCTCATGTGTTACTAAAGCGTCAGATGATGTGGACTGTGGACTCTTCCCAGAGAGAATGGTTAGAGCCCCACTGGGTGATGGCTCTTGTGCCCTTCCCACATGTTGCTTCACTCTGTCAGTAAAACCGCCTCCCCTTGCCACATAGATACCATATAGGCTGATTTCCAGTAAGAAGTTCATTGCAAGTTTGTTAAGATGAAAAAAAATAACCATTCCTGTACTGTAGGCCCTTATATGACAAGAAGTTACACTGCTTTACTAAATGGTTTCTTTTTCTGTGAAGGAGAAATATCTGTTTCTTTCAGATACATAATGCATTTTATATATAATATGTGTGTATAATATAATAAATATATATGTGTCACACATATTTTTAGACTATAGAAATAAAGAAGCTACATATAGCCTACTTGTCTACTCTTCCGTTCTTTGGATTCTGGAGAGATCCATCCAATGCCAGGTTATGCCCTTATACTCTCTAATTAGAAGAGCCCAGGTAGGGTTTTTCATTACTTCCTCGTCATTTCCTCCTTAATTAATGCTCTTGTCCTCACACAGAGACTCCTCCAGGCCTTTCTTTATGACACGATAAATCTGGCTCCCTCCTTCCCATCTGTCCTCTCCCCAGTTCTTCATTCTATGACCTGTGTCACTGGGGTTCCTGTTGCTTCCCCTCTGAGTTCCCTCCTTTTCATGTTGTTTCTGTCTACTGTGGCAAACGCTAACTTGAAAATAACAGGATCTTCAAGACCACCATGTCACTCTTTGGCCCCGTCTTTTGGCATGACGTCACTACCGTGTACCACTGTAGATGCCAGCCCAGGAAACCTTACAGTCAGGACAGGTGTATTCTGCTCTTTAAAAATCCTGTAAACAATGATCGCATTTCTTACTAAATGCACTGCTGCTTCAACTTTGGTGCAGTTTTTGTGTCTTGCTTGAGTTCAGTTCAGTTCAAAATAGGAATTAGGTGATAACAAAACAATATATCTACTATACTTTGAAGCAATTTTTTATTTTGTTTAAGATACTGAAGGTAGTATGTTGGAGTCAAATAAAATGTTTTCTGGACAAAAAAAATATATGGTTAGGAATAAATTCTAAGAGTCTAGGGAATTTCTCCCATTGTACAGAATATTGTAAGTATTTAAGGCATAAAGAAAATACTACTAGATTTTTTATTTAAAATTGATCATATGTGTGTAAAAATGTGAGAGGAATGTAGGTACTTTTTATGCTCAAGAAAATGAACCCTCATTCAATAGCAGATCAGTAAGTAAGCTTTGATTTCTGGATAGGAAGAGGAAGTGGAGAAATGATATAGAAGGAATGGGAACTGTAGAGAACATTCTAGAAGAGCAAACCACGAATGACTCCAAACTGTCCTGAGATGGTTTTGTTTTTCTGATCAGTATCTATATTTCTTGGAGTGCTAGGCTGCATCGCACCATTTCATTTCCATTGGGTGAAAAATAATAAGAGCAAGCAGCCTGCTAAGAGCTCACAGCCAGATGGTGTACATCCATGTCATGCTGAGCTGATGGGAGGAAATGCCAGCTCTGCAGGATGTGGAGCCAAATGATACTTCAAGGTAACCTGGCTTCAGACTTGTTTATTCATCTCCATGTAGCACTGCATTGTAAATAGTGTAGTGAGTTTTAAATGGGCAGAGTGGCATTTTGAGGCATTAGAAGAATACAGGTAAGATGTCTCCAATGGTTTCTGGTAATTGTGGGCATAAAACTCTAAAGTAGTGTCTCAGATTTGGCAAACTGTTTCTTTAAGCACATAGCCAAAAGTCAATCCATTTGTCAAGGAAAGAGAATTTTTCAGAAGTTTTACCAATTATCATTTGATGATGAGAGCTAAAGACACTCTTCCTTTTTCTTTAGCTGTGCTGGGTACTGATCCTATGACTGTGTACAAGCCAGGCAAGTGTATTTCTGTTGACAGAGGTTTCTGTCCTGCCCAGTCCTACAGCCATGCAGTTCCAAAGTAATACACAGAGGTCTACATCAATTATAAATTGGTTGGCCTATTATATCAGAATTCTTATTAACTAACTCTAACATCTTACTTTGACCCATAATTCTTATCTGTGTTAGCCATGTGGCTTAGTGCCTTTTATCAGTGAGGCATTCTCATCTTGCTTCCTCTGTGTCTGGGTGACAACTGCAGGCTGAGCCTTTCCTCTTCCCAGAATTCTTCTATTCTTATCACCCCGCCTATATTTCCTGCAAGGCTACTGGCCAATCCGCATTTTATTAAACCAATACAAGTGACAAATCTTTACAGGGTATAAGACCATTGTTCTACAGCACGTTCCCTTTCTTTTTCTTTTCAATACAAGAACTCTAAATCTAATCTCCGTTGTTTAGATAGATTTTTTTTCCAGACCGTTATCCATAACAACTTTTAACCAACACTCTAAACAAAAGCATCCATAATCCATCTGGGGGCAATGTGGGCATAGTTTTCTAGGCTATTTCCTGCTAATTAGGGGTGTTGACAATCTTAGGGGCACCTAAAGAAAATTTAAGATTATTGTCAAGGTCTGACTGGAATATTCTGTGAGCTTTGATCATCTCTGCCAACAGTCTTGAGACTGTTCTGAATGTAGAAGTCAGAGGAAACTCCAACAGAGGTCCTCTGAAATGTTGGATCATTTCAGAAATGAAATGATAGGATCATTAACTCTTATTGGAGATTTTTTTCAGGGGCTCGTTCTTGATGAAACCTGATTTTTCTTAATCCAGAATGAATCCACAGCCCCTCATTTCCTGTGGAAACAAAAACTAAACCTCTTCTCCAATGATTTAAATTTGATTTAAATTTTGAAGTCAACACATTTTCAAATTATATCCAGCAGCATTTATAATCAAATGTCTTTTAGCGGCTGTTGTTCCTTTTTCAGCCATCAAACAATTCAAAGACAACACAATAATATATAATATCCAGATTCAATGTGTATTTTCCATCTTTATGTAGCTTTATTTTAGACTCTAATTTCTTTTATTTTTAATATTAATTTTTGGTGTTTTGAAACAGGGTTTCTCTGTGTATGTTTGGCTGTCCTGGAACTCACTCTGTAGACCAGGCTGTCCTTGAACTCACAAAGATCTGCCTGCTTCTGCCTCCCAAGTGTTGGGATTAAAGGTGTGTGACACCACACCCACCTGATGTCTTTCTTTTTTTTTTAAAAGACTTTATCCTTTTTCTTTTCCAAGCCTACATATATTTTAAGCACTCTGTAAACTATTTATAGTTTTTTTTTGTCAAAATCTATCTTTACTATATATTTCTCTTTTTCTGACCACATGAGTCTTTAATTTGCTAAGCTATATGGCTAGCATTAAAGCTGTGGCTTTGACGACTGGATTTATCCCATTCTTAGCTTTCTGAGAGTCTAGCTTTATGGTGGAGGTACTGGCAGGAATCATGTTTATTGCCACGACTCTATGGAGTTTCAAGGTCTCTGCCACCACCACGAAGCATGCTGTCAATAGTTCATAAACACCATTTAAGTGTTTTATGGTGTGGTATTTAAAAGAGCTGCAAGATTTTTGCAGCTAAAGCTGAGTCAGGAAGCCTCTCTCTGCAAACAGAGCCCATCTGAGAAAATATTGCTATCAATAAGATGTGCTTAACTCTGTTTGTTTGTGAATTATTTTCCAAGTTCTCTCAGTTTTTATGCAGATATAGTTGTCCATATTGGCACCATTTGTTGACAGAGGTTTCTGTCCTGCCCTTTTCATTAGCCATGCAGTTCCAATGTAACACTCAGAGGCCTACATTAATTATAAAGTAGTTGGCTTATTAGCTTAGGATTCTTATTAACTAACTTTTACATCTTACATTAACCCATAATTCTTGTCTGTGTTAGCCACGTGACTTGGTACCTTTATCAGTGAGGCATTCTCAATCTTGCTTTCTCTGTATCTGGGTGATGACTGTAGACTGAGCCTTTCTTCTTCCCAGAATTCTCCTGTTCTGGTCACCCCACCTATGCTTCCTGCCGGCCTACTGACCAATCAGTGTTTTATTAAACCAATACAAGTGACAAATCTTTACAGAGTACAAGACCATTGTCTCACAGTATGTTACCACCAATGTATATTCCCAATCTGTGTGTTAAAGAAACAGCAACAGCTCCTGCAAGTTCTTCCTCCTTCTCCTCCTTAAGCTTAGACATCAGGAACAGTTTTGTAGTACCACCCTCTCCTCACTGTGAGCTCTTACTTGGGGAGGTGCTCATAGCTGTTCTGGTGAGGTTGAGGTCACTGTATGTAAGCTGGAGAGGGGCAACTGAGAAGATGACAGGGAGGCACAGGGAAGCCACCAAATACTTGTGAGGGGACAGTGTGTTAGGTGACGCATTGCTGAAGGTGAGGATACACTGTTCTGCAAACTGTTGTTTAGAATATGTATTAATTACTGTTGTCATTCCTGGTGACAGAGTGTCTGACAGAGACAGCTTAAGAGAAGAAGTTTTGTGTGTGTGTGTGTGTGTGTGTGTGTGTGTGTGTGTGTGTGTGTGAGAGAGAGAGAGAGAGAGAGAGAGAGAGAGAGAGAGAGAGAGAGAGAGAGCACAACACTGGTGCCAACCCACACTCTCCATTTTGTTCAGTCTAGGCCACCAGCCCATTGTATGGTGGCACCTACATTTAGTGTGGGTCTCCAACCTCAATGAACCTAATTTAGAAACTCCCTCACAGTCATGCCCAGAGACTTGTCTCCAAGTTTTTCTGTCTCTGTCAAGTTGTGATACCAGCTACCACATACTACAGCATATCTGTTTTTAGAAATTCTTTCCGTTTCCTTCTCTTCTAGAAAGAATTTCTGGTTTTCCACATCTCTTTTGTTTCCTTTTATAACTTCATAAAAGTATTCTCTCTTCAAGTCATCTATTTGCATAAAAATCCTTTACCTGGCCTCATGTTCATTGGTATCAATTTTTAGGTGATGCAGGTTGAATATGTCTTATTAAAAAAATACTTGGATCTATGAATGTTGTGGAGTTTTTTTTCAAGTTTTTGCAGTGTTTGTATATATACAATATGTATATATGTACCATGACCTGAGGATGGGACTAATGTCTAACAGAAAATCCATTTTTAAATGTGTCTTGTACATTTAGCTGGAAGGTAATTTTTGTTGTTGTGTTCTTTATAATCTTTTTAAAAAATATTGTTTTTTTAGCATAATTCTTTAGAGATTTCACATCATGCACCCCAATCCTACTCACTTCCCAGGCCCTCTATATCCACTCCTCACCCCATCAGCATGCATCCCCAATTCATCGAAAACTAAATAAAGCAAACAAACAAGCAAAGAAAAACCTTGCTCCTCCATCTTTCCAACACCTCTTTCACTCATCCTAGTGGCATGGAGAGCTGCCCTGTGTCACCCAGTAGAGCCTTTTGTTAACCACCCTACTGTCAAAATGTTCATTGCAATGAGTCGTTGGTCTGGTTCAAGTCCTCTGGCACACCATTCTCACTGAATCCTCACTGCAACTCCTCTCAGACATGCTACTGTTGTCTCAAGTCATGGAGATCCTGTGGCTATCAGTTTGCAGGACCAGTCCCTTCCTGCACTCCAGCAGGTCATAGATGGTGTAGATGTTAGGGTGTGACAAACCAAGACCTAGGGTATATATAGGACTGGGTGGTAGCTGAGCTGGTTAGTCTTGGCCACTGGGACTGTCCCCTTAGAGGGACAGAACCAGCTCTCCTAGACCCAATGCTATAGGGGCCATCTCTCCCACACCCATTGTGAGGGGTGGGTCCATCTCTTCTGAGTGGGGGTGGTCAGCCGCTGGAAGGCTTTTTAAAAATACAATATTCTTGATTGGTTCTTAAAACATAGTTATATATCTCACATGAAGGTTTTTATAGGATCTCTTCCCCATGGGGATGCTACAGATTTGCATTTTGACATTAGCCCATCAGATGAAGTCAATATGGTGCATGTTGAGACTCAGAGTTTTCTCATTCTGGATCCTATGGATTTTTGAGTAAGGTATGCTTAATCTGTATAACTAATAGTTATGAAAGTCTTCACATCTGTATCTAAAAAAATGACTGATACACTTATAGGAAAATACAAACATTTTATATTGGCTCATCAATTGAAGGCCCAGAGAGTGCCATTAACTATATCCTAAAGTCTTAAAGGGCAGAATAGTAGCGAATTCATGTGTACTAGGAAACTATGGTGGAAGTTTAAACTAGATCTTTTTCCTTGCCCATACCTACAAGGTGAATTTCCTTGTTTCTTGAGCTATATAAAGCAAGTGACTTCCAGATACTTATGCTTCATTGGCACCGAGTCAAATTTCCATTTTCTTTGCCTGGAGAAAAGCGATCCTGTAGGTATTTTCATATGGTAAAGTGCTAAACTTCTTGAGCTCACCCAAACCTGCCTAATTCCCCTGCCCTAAAAACTAGGGGGGTCTTGAGTGAAAAGCAAAGAATTGAAAGATCAGCATAGGATACTAAAAATATGTACTGAAATACAGTAAAAAAAATACCATGTCAATATACTCACTAATCAATGTTGGGAAATGGAATGGTGTCAACACACATGGAGCTCTGATAATCTCTCATACTCTCTTCTTTTCAGGAGGCATCTGAGTTCAGGTTTAATATTTAGCCTTACATATTTGTGTGCATCTTTGTGGGTGTGCACCACATGTGTGTGCCCACAGAGACCAAAGGAACCCTCTGGAACTGACATAGCAGGCAGTTGGGAGTCTCTCGGTGGACGCTGAACTCAGGTCCTGTATAAGCACAGCGTGTGTCAATACCACACCGTCTCCAGCCCGAGTTCAGTGTTATTAATCCCCATGTGTTTCCTCCTGTTTTACTGCCTGTGCATGTATCCTGATATTTGCATTTCTCACAATTTATTTTAATAGTGTCAAAATATGCTGTTTCTTGTTTCTGTTTTTAGTTTAATATTTTGTTGTCGAGATCGGAAAGTTTTTGTTATGAGATGTGAATTCTGGTGTGTAAATCTGGCACAGTTTATTCAGCCTGATGTTAAAAAGACATGTAGATGACTCCATCTCTGGTAAAACAGTAAAGGCTGAAATCGACTTTCCCCAGGTGTGTGTACTGACTTGGAGCAAGGTTTCTGTAGGGCAATGGGTCTCTACCTTCCTAATGCTGTGGCCCTTTAATATGGTTCCTCACCTTGTGTGATTCCCCAACCATAAAACTGCTTTCTCTGCTACTTCATAACTGTAACCTTGCTACTATTATGAATGGTGATGTAAATATCTGTGTGTTTCCAGTTCTCTTAGGTGACCCTTGTGTAAAGCTTATTTCACCCCCAAAGGGTCACAACCCATAGATTGAGATTCATTGCTTCAGGACATGTCTTTCCTGGTCCCGTCCCCATGGCAAGAGTGCGTAGGAATCGCTACATTACTAGGTGTTGTCTATTCTACACAATGTTTGTCCAAACCGTGTTCCCACTGTAAGCTCTGGTTGAGTCAGACTTACTTGTATCATGGTTTCGATGAGAAATGCTATCTCATTGTGGCTGTAATTTGAATTCTCCTAGGAATTGGTCCCACAGGGCACTGGATGCTGACTAACAGTCATGGGGAAAATCATTCCCTGGTGTGGTCTCTGATGTGTCACACCCCGCGAGGGCTTCCAGAGAGGTTCAAACATCTTAAATCTTACGATATTAGATGAGAAATTTCCTAAGTAGGGAATTGTTCTCTGAGTCATTGATCTCTCATTACAAGAACACGATGCTGTTTGTCCCCACTTCTGGTTCTTTTCACTTGTAGCAATCGCGGCATCTCCCGCTCTGGCTATTTATAAAACGACAATAGAGTCTAAGCCGTGGAAGCTAAACCAATTGAAATTAAGAGGAAAACTGGAGCATGACTCTGGCTTTGGTAGACTAGTAATAGCAGGGTTTGGGGGAAGCCCCAGAACCTACGCTTCTAACAACATGTGTGCTACAGGGTGAACCCACAGCTGGAACCAGATGTTGTTTTGTGCCCAGTGAGGAGCCATGCACAGAACTTCCACGGACTCTTCCCACTGCCAATGTGGAAATGCTCTTTTCCTTCGAAAGTATTTGTTTGGTTCTACAAAGCAAGGAGTATTGTATCCTTTAAAATAAGTCCTCAGTAAATTATTTCTGCTCGAAGAAGTCAGGAAACTTCTGAATCTACCATTTCTTTGGTGGTAAGTAGATACGATCTGATCCCAGGGAATATATTTTCTGTCCTGTAATCCCATTTGTCTATGCCCTGGTATGCTGCCTGCACTCAACATCCCCAACTTTGGTCCTACTTCAGGAGGTTGACACTATTGGTTTGCACCATTGCAGGGTTCTCACCATGCCTCGGCCCAAGGAAAGTCTGACTGTTGTAAAGAATTCCATTTGTAGTTGGTTTGTAATACCAGAAACTGTATAGAGACAGTGGTCACAGCATCTCTACGGCACTTGGGAAAGGTTTGATTTCATCAGTACTAAAAATATAAGAACCATTCGGTGTTCACAATGGAAGGTTACTCCATGTCAGAGTGGATCATTTGATTTCTTTATGACCAGATTTCTATCACTCCTGTAGCAAAAGATTCCCAGTGATGCACAGAGATGGGCTCTCCACACTGAGCTTCTTATTAGCTTGTGCCCCTTCTATAGAGAGTATAAACAGACTACGTATGTGAGCTTTCAAATGAATATGCTGTTCTGACAAGTATTCAACAAAACAACAAATACCTCTGATTTTCATTCTCTGGGTGAGCTTCGTAATGAGGCTCTGGACATGTTCTCTTCATGTGTCATAGTGCAGACACACAGCTGCCTTTGTGCCCGGAGCTTCAGTCTCTGCAGCTCTTGCTGACCAGACTGGGTGGTTGTCTCCTTTCAGGTTATCCAGGCGGTCTTCTTCGGCATCTGTGTGCTGACCGATCTCTCCACTCTCCTGACCAGAGACAGCGGGAACCAGGAGCAAGAGCGACAGCTTAGGAAGCTCATCTCCCTCCGGGACTGGACGCTGGCCGTGCTGGCCTTTCCTGTCGGGGTTGTAAGTATGATGCAGGATATACTTAGCACAGAAGCGGTGTGGGTCCTACTTCAGATCTGGCATGTAGAAATGAGGACTGTCGGGCGGTAGTGGCACATACCTTTAGTCACCACATTTGGGAGGCAGAGACAGGGGGATCTCTGTGAGTTTGAGGCCAGCCTGGTCTACAGAGTGAGTTCCAGGATAGCCAAGGCTGCTGCACACTACTGAGAACTCTCTCTCAAACACACACACACACACACACACACACACACACACACACACACACACACACACACACACAAGATAAAAATGAGGGCTTTGCATAGATGAGCTCTTCCATTACCTGGTACTAGGATGAGAACCCAGGACATTGTGGGCTCTTGTACTAGGAACGGAACCTAGGACCTCAAGGGTTCGTGTGACTGAGCTTTATATTGGCCCAGGATTTCTACGTTTGCTTTCTAAGCTGCCAGCGCTACAGACATTTTATTCCCTTGTGGTGCTGGAGACTGGATGTCTGAGGTCACGGAATCCTAGAGTTGGTTTTTTTTGACGCCTGTCTCTTTGGCTTTAAGAAGGCTCTCTTTACACCATTACATTCTCTCCCCGCTGTGCCAGTCTGGGTTTTGATTCCCTCTCCTTATTCGGAAATCCATGATGTCAACTAGAACTCTCCAGTGGCTGCATTTACCCTCGCCTACTGTCGTGTTCTGAGATTCTGGGGAATTAAGACTTCAGCCTATGGGGCCTGAGATATATCAGTTGGTGAACTATTTGCCATGTAAACACGAGGCTTGCACTCACCCCTGTACCCCTGTTAAAAAAAATAAAAGAGAAACCAAAACCAAATGGGGCGTGGTGATTTGCACTTGTAATCTTATGTGCACGCGCGCTTGCACACACATATACACCACATGGTTCAGTCCCAAACATTTTTTCTTGAGTAGCCTAAAATTAAAATAATAAGTATCCAATGGGTCAATAGTTTTAGCAATTTGGACTTAAGAGGAAATCAACATTAGCTAGTACTTCTCTCACCCAACTGCGCCATTCGCTGGTATTACTTAGATAATGCTGCTCGGTGTTTGGGTCTGTCTGGCTCCATTGATTCTCTGTTTTTAGTTAGCTTCCCTCCATCGCTCAGCTCCCTTCACAAGTCTCTTAATTTTCCATTGTCTGCATACAAACCATGTTTCTTTACAGGCCCCATGAGTACAGCCCCACCATAGACTTATAACGTATGTGTAGCTGAAAGAATGAGGGAAGTTTTGTGTATCTCAGATTGTAAGAGCAAGTTAAAACTACCTTACGTAGCTCAGTTTGAGACCTTTCATTTGCTCCGTGATTCTGGCAAGAACTAACAGAACTTCCAAGGTCATGGCTAACACAGCGACTGAGTCCAAATTCAGCACGAGAGGACTCAGAAAGTTCGTTCAATCGTACTTTTGGCTATTTTTCATATTGGCTGAGTTAGTGTTGGCAGCGACTTCCATGTTCTTAGCGCAGAGTTGACCATTTCTGTGTGCTGAATTTTGTTTTCATGGATTAAGTAGCCCTGTGTGTGCTCTTGAGAATAACACAAGGGCAGAAGAACCTCAGAATCCACTAATAAACCTTCTCGTTCTCCTTTCCTTCTGAGTTCTAAGTGCGTGAGTGCTCAGATGGAAACTGTCCAGCAAACCTCTCAAATCTTATTTAAATGTTTTGCATGATATCTATCCATCCATCTGTCCGTCCGTCCGTCCATCTGTCCGTCCGTCCGTCTGTAGTAAAAGATGCTTAACAGGTCAAGTGATGAAGGATAGTATTTAAAACAAGAGCTTTTACTATTTTGGCTACCACAGTACCTCATTGAGCAAACTATCCCAATACTATTTCATGGAGGGCAGCACCAGCCTGATCTGAGCCTCCTAAAGTGGAAGGTGTAGAGGCTAGGCTTTGAGCCCTCTAGGGTCCCCAGAGGTGCCCTTGGCTCTGTTACTTGCTTACAGGGTAACTGCCAGCCTTGCAGAGTTGTCCGTACTGCTCTATACCAGCTCCCTCTGTGTCACACTTTCTCTTTGTCAGTTGGTTACTGGGAAAGCCATATTTCCGTGCTACAGGTTGTAGGCAAAGAACACAAAAGCAGGGTAGTGAATTAGATGACATTTGCCCAGACTGTTCTGAAAAGTTTCTTGGCCAGAGCTTTCCTTGGTCCATGTTCTCCCCCTCTCTTGCTGTCTCTTTCTCTGTCTCTCTCTGTCCCTCCTCCCTAACTTTCTCTCCTGCTACAACCAAAGTAGAGGGAAAGACCCATATAGCCTATCTAGGATTTGTAGGTTTTATATTGGTGCTTCCGTGGGGAACAAGGTTAATTGTGAGCCGACAGTAATTGCTTTATCTGAGCATGAAGTAATGAAAACATCTTTGGAGACCTTTGGACCTTACACAAGGTACCTTCATGGTACCGTTTACCCCCAGGATATATAAAAATAATGAAGTATCCCAATCACAGCTAATTAAAATGAACTTTTGTCTCAGTGTGACTGTGACACGGAGAAGCCGGGCAGGGTGGCTTGAGTGAACAGAGCATGTATCATCAATCTCTTTGTCGATTCCCATAAAAAGTCAAGCTGGCTTTGATTGGTGATGCTAATGGCCAGAAACCACCACCACTCCCCAAGCCTTGCAGCTCATTTTGAACCCTCTAGAGGCGGCTCTTACCATGTGAAGTTTGTTTCTCAACCCTGACACCCTTTTAAAGAAGGCTTACAAATAATTCTGTGACATTATGTGGTCAGGAAGCCCCGAAGCTCCCTAGGAGCAGTTCAGGAAAGAGTGTTTTGTCTCCCATGAGTTTGTTGACTCTCGTGCTGGCAGATGCTATTATATCTGAGAAAGTAAGCATATCCCTTTTAACTAAAAAAGACAATAAAAGAGCATGACGCGTTTGAAAATGCCCCTCCCATAAACCCTAAATGTGTCTCTGACCGCCATCCATGCAGAAGGAACAATTGCATGTTTTCTGTTCATTCAAACCATGCAACCCTATTCATCTGCAGCTGCTGAGTTTGAATAGTACCCATAATCAAATCTTACCACGTCCGTCACCAGTACATCTTTGTTCTGGTGCTGCCTTGGGTTGCTCCAGCCCAGATGCTGCCCCAGCCATCCCAAAGTGAGTGGGTTTGTGGAGAGGCCCCGGAGGTTTAGAGCTGTTCTATCCTGGGATGGGCATCCGGAGTGTGAGAGCAAACCCGCATGGGCGTCAATGAGCTCCTCTGGAATTTGTCCTTCTTACCGAATTTAGTCTTGAAGCTGTGTGCCAAGTAACCATTCCTGGTGTTATAATCTGTCTTGTAAACACTTGAAGATTTTACATGAACCAACAACCTGGAGGCTCTCACTTGTGTGGTATCTCTTCCTTAGGAAACACAAGGAAAACTAATTTTAACACCTCAATGCAAACTCTAAGAATGCCTTGCCATTCTCAGGGGTGTTCATCTGTTGACCGATTAGCTAAATCTAAGCTCTCTTGAAAACGGTTTTGAGATATATGCAAATTTGAATTGCTGTACTCCCGAACTTCAGGAGACAAGAAACATTGTTTTTCTTGTTGAATTTTAAATGCAAAGATTGGCTTTGATGGGAAAATGCATATTAGTATTAATGGCGAATTTTCAAAGTTTTGTTGCATGTTATTTATTCCATAGTGTTTATATGTGTACACACATATGTGGGGTGCGTGGCGTAGCTTGCTTGGAGCTTGTGGATCAGAGGACACCTTGCCAGAGTTGACTCTTTCCTTCTGCTCAGAGTGTTCCATGGATACAACGCAGGTTTTCAGGACAAGGAATAAGTGCCCTTAGGTGGGGAGCCAGCTTGCCAGAACTTAAATGCTAGTTTTTATATATGCTAATGTAACACACAATTGAAATTAATTTGATTCTAGTTGAGAGTACAACTGAAAACAAATGTTTCCCCTTTTTTTTGAAATTTACAAGGAAATATTTTTGAAGTTCCTTATTTATTTTGTAAATTCTGGATTTAACTTTAAAATATACTTATCTGCTAAGACTGTATCACATTATTATATAAGTACCTAAAATCAAACCCTTTTCTAGTTTCTTTAAGCCTTAGCTGTTACCTTGTTCAATTAAATGCTCCTTGGCTTTCTTTCATCTTTGAGATTAAAAATATAGTATCAGCCAAGTAATATTTTATTGTAAAACCTGGTTTGCAGAAGTGGGCGAAGGTGCTTGCTACCTATCCTGGTAACTTGAGTTGAATTCCTGGGACCAGAGTGGAAGGAGAAAACATTCCATTAAGCTGTCTTGGGACTTGTACCATCAATCCATGGTATATGTATGCCCATACATATACATGCCGACACCACAATAAGTGAAAATATAATTAACCAAAACCCAGTCCATTTTCTGTTGAGGGAATCACATGCTTGCCCCTGCGTAAGAATGAGTAATTGAGTTTAATTGCACAGTGACAGTAGGTTTAAAGGGGAAGACCCATTCAAAATCAAGTAGGCAAAATCATCCATTACAATCTGTTTCCAGACACATTTAAGCACAGAATCTCATCACTATAAGAAATTTGAATATGTCAGGTGTCATTTTTAGGAGATAAGCCTTATTAATTATCCCCATTAGCATGCAGATTAAAACGGACAATATATAGACGTGTATCTAAGATATAGAGAAGTAGTGTAAAAGAAGGGAAAAGTATTAGGGGTGGAAGGTTTGGGGAGGTGTCCCAGAAAGATTGATTAGTGAGCTCTGTTTCGAGGGTTGAGTGCTCTTAGCCACTGGGCCAACTCTCCAGCCCCAGCATTTCTTCTTCTGCTCTCTCAGTGCCACCTATGTTGATTGTACACTTGTTGCCTAAGGTTCCAAGACATAAAAACATACTTGATAAGCAATCAGGATCACGTCTCTTGCCTGTGTTCTCAAGGCATGAAGAGGAACACAGCTCTGCAGGCACTTATCCAAGGATGTTCTCCATCAGGCAGATGTGTCGTCCCTGACCCACCAGGAATGGATTTGTCTGGAGGACCCACTGGCTAAAACCATTGTATTTCTAGAATGAACTGTGAGGGGATCCAAGAATGCTGGTGGGAGAAAAGGAAGTGAGACTGTAGTGAGGACGTCAGTTGACCGCGGTTTACCCTTAAGGATGGACTCTTGCTGCTAGAACAAGTCTGGGGCTTTTCAGAATCTTTATAAAATTTAAAGTGGAAATGAATAGGATTCTAGGTAATTTACTCTTTGCTTACACTGATACAAAATATAGAGGCAGAAAAGCTGAGAGACCAAGTGTGAATGTTTTGTGTTGTCTATTTTTTCCCATTAATTCTCAGTATCATTCTGAGTACATTATCTCAATACACTTTGAGTTTTGACATAAACTACTTAAATTTGACATTTAATGAATTTGTTATGAGAGAAAAGTAGATTTCTAGGGCAGTTAGCTAAATGGCTTTTGTTTAATTTCTGAAACTCCCTATAGAACTTGGTTTAGATTACTAACTCAGGACTTCAGACAGCTAAAATCAGTGTGTGCAATCTTCCTTTATTCTCCCTGGAACTTGTAGAGCGAGGGGCCACTTGTTGGTCCCCGGCTGCTCAGAGCACTGAAATAATCACACAGAAACAATATTATTTAAATCACTGCTTGGCCCATTAGCTTTAGCTCCTTAGTGGCTAACCCTTACATATTAATTTAACCCATCTCCATTAATCTGTGTATTGTCACGTGTCAGTGGCTTACCGGCAAAGTTCTGTCCAGCATCTGTCTCCAGTGGCGGCTACATGCTTCTCTCTGACTCTGCCTCCTTTCTCCCGGCATTCAGCTTAGTTTTCCCTACCTAGCTCTGTTCCCTTATAGCTCTGCTTTAGGCCAAAAGCAGTTCCTTTATTTACCGATGGCAATCACAGCATACAGAGGGGAAAGCCCACATCTCATGTTTCTGAGAACAGGATCACCCAGCTTTGTTAAAGGTGCAGTGAGTGATGATTAAACAGACAAATGGAACACTTCATTTTTTTGGTTTCTTCTCTACTTACCTCCTCATTTACCCTGCCCCTTTCATAATTCTTTCCTTTTCTCTGTGTCTTTCCACCTCAATTCTTTCCTTCTTCATATAAAAAGAAGCGTGTTACTCTGGAGGTTTTGTGGAATTGCTACAGTTTCTGTGGATGTTTTGAGGTTTCTCTTTACAAGCCATGGCTAGATCAGATTGTCCTGTGTTATATAAGCTGGGTATAAAAGCGTTTTTCTCCCCGACGGGAGAATCTTCTGGATCTACCACCAACATGTTAGTTTCATTGTGTCCATGGAATTACCACCTGGGTGATTTGCCTTTTCACCTTCCACAGATAGCCAATCATGGGTAGGACTTTCATTCATCTCTTTTTATATCTCCTGTGCAAGAAACTCAGTGGGCATTAACAGGTGGGAGATGGTGAGGAGAGAGTGTGGCCACAGTTTATACTCAGTGCTACTAAACAAGCAACACTCTTTCCTAAACTAAACCAGCATGATTGCTTCTGAAACTAAACCAGCAGTACTGCCCCCTAAATACTTTTAAAGAGACACTTTCCCAGTAGTTACTCTTTAGAGACTGTCTATTTTTCTGTAGGTTGGGTCTATACTTGATTTACACATAGGCATCAACACATGTCCTAGGAATGTGGACTGCAGTGGTGAGGTTTGGTACCGTGTTGGGACAAAGAGAAGACCTTCATCACAGCGAGTGTTAGAAAGAGCCCTTCAGCCCCACTAAGAAGGGTTGCCCACATTGTCACATGAGCCTAGAGAGCTTCCCTTCTCCCCAGTGTTTGCCTTACAAATTCATTACAAAATAAGAGGAATGCTTTCACACAAGTGCAGATGATTAGACAGAAAGAAGTATCCACGTCTCTATGTCCAGGGAATTAAATGAGTGAGCAAGTCCCCAGTGAACCACTGGTAATGTAGGAAGTTTAAATCGATATTGAACCAACAAAAGAAAACAGATTCCAGATGTACTGTTACAGTTAACATTTATGTCTGAATATCTAGAAATGCTTACTGCAGCTTTGCCCCCAACCCTATTACCTTGGGGTTTTAGAGAACACATCACATACCCAGGGGCATTTGCTGTTGCTTCTACTTTTATCCTAGCCTGTAAACAATCAATTCCTCTTGGGCTTCCTGAGGGTTCTCACTACTTCCCTTTCTTTGATGATATGACCTACCAATGACCTAAGTCCTATCTTCTAACTCCTGTGTGCTCCTTGTGGGCCAGGTACCATGCTAATGAGGGCTTTACTCAGTGAGCTGTTTACCTCTAGGAGCAGTTAAGGATGAGCTGCCAACATTCTCACCTCATTTCCCAGATGAGATGAGTTGCCTTTGTACAGTTGGCCTGCTTGAGGTCACTTGGCTGGTAAATGATGCTACTGAATCAAACAGAAGTTGAACCTAAGCCTTCACAAAGAGGAGTGCTCGCTCTTAAAAAGTAGTTTATGCATTCAAACCTACCAGATGTAGACTTCCTTCTCAGTGCTTGTCTTATTGAGATTCTCAGTTTCTCATATTAGGTCTGACCCAACCAACATTTCTCATCTGGAGGATGTATCAGAATAAGGAAAGGGAGTCCAAAGAATCCAGACAAAAATTGCTGTTGTTTTCTTTGTCTTTGACAAAAGCCTGTTCATGTACAATGTTGTTGCTCACCCTTGATGGACTGTTTCATGCTAGTGAAACCATGGTTTCACACGACAGTTTGCAAAGTATTTGTTTTGCTAAGAAAGAAAATATTTCCAGCTTTGTCTTCTCATTTCACCAATTGTATATAGACTTAAAGTACCACAGACTTACCCAATGTATTTCTTAAAATTTGTTAAAACAAGTTTTTATCATGTGGATTAGCTACATTATTTTTTTAAAGGTAGCTAATTATATTTGGTATAATAAATAAAAAATCTTCAGGGTTCTGAAAAGCCACAGTTTGTAGATGCACAAGTTTAAAAAGTATTTTTGGAAAGAATGATATAGTTCATTTTACATGGGCTTATATCCTAACAAATGAATTATATCTAATCAAAAATATTTCATTAGAATTCCAAAAGGCCATTTTGATCTGCTTCATCAAGAACATTTGTCATTAAATTTGCTTTCCTTTGTAAATTTGTAATGTCTTGGTCCATTTTTAACTAGGATCTGAGGTGGTGTTAAGTCACATCAGACAATAATATTTAAGCCTCCTGGGTCACTGTGTTTGTTGTTCAACAAAGAACTCCTGGAAGTAATCTTGATCTGCTTTTTGATTTTAATTTTTAGGGGATTACAGTTAAGCAATTGCCATGAGTCTCTGAAGAGACTTTGAACTTTGAAGCAAGTTTGATATTGTTATAGACTATGGAGAAGTTGAGATGAATGCATTTTGCATTATGATATGGCTACAAGCCTTTGGGGGTCAGAGAGTAGAATGTTGATTTGAAATAAAATAGCCCCAAAGGGAGCTACACTATTTAGAAGTGTGGCTTGGTTGGAGTAGGCATGGCGTTGCTGGAGTAGTAATGGCCTTGTTCAAGGAAATGTCACTGTGGGGGTGGCTTTGACGTTTCTCTGCTTAAGCTTTGCTCGGTGTCATAGACAGCTTCCTGTTGCCCGCAAGATGTAGGACTCTCAGCTATTTCATCTGCCTGCATACAGTCATGCTCCCTACCATCATGGTAATGAACTGAACCTCTGAAACTCTAAATGAGCCATTCGAATTCAACGTTTTCTTTATAAGAGTTGCCAGGGCCATGGTGTCTCTTTACAACAATAGAAAGTCTAACTAAAACACCTTGCTAGGTAGATCAGAAAATTCTCTTGCTGTTGACTAGATGCCCTTGTTGTTTCTGCAAAGCTGAAAGTGCCTAGTTGCTTTTGACTAAGACTACTCTCAATTAACGTCATCTCCTGTCTCCCCATCTTTCTCAGGAAGACTGGGCTATTCACCTTCCAGTATTAAAATAACAGTATATTTTCAAATCACTGAGTGTGAGGTCTCATTGACATGTAGTCATCTCATGGTCGATGCTTCTAAAAAAAGGACAATTCAATTAATCCATTAAGTTTTATTAGATTATATAAATTAGATTTTTCTTAATTTTATTCTCAGATGACAACCTTCAGTTCGTGTTTTATTTAGCTAGACAGCTCTCCTATAGACTCAAGGCCTCTCTTTGGATAATCATGTTAATGTAATTGTATATATAATACTAGACTGTAGTCCCTCTTTACTAAAAACGAAAGAGAAATACAGAAATAGCAGGGGCTTGATTAGCACTTTTACAATGGGCAAGGGTTTACTAATTGCTTTAGAGAATAAGCTGCTTACATCACTGCCAATTGACTGATAGTCGTTCTCAAACATAAAACATGTCTGGTTTGAGCTTTCTAGAGACCAGATTGATTATTTTGTTTACTATCACTTGTCAAAGAGAAAAGGTTTTCTTTTATTTATCTTGATGCAGAATTAAATTTAAAATGGATCTGACTGTGAATTTCTGAAAAGGTTAGCTATTGTATCCATAATGGTAAAATGACCACACTATGGGTGTGATGATCTCAACTGTATGAAACATAAGGCAGTCATTGGAGAGTGAGCCACAGTGCATTTTGGTGGGGATAATCCAGACTCAGACCATAGCAGGAACCATCCACTCAATCTGACATCCTAGGGAATAACTTGCATTTGGGTAAGCAGGAATACGGGCAAGGCAAGGCTCAGACACAAGTCAGGAGCAGCAGGTAGTCCAAGTCAATACTGCTTCTTTATCCTAGAGATAGGGATTTTCTAGAAGGAGGATGCACATGGTCAGATATTCCTCACTGAGATGCTTCAAACTCCACAATATTCTTATGACAAATAAGCTTATTTGTCATAAGAAATAGTAGATTTTCACTACTGGTTCCCATTCAGTTCTGCTCCTTTCTGGCCTCATGTATCATGTCTGATCTAGAGGACCCACTTAGTGATTTTTAAAATATGTGTATGAATGCTCTGCATCTGTCTTTCTCTCTGTGCATGCATGTGTATGAGTACATGCACACATGTATGGTGTGTGTGTGTGTGTGTGTGTGTGTGTGTGTGAGTGTGTGTGTCTGTCTGTTCTTTACCCAGAATCAATAGCTGCATTCACTCACCTGAAATTCTTTGTGTTCTTCTCAACTGCAGGCTTTTCTAAAGGACTCAGAATTCGTTCTAAAACTTCCTGGCATTTAGTTCATTCTTGCATCCAATTATCAATCCATCTGAAAGTTTCACTACACTCTATGTACCAGAGAGCATGTACAAGAGCTTAAAAACTTTGATGGGTCCTTACAATCTGACTTCAGACTCTGGGTTGGTCACTCATTTATTCTGATGCTGAGAAAGTAATCTAATTTCTCTGAGTCTATTTCTTCATCTATAAAACCAGAAACATAATTGTAGTTGTTGCTTGAAGTGTTTATCTCAACATAGTTGTGATGCCGAAAGATCCTGCTTGTCAGCTCTCTAAACCCACATATTATAGAGAACACACAACTGTAAGCCAGCCCTACTAAGGCACTGAGAAAGATTCCCTTCATAAAGTGATTTCAGAATTAAAAAAATATGTATAGTAATGGAGAGAGAGTCAGCGATTGCCAAGTGCAGGGAGGGTGAACAGCACAGGGTTGGTATGGGGGAATTTCTCTGTGGTATAGAAACTCTTTTGTGTCGAGGTCATTGGCAGTGGCCCCACAAATATGAGTACTATGAAAAATGTCATAGTACAATGTACTTTGCCATTCCCTCACACAGAGTGCATGTTAAAATTGCCACAATCTGTACATAATCTTTAGTTTAGCTTATAGCATACCCCAGCATCTGTCTTCTTCTTTCAAAATGCACCTTGGCCATGGGAGATGTTACCACTAAGGAAAACTAGATAGCTGGACCATTTGGTAGGTCTACTCTTAGGATTTTGAGGAGCCTCTATACTGATAGCTCTAATGGCTGCACCAGTATGAGTTCCCACGAGCTGTGAATTAGGGGTCTCTTTCGCCCCCACATCCTTGCCAGTCTTTTCTGTGTTTGTCTTCTTGATGATGGTTCTTTTGACTGCAGTCAGATAATCTCCAAGATTTGTTTTTAATGACTTGGAAGCTTTGGTTAGACGAACCACGAGCACTGAAGCAAAGGGAACAAATGGAGCTTTGGTGATAGGAGCACATGAACAAGTGGAACTCAGCAGGGTGTGAATTTGGGAAGGTGCATGCAGTCAAGGAATGTGGAACTTAGGGAGACTTTCAGGGACTAAAAGGAGACTTTGGGGTCATTTTACAAGGATATTGTTGATTCTGTTCTTCCAGCCAGGAAGAGCTGCAGATAGTTTTTTTTAGCTCAGTTCTATAAAGGTAACTGTAAGACCAAGGCAAAACATAGGGTTAAAAGAAAACTAAAGTCAGTAATGTAGCTAAGAAGATGCTATGGAAGTTGAGAGTAGTGAGGGCCTGTTAATGAGTGCATAAGTAAATTATGGCAAATTCAGACAGTTAGATTCTATGATGCATAGATTTTTCTCAGAGCTGGAGAGACGTTCAGTCGTTCAAAAGCCTTTGCTGCTCTTGCCAAAGACCAAGGTTTGGTTCTCAGCACCCACGTGGTGGCTCATAACTATCTGTAACTCCAGTTCCAAAGGATGCAGTGTCCTCTTCTGCCACCCAAGGGCACCATACATACACGGTACATATATATACATGCAGGCAAACACTTATGCATATACAATGTAACTATGTCAATCTCAAAAAATAATTTATTTCCAGTTGTATAAGACTAAGTACAAACAAAAATGAGGCACACTTTAATGCATATAAAAAGATTTTGAAATTTATAGCCCAAATTTGACTTGTAGAAGTTGAAATTGCAAAGAATGTTTACTTTCTATACAGTTATTTATGCATGCTTACATTTTAAAATATTTTAATGCTTAAATATGTGTCTGCTATGTGTCTACATAGATGGCATTGTCTTCACCTGGGTTCTTTATGAACCAATTTCAAGATGGCGTATTGACTCTTTTTAATTACTACAATCTGGGGGAAATTCATTTATAAGGAAAAGAAGCTCAGTTTGACTCATTGTTCTGGAGTTGCTGAGTGTAGAGACTTCTTCTAGTGACAGCCTTCACATTGACATGATCCCAGGACAGTATAGATTGTCACAGAGAAGATATAGGGAACCCATGTATATGTGTTTGTTTGCTCTCCCTCTTCTTTCAAAGCCACCAGGATTCAGATTTAAGAGCTCTAACCTAATGAGTGACCTTAACTCAACCTGATCCTGTTCTAAAGTTCTCACTTCTACCATCATTGGGCTATGTTGCACCCTCATAATTTTCTTAACATATTATTTTGGAGATAGAAATTCTGTGTGAAATCAAGAGAAAGTTGGAACACATTATAGTCAGAGCACAGCACAGAGATCAATTATAGGCAAGGGGATGCTCGGGGAGAGACCTGTTTGGAAGAGAAGGCTGCGCTAGGCCGAGAGAGGAGCTGGACCACATAGTGATGGTAACGGAGGCAGGCCAAGGGCCCTAGTGCTGGTGTCAGAGTTCTGTGACTCTAACAACATTTCTAAGAAGGTCAGTTTAAAAGGGAGGAAGGATTTATTCTTGTTAAGAGTTTTGGGAGCTCCTGTGGGCAGTTCACTTTATGTCTAGGCCTGTAATTAGGAGGAGCATCATGATGTGGAGCATGCGGTAGAACAGAATTGCTTGCCTCTTGGCATCCAGGAAGCAAAGAAAGAGTGATAAGGAAAGACTGGGAACAAAAATATTCTTTTCAGAGAACATATCCCCTAATGGCTTACTGTCTTCAAGTAGAACCATTGCCTATAATTTCTACTACCTCCCAAATGCCCATTAAGTTGGGAATCCCTAGATGGTTTAGACCATTTCAAGGCTAGAGCCTTCTTAATCTAATCAACTGTCAGTAAGGTTTAGAACTCAGAGCTTCCAGTAACTGATACTGGGTATAGTTAAGTTAGATGTATATGCCCAGACGAGGAGAGCCAGGAGAAACACTACAGCACCCTCTGGTTATTGGCATAAGTATAAAACCCATTTTCAGATTTTGCAGACTGCATTTAATTACTACATTTAGCTTTCACAAATATGAAGATATAGAAGGAAAGGTAATTTCTTGGTTTAAAAATTGGTCTATTAAATTCATTATTTTTTTTAAAAGACCTTTACAGTTAGGAATAGAGGGCAACTTATTTACCATATCCAACAGAACTTTCTCTATCTTGCCTTTTACTAAAAGTACAACTCCTCTATGGGTTGGACTCCATATACCACCTTGCATGGGTCCAGGGCCTTCTGGTCAATCTCACTGACGACACATAAATTTCTGTTTGATACTATTTGGGTATTTTTTACTATTATTTTGTTTTTGTAATTTTTCCTTTTGTTGGCTCTTAATGGGCTGCTTTTGTGCTCAGCCATACATTTAAAGATGCAGTTTTAATAATTTATTATGACCTAACATTTCAAACTAGAAATTAAGAGCAAAATAAACTTCACATGCTTCACAGTTCTTAAGAAGCTAAAGCACAACTATCTTCACCAAAGAAAACTTTTTCTCATTCTTCTTATGATCTTATTTTTAGTTCTTTATTAGTTAAACTGTCTCTTCTTGGTTTTATTCTTTTTCAAAAGTGCTGTCTTCTCTTAAATTTCTGTATCTGTTTTTTGATCAGTTTTGTCTAATGGAGAACTAATTGATGATATACTGTTATTTTGACATAACTTTTCTGCTTTGAATTTAGTTGCCTTCTCAGCCCAATTCCTCTATATGCTTTTTATTACAGTATCTTTGAACACATCACACACAATTTCTTTCCTAGTGATTACCCATCTTTAGATGGCCTAGTTCTTCTAGGGCAGCTCCTTCACCCCAAAGGCAGGAACTGAGCCAGGGAAGGCAGATTTTTCCTGTTTCCCCTTGACCTCATCCTAAAGAATGCCTCCTTCTACCCACAACTAATTTCTTTCTCCCCGACTTACTTTTATAATTGCCCATGTGTCTGGTGTCATGTAGATTGTTCCTTGACAGGTGATCATGGGGAGCACCAGTTTTTCTTGTTGTCCTTGCCATACCCACATCTGCTGGTACAGAGAAGACACACTGGCCTGTCCCCATATTTAGCCTCATCATCGGTGTCACCTGAAGCCAAACAGGTATCACAGCATCTTCCCAGAATTCTCATGCATATGGACATCGTGTTCCCTCATGGAGACCTTTCATGATCGTTAAGGGCTATCACCACTGAGTGTTCTCTGTACTGCAACTCAACCATGAAGAGACAGGATCTTGCTTTTTCTCTCCAAGTTTCCCCCATGCTCAGCTTTCCTAACAGCGCTCAGGCACTTTCTTAAAGAGTGATGCTTCCATCCATGAGTGTTTTCCACTGTTATGAGTTCTATCTCTATTTCTCAGTTTCATTATGCTTGGTTGACTTCAGGAAAGACAGAACTGAGCCTTCCTTCTTGCTGTAGAAGTCTGAAGGATTACTGAAGGATGAGCGAAATCTTAAGTGGGTAAAGAAGGGATTTCTCCTAGAGATCTGAGAAGGAAAGCACTGTGAGCACAGCCTGTGGAGAGAGTGTTTCCTTATGCACTGGAGAGAAAAACCCCCACAGAGAGTAGAAAGAAGGAATGTTTGGTCAACAGGAAGAAAACTGATCAATACACTAAAAAGGTATTATCCCTGTGGTTGATGTGAGAGATAGCCCAAATATAGCAGTTATCATAGTTAGTTTATTTCCAAAATTTGTATTCCATTCCTGCTGTGTTCCAGTTATGGGGAACAAGCAGCAGATGAGCCTAAGTTCCCATTCTCTGGCACTCCGCTTCCTATAGAGGAGCCACGCTGTGATCGATTGGAGACAACAGAAAACAACAATAGGAGTCTGTCCTCTACCAGGGTGTGTGACAGGAAAGGCCAGCATAGTGAAATGTGTGGTGGAAAGTCCCTGTAGAGGTGATATTAAAACTGGACTCCGAGGAATAGGAGATACAGCCATAGCAAATGGGGGGGCGGGCGGGCAACATTCCTGGCCAAGAGTAGAAAATGGGGATGATGGTCCCTGAAGCCAGAAAGAACTCAGTGGGTTTTAGGAAGAATCACACTGCTAGTTGGAATGTAAGAATCAAAAGCTGAAGTTAGAAAGGAAGAAAGGAAACAAACCATGTGGGTGACTTAAGAGTCTGCTTTCAGTCTACCATACCTCACTGGAGATAATTAAGGACCGATGCCAATAAATACAGATAGGTGAGAAAGCTACCGAAAAGCTGAAAGCAGAATGGCGAAAGAGATAAAAGCCTATAACATCAGCTTATACTTCAGAGACTTTTCATAGAAAGATGCTGGCTTTAAAATGATTTGATCAGAGTACATAGGATAAAGATAACAGTATTCTTTATAGATTCATAATTTTTCTCCATTTATTGAAAATAGATATCATTCCTTACATAATATATCCTGATTATGGTTCCTTCTCTCTACTACTCACAGCCTTCCGTCGCCGACACCTCTCCTCCCCTCTGGATCTGCTCCCTCCCTTTCTGTCTCTCATTAGAAAACAAATAGGCTTCTAAAGAATGATAATAAAATAAAATATAATAAGATAAAACAAAAAAACACATTGGAATTAGACAAAACAAAAAAGAGAAAAGAGACCAAGAGAAGGCACAAGAAAAAGAGACTCATTCCTACAACCACTTAGGAATCTCAGAAAACAACAAACTGGAAGCCATAGTATATACACAAAGGACCTGTAGGGTGAGAATAGAAGAAAACATATAAATTAAATTAAAAAAATAATGGAAAGCTCTGACAGGACATCATGAGACAAAAAAACACAAAGATGCCATTGAGTTATTATTATTATTTTTTTTTGTTAGCCGTATACTGCTGGACGGGCAGGCTGTAGTTTGTTTACCCCATGAAATTCCCTTGGAAGAAACTGAATTTTCATTGGCACGTGGTTATCAACTGGAGATAGCTTCTGGGTTAGAGATGGGGCATGTGTCCACTTGTCTTTTCAGCTCTAGGACCCCATCTTGTGAAGACCTGTATAGGCCCTGTGCATGTTGCCTCTGTCGCTGTGAGTTTTATGTGTGTCCATGAAGTTGATTTAGAAGGCTTTATTTTCTTGGTGTACTCCATTCCCTCTGGCTCTTATCCTCTTTCTGCCTCCGCTTTTGCAGGGTTTCTGGAGTCATGAGGGGAGGGATTTGATGGAGACATCCCTTTTGGATCCGAGTGTTCCAAGGTCTCTCACTCTGCATAGTGTCTGGCTGTGGGTGTTTGTATTTGTTCCCATCTGCTGCAGGGAAGCTTCTCTGATGATTGTGGAGCATGGCATTGACCTATGAGTTTAGTAGAATGTCACTAGCAGTCATTTTATTGCTATATTTTTGTTATATTTTGTTTGTGTTGTTGTTTGGTTTTTTTTTAAAAGTAATATTTGGTTTTACCCTACCTTCTTGAGCTATCTAGTCTCAAGTTCCTGGTCACTCAAGCAGAGTCAGATATGGGCTCTATCTTGTGGAGTGGGCATTAAGTCAAATCAGTTACTGGTTGGTCATTCTCACAAACATTGTCCCACCATTGCCCTAGCATATCTTGCAAGTAAGACTCCATTGTATTTCAAAGAATTTGTGGCTAGATTGGTGTTTACATTTTTCTTTTGGTAGTGTGCAGTGTCTCTTCCTGTATCCAGGACATTATAACAAATCAGTTATTGGTTGGTCATTCTCACAAACATTGTCCCACCATTGCCCTAGCATATCTTGCAAGAGGACTCCATTGTATTTCAAAGAATTTGTGGCTAGATTGGTGTTTACATTTCTCCTTTGGTACTGTGCAGTGTCTCTTTCTGTATCCAGGACATTAGAACATAGGAATGATGTGGGAAGGTCATTTGTCATCTGTTGTTTCATTGGTTAATCAATAAAGAAAATTGCTTGGTCTGATAGGTCAGAAAATTAGGAAGGTGGAGTAGACAGAACAGAATGCTGGGAAGAAGGGAAGTGACCCATGCCGCTCCTCTCCAGGGCAGACACAATGAAGCTCCGGCCCAAGATGGATGTAGGCTAGAATCTTCCCGGTAAGCCAAAGCCACCACCTCATGGTGCTACACACATTAATAGATATGGGTTAATCAAGATGTGAGAGTTAGCCAGTAAGAGGCTAGAGCTAATGGGCCAAACAGTGCTTAAATAAATACAGTTTCTGTGTTGTTATTTCAGGGCATAAGCTAGCCAGGCAGCCGGGAGCTGGGTGGCAGGAACGCAGCCCACAGCTCCTTCTACATAGGAATGATGGCTCTATGTAGGCACCAACACAATTTCTTTATGTACATTGAGTTGTTCCAGTGTTGTTTTCAGCAATAGTTTGTAGAGAGCAACCTTTAGTCTTGACAACAGTCTAGGTTATTTGGGAACACCATGGGACCCCTTTGGCCAACAACTCAAATAGATGTAACTCACTGCTGGTATTAGAAGTTTCATTTGGTGACAAGAAATGGCCAGCTGACCAGTTTGAGAAGCATAGTGTGTATTTTTAACCTCCTTATCAAAAATCAGGAGTCCGTAGGTGTATAAATGTGTGTCTGTGTCTTCAATTAGATTCTATCAATCAGTGTATCTGTTTTTGTGCCAGTACCTTGCTGTTTTATTACTATAGTTCTGTAGTATGACTTGAAATCAGGGATGGTGATACCTCCTGTGGGTTTTTTTGTTATTGTTTTATCTATCTTGTGTGTGTGTGTATGTGTGTGTTTTCATATGAAACTCAAGATTGTCCTTTCAAGAACTGTGAAGAAAAGTGTTTGAACTTTGATGGTGATTGCATCAAATATGTAGATTGCTTTTAGTCTGATGGTCATTTTTACTATATTAATTCTATTAATCCATGAGCATAGGAGAACTTTTCATCATCTAATATCTTCTGAAGTCTCAAAGTTTTTGTCATATAATCTTTCACTTGCTTGTTTACTGTTATTCCAAGATATTTTATATTATTTGAGGCTATTGTGAAAGGTGATGTTTCCCTGATTTCTTTCTCAGTCCACTTGTCATTTGTATATACAAGGGATACTGATTTTTGTGAGTTAATTTTGTATGCAGCTACCTTTTGAAATTGTTTATTGGCTGTAGGAATTTCCTGGTGGAGTTTTAAGGTCACATATATTATCACATCATCTGCAAATGGAGATACTTAAACTTCTTTCTAATTTGTATGCCCTTGATTTCCTTCAGTCATTTTATTGTAGGGCCAAGACTTCAAGTAGTATTTTGAGTAGGTGTGGAGAAACGGCAACCTTGTCATATTCTTGATTTTTAGTGAAATCACTTTGAGTTTCTCTCCATTTAAGTTAGTATTAGCTATGAGGTTCATATAAATTACCTTTCTAGTTTTGAGGTAAAATGCTCATATCCCTAATATCTCCAGGACTTTTATCAAGAAATAGTCTTGGTCTGAGTTTTGTCAAATGTGTTTTCTGCCACTTTGTCATTTTCTGTCATTTTGTCAAATGTCTAATTTATTTGGTGAATGTCAATGATTTTTGTGTTTTGAGCAATTCCTGCATCTCTTGGATGAAACCTACTTGGTCATGGTGAATGATCTTTTGTTTTATTCTTGGATTTGTTTTACAAGTAGTTTATTGAGAATTATTGATATTCATAAGAAAAAATGGTATGTAATTCTCTTTCTTTGTTGAGTCTTTATGTGGTTTGCATAACATGTAACTATAACCCCATGAAATGAGTTTGTCAACATTCTTCATGTTTCTGTTTTGTAAAATGATTTGAGGAGCATTGTCATTAACTCTACTCTTAAAGTTTGATAGAATTTTGCACTAAAACCACTTGTCCTTGGGGTATTAGTATTAGTATTATTTGGAGACTTTTAATCACTGCTTCTATTTCACTAGGAGTTATAGGTCTGTTTAAGTTCATTATTTGATCTTGATTTAACTTTGGTAAGTGGTATGTATTTTTATAAGGAGAGGTGGCCTCTTGTTTGTTCTGGCCACCCATCTAGCTTACACCCAAAATAACCACACAGAAACTGTATTCAATAAAACACTGCTTAGCCCATTAACTCTAGTTTCTTATTGGCTAATTCTTACATCCCATTACAATTAATCTGTGTATCGCCATGTGACTGTGGCTTACTGGCAAAATTCTAACCAGTGTCTGTCTCAGGCAGAAGATCCATGGCATCTCTCACTCTGCCCTTTTTCCCAACATTTAGTTCTGTCTTTTCTGCCTACCTAAGTTCTGAGCTATCAGGCCTAAAGCGGTTTCTTTATTCATTAGCCAATGAAAGCAACACATGAACAGAAGAACCTCCTACACCAATATATCAAGAAAATTATCCATTTCTTTTAGATTTCCAATTCAGTGCAGTACAGGACTTTAAAGTATTTTCTCATGATTCTTTAGATTTCCTCAGTGTCTATTGTTATATCCCTCTTTTCATTTCTAATTTTGTTAGTTTGTGTATTCTTTCTTCCTTTTTGTTAATTTGGTAAGGGTTTGCCAATCTTACAGATTTCCTCAAAGAACTAACTCTTTGTTTCATTGATTCTTTGTTTGCATGTTTTTATTGATTGCAGCCCTGAGTTTGACTATTTCTTGCTATCTATTCCTTTTGGGTATGATTTCTCTTTTTTTTTTTCCTGGAACTTTCAGGTGTGCTGAAACTTACTAGTTTGTTAAGTTGCAGTATTTTTTAACGTCGGCACTCAGTGCTATGAACTTGCCTCTTAGAACCAACTTTATTGTGTCCCTTAAGTTTGGGTATGTTGCATATTAATCTCAATCATTTCTAGCAAGTCTTTAACGACCCATTTAGTAGTAAGTCTTTCAGTTTCCATGAGTTTGTAAGCTCTTGTTGTTGATGTCCAGTTTAATCTGAGGTGGTCAGATAGGGTGCAGGGTGCTGTGTCAGTTTTCTTGTATCTGTTGAGACTTGCTTATGTCTGAGTATGTGGTCAGTTTTGATACACATTCTATGAGCTGTTGATCAGAAGGTATATTCTTTTGTGTTTAGGTGAAATGTTCTGCAAATATCTGTTAGGTCAATTTGGTTTATAACACCAATTATCTACAGCATTTCTCTGTTTCATTTTTGTCTTGATGCCATATCTCTTGGTGAAGTCTCCAAGTATCAATGCGTGAGAATCAATATATGACTTCAACTGTAGAAAGTGTCTAAAGTGAACTAAAGCTGAAGTCTCTGGTCTCTCTCTAATTTGGTGTGAGGAACTTCTTTCAAAGAGAGGTAGGCCTTGCATTATGTCTAGTTCTCTTTGGGTGTTAATTTCTAGCAATTGCAAGTGGCACATTAATGCTAGCTGTCACTCAAGTGTTTGATTTTGAATTCTGAAGATCTGTAAAGTAGTCATGCCTCTTCCACTTTCAGTTTGTGTACAGTATTGTGGTCCTGGCCACTGAGGAGCAGTGTGTGTACTATGTGGGGTAGCTGGCTTTTGGGCCTGGCCAGAGAAGGAGCTTGGTTGCAATAGCAAAATGTTCCTACATCATTTATATTGTCATGGGAAACTATTCGTTTCCTATCCATGCCCTGGTAACAGAGTTCAAAGTTATTTTGGGTTTTGATGACCATACCACCAACAGACTATCAGTGCAGGAAGCCAAGTTCGTACCATCTGTGCTGTGTTTGTATCTAAAGACTCACTTGGAAGATTGATTGCTCAGTTATCTGTGCCTCCTGGCCTTCTAATGTGGCACCTAGCAAGGTGACTCACACTTTCTTCAAAGTCACTGTGAATAACCTGCCTAAGTTCCCTCAATGTAGGATGGGGATCGCAACCTTCACTATCAAGAACCAAACAGTGCTACCTATCTTGAATGGTCACTTCCTATAAACAGAGAGTGGCTCCCAGTGGTGCTGCGCTAGCAAATGTGTGGCAATCAGCTCACTGGGGGAAATTTATACAGTTTGGCAATTTTCATGGTAAAATATATAAACAGCTTTATAAAGACTTAGATGAGGATGTAGCTCAGGAGTAGCATGCTTTCTTGAATCTCCAGCACAGCCCCACCATTCTCCAGTCAAAATGATAAAGTTTAAAAATACCTTAATGGGCAAAGATGGTTAAGAATCAGTGCAAGGAAAAAACAAAAAACAGAATAGTCCCATTTGTATAAAACAAGTGAATTCATGATTTCCACTCAGGCTGGCTTTACTAGAAATGTTTACCACTTGGATAAAGAATAAATAACACCATTGTTGCAAAAAGTCCTCTAGAAAACACGGGAAGAAATAATTCCAACTTATTCTTTTGAACCGATTCATTTTCCTCCTACCAAAAATCAGATGATGACACCTTGAGGAAATGAACTTATAGATTAGTATACTTTATGAATAAAGATAAAATAAAACCCTAATCTTGAACAAAACATCAGTAAGTGGAATCCAACAACATATGTCTATAACTTAAGATAACCAGCCATGGGTTGTTTGTTTGACATTCAAGATCAATTAATAGGTCACTGAATGACAGAATAAGGAAGAAAATCTTAGGCTAGTTGTCTCAAGGGATGCAACAAAATCATCTAAAAAATATTATCACTTACAGTAAATGTGTTTATCTTCCAAGTAAAATTCTATGAGATTTTACTCAATTTGTAAAAAAAAATCTAAGAAAAACTGCAGCTAATGTCAGACTTCACTGTTGAGAAATTGAATGTTTTCTCTGCAGCAGAGAAAATGATAAAGGCTTTCACTGTGAATTACTTCTATTCAACTTTGTGCCGAGGACTTAAATAACAGAACAAAAACATGTAGTTCATAAAAGAGTTTTGTTTCTTTGGATACACACACACACATCCAAAACAATTTTAAAAATAGTTGCTCCTAAAACTAGTAATCAAATTTAGTAAAGGTACACGAAGCAAGGCCACTATTTAAAACTTGTGTTTTTATAAAGTAGCAACAAAGAATATACAAAAATGTAGTAATGTACAGTAGCTTCCAAAAACATCAAATACATATAAAGATTCAGGAAATATTGTGAATATCGGTACATTATTAACTAAAATTACTTCTGAGAGAAATTAAAGACAACCTTAGTACATGGACAACCTGTGCGACGTGTAGGAAATCTCAGTGTAGCTAGGAAGTCATTTCTCAAACAGTAACACTGAGTATTCTGACAAGATATCTGTAAAATTTTAACAACCTGGGATTCTAGCATTTAGAATGGAAGTGCAAAGGATTGGAGTTCATCAGGACCATTCTGAAGCAATGAACAGTGCAGGGACATGTAAATGGAATTTTAATATGGTCCCAGGATTCTGCCCCTTGGTTTGACCTCTGTAATTTCTCCTGTGGAGTTGGAAAAGGGTCTGTAATATGAAGGACTTCCATTCTCATGATTAGATTGTGCTGTTCAGCAGAGTTGAAGGGGTTTCCACCAATCGCTTCACACTAGTCCAACGTGGCTCCATGCCTGTGTGTTTACACCTAGCCCAAATCCTTACCCCACAGAAATAGGCATGGCTTCACCACTCATGATGGGTAATCTCGCTGTCAACTTGATGGGATATATAATCATCTGGCAGGTGGACCCCTTGACCTGCCTGTGAGGTATTATCTTGATTAGGCCAATTGTGGTGGGGAAACCCACCTACGGTGGGGTGGCACCATTCCCTAGCCTGGACTCCTAGACTATATAAAAAGGAGAAAGTAGGCTGAACACAGACTTTCAAGCTCGTTGCTTTTGTGTTTATTTGAACGTTTTATACATAGGATCAAGGTATCTTGATCATATCTGCCCCCCTACTTCTTCCCCTCTAGCTTTCCCTAGGCCCATGTAGCAGAGATCTCTCCCAGTTTCATATTCTCCTCCTTGGTCCTGTTAGTGCTGTGTGGCTGGTATTTGCATGGGCGAATCACTGGTCATGGGTAATATACTAGTTGCCATATCCTCTGAGGGAAAGTGAGTGTCTCTCCCCAAGCTGCCCTCAACTACCAATGGCTACTCAGCCAAAGTTAGTGCCTCCACTGTCCCTCCGCTGACCCAATTGAGAACTTTAGCTGATTTGTTATTATACAAGTCTTGTGCAGCAAACCAAGCTCGTGTGTGTGTGTGTGTGTGTGTGTGTGTGTGTGTGTTTAAACACTCATATGTCATATGCAGAGGACAGCATTTCATATCATTTCTCTCCATCCTCTTATATATTCTATGTTTCAACTTCCGTGATATTCACTGCTCCTTGGGGTGGAGGAGCTCTTGACTGTGGAGCAAGTGTGAACATCTGCTTCAAGCTCCTACTGCTACACCAGTATGACCACTATGATGAACCGTAACCTCCCAGTGTGGCCCAAAACAAATACTTTCATTTCCTGGAGTATTTTATCAGAGCCATGAGAAAAGTAACTAAGAAACCATTATTTAATATAAATTACTTATTATGAATTACTGGACTAGAGAAAGAAGCCCTGGGATATATTTGTGAATTAGGGCAGGGATTCCCCCGGATGATGTCACTTGGGTGTGCCCAGAAAGAGAATGATGGAGGTTCTGAATAAGAAGCTGTAGGACCTGAGATAACACTCTGACAGGAAGGCAGGAAACACACGGTGGTAGAAGATGGCTCTAAAAGCAGGAACATCTTCAAGATCTTATTAAAATATAGGATCAGATTACTGCAGGGTGAGACCTAGGGCTCACATGTCTGGCAGATTGAATGTGGGTGCTGTTGATTCATGGACCACACTGAATATCCAGGCTGTAAAGCATGTCCTTGGGGTTAGGAGTAGCATGGCTGTAGACCTGGTACTACATCCCTGGCACTGAGGCATTAAATCAACCATATTTGGATTCTTTTTTCCACTCAGTTGTTAAATATACACAGAAAGAATGAAGTGAAAATAGAAAAGTTCTGTCTTTCATTGAGAGTCTGGTTTTGAAAATGGTTTTATATAAGGCCTCTCCCGTAACTTATTGGCAACTTTCACTCCCCAGGTAGCAGTTTCGAAAAGCTGGTTGGTCATGAAAGGATATCCCCGTTCTCACAGCTTCTTCATCTCAGATCTTCTCAGCCATCTAACTTGCAGCAATGTGAACCCCCCGGCATCCTCCCTCTGAATTCTTTCTCATAGACCTCACAGCCCTGGGAAATATCCTGGTTGGTTCTACTAGAAAAACATGTCATCAAGTCTCAGGGGAGCCCTGGTCGCCATCAGAGTCTTTTCTTTTCCATGTTCTCAGTGGGCAACATCCTCACACGCCATCCACTCCAGGGGCCTCAGATCATTGCCATTCTCGCTCAGGCCACACCCTGTTGCAGTAGAGAAGGGGATTCGTTTGCAACTACTCATTTTTCTTGTGGGCTTTATTTCTCATTTATTCTATCATCCATGTATTTGGACTTCTACCCATCTCCCTAGATCCCCACCCCACCCATTTTTAAAAGACTTCTTAGTCTTCTCCCATCCCTCCCAACCCAGCTATAAATAGGATTCCTTTTCCACTGTTCCTCCCTGCTCCCAGGATCACCTTGTTCTTACAGTCTGGATCTTACATTACCAAACTATCTAGACTACTAATTTGAAGATCATTTGGGGGAGAAATGACCTACTTTTTACTGTTGTTACAGGAATCTATATCTATCTATCTATCATCTATCTATCTATCTATCTATCTATCTATCTATCTATCTATCTATCTATTATCTATCTATCTATCTATCCATCTATCTCTCTATCTATCACCTATCTATCATCTATCTATCTATTATCTATCTATCATCTATCTATTATCTATCTATCTAATCTATCTATCTATTATCTATCTATCTAATCTATCTATCTATTATCTACCTATTATCTATCTATCATCTATCTATCTATCTATTATCTATCTATCTATCTATTATCTATCTATCTACCTATCTATCTGCATAGTTGCAGTCTTTCCTTAGCATTCTTTATTCATAATAAAGAGGTAAAGTAATTGTTTTGCAGATTCCCTTACATTATTTGCAGAATTAATGAGATCAGAACTAATGTTTATTATGAGAGTCCATTCCGTGTATGATATGTCAAATCTTATATACCAGTAAATACCATTAAAGCAAAAATGAAAATATTGGTTTCTCCATTTGTAGCATGAATAAACAAAATAATCTCTATTCCTGTCTACTTTAAGGTGATAATGTTGACAGGTAATGTAATAAAATTTTAAAATAGTGAGCACAGAGAGAGTTCAGTAGTTATGAGCACTGGTTGCTCTTCCAAAGGACCTGGGTTCAATCCCCAGTGCCCACATGGTAGCTCACCACTGCCTGTAACACTAGTTCTAGGCGATCTGACACTTTTACACAGAAATGCTCACAGGCAAAATATCAGTACACATAAAGTAGAAAATAAATAAGTCACTTAAAAAGTTCAAAATAACTACCAAATACCTACTTTGTGTAATTATTATGAATATCCAATCCATTTGATTCAAAATCATGGATAAGTTAAAAATTACTCATTGTACTTGAAGAGTTAACATAATTTTCCTTGAGCTAAGAATTAATTTTCTATTTTGTTTTACTGTTATACATTTGAAAGCAGATAGTAAAATAAATGTTCGGGGGATGTCTCTGGTTCTAAAATAATGTACAGAGATTTAGTCACCTTCTGTAATAATTTACCTTCTGTAATAATCTTTACATTTTATAAAATAATAAATAGTTGTGTAACCTTAGGTTTCAAAGGAGAAAACTACCCAGATTTTAAAACAAACAGAGTTGGGAAAGAATTTTGGGACCTTTTGATTACTAGTCTTGAGCTACCAAGTATAACCTAAAATCTTATTTAAAGTAGAATTAAAATATTTACTATTTGCATTAAAGGAGCACAGATAAGCTATAATTATAAAATTATAAAAACTGAAACAAAATTATTTATATTCATTCTGCATTGTTTTAAAAATCACTCTCTATAGGTCTGTGTGTATAATTTACAAAAAATTATTTGTTAATCTCTGTACGGATGGCTAAGACCATGGGCCTTCCATTGCTTTATTTTAATCTGAACTTTATTTCTCACTGTTCATTTGAAGAATGGTGAAGTAATAAATCAACTAAATACTGCTACTACTCTCTCTGGATTACTGTGCTGTTATTGGGCCCAAAGAAATTTCTGTAATTCAGACAAACTTCAAAGTTAAGTTACTCCAAAGGAATTCCCCTTCACCCACTCTACTTCCCAGTGTCTCTGTGCCTTGGCTTAGGCTGTATGCACTAATGCATTTCTCTTAAATGTGTCCAAAAGACATGTGGTTGGCAAAGGGTTCAGTACTGGTACTGGTGAGAAGCAAACATGAAACCACGTGACCTGATCAAAGAAGACAGGCATAGCGTTGTTTGGGATGTGTGCTCTTCCTATTGGAGAATGGGACCTCTTTGCAAATATCCCTAAGTGAATGTATAAACCCCATGGAGAGGGATCAGACTGGCGCAATTAGCCCCAAGATGGTGTTCTTCCTAACAACACTTTGTTTCTCTCTCCCTTTCAGGCAGGCTCCTCTGCCTGAAAGAACATAGTTGGAGACCAGAGAGGGACTTGACAACCCTGTTGTCAACACTAACACTACAGAGTGAAGTAGGAACTGTTTTGCTAGTCAATCATTGGTTTGCTTCTGACAGCATAAATTCCAAAACTCTAGGGTTTTTAAAACAAATAACCAACAAGTTATGTGCTGTAAAAGATGAACTTGAACCAGATTTCCTTTCCCTTCCAGTTTGTTGTCGCTGTGTTCTGGACCATCTATGCCTACGACAGAGAGATGATATACCCAAAATTGCTGGACAACTTTATCCCAGGGTGGCTGAACCACGGAATGGTGAGTGGATTAAAATAAACAGTTACCTTTGATGAAATGAAAGTCTACTAAAGAACTATTCACTAATTCGAACTTTATCCCACAGGGACCTAAGTATCAGTGAAATCTTAGACGATTACAGTAACAGAAGAATACTGATAGTAAATAGGATTTCTTTCTGTGGCCTTGAGTCATTGTGTAAACAGTGTGGTTGATGAATCCATTTTTAAGAGGTGCCAGGGGTTTGTTAAATCATACAACGAGCTCATTCCTGGATGAGTATGATTTCTGTGCCATTAGAAGTTTGTCATCCTATCTCAAGGATCCCTTTCCACCTATACAACCATGGCGACTAGGTTCCACCCCCACCTTGCTACAGAGGAACTGTGTTAGAAGTAGCTGTTGCACTTGGGCGGTTTTCCCAGACACATGGCAAGAGTGTTTTATTCCTCAATGACCTGTGATAGACGTTTGAGGAATTTATGTTTCTTTTAAAACTTAAATTATATATGTATATGTGTGTGTGTTGGTGTTTATATATATATATATAAATTAAAGTATATATATTCATTATCACGTGTGGGTGCTTGCATTAAATTTATGTGAACCTCATGTATGCAGGAGCCTTTGGAGGCCAGAAGAGGGCGTTGGATACTTGGAAATGGAATTATAGGAAGTTGTAAACCACATAATGTGGGCAATAGGAACCCAACCCAGAGTCTCTATAGGCAGTAAGCACTCCTAACTGCTGAGTCATTTCTCCATCCACCATTGTGGATGTAATTAGCAGTAGACTCGATGGGAGTTTTGCCTGAGATGTTTTCCCTCTTTCCTGCCCAGTTTTCGCTGGCACTTTAGCTGTGCCCCGTTGTTCTCGTTTGTTTCCATTCAAACACTTTGGACGGTTCGTTCACCACTTTACAAGGTTTGAGGGTTATATTTTCTAGAAAGAAGTTGCATATCCTCTTTTCAGCTTCTAAAATTGAGCACAGTTTTGTTATTAATGGAAGGTGATTTTTAGAATAATCCCAGGGTGTTCCCATTGGAAAGGGCAACCCATCACAGAAATTATGGGGAAGCAAGAGCTAGAAATCATGAGTCTTAGATTCAGAGTAACAGCTCTTTCTGTGGTTTCCCATCCGCCCTCAGTGGTGGGACATTTCAAACAAACACATGTTCTAACCAATGTTACTGTACAGAAGCGCTCTGATCCATTCTTTCTTATAGGCGACCCATCAAAAGTCGTGTATCAGACAACTGGAATTTTCTTTGATGAAGTTAGAGCTGTTGAAAAATTAGCCTGTTGATCTAATTTCCTACATAAAAGCTGGGTCTTGTTAGTCTTCGTCATTTCCTGCCCATATCCCCTCATGTTCTCTACTGATAAGAGTCTTACTTAAGAACTTTACTCAGGGTTCTTATCGATATGAAGGGACACCGTGACCATGGCAACTCTACCCGCCCCCTTTTATTGAAAATAGATTTACAATATATCCTGATTACACTTTCTCTTCCTTCTACTCCTCCCAGCTCTTCCCTACCTCCCTTCCCACACAGATCCCATCCACTTTATGACTGTCATTAGAAAAGAACATGCTTTTAAGAAATAATAACAAAATGTAACATATAAAATATAGTAAGTTAAAACAAAAACCATCAAGAGAAAGAAAAAAGCCCAAGAAAAGGCGTAAGTACCAGAGATCTACTTGTTTGCACACACAGAAAAAAATCTTAAACTGAACTGAAGCTTTTAATATATATGTAAAAGACCCGTTGAAACCCGACGGACACTGTGGTTACTTGTTCTTCTAGTATCTCCCATGTACTCTGGCTCTTACGTGTTTTCCTACCTCCTATTCTAAGGGGTTCCCTGAGCACTACAGGTAGGGGTTGAGTGAAGGCATCCCATTTAGAGCTGTGTGTTTCGAGGTCTTTCACTCTGCATAGTGTCTGACTGTGCTTTTTCTCATCTGCTGTAGGAGGAAGCTTCTCTGATGATGTCTGAACAAGGCACTGATCTATGAGTCTAACAGAATATCATTAGCAGTCATTTTATCACTGCTTTGTGTTTTAAAGGACAGCATTTGGTTTTATGCCAGGTCCCTGGGTTATGGCTATCTAGTCTCTGGTTCTCGGTCATCCAAGCAGTGTTTGGTATGGACTCACTCCATCACATAGAGTAGATCTTAAGTCTAATCTGATGTTGGTTGGTTACTCCCACAAGCTTTGTGGCACTGCTGCCCTAGCCTGTCTTGCTGGTGGGATGACATTGAAGATCAAAGGGTTTGTGGCTGGGTTGGTATTTACATTTTTTTTTTTGGTAACCTGCCAAGTACCTTCCCATACCAAAGCCCCTGGAACATAGGGGCGAAGGTTCTCTGTCAGCATCAGTTCAAGCTCTCTGTGTTCCATGAGTTTGTGTAGTTGTCTTCTGCAATGGGTTCTTACTGTCAGTGTGTAGAGAACAGCCTGTAGTCTAGGCAATAACCATGGTTGTTTGGGGACGTCCACGGGACCTCTTTTGTTGTAGGAGCTCCTTCCATTTCTTCAGCCAATAACCGCTGAGATACCAGCCCATTGAGGTGTGGTCTCTCTCCCTTTAAAAATGTGGCCACTTCCCTCTCCTCTCTCTCTTACTTCCTGCTCCGCTTCCAGCGACTAGACTCCCTTCCTGATTGTACAGAGGGATGTTGTCTGGGACAGTGATCTGTAAGTTTTCCCCTTTAAATAAATAACCATTCTATTAATCATAATTCCAAACTGGTGTGGGATTGTGTGTGATTTACGCCTTCATGTAATCGGTGTAATAACCAGGCTAGCTTAATATGAAACAGCAAATTTTAATGAAGTAATATCTTACAACACCAGCCATCCAACGATGAGCAGGAAATACAAAAATAGAGACCAGTGGGGCTCACACTTGCCAGATTTATATCTAAACATTAGCCCGAGGCAAACACACCCCCTAATGGGCTGGGCTTATCCCTACATCTCCCCCTTTTGTCTAAATAAAACAGAACTAAACTAAATACAACTATATTCAATAATAACAAATAATAAATATAGCAAACAATATTGAGAACAAAAGTTTTGTTAAACATTCTATGTCAAGGAATCTAAATAATGTAGAGAGTAACTACAATTATATAATCTTTAACTCCGTCAAAGATCTGAGAAGGAAATTAATATTACTTAACAAACAAGAGATATCCAAAATGTGCAACAAATGACAGAGACAACTGACTACCTGGGCAATCACCCAAAGTCTCGTTTGCAATGTTGAGTCAACCAACTTTGGCTAAGGCCTAACATAACTGACATACCATTATTAAAGACAAGGAACTTTCTTAGAACTATCCTACCCTGTCTTGGCAAGATAAAACAATCCTGTTTTATCCACTTATGGATATTCTGTATCTTTGTCAGTAGATGATGTATGGGCTTTTCTTAACCCAAAGGCCAGTTCTGCCAAGAAGACAAGCTCCCAGTGGAGTGTCTTTGGTGCTCAACGTTCTCTCGGGAGTAGAGTGGCATTGCCAGGAGTAATTGTGCCTTGTTGGCACAGAATTCTAGGTTAGATTAAAGGCTATTTCTACAGCTCTTCGAAGAGGCTAAAGATTATACTATCTATACTAAATATAATCTCTATATATCTAAAAGACCTGATTAATTCTCAATACCTATCTAACTTGAAGACTAAGAGAATAAACAACTGTGTAATATATGAAGACAATTATCTTCAACTGTAAACAATGTCATTACATATCAACTGTAAACAATGTTATTAAATAATATCAGAGGTAGAAATGTACATTGTAATATGGTAAATGTATCAATACAATATAGACAAAGTTATAAGCATACAAAAATAGAGGTAGGAACATTCACATTTAATATTCAGTATATCAATATACAAGAAACAGTACCAATACAATTTTCTAAAAACAGTAATTCACAAATACCAATCATCCCATCAAACCAGTTAATCCCCCCCTTTTTTAAGCCCAGCCCATTAGGGGGCGTGGTCGCCTCGGGCTAATGTTTACATATATCTGGCCAGCTTGAGCCCCGCTGGTCTCTTTTTTGTATTTCCTGCTCATCACTGGATGGCTGGTGTTGTAAGATATCCCTTCATTAAAATTTGCTGTTTCATATTAAGCTAGCCTGGTTATTACGCCGATTACAGATTGGCCCGCAGACGTGGGCAACTGACACAAAGAATCCGCAGAGAGAGTGTCGATTGCCTTGGCAGGCTACTTAGTCTAGGGTTAGTAGCCCGCCTGGCAGTTCAGTTATTCCAGGGTCACGGAGAGGCACTACCTGGAAGATATGGGCTAGGAGACAGGAAGAAGGCCATGCAAAGTTTGTCAAAGCCTCCGTTTATTACAGATGGGGTATAGCTTTATATATGGTAAAGAGTTGGGGGATGGGCACAGGGTCCTGGGCTCTTGCCGCGTGGTTCACGTTGGTCACATGGTCCGAGTTGGTCACGTAGGCAGGAGGTTATCTTCGGTCAGGTCACTATAGGCCAAGAAGTCAGGAGTCGACACACCTAGATCTTTAGATAGTTTAGAATGCGGGGTGGGTTCCGCTAACAGATAGCTCTCATTAACAGCCAATTTGGGTGTGGGGTAGGCTCTGTCAATAGAACCATTCTTAACACAATTAGGGGTGTGGGGTTCTCTGCAGACTCCCCAGGGTGATGGTTCCTGTAATGATTTTAGGAGGAAATTGGCTCCTGACAAGAGAGGACTGCTGAACTTGCCTAAAGGTGAGATGGTCTTTCGGGGTTCCTGAATGCAACCCGCAGCTTCCACAACACCTTCACTCTTTGGACAAAAATTCAATCGAGTATAACCCAATATCTGCACTGGAAGCTTTATTTGGCGACAAGAAATGGCCAGTTGGGACTCTGTGTCTCCCATTATTTGGGCCCATCATTGTAATTGCTTTCACATATTTCAGGATGATTGCATTTCATTAGATTTTGGTACCGCCCCTCAATGCTATCCACATTCCCTCCCTCAACCCTATCTTCCCTCCCTCCCTCATCTTATCCTCCCATTCCCATTCTCTTATCCACTTACAAAGGTATTCTATTTACCCCTCCTAGGGAGATCCATGTGTCCCCCAGTCTTTTCCTTTATAGTTAGCCTCTCTGTGTCTACGAACCGTAGATTGGTTATCATTTACTTGTGAGCTAATGTCTACATATGAGTGCATATAAGCCATATTCATCCTTTTTTTGAGTTGGGGTTACCTCACTCAGGATGACTTTTTTTTTTCTAATTCCATCCATTTGCCAAGGCAATTATTGTAGGATAAAGCATTTAATTGGTTGTTTGTTTGCAGTTTCAGAGGCTAAGTTTATTATCATCATGGTATGGAGCACTGAGGCAAACAGACAGATATGGTGCTGGAGAAGTAGCTAAGATTCCTGTGTCCTTATCAGCAAGAGGCAAGATGGAGGGGCACTGGCCTGGACTTTTGAAACCTCAAAGCCTACCCCCAGTGACACACTTCCTTCAACAAGACCACACCTTCACCTCCTAATCCTTAAAATCATTTCAAATAGTTGTGTGTCCTGGTGACTAAGTATTTAAATATATGAGCCTATGGGAGCCATTCTTATTCAAACCACCACACTTCTGCTCATCCAGAAGGTCAATTATTTATTGTCTTATGAAGCATTTCCAAACTCCCCAAGCAAACTTATTTAGCTCTTCTATTTTTTGTGTTTGCACACACTACCCTATTTCTAATATATATATTAGAAATATATATTATATATACATATATATGTATATACATATATATGTATGTGTGTTTATGACCATAAAAAATGTTAAGGTCCTTTGCAAAATACCAGCCTTTCAGTTTTAAACTGTTTACCCAGATGCCTTTTATATGCTAGGATCAACTTGTGCTTGGTGCTTGATATATTGAAGAATTAATTGAGTACTGTATGTTTTAACAATTCTCTCCTACTTATATCTCATTGCTTTTGTTTCTTCAGACCTTTGTATGCTAGGCATTCTACAGTGATTGCATCTGTAATTTTTCACAGTGGCAATATGAACAATTATCTCATTTATAAATGAAGAAACCAAGACTCAAAAAGCATATACTCTTCCTCAAAATCACTTAGCTATGGTGATAGCAATGAGATCTGAGCTCATGCCTATTTGGTTTCAAATATATATACTTCTTACTAGTTTGTGTTTTATATGGATATTTAAAGCATTAACTAATTCTTTTAAAATGTTACTCTTTATAGCTTTTACAAGTGTAGGTCAAAAATGCAAAGAAATATTTTGAAGTTTTGTTTCCAATGGTTTAGTGTCGTTCAACTGTTGAAGAAAAACCAGTTGACAATTAACTAGGCATTTTAGAAGAAATATTTTGTGCCATTTGTCATTCTTCAAAACAAGAATATAAACAAAGATGCCCTTGCCACTATAAATACTAAACCAAAACACATTGTCACGTCCTCTTAACAGGGAAGGCTTTGGTCATCAGCAAGCATATTCTTATTCAAACATGAAACCAATTTTGTCACAGTATCTCCAAATATGAGGAAGAGTGAGAGAAGCTGATGGCTTTATTAGGAAGCCAAAGTGAGTGGATTAGGAAAGGGAGATCCCTGAAGGGTTGCCAACCCCCAGTAGGGGAATATGGTACATCTCTGGAATGTTAGGGGATTTTAGTTGGGAATATAGTTACATCTTTACTATCAACCTCACTCTTGTCCTGTTTGGCTTATTATTTGTATCCTTGAACTGCACAGTGTTACCTTCAGACCAGGGAATTATTTATTTCATTTGCAGATCCATATTCTGAAGTTTTAATGCTTCAAACAAATGGCTTCTTAACCATATGTATAGTCATTGGAACGAAAACTTGGCTCAGTTTTTCCTCTTAGCTCCCTTGAAAAGCTAATGATTTTTCTTTTGGAAACAGTGGGCTACTTAGAAACACAAGAGGAACTGAATGACCCAAAGATTTTAGGAAAGAGAAAGGATAAATTAATTAACCTGTCAAATTCTCTGAGGTAATATAAGCTCAGTAGTTTCTTTTGCAGCGAATTTTGTTTCCCAGCAGAGATAAAAGACCATTTCCTTGCATTGTTCTCATTCATGATACCAGAATTATGGCCAAAGAACTCGTACAAAGTAGCTGAGAAATAGCCTACATTTTCATTCACCTTTCTTTAATTTCATACATATTTTACTGTAGACATTAATTAAATAAAATATTATGTTGGTTGTTTAGTTTGATGGTTAACTTTTATAGTCACAAACGTTAATTTTTATAAAAATGTGTTATAAGAGGTATGCAATTTAAAAAATTAATTGTTTTCATTTTTGTTCAAATTTTAAACTCTTAAACATTTTAATATTGTATTTGTAGTTTAAAGTGTAGATGCTATTATTCTTGTAATACTCATTTGTTAGCTACTTTTCTGTTGCTGTAATAAAATGATCAAGGCAGCTTTAGGAAGAAAAAGTTGAGTTGGGCTTACACTTCCAGAGGGATAGGTGTTCGTCATGGCAGGAGGGATAGCAGTAAGCCACAGGCATAAGCAAGAAGCTGAGAGTTCACAGTTTCTAACACAAGCCAGAACCTGAGAAGGCAAGCAGGAAGTGAGGCAAACTATAAACTCTGAAAGCTTGCTCCCAATGACCTACTTCCTCCAGCAATGCTCCCTCTCCTGAAGGGTTCACAGCCTTCCCCAAAGGTACCCACAAGTGAGGACTGCATGTGCAAATATGTGAGCTTGTGGAGGACATTTCTCATTCAAACATGTATATCAGCCAATCACAGATTTCTCTAGTTTGTTTTATGATTATACATCTGAAAATGTAGAAAGATATGATATATCTTTGTGTATTTGCTTAACTAATAACTTTTCAGTATTGCCGTGATCGTACTGGCTTTCTAGGCCTAGCTGCTTCTTTTGTCAGTGGGAGGACTATGTTCCTTGTTGGCGTCCTCAAGGATCTGCCTAACAGGGTTGTGGAAGTCTCAATGGGAGAGGCATAATAAATTTAAGAGGTTCTTATTGGATCTAGTCCTGGCAAACCAGAAAAGCAGAGGCCAAATGGGAGGAACCCTCTCCTAGGGAGTAAGAGAGTTTTCTGTTAGGTCCAATGCTTATGTTAGTTGTAAGGGTAGAATAGACAAGCAATTGTTGTGATTGGGTTTCATTGTAGTACTAGAACGTCAACATCCTGGTTAAATCAGGAACCAGACGTGACATGGGTGATATACTACCTATTTGTGAGGAATGTCAAAAGACCAGTAAAACACTAATTCAAGAAGGTTATAATAGATTACCATTAACTATTTAAATATTTATAATCAAAAGCACCCCAAGAGTGGAAACTGAGATTGGTATGTAAAATGAGAAAAGATTGTTTTAAAAAAAATCATCCCAAGAAAGAATGTACCTTGTTCTTGTGGTATTCACTGAAGAATTCCCAAATATTTTCTGGGGATCTTGAGTGCAGGGATCACAAAACTGGGATAAAGCTCATAAGTAAATCCTGGCCCTATCTCAAAGAATATCACCAACTCTGGAATTTGAACATAGAGCTTCTGGGCATAAAATCAGTCAGCTGACAGACTCTGGACTTGCAGAACCTAAAATTCACACTTTTTTTTTATTTTGATTTATGCTAGCGATGGCAAAAGTTAGACACGATTCCAAATAAAAAGTGTTTTATCTCCTCCTGTTGTATAGAGGAACTGATCCTAGGTTTTATTTGAATGGCAGCAGGGGAAATGGGTCAATAAGTGAATGACAACACCAATTCAACCTCATTGTATAGCTAAGAAGTTGCCCCTGGGCTCTCCAAAATAGCCCCTAAATTTAGTTTATTATAATCAAAAATATAATCTATATATTAGCATATTTTATTTCAGCCACTATTTAACATGAAATAAAAATGTGTTCTGTTCTTGAGCCCAGATTTGTATTTATATTCTTAACAACTCCACCCATAGATGACACTGATAAGACATTTTCTAAGCATTAGCATGGAAGGATATTTGATGTACTTGCCATGAATACTCAGAAGAATTACATTTACATTTTTATCTTTTTACCACTGATGATCACAGAAGATGAAGAAGGACATGCAAGCAAATAGATTGGTTCCTGTCTTCGTCACTGTTCTGTTGTTGTGAAGAGACATTATAACCCTATCAATTTTATGAAAAAAGCATTTAACTGGGGTCTTGCTTATAGTTTCAGAGGTTGAGTCCATTATTATCATGGTGGATAGCATGCAGGCAGGTACTGGAGCAGTACCTGAGATCCAATCATGGTCTGTAGGTAGAGAGAGACGGACTCTGGGCTTGACATGGGCTGTTGCAACCTCAAAGCCAACCTTCAGTGATATACTTCCTCCAACACGGCCATACCTCTTTATCCCTTCAATCCTTTAAAATAACACCATTCTCGGATGACTAAGCATTCAAATATACTGGGCCCATGAGAACCATTCTTATTCAAACCATCACAGTACCAAAACTATTGAGTTTGGTTATGGACAGATGTAATTGAGATTTTTGCAAGGCCTTCAACAAGTAGAGACTGAATGCTGTTACAGCCCAGAAAGCATGTCTTGAAAACCCTTGTGCACAGCAGGCTGTTGGGCATTGTGGAGTTACAGAATGAGAAAAACACAGAGGAGGAAAAATGTCAAAGGAGGCAAATGGTGTGTCTGAAGTTGAGACGCGTAAGTAAAAAACTGCTACAAGGTCAGAGTAGTCTCAGGAGGGCCATTTTTGCTCTCACAGAGAGAAGCCCACATTTTCTGACCTGCCTGCGGGTTGTGAAAATTGAGCCTGGAACCTTTCTTTCCAGCTAATTACACTTTTCAGGCATTGACAATGGAGCCATGAAAAGCAATACATAAATATTTCAGATCTAGGAAGATTGCAGGCTTTCAGCGGTGTTCCGACAAGAAGAACCAGTGATGAGACATGCCTCTGCTGTGGATGACCTAGTTTAATGTTTTAAAATTCCAGGAGAAGACAAAACCATATGGAATGTAAGGATATTATTATTATCATCATTATTATTAGAACAGATCCTAAAGCTGGCAAAATCTTTATATTCTAATAATCACAGCAGGAGTGTTCACTCCCCCATGTAATTTATGAAGAAAAAAAACCATACCCCTTCTCATACTTGATTTGTCATGTCTTGTTATATTTAACTGATCCCCACAAGAGGCATAATTTAGGCAAGTATTTATCCTGTTCAATATTATTTGACATTTAGTACTTATGAAAGGCCTTCTACAGCTGGTTTTCCCAGAAGAGAAGGCATTAAGTGCTACTTGCATTATGGTTGGTTTTGCAAGAACTCAAGATCTGACATTATTTTGGTAGATAACATGACTTATGGAATGTTTTCATCCTTAGGATTCACAGATTGTGCAATTCACGGTCCATAGTGTCTGTGCTCCCCTCATACTAGACACTTCATGAAGGGAGTTGCTAGTGGAAAGAGGACCGTTATAAACACTCCAGAGATAAGAGCTGCCTTTTCTCGTTTTTTTTTTTTTTTTTGTGGCATTCATAAGTAACTAGAAGAGAGCTGAAAATTTTGAGAAATAAAACTTGGAAATGCAAACAGAGGTTGAAAGCTTCTTAGGAGTCCTCCAAGCAAATCAGGCCCTGAAAACTAGAGTCATACAGGGAGCTGTAAGACAGATACTTTCTGAGGAGGTTACAAGGGTTCTGTATGCACATTTGGAGCATCATGCTTTGCAGGAATCGCTTCCTCCACTGTGAATTTTTATTCGTGACTATCTGTTCTCCCTAGTCCAATCCTCCCCTGTTAGCTTTTGCAGCATCAGATTTTAACATTGGGATTGAATTCTTCTTCTTTTTGAAGTCATTTCCCCCTTCATTTAAAATATGAATAGATCCAGCGGTGGTATTAGTTCAAAACAGCCCTGTAAGTTCTAGTCAGGGTTCTTGGGGCTATCAAAACCCAAAGTGTGGTTTACTGAAGGGCCTTTCCCCTTAATCCTTAAATCCAGAGATATTTCGAACTAAATTTAAGTCATCTGTTTTCCATCCATTTGTTGCTGGATCTTCATGTTTTGTGGAGGGGTGGTGGCGGGCAGCAGGCACCAGCTTCCTCCTTCATGCCACAGACAGATCATTCATGAGTCACAACCCAATGTCTTGGCAGAATTCCAAACCCATATCCTTTCCCCAGCCCTTCTTAATTGAAGTGCCAACCTCAGCTAACTTCTCAGTGTATTTGGCAAAGACATTAAAGAGGAAAAAATCCACAGTGGTGTCACAGAACCAGACAATACCAGATCCCAAGATCCTCCAGTGCATATATGTGATACAAAAGTTCCAGAGCCATAGTGAATGATTCATGGCAGCAGCTTCTCACTGGGCGTTTCCAAGGATGGAGATCCAACAGGGAACCATGATCGTGTGACTTTATTTCCTTTGGAAAAGGCCATCACTGGGATCAAAGGCTTTTCTCCAATTCAGATCAGCCAACTGTCTTCACCCATTCTGTAGGATCTGAACACCAGTCCTCTGGGTCCCTCTCATAGGCTCACTGAACAGGTCTCCTTGTCCCCGATAACTTCCACTTGGCAGGAGCCATTCCCAGTCAGTGCTTCCTGGTTCCTGTGTGGGACATCATGCCCTGGTTTTGATTGATATAGTAAATATTAAAACCAATTCATTGCATTCACTCTCCTCCTCTAATAGGTCAAACCGTGTTGGAATTAATATAGTTTCTGTGTGGTCCAAGGGAACTCACATCACAACAGGTGAATTCCATTAGTAGGATCTCCCAAATTTACCCTGGTCTCTTCTTATACTCACTGGACCCACTTCAGTTCAAGGTTTCAGTTTCTCAACTGAGCTGTGGCAGCTGGGCCTTCTCTCCTTCAGCTGCATCTTTCTTCCTTCTTGTTCATTTCCTGTCCACTCAGACCCATATAATCACACAGAAACTATATAATTCCAACACTGTCCAACCTATTACTTCAGGCTTTTTATTAACTAATTCTTACATCTTAAGTTAACCCATTTCTATTCATCTTTATATCACTGTGAGACTGTGACCTACCAGTAAATTTACAGCATGTCCTTCTCCTTCATCAATTACATGGCATCTCTTTGGCTCTGCCTACTCTTTCTTTATATATCTTCCAGCCTAACTATATTCTGCCCTGCCATAGGTGAAAGTAGCTTTATACCTTAACCACTAAGAGCACATATATACAGAAAAACATCCCACATCATCTCCCCTTTTCATTCTAAATAAAAAGAAAGATTTTAACTTTAACATAGTAAAATTACATATACAAAACAGTTACAAAGCAAGACTTATAGTTACAATTTTTAGTCCATTCACATTTAGGAAATACTCGTTCATCTATCCTATTGTTGTGTCTGAAGTTTTATATCTAATTTTTTTGTCATAACTAAGGAAAACTATAATTATCTGTATTCAACTCTTCAAAGATCCCAGAAGGATATACTATTACATAAGTAAACAGAAAGCATATTGTAAGCAGCTTCCAGAGTTCTAGAATTGACAGAGACATCTTGCTGCCTGGACAGTCACCCAAAGTTTTTCTGTAATGTTGGGGCATCCATCTTCAGTCTACAAGCTCATAGTATCCAGCAGAGTTTTCCTTGAAGCAGAAAATTTAAAGATCTCTTTTGTCTTGTTATGGCAAAGTTCATCTGATGCTTTCTTCTGTGTCCTGCAGAATGTCTGGTAGACTCTTTCATGAAGCAGAAACCCTGAGAACTGTCTCATCTTCTTTAGGCAAGTTTAACAGTCATTTTTTTTGTCAGTTCTGTATATCCAGTTCATACAATATAACATCAAGCAGTTTAGACAAGAGCAGTTTGGCCAACAAACTCCATCAGGAGCCTCTTGGATGCCTATCCATCCTCTTAAAGTAATTGGTGCTGCCAAAAGCAGACACTGTTTCACTGTTGAGAAAAGTTTAGGTTCTTAAAACCCTTTAAAGGTCATATATTCTGAAAGTTTTTGAAAGATTTGAAGAATTCCTATCCATCTGAAATATATCTCTACACATCTAGAAAACCTAACTATCATGAATACAAGTTTGACTTGTATGACTATCTATTAATCCATATTTTTAATTATACATTACATTTTTAAATGAGCTGTATAAACACAATACCTTAAACAAGGGTAGAAATACATATACACAGTGTATCAAAATAAACCTTAAATTTATATCAATAGATCAAGATCCATACCAATGCTAAGTATTTATCTCCATATCATATTTCCCTTTAAATGAAAACAAACATTTATAAACAATAATTTTGGGAATTTAGGCATAGTTTTTCTCCAAATTTTGTCCTTTTTTAAGGCAAAGTATATTTATGGTTCATGGAGACCTTTTGGTGGGTCTTGTTCCATTAAACCACATTAACCTGGATAGAATCCACAGGTTCTCATTTTCAGAGAAAACAAAAGCAGAACCTCTTTTCCAAAGCAACATATCCTTAGACCAAAATTTTGAACGCAAGATACCGTTACATTGGTTTAACTTAGCAGTCCCTAGAATTAAATGTCTCTCTGCAGTCAAAAAAATTCAAAGAAAACATAATAATATGCGTAATCCAGACTCTGTGTATTTTCCATCTTTACATGGCTTATTTTTTCTCTATTACTTTTAAATATTTATTTTATTATCTTTACTCCTTTAATCAGTGTCTGTCTGTACTTACTTTTTTATTGTCTATACTTTATTTCTTCTCTCTCCTAAGCCTAGCACATTTTTGAAACACACTATGTCCCATTTAGAGGTTGATTTCTGTCTGAATCTGTCTTTTTTATGCATCTGTAATCATTTTCTGACCAAGAATGCCTTTTTTAAAAAAAATGCTAAGTGGGCATAGCTAGGACCAACTGTGTGGCCCTGTCTGTTTTGCCCAGTCCAACATTTCAGAGGTATGTTCACCATCTCTGTGAGCCATGCTTACTGCCCTAGCTCCAGGCACCCAGTGGGTCTGTGTTACCATTAAGCAAGCTGTAGCACACTGCTCACAAACCCAGTTTAAGTGTAGAACCTCCCTAAAGAGCCAGAGTTCATGCTGCCAACACAAACTAGGAAGCCTTCCCTTAAAGAACTTGCACAGTTTTTGCCACTAAAGCTGAGTCAGTAAACCTTTTAAAGGAGCCACACCTCTGCTTACCACCAGCAAACAGAGTCTATCTGAAAAGCTGTGGCTACCAAAAAACTGTGTTTAACTCTGTTCTTTTGTGTCTATAATTCCTTCCCAAGCTCTCTCTCGGTTTTTATGTGGATGTAGTTGCCCCCTGTTGGATGCCATTTGTAATCAAGGAAACTGCTTATTCCTTTCCTAGTCTCTCAGACCTGAATAATCACATCTAAACTATATTAATTCCAACACTGTTTAGCCTGTTAGCTCAAGCTTCTTATTAACTAACTCTTATGTCTTAAATTAACCCATTTCTATTAATCTGTCTATCGCCACGGAGCTTTGGCCTACCAGTAAATTTCTGGCGTGTCCGTCTTTGGCAGCTACCTGGCACCTCTTTGACTGTGCCTATTCTCTTTATCTCTTCCAGCCTGGCTATATTCTTCCCTTCCATAGGCCAAAGCAGCTTTATTCATTAACCAATAAGAACAACATGTATACAGAAGAACATCCCATATCACCTCTGTTTATCTTTAGTCAGTCCTTTTGGAAGCCTAGACTGCCATTCACAGAAAATGTACATTCCAGTGGCTTCCAGTCAGTTCCTTCACGGGTACCAACTGTGACTGAAGGGAATATTGGTCTCCTAGGTCAAGAGGACTCTTAACTGTACCACATGGCTTTATCCACGCATTGTTAGCTTTCCATTTATTTACTTATTTACCTCACACAGAGACTTTCAGGCCATAAGGGACAGCAGTCCCTTATCCCCCCAAATGAGGAAATGCTACAGAGGCCCTTCCCAGTCATGCTGTCTCTTCATACCATGCCTCATCTTGCCTGTATCCATTTTTCAGTATCATATGACCTTTGTATAATACACAACAAAACAATATAGCCATTGTCCTTTCTTATTAGTATTGTCCAAGCTTCCAGTAACATTTTTGAGGTTAATTACACTCTACATCAAACTTTTATGTCTTTTATGTGAATCAGATAACATTTAACATCATTGCTGATGTTTTGTTTTTTGATTTCAAATGTAGAGCCCTTATGTATATTTCTAGTGGATTCTGTGTTGTCAGAATCAATGTAAATAGGCTGGCTTTATGGAGAATCCACAGTATAAAGAATTTGGTAATCACTGCGTGAATATATTGGAGTTTAACAAAATAATACTTTTTGCTTTGTATTTTGGTGCCTATGGTTGCATCATTGAATTGAAGTTGCTTGTAGGGGAGAGGTGCATAAAATAAACAAGAAAATGATTGACATTTTTAGTAGAAAATATAAAGTCCATGGTCACCTTGTCACATGCACCTTTGATACAGAGCGTTGTGGAGTGGCAGAAGGAAAAGTTAAGATACAGTGACAGCTGCTAAACATGATTTTCATATTCAGGTTGGCGACACAGGGAATAACTATGTGTACACATATGCATGCTTCTTTAACCAAGCATACAGAGTGTAGAAACCCGATTCACAGTGTTTGCCCTAGCCACCTTCCTGCCCGCTCCCCTTGATCATTTGATTCTGACTCTAAATACTCAATTGGTCTCCATCCTTTGGGTATAGAGATATGCTTGTATGATTTTCTTGAGCTCGTTTATTCTCTTCACAGGCTAAGGCTTGGCCTTTAGCATTTTTCCCCTACAATATTGTCAGTAACAGTGGATCCTAGCCACAAGTCTCCTCAGAACTGTTCCAGGGACTGAGTCTATACCAATTCCTGGTGCTTCTGACAATCACCCTACTCACCCTGAGTCTGCCCATGTAAGCATCACCATTCCCTTGACTTTCCATGATTTACAAGCCTCTTTGCCCCTCAGGTACCTCTGCTACACAGGTCTTGGCTTTCTCTAAATATCTGATGTATGGCATATCTGACTCAGTGCCTGGGATATAGTAGCACTCAGGAAATGCTCTCTGATTGAAGGAATGAATGAGTGAATGAGTAGGTGTCCTCACTTTCCCACACTGGTAATCCTACCTGTCCTGTTTTCTTCATATGGACATAAGATGGTACTTTATGATTGCCATTTCAATTTCATCCTCCATTAGCTATTCTCTCTGTAATCTGTTCTCAAGCCTTGAGCATCCTTGCTGAACTAATTGACCGACAAGCATCTCCAGTACCAGTCTTTTCTCTTAAGAATAGAATTATGTGTACCAGCCTTCAAGTGGCAATATGACAATCTGTCCAAAGGTGCAATTCTTTCAGGTGTTCAGTGTAAGTTGAGACTGCTTATTCATTTTCCAACTGAATAACCACACAGAAACTATTAATTATAACACTGTTTGACCATTGACTCTAGCATATTCCTCTTACAGCTTAAATGAACCCATTCATCTGTGTATAGCCACAAGGCTGTGGTTACTGGATAGGGTTCCAACCTGTCCTTCATCAGCTACATAGCATCTCATCGACTCTGCCTACTCTCTCTATATCTCTGTTCAGATTTCCCACCTGGCTTTACTCTGTTAAGCTATTGACCAAAACAGTTTCTTTATTAACCAATAGTAATAAAACACATTCACAGCATACAGAGGGGAATACTGGGAGTGACCCATGCAGCTCCCTGTTTGGCAGTTTGCTTCTTGGAGAGTCTTTTCAGAGCCTTCTAACATCCATAAATTTATCTCATCAATCGTCTTTCGCTGGAACACTGTTCAGGATTTAGTGTCCGATATTAGGACATTGACAAACATCCATTATACTTTTGATAAACAAAAGGGAAATAGATTTTTATTTCCATCTAAGCAAGAACAATAATTTCCTATTGTTCTTTCCATCTTTGGACCCACAGCTAGGGATGAGTGTGTACAAAGTGCACTAATTAAGATTTACTTTTACAGAAGAATGAAAATTAGCTCCGATTGATGGAATTGTTTTCCCTTAATTGCAATCTCTCTTGTCCTTATCTTCATTGATCTATGTGGTCTTATAGTAACCTAATTGTCTTACATATCCAGGTACTGGTATTCGTGGAGCTACTTTATGTATGTGCTACAACTCTGTTGCCATCACTACACATACAACAATGTGACTTTCATATTCTTCCTTTACTGACCCCAAAAGATGCCTACATATTTCTCCAGGATGCATTTCTCATAGTTACCTACTTTTGAGCCATCTGGAAAGAGGGACTGAACCAAGTGACCTCTAGAGTTTTCCCTGGTTTTATTATTCTTATAAAATAGCTTGGTATAAAGGACTTATGAGGTTGGTCAAAATAGAGTTCATTATCAAAGTCTTGCATGTCTTAACTGAATTCCATTATGAGGAGCTTACAGTGTATTGTGGAAATCATGTAGTATACTATAGGCATGCGAATCCCAGGGCATGATACATAGTAGGCCCTATAAATATAGTTCTATAAAACAAAATATACATCCTCCCTATAGCGTTCTTACTTACCATATAACCAGTAGTGAGTTAATGGGAAACTCTGAAATTCCAAGGAAAATGCCGATAGAAATTTTAAAATTTCAGAAACACTGCATTTTACATACTCTTACATGAGAAGATGACAAAAATTTCTAAAAAGTGTGTATCTGATGTAAGGCATTTGTCCTTGGAGAGAGAATTCGCTTCTTTGTTGTGCATATTTAAGCATTTCTCCTCAGTGCACCTATTGGAAAGAGTGCTGCTTAGATTCAAATTTGACTGCTAATCTTCACACATATGGCAAATGCGGACTACTCAGACCGCAGCTATTTTGCTACATTCCACGGTGTCTCGTTTATTTGTTTGATTTGCAGCTATAGCAACTAGATTCCACCATGGTAGGCTTTTGCACAGACCCACAGAATGATCAGCTTGGTGGACTCTTGGCACTCAGCACCACACTCAATTGAAGACATATGCACAGACTCACTTACCACATTTAAAAAAAAAAAGTTTTTTTTCCACCCTGGGTAGACCTGTACTGTCTGTCTAAAATGCGAAAAGCAACTTTCTGCAGGGATAGCAGGCCATTAAATACATCGCGACCTTCTTCTCCATAACGTTTCAGATCTTTGGCTTTTCTTACCGTACTTTTAAAGCAGACTGCCTCTCCACAGAACGCTTGCTCCTGTGATGACTAGAGCCTTGCCTTGGCACCATGCTGGTGCTATTCCATGCACACAGCTCTGCGCAAGAAGAACAGTTGGAAATGACCTTGAACTAGAGTTTTGCCAAGTCAGTGAAATAAGGGCCTTCAAGAAGTACCATTTTCCCAGTGAGTTGGAGAATATGTGTGGAGCTGTCAGAACCAGTGCTCTAAACTGGGCGTGGGATTACGAGATCTTAGCATCTCTGTGCCATGATGCTTGTGCTTGGCTTTTGAAGATGCACATTGTAAAATGTTGGAAAACTTAGGTAATGAGGAAAACTGATATCTTACTGTTTTTCCCTTTAGGTAAGTCTCCCCACTTCTCCCAACCATTTGCTGGAGGAAGTAGAGAAGCTCAATATGTGTGTGTGTGTGTGTGTGTGTGTGTGTGTGTGTGTGTGTGTATGTGTGTGTGTGTGTGTGTGTGTGAATGAGGACTTAAAATGAGTGTGACTCTCAAAAGAAAAAAAAAGAGAAAGATGCAATTAGTGGGCAAGGCAAGTAGGAAGAGGTAGCTCTCCTTCCAGTTGTAAGCTGCTTGTGGGTGGGATTTTGATCCATGGGATTTAGGCTCCAGGAAGGGAGCAATTTCTTCTCTCAGTGTGTTTACCTGCGCAGTAAACTGTGTTGCTATCGAAACCCATTAGTTGATGGCAACTGTGGTTACTGTCCAGTTGTTTCCCACATTACCAAACACCATCTGCATGGCACACGATGTTACCAGGTTGCACTTCTCATCCCAGCGAGTATGCTGACTCCAAGGAGCAGGATAAAATGAAGCCCTGCTTTAACCTTGTTGAGAAGTCCTGGTTCACATGACTCTGCAGATCCCTCCCTCTTCTGTCTCCGCTCCACCTTCTTGGGGTCTTGCTTATAGACCTGTGTTGAGGCCAAGGTTGTCTGAGGTCTGGCTAGACATAGTGGAAGGGCAGAGGAACACTGCCGAGAGGTGAATGTTCTCATGTCTCATGCAACAGCTCTCAATTTTATACAAAATAAGATTATGCACTTCTCTTATAAAAAAGTAACAAAGACCATTCAACTCGCTTTAAAATCTAAGGAGACTAAAGTCACTTGTATTTTTACAGTTACGACAGCTTTCCAAGGACTGTCCTGGTAGGTGTACCTCTGTGTAACAAAGGAGGCACACTGCAAGCAGCTTTCTGGGACATTCTTTGTTACTTCATCTGGGATTTTCTTTTTCAGCAAGTAATTTTATATTTCTGTAAGTTTAAATTGGAGCCCCAGAAATGAAGGCATTTTTCCTTCTAAGCTCAAGTCTTCTGTACGCATCATGGTTAGTGTTCGCTAAGTAAGTCACACAGCTGAGCTAATCAAAATGACTCCTCGTGGGGGTTTACGCAACTGCTCACTTTATGCAGTAGCATGTTCAAACCGGTGACGCCGCTGAGTGTGGTGCCACACACGTGAACCCCAGCACTTAGAAGGTGGCCACTGCATGATAAGGAGCTGAAGGTCATCCTAAGCTTTAGAGAGTCCAGTGCCAGCATAGGCTACATGAGACCATGTCTCACAGAAACAAAAGGAGGCCAGCGGGCGGGCAGGCAGGCAGGCAGGCAGGCGGGCAAACAACAGCGCGTTCACAAAACCACAGCCATTATCTTGAGGTCAAGCTGGGTGGCTTTTCCTAAAGTTCTGCTAAGGATAATATGCTAGGCTGTTTCCCACAGTTTGGAGGCTGGAAGTCCAGGTCAGGATACCATCATGGTTAGGACTCAATAAGGGCACCCTGTCTTTTCACTGTGCCTTCAAATGGCAAAAGGTTCCCTCAGCCCTTTCATAAGGCTACTAATCCCCTTCACTGCCCTCATGACCTAATCCCCTCTACGGGCTGTACCTTCTGCACTGTCTGTCATTTCATGGGTTTGACTTTCAACCTAAAATGTTTGAGAGAAAACAAACGTTTATACTTCTTCAGGAGGGATTAAGTAAAGGGAGACAGAGAACACCAGAAATTCTGGTATTTGATGTCACACACCCTAGATCAGAAAAGCCAGGAGGCACCATAAAAAGAGAAGGCCCAGGCAGTGAGATTTAATGCCCAGGGTCTGTGCTCAGTTTCCCAATGACCTCAGCAAGCCCACTGCCTTTCTTTTTCTGTTGGCATTTTCATGATCTCTGTAGTAAATATCTTAGGTGCTCGGGAAGAAGGGAGTTTATTGTTATTCAAAGGAATCAAATAGTACTTCACACTTAAACCATATTCAGAATTTCACTCTTGTAGGTTTTTTAGACTCATGAAGTGATTGATTATACACAAGAACAAACTGTAAAACATTTTGGTTGTGTATATTATTTGTGTGTGTCTGTTTTTCATGGCAGGAACATATGTGAGCAGGTGTATGTAGAGGAAATGCTTAGCATTCCTCAAGCTGTTTTGCTTGGTCTTTGAGATAGGGTCTCATGCTTGCCTTGAAGCTCACCCATAGGCTGTTTGGCTGACAAGCCCTAGGCATCCGTCCTTCTCTTCTTCCCCAGCCCTGGGCTACAAACATGCTCCTCTACTATAGGTTGCCTTTCTTTTCTTCATTCCCTGGGTTCTTGGGAACAGACTCAGTCCTCAAACCTGCAGCATAAACACCTGACTGGTGGAGCATCTCCTGAGTCCTTGGAAGACTTTATGGAAAGACTTCTTTTGACGTCTTTGCATAGGTCCAAAGTGAATGGAAGCCTCCTTTGCAAGGCCCCAGGCTAAGACAGGAGGAATCCTGTTCTAGCAAGGTGATTCCTTGTCCTCTCTTCTTTCATGGCTTATCATTGCGAATCAGCTGAGGTTTCATGCATCTACCAGGAGTGTTGGAAAATAAACCATTGGGGTAGTACTATATCTGTCAGAAATTTTCTGTTTTCTTCATTTGCATTTATACTTATACAGATGGTTGAAAGAAATATGATCCCTACTGAAATCTCATTTCCTTTCAAAGCCGGATTCATCTGTACTGATCTACACGGCAGGCATCTTTCCTTTTTCTGAGTCCTCAGTGTTGCAATCCTGGTGGCCAGCTCTAGTTGGTTCAGGCATCCCCTTTGTAACATCTCACAGATATTGAAAAGACCTGCACACCATCTGTGGTTTTTGTTTTTTTTTTGGTTTTTTTTTTTTGAGACAGGGTTTCTCTGTGGCTTTGGAGCCTGTCCTGGAACTAGCTCTGTAGACCAGGCTGGTCTCGAACTCACAGAGATCCGCCTGCCTCTGCCTCCCGAGTGCTGGGATTAAAGGTGTGCGCCACCATCGCCCGACCATCTGTGGTTTTAAATGTTCCCTTCCTTTCGTGGTTCTGAAGCAGGTTTGAGGACCTTTGGATTTATTTGTCTCTGTAGCATCCTTGAAGTTCAAGGGAAGAGACTCATGGGATAAAACAGAGAGAGAGGTAAGTCATCTTGGTGACATGTGAAGCTGAACTGGATGGAAGTGTGGTGGCAAAGAGACACGTGTAAGTGAGGACACCCAGCCGCACTCGACTCTAGTGGGTTGGTTAACAATGTGGCTTCTTTGCCTCAGTTTCTACGGGACTAATTGACTGGCACTCTGTCTCAATGTTAGGAAAAATGAATTAATATTACCACTTATTAAAGAGTAGAAGTATACTAATGCGTCAATTGTTATTAATCCTTGAAAATATTTATGGGGTTCAATGGTCTGTAACTAATTAGAGACTGCAGTTAACAGGGGATATGGGTTTCCTCCGAGTTACTTGAAACAAAATATAAATCTTTTATATAACTATATTTCCCTTAGAAAAGTTTTTTTTAACTTGTCAGAGGGATTTTTAAAGTTTTATTTTCTTTTCTTGGATCCCACTGCTTTTCCATAAATCCTATAAGCAGAATTACAGTGAAGTGACTCATCGTCTGAACGCTGTTCTGGAGGTTCTCCTGCCAGTGCAGCTTGGGCTAGAGGAGATTTGCAGGAAAAGTCTGCTTGGGAAAGCCTGGGTGGGAAGAAGAGTGAAGGAGAGGTGAGAAGGGGAAAGGAGTGAAGGAAAAAGGAAGGAATCAAGGAAGGGGAAGGCAGGAGAATATTTGTTTTGGATCACATTTGTTTTTAAACTTAGTGGCAATATAAAGGAGAAGGTTTTATTTCAGTATTAGGCAGCCTGGAAGTGCAAATGAGTTGAGTCTCTGAATTGTGTGTGTGTGTGTGTGTGTGTGTGTGTGTGTGTGTGTGTGTGTATACGCATGTGCACACGCACACACTTAGCTTTTAACTCAAAATAGTTTCCCTACAAAAATTTTGTTCGTATTCTCTCTCCTTCTGCTCCTGATTTGGACCTTGGAGGTGGAAGGTCCTTAGACTCCCCACAGGGCAAGGAACCAGGTCTGCTCTTTGGGATGATGAGAGAGGGGGAGTTGACTGGGGGAGGGGGAGGGATATGGAAGGCGGTGGTGGGGAAGAGACAGAAATCTTTAATAAATAAATTAATTAATTAAAAAAATTTTGTTATGTAAGTGGTAATTAATTTTCAAGGCTGGCTTATCCATTCTTTCCATTCTGTCTAAAGGTGAATGATTTGAGCGTTGGCAGTGCTGAACGGTAGACTGTACAGTTGAAACCTGGTAGACATGAAGAACATCAAAGCAATAAAATCAGTTGTTGGAATCTCTAGAATCTTTCAACTTGAACACTGGCAGTGGAGTGGAAACAGATGTGATCTGGGGAGACGGCGGCTGTTCAGATCCCTAGTGTGGTTATTGGAGAGTGTCAATCAAGGGAACAGCTGTGCATGACCACCGAAAGTGGCCACTCCAGTGGGCCCTCAACAGCCATGATTCATTTCTTCCTGCTCTACATCTGGACGGGACAAATGCCGTCCGCTAGAACCTAGCCGGGAGATAGTACTTGCCGTTCATGCTCTCAGACAAAGCAGGAAGAACTGTTCTCCCTGCGAGGTTTGTGCTCAGGGGGCAGAAAGGGCTGCCGTCATGTGATGACGGTTGTGATTCATCTATCTCTGCGAAAAGTTGTTGCGAGAACATTAGAGTCCACAGCAATTTACAAGGACTTAAGACAGCACGTCTCAGCTGCTTTTGCTGAGTAGCTGCTCTGAATCAGCTACTCTGTCCCTGTGAGCAGCTCCCGAATGCTTTCATGACACGCCCGACGTAGCACAGAGCAGAGTGACATAGGAACAAGTTTTTTATTTTTGCCTAGTCATGCTGAGACAGGAGCAGCTTTCCTGAAAGCAGTACTGTTACAGGGGCCTTAGGAAACAGGTGTCACTCAGAGAAGGAGGAGGAGTCATAGTAAGAGCCAGCCTATTCATGGGGATCAGATAGCATGCCTATGGCCTGGGATTATTCCGGGTGCTGATGTGCTTTCTTTTAGGGAGAATGAGAAATGAATGTTCCAAGGAGGGATGAAGGCCCATGGTGATGTCTTAGCAGCTGAAGTCAGGCATGTTGATAAAAATGATTTGAGGAGCAATTTCCATTTATGCTGAGATGAGGGAACTTTAGTCCAGCGTAACTGACAGTGGAGGGAAAGTTAGGGGATGAAGCTGGAAATGGATGAAGAAAAAAAGCAGAGGCTCCCGTCTGCCACAGTTCTATGTACCAGAGGTTTAGGATTTAACTTCCAAGAAACAAGAGGCTAGTGAAAGTCTTGCATGAGCAAGGTATTTGGATACGTGTGTGTGTGTGTGTGTGTGTGTGTGTGTGTGTGTGTATGCATGTGAGTGTGTGTGTTAGAGAGATGGAACGTGAAAGGGAAGGTGACCCCGTATGACAATCTGTGTGTGCGGTGTTGGAAGCAGCACAGAAACATGGTCCTCCTGAAGCTGACCTGTAAAGTGGGGAAGCCCTGGGGTCACCCTGTGTCCTGCCCAGAGAGGTGCAGTACCATCCTACCAGCTGGGAGGGTTATGGGAAAGTTTGAGCAAGTTCGATCTTTTTCCAAGACTTCATCCTTCAGGATTGAAGGGGAAGAGAGCAGCCAAGGTTGGGGAAGAAAGAGAAGGTAAGCATGGAGCCTTGGCCAGTGTCTGCACTAGGGGTGGGTGGCAGAGGAACTGGGGAAGGGAAACTAGGAAGGGGTCTTTGCATGGACTGAGGACTGTGTCTGGAAAACTAGGAAGGAGAGCATTTCCAGAAAAACTGAGCCGCTAATATTCCTGAGCTACAAAAGCACAGCTGCTTGCAACGCTGCTGAGTGTATAACTGCTGAGCAAAGGCCAGTGACTGCAAAGGAAGGGAGCAGGGGAAAAGGAGCCTGCACAGACAGAAGGCAGTGTGTGTGTGTGTGTGTGTGTGTGTGTGCGTGCGTGCGCGTGTGAACTCAGAACTGACCAGTTCGGGATTCGGGACTCACTGAAGTCAGAAACTGTGAAAGGAAGTTTTGAATGATCCTTCTCCTTTGAAGTTTTCCAGTCTGCGATTTAGATCTTTAGGAACCTCTAGAAATTGCTAATGATGTGCGGCTGGAGATAAACCATTTGTTTTTATGGAGTTTCAAAAGTGGGAAATGAATGGAACAGGACTGAATTTGGGGAAATGGTTCTCTGGCCACAAGGTCTGTACAGACACTGGGCAAAGGGTCCAGGTTTTTGTTATTCTTCAAAGTGTATGCTTGCATGTAGGAATCAGGAGAAGCAATTTGAAGTTCCTGGAAGGAGTGTCACCGTGGGCTAAGCATGGAGATATGCATACTTTCTCGCCGTTTCTCTGATCCTATTGGCAATTAAAAGGAAAAGAAAAAGGGAGAAAAAAAAAACTTCAGGAACATAAAATGTTATTGAGTTTATGGCAGTTGTTATGGTTACCTGCATAGCGTCATTGTTTTATTAATGTGTAATTCCCTTTATTTCTGGAAACGTTATTGTGGAGCATAATAATCTGCAGACTCTTTGCAAGTTTCTCCAGTGTGACTTGGAGACTCTGACAATGGCTGGGATGAATGCTGTGGTTTCAGGGCCACCAGTGTGCTGCAGTCCCAGTAACGTGGACATTCACTGTTTAGGAAAAGAGAAGTTGAAGGTGATAACTCTTAAAAGTTCAGATGTTCTCCAAACAAAGCATTTCTTTGTCTTTGTTTTTTTTTTTTTACTATAGGGAAATACTCTAAGAATTGAACCCTTTTATAACTAAAATAATTTAGTTTTTTGTATATGAAAGCCATTTTTAGAGTAGTAACATACTACTTAGAGAGGAGTATGTTATATTGAGGAGTTTAGGATTGTGTGTTTAGGATTCTTTAACAAGTTATATTTACTAAATTTATTATTTCCATCATTAGAGGGAATAAAAGAGTATTTCCTTATTTATTTTTATGAATGTGTTTTGCCTGCATGCATGTATGTATGTATACCACATGGATGTCTGGTACCCATGGAGGTCAGAAAAGGGAGCTGGATCACCTGGAAGGTGAGATAAGGATGATTGTAAGCTGCAGTGGGTACTAGGAACCAAACCAAGGTGTTCTGCAAGAACAGTAAATGCTCTCAACTGCCGGGACTCTTGTCCTACTCCATAAGAGAGATGTTTAAAAAGGGTAACTCTTGAGCAAGTTTCCTAAGTGTATTTTCCCTCTACTAGAGTTGACTCTGAATAACGTAGTTCATTGAATTGTTTTTCATGCTGACTGCTTATGGTGGCAGAGGTTGCTAATGGCTCTCCCTGTCCTCTGCTCTTTTTCCTGGCCCATAAGCCAGCTACATTTTCCAGCTGTTAGATGTAACCATGTGACTCATAGGACAGTGGCATGGGATTGGATGTTAAAGTGTTTTGGATCCATGGGTTGTTCATCCCTAATTCAACAAGCTCTTCATTGAAAACATTTGGGAAAAAAAAAACGCATCTGCACTGGTCATGTTCAGACTTTCCTGTTGTATTTGTATGCTAGTAAACTAGAGGAGATTGAAATATACAGGGATGTACACAAAAAAGTTCTAGGCAAGTACGGTGCCATTTCAAAGAAGGGACTAAGGCATCCTAGATTTTATTGTTCACCAGCTCCAGGAGCCAGCACCCAAGGAATGACTGTATAATCCTTGCTGGTCTAACCAATAAGAGATTCCCATTTAGACCTCACCAACCTCATTTCCAAATCAAGAGGGTTGCATATTATGTCAACTACTATGACTCAAAAATATGTGCTCTGATAAGCGTCAGTTTAAAATGGGCGGCATTATCGTAGAGAAGTCCCTAGGTTTTTGTCCACAAGTATCTTCCATAGCTACTTTTACTGTTTTTTAAAAAGCAAACTAGCTTTGCAAGTTCCAAGGTCCCCTAATCAGTGTTCAATGATAAATCTGCTGTTTTATAAGAATTCCTTGATGGCAGATACTGGAAAGTATCTGACTTTCTGACTTAGGTGTACTTGGGCACCAACGGGAGAGAAATTTGCCACTTAATATTTTGTATAGATCACCAGGTATTGTGCACTTTCATAATATAAACAGCCTTATTTATTTTATATAATTGATATCATAGGAAGATCTACTGTTTTATATTTATTTATTTATTTATTTTTGGTTTTTTGAGACAGGGTTTCTCTGTAGTAGAAGCCTGTCCTGGAACTAGCTCTTGTAGACCAGGCTGGCCTCGAACTCACAGAGATCCGCCTGCCTCTGCCTCCCGAGTGATGGGATTAAAGGCATGCCCCACCACTGCCTGGACATTTTATATATTTTTGAAATGTCTTATAGATTCAGTATATTTTATATGAAATATATATTTTTATATATTACATGATATTGTCACAGATCTGCAAGGAACTTCAAACAGATCATACCAGAACGCAAACATAGCCAACTTTCTAACCTCACAGCCTTTTAGTGTAAACTCACTGCAAGTCAGCTGACCACTGTGCCCCCCAGGACAGAATAACAGCTTGTAGGAACTGGACACATAAGCCAAGTTTGGCATCTGTGATGGCGGGAACAAAAACTCTTGTTTAGCAGTTAGAACCTAATACTCAATGTTGCTGAGTATGACTTTCTGTCTTAGTTCAGATATCAGAACAGCAGTTGCAACAGGCTCAGAATAGCAGCTGTAGCCAGTGTTTCCTCATACGGTTCTAGGGCCAAGCTCTTTCATCTGGCTGCTGTTGGAGCCTGAGTTTGTTCTTCATCTGCATACAAACCATTTGTAGGGGGCACAAGGAAGGAGAAAGCATACTTTTTTCTGGTTAATGCATGAACCAAAAATTGCACATCATCTTTGCCTATTGCTTGGTTCCACAGGTACGTAACGGGGAGGAGGGGAATACAGGAAGTGGCGCTTTTGGGTGCCATTAGTTTTGCTTTTGTAGAAGAGGGGGATAAGAGATGAGATGGGGTGATAACAGCCTTTGACACACCCTCCCCACTCTGTACTGAAGATGCTAAGAAAATTCCAGAACACTTGAAGCAGAAAAAAGAAGGAAAGAATTCAGGGAGGCAAAATAGCAAGATTGAGAACACGCCATTGATGTAAGCTGTGTGCTGGGCAGTAAGCTATTCTCTCTTACTTTATGTATGTCTGAACTATTTCATAATAAAAGTTAAATGAATTCTGGTTCAGAAATAAAAGCAGTCTGTGGCTGTGCCTCGGTGTTCATATGCCCTCAGGGCTGTACCTGGTTAAGTCCTTTCTAAAGTTTCCCGGCTATTGTCTCTTCTGCGTGAATGCATACACTCATAAATTTTATTTTATTTTTTTTTCACACAAGAGATTTATTGGGAAAGACACAAGAGGGTGGCTGCCTTTCATAAACTTTATTTTTATATACAGCACTGGTTAGCAGTTTGTTCTGAGTTAATTAAATAAAAATTTCATGAGTGCTGCATGCGGTAATAAGGAGATGCAAACAGGAGTGTGACAAGGCCCCTTTTCAGCAAAGAAAATCTAATCTAGAAGATAAGACATTCTCTCAGACCTCACTGGAAAGAAACCAACCAGACGGCCTGTGTGAGGGATCACATCAAAATGAAAAGATCAGCAAAAGTTTCTTGGCAAGGATGCTGGTAAACTGTGAGGGAGGAGTAGGGTTGGCTAGAGGCAGGTGGTGTGGAGAAAGGCCTGGGCAGCGACCACCAAGAGAGAGGCTATGAGCCAGACCATGAGCTGGCCCCTTGCTGAGAGCAGACAGAGGCATGGGGATTTTTAGTGTGCATACCTGGATGTCCCAATTAAAAAGAAAGCAGTAAATAAAGAAGAGGCTTTGCAGGAGGGATGCTTGTACAGGGACATGCAGCGTTGAGTGAGCTTCTGGTTAGAGTTCAGATGAAATATCCATCTCACCTGTAGTGTTGGGATATCAGGTTCTCGTGGGTGGTGGATGGCCGAAGCTGATAGCTAAAGCTGGAGGCCGATGAGGAGTTTGGTACTAAAGAGGTTGGGGCAAGAGTGTTTGCAAGCCAGCATTGTTAGGAAATGGGAGTCCTGATGACGCCTTCGCTATGAAAATGATGTGACGGTTGCAGTTGACACTACAGATGATATGAGTCACTGATGGGAGAATCTCTGTATTCTCCTCCTCCTCCTCACTGAATTCTTAGAGCATCTTTTGTGGATATGTGTGTGTGTGTATGTGCAGGTGTGCACATCTGTGCCCATGGAGGCCAGAGTGGGGTGTCAGTTGTCCTCTTTCCTTTTCCCCCTCATCCCTTTGAGACAGGGTCTCTCACTGAACTTAGAGCTCGTGCATTTTGGCTACTTTGGCAATCAGCCAATGCCTGTATTTACCAGTACCGACTAGCAATGCTATCAGGGACTGCCATATAAAGTGCTGCTGTAGGGCTCAGTACATCCCTCAACTCTTGGAGCAATTTTAAAGAACATAATTGGCCACTCTTCCTTGGGAGTCTCTCTTTGCAGCCTCCAGTTTTCTTCTAGAGACTGGTCTGATTTCTTCATAGGTCCCTCCTCTATGGAATACTCATAAGCTGAGTGCCTCAAGACCATGGCTGGCTTCTTCCTATGGCCTCCTGGAGGGTCTCTTGCTGGTCCATGGCTTCACCTAAGTCCAGGAAGTTCCTGTGTTAATATCTCACTTAAGTTTTAGTTCTACCTCATGAGCCACTTTTACCCCGCCCCCATTCTCTCTCTGTCTCTCTCTCTCTCTTCTTAACTCTCATTCTCTTAATAAGATTGAAACCACCTCACTCAGGTTGGAACTTACCATTGTAGCTCAGGATGGTCTCATACAACAAGCCTTCTGCTGTTCTACCACCCTCACCTCGGTGCTGGGATTATAAGTGTGACCCACCATGACTACAATGACATTTTATGTGTAACATCCAAAGTTGGAATATGGACTCTTGTGTCCCTCCCAAACCTGTCCTCTGTGTCAGCAAATACCACCACCATCAACTTTCCTACTCAAGCCTTCAAAGTGAATCATTAGTTCACAAAGACTAACTCCATACTGCACTCCACTAGGAAGCCCTGAGCAAATGCTACTGCTTTATGCAATGTTGTTTGCCGAGAATGTTCCCTACTATAGCTGAGTTGTATAGACCCTAAAAACAGAGGTCTCTGATGTGACTTCACTGTAGCCCAGGACTTTCGTATAGGCACCAGTGTGACCTTTTACTTCAAATTTGAGGCTGACTGTTTATGTTTTTAAAGAATGTTATGGGCCACTTATAGTGAATAGTCAACCACATTTGATGACAGAACTAGTATCAGTGGGCCCCCAAAGTGGAAGGGATCTCAGAAATCTGTCTGAGAGAAGATTTCTTGTTTAGAAATTAACAATCTGCTGTTATTCTCTGGTGAGGAATAGAAAGTCATTTTCTTCCTAGTCTACCAGGACAGAGGGGAAGCAGTTGAAGCAGGCTTGTGTTTTTCTCTGCACCTTATACAACTGTGTTCTTGGGAAAGACAGTGATTTGGAGGAAATAGAAAGTTCTGGGTCTACCTTGGGGGCTAGCAAAACATTGTATAACAAATTAATGGCGTCTTTCTTTTTCTACATCTTCTCCCACGTCAAACATAACTGTTGTTGCCTGGAAGTTCCTGGGCACCAGAACACTGCCTGAGTGAGCTCATCTAGCCCTTAGAACCTTTAAGTTAATTGTGTTGCCACTTAATTGAGGAGAGAACTGAGGCCCAAGAAGCTAATGAATAGCCCACATATGAAGGTAATGCCAAGCTAGGCTTCAAATTCAGCCTCTTGCACTCTTGTAATACTGTGTTGCAGAGAGAATGCCTTGAAATGTCTTTTCCTCCCTCACTGCTTGCTATGTTAGAGAAGGTCGCTTATTTGTCCCGGCTGCCCAGAACCAAAATAACCACCCAGAAACTCTATTAATTAAATCACGGCTTGGCCCATTAGCTCTAGCTTCTTATTGGCTAACTCTTACATTTTAATTTAACCCATCTCCATTAATCTGTGTATCATCATGATGTTGTGACCTATCAGCAGAATTTCATCACATCTATTTCCGGTAGCGTATCCATGGCGTCCCTCTTCTAACTCCATCCTTCTTTCTCCCAGCATACAGCCTAGCTTTCCCTGCCTACCAAAGTTCTGCCTTGCTATAGGTCCAAAGCAGTTTCTTTATTCATTAATGGTAATCGCAGCACATAGAGGGGACTCCCACATCACTGTTGTGCCATTGATATAAGATGTGCCATCCATTTAATTTCATGACCTTTTTCAGGATTAAAATAAGCACTCCTAGATCTAGTATAGTTAAACCAGGTCTATCTTTGAAAACTCCTACCATTGTAGGAGTACCATTTCTTCCTTGTAATTCCCTTTTACCACATGTGCTGGAGGTGTTCAGCTTCAGGGACAGACTAATTGCAGAAAATGGGTAAATTCTTGGTTATTTACTTTTGAAATTGGGTGTCCCAACTCATAAGGGATTGAAGACTTGGGGTTTTGTTTTACGTACTTTTTAATTATATGGCATTTTTAAAAAGACAAATAAAAGCTGTTTCCTTGAAAGGGAGAGCCCGACAACTCCATCAGCAGGAGAGTTGAGAAGCAAACTTGATGTTGGGGTTACCCCCTTGCCAAGGATGATCTTTTAGCTCCTAGGAGGAGGTTCTGCAGTTTAGAGGCTTTTGTGCCTCCTGTCCATCACTTCCACTTCTGAGTCTCTGGAGTATGAGTGAGTCTAGCACCAGAATAACTGAGGTAGTTGGTGGCTTTCCTCCTGGGCTCTTGTATGCTAAATCCAATAATTTGACCCCAGGTCTCCCAAATTCTATCAGAAAGGAAGGCCGGTACCATAGCTGACTCGTTCTCCAGCAGCCTATACAGAACCCCACTGACACATTTGTACTACCTCCCCCTACCTTCATAAACATCAGAAGCGACGAGGAAATCACACAGACCTAGATCTGGAATTCTGGAACATTCTCCTCAGGAAGGAAACATCACCATAGCAGAGTGAAAAACGTGTTTGTGATGGGTTGCGGAGTCCAGGCAGCATAGTTGGGTCTGGATTCACTATGTCCCCAGAGACTGCTCTGGGAGGGGAACAGAGGGCCTAAAGGTCCTGGTGAGAGAACACCATCAACAAGTTTAATGGGTTTTCCTGTGCCAAGGAATGTCATCAGTTAAAGCAGTGTGGGTAGAAGTTCAGCAAAGATTAGCAGGAGCAAACGAGCTCAGGGCACTACTGAACCGGTCAGTCTTGCTCCTGCACTGCCACTATGCACGTGGCGCTTCTTAAAATTTAGATCCTTTTCCACAAGAGAGCTGGGGAAGGAAAGAAGGAAAGGGATTGGGAAAGGGAGAGGGAACTAGAATGTCAAGTTGACTGTGTTTAAGTTGGAATTTGACAGAAGTAACTGAATGATTGAATTTCCTTTCCTGGCTGTAGTGTTAGAGGCTAAGTGACTGAAAGCCACACAGTTATACAACAAGTATTTAAATTATACAGCCAGACAGTCTGGCTTTTATATGCATGCTCTAAATGGCCAAGCTGCCCTATGCCATTCTTGATACAACTCTGCTTCCCTCTTGTTTCCTACAACCTGGTAGAATGGCTCAAGATCTAAGTTAAATTGCATTGTAGAAATTAAAGTGACAGCGACATCTACCCTATGACTATCAGCTCTAATTTTATGATTCAGTAATAGTAAACAATTTTAGAGTAGACACGTGAAATGTGGTCCCTTCTCTCCATCTGTCTCACCACAACATAATCCATATCTTACTGGACTGTGGCAACTGCTTTCAAATTTTCCCATGAAATTCACAGCAATTAATGGACCTTGAAGAGGGGGTGTGGTGTGGGAGGTCATTCTGTCTATATGTTGCTTTCATTGGTTAATAAAGGAACTTCTTTGGGCCTGTAGCAGAGCTGTAGGGGAACAGAGCTAGGTGGAGAAAACTAAATAAAATGCTGGAAGAAAGGAGGCGGAGTCAGGGAGATGCCGTGGAGCTGCAGCCAGAGTCAGGCATGTCAAAACTTTGCCGGTAAGCCACTGTGACATGGCAATATACAGATTAATGGAGATGGGCTAAATTAAGATATGAGAGTTGGCTAATAAGAAGTTAGAGCTAATGGACCAATCATTGTTTTAATTAATATAGTTTCTGTGTAGTTATTTTGGGGCTGGGAAACGGGGAACCAACAACAGCTTGGGGGTGGTATACACATGCATGCATGTGGAGGAATGTGTGGTGAACTCAATTGTGCAGTGTGTGTTTAAATAGACACAAATGTTGGGATGTCTTCCTCAGCCACTTTTCTACATTATTTTTCATATGAGCTCTCTCACTGAACTTAGAACTTGTTAGCCAGTGAGTCCTGGAGATCTGTCGGCCCCCTCCCAATGCTGGGATTATAGGTGTGTACCACTGTGCATGCCTTGGACCTGGTACTAGATATCTGAACTCAGGTCTTCATGCTTGTTCATCAAGTGCTTTACTCATTGAGCACCTTTACATTTTAGAATAAATTTAGTCTGCATTTTAGTAGAATTTCATAAGAGACAAAACTCTGTGCTTTACCATCTCATATAACCAAATATAGAATGAGCATCCTTAGGTGACACCAAAGTGCCATGTCTCTTGAGATATTATAGCATCTTTTGAGACACATAATACTGAGAAGGGACCTCATGGAAGGGAATTCAGTTGAGGACATATGGCTAGATGACATGACCTTTAATGTCCTTCCACTTTTTGAAATTCTACCATTTTAGGAAGATGGCTATGGAAGCCAGATTACTTGGTGTTTAAAGAATGGGAAGTGTGGCCATAGATGCCGTAGACTCCTGTTTCTGGTTGAGATTACCATAGAGGGAAGGAGATTTTTTTTTATTATATATCTTGGCAGGCTGGAGGGAAGACTTAATACTGGGGATAACTGAACATATTTGTAGGTAAACTAGGAACTATCTGAAAAACAAAAGTTAAAAGTTAGTGAGTATTCTGTTCTAGCATCAGTGTATAGAATACTATATATATATACATACTATACTACAGTAATCCTTCCTATGGGAGCAAGATGCATTCAGAATATTATATAGATGCTTAAAACCATAGGTAGTTGATGTAGAATTCCCCTCTGTATGCTGTGAATACCATTGGTTAATAAAGAAGTTGCCTTGGCCTGTTGATAGGGCAGGGTAGAGCTGGGTGGGGAAAACTAAACTGAATGCTGGGAGAAAGGAGGTGGAGTCAAGGAGAAGCCGTAGAGCTGCCATATGAGACAGACATGCCGGAATCTTGCCAGCAGGCCATGAGCCTCATGGTAAAATATAAAATAATGGAAATGGATTAAATTAATATGTAATAGCTAGTCAATAAGAAGCTAGAGCTAATAGGCCAAGCAGTGATTTAATTAATACAGTTTCTGTGTGATTATTTCAGGAGTCTAGGCAGCTGGGAAACAAACAAGCGGCCTTCCTACTACAGATTGTAATTATACATAAGTGCATTGTTTCTTCTCTCTGTATTTATACCACCAGGCCATTTAATTCTATAGATGAGGAATTGTAAGAAATAATAACATCTGAAGCTAGAGCAGTTGCTGTATTCAGTAAGGAAAGGTGGGTGAATGTGGTCTCTCTCAAAATACCTTTTGTATTCTCTCTGTTCAGGCTTCTTACAATGATATGAGAGCATATGCCATTTTTACATCAGAATTCAGATTTGATAAATGGCATACTCAGAATGGCATGCTGTTTAGAACCTGTACATTGTTTCTTCTGAAATTTTAAAGCTTGGACCACTGTTTACTATAAACCCTAAAAGTGTGGGAAGTGAACAGTGGATAAGGTGGGCAATTGTGCCCCCAAAGTTAATAGCTTTAAACAACCATTCTCTCTATGTCGGGATATCTCGGGCATGTGATTGAGTCTGTGCTCTGTGCAGTGACTCTCCTGCAGATTTCATCAACATTTTGGGTGTGCTTTGCTAGCACGATCTGGGCCTTTCATTGGCATGGCTAGATATATACAGCTCTGTTGGCCAGATTTCCTGTCACATGCTTTTGCAGCCTGTCAGGGTATTTCACCTTCTTACTGGCAGCTTATAATTCCCAAAGCTATATTCCAAGAGGTCGGGCCAAACTAGGGTGTTTTCGAAGACTTACCTCAGAATCTCAGAGCATCACTTTCAGTACAACTCTTCATCCATCAGATCAGCTCAGATTCAAGGGACAAGGAACTAGATGCTGCTTCTCAGTGGGTGGCAGAGCAAAGAATTCATTGCTTTCCTCTACCTGTCTTGAAGCTGATAGAAGTTCCTTTCCAGCATGAGGGGGCATGAGAAGGCTAAAGTCAGGGTAAAAATAGAGAGTTTACCTCTAGGGTCATAGTGGGAAGCATAGCAATGAATTCATAGCTTTTGTTTGTCTATCTCTCGTAGAGATAGTAAAAGATCCTAACGAGTGTGTGTGTGTGTGTGTGTGTGTGTGTGTGTGTGTGTGTGTGTGTGTTCAAATTCAGAGCAAAGGTATAGACTTTACCTCTAGAATAACGGAAAGATGTGTCTGCCTTGGAGATAAAAAAAGTTCACATGGAGGTTTCAAGGTAGAGAAAACAGAAGATGGAAGGACTTATTCCCAGACCGTTCAAGCCATTCAGGGCTATCCAGAAGGAGTAGGTCATGTAATGAAGGCTCCATGGCTTACCTGTTGTCAATAGGCCAGCTAGGGGTCATCATGCAGCCTGCCAAACTCTTGGGTAGTTCAGGGTGGTGGAGCATGTAGCGGTGATATCTTGACATCCCTGGAAAATAGCCTGATCTGTGGCATACTTCCGAGAGCTGGCCAGCCCTGGGCTGAAGGCTTGAGTGGTAAAATGGGAAAGCTCCTGTTTTCAGATTATCCAGGTAACCTCTAGCAATCCTTTCCTGAATACAAAACTCAGCCACACAGGGGAGATAGGCTGAAAGTATTCATAGCTGCCCCGACGGCAGATTGTCCTATAGCCGCTCAGTGGAAGGTTGCTCGCAGCTCTGCCTGTTTGTGACCGCTTGATAAAGATCTTTGGAAGCCTGCTAATTAGTTCTAAAGGAAAGTCTGTCTTTGGCTCTGCAGCTGGCTGTTTTCCTGTTATGTGTTCTAGCGACAGGTGACGGTTGCGCCAATCCATGTTTTCTGTTGTTGACACAAAGCACACACACTGGATCTGGCTCAGAACAGCTGAATCTAGACACTTTGCCAAATGAGGATCACACTTGTGCGTACAGCACAGATGTGGATTCCTACAGTTGTTTTCGTCTGACAGCGTCTGTGCCTGTGGTGTCATTGATTAATGTAATATTGTATTAATGGGCTGTTGCAACACTCTGGGGCCTCCACGAGGTCTTCCAGCTAACATCAAAGAATTCTGCAAACTGAAGTTTTTAATAAAATACAGATTGTGGGATAAAATAATTATGGTGGTGGTGGTGATGATGATCAGCACCAACCAGGGGATTTGCGGATAGCACAATGCTTGAGGCATCAATTTTGATGGACTTGCCAATAGAAATACAGTGAAATTACTACGTAGGTTTACTCTTCCAAATCATTCGACATCGTCTGCATGTATTTTTTTATTTTATCTCTCTTTAGAGGAGCAAGGCAAGAGGGCAGTGTTTGCCACACTTTTCTTCTCCTTTCGAAGTGTGTACTTACTTCAGTTGTTTGCCCAGTGGTACCATAAAATCCCAGAGGTTAGCAAAGGCTGGCATAGCCACGTGTGCAACATGGTATTGGCTGCTAACATTAAAGTTGAATTCTTCACTGTCCATTGTACGCGGCTGGCAAGCAACTCTCTTCCCTGCTGCACGGATATAATGTTCGCAGGGTCCTTCTACATCTGATTTAAGGCCTAACTACTTTTCCCCCCCTCTTTCTCAGAGTATTTTTTAATGATTAACTATATTTACCCTGTTACAAAACTCTTCAATAATATCTTAAATGCATTCACTGTTGGCAATGGGTTTTTGATCCTAGTGCACGTACTGGCTTTGGGGGAGCCTAGGCAGTTTGGATGCTCACCTTACTAGACCTGGATGGAGGTGGGTGGTCCTTGGACTTCCCACACGTCAGGGAACCCTGATTGCTCTTCAGGCTGATGAGGGAGGGGGACTTAGTTGGGGGAGGGGGAGGGAAATGGGAGGCGGTGGCGGGGAGGAGGCAGAAATCTTTAATAAATAAATAAATAAATTTTAAAAAATTTAAAAAAAAGAAAATTTAAGTGAATAAAAACATCCTGGGTAGAAGACACTCAACTTTGTAAACGAAATGGTAACCGGCAGACTGCTCGCAGAAAGGCACAGAGCCAGTGCTCTGTTTTTTTTTTTTTCATAGATTTTTTTGGGGGGAGGGCTTTCAAACATCTATTTGATAAGAAAAATGTAAGGAAGCCTTTGCTTTTCCCTACAACTCTATTATGCCTCACAGTGACTTACATCTAGAAAATAGAGCTGCTCCTTTTAATCATCAGAAAGATTTGAATTCCAAAGAAAGCAAAAGACCTGCCCCTCCCCTCAAAAACCCTGCTTAATTAAGAGAAAAAAAAATTTAGCAATGAAAGTTCATGAATGAACATTCATATAAATAATTTACAGCTAGCATAATAAGATCATTAAGTTTAAGCATGCAGAACATCATTTTGGGCTCTGCTAATAATGCTAACAGAGGCATTGTTTAAATGAGTTAGACTCCTGATGTTGATCGTGTGCCTTCAGAAGTCCAAGGCGGATTGGTATATAGAATGGAGATACAGAGGAGGGAGCTCTAATGAACTCATATCATCTGTGTCTGGCTGCCAAGACCTGCGCAAAACCAAGCCAGCCACAACCCTAGCATAGAAAGGGGAGAGAGAGAGAGGTGCTTGTGAAGTCCCAACATTAAGCTGGGGAGCCCTTTCCAGCTGGCTACTGGGAGAGAGTGAGTGTTCTTCAGGGATGTGACTCCCGATAAGCTGCCCAAGCTCCAGTAGATGGTCCCATGCCCACTCACATGTAGGCATCAGTAAGTGGACTGAGTAGGTTTTAAAAGAACATATGAAATTGGATGGACAAGGTAGTAAGAGGGAAGGAAAGGAGCTGGAGAGGAGGGGGTAAGGAGTCAAAGTGATCAAAACCCAATATATACATGCATGAAATTTTTAAATAAAATTAACAACAATAGGATGTTGAGCCACTGATCTGATAAGAGGACAGAGGTGCCTGCTACCAAGTGCAGTGACCTAAGTGTCATCACTGGGACCAACATGATGAATGGAAAGGTGACTATTGAGACCATTCGTCTGATCTCCATGCTTGTTCTATATCCTCTCCCCTCCCACCCGCCACTAAATGAAATAAAACTTACTTTTCTAAAGAGAAGAGGGTGTATCTCTTATATTTTTAGCACTTTTATACTTAGATACATTTGAGCGGGTTCTGTAAAATTCTTGTCAATCAAGGTGGATAGTTAACAATTAGGGTCTCTGTGGTAAGTGGTTGTTTCTCTTTGTGGGTGCAGGGTTCATAGTGTTACCATAATGTAAACCCTGAAGGTATTGGGGTTTGTGTGCGTCACAGCTCTACCCACATCCGTAGGAATTCTGTATTGGGTGTGCTCGGAAGAAACATGGAGGCGATGTTACACCCTCCCAGCTCTCTCTTTTGTGAATTTTTTTTTCTTTTTCCTTCTTTGCTCCAGAGATTCCATTGTATGACTCTCCTTTCTTTAAAACCACCATAGAATACCTTCCATGTCCTAATTACACAGTCCTCTTGTGTTTTTCTAGTGTTTGTATTCCCATAGTTGCAAATAAAAAGTATATTTTTAGTTTTAGAATTTTCCTTTCCATTAAAAAAAATCCCTGAAGATTTGTGGCACCACTGTTATTTCTGTTAATGGCACTGCCTCCATAGCAGCAAGCTGGAGCTTTGGAGGAAAGCATGTTTACAGAAAGCAACCATCCAAGTGAGTTACAACTTTGTGAAAGGGGTTTCAGTTTAGGTCTCTTGAAACCATTACAACACACACATTTACCCCCTTCTAATTGTAGTTATGTGTTTGATTAAATGAGCTAGACCCTTATATCTAGAAAATGACATTAGTTTTTGGGTTCTCATAGCAGAAAAACAAAACTCTGGGCTACTCTTGTTCTTGGCCATAGAATACAAAATAAATGAGTGTCTACTGTCATTTAATCCTGAGGGTAAACTCAAGGTCGGATTAGTGGGGAGTCAGAGACTGTTTCCAGTTTTTCATAGCTTAGTTGGCTGAACATAGACCAAACATGGATGCACATGTTCATTTAGCTCAGAAGGCTTATTCTCTCAAAATTTGAGTAGATAGAATCTCTGCTTTAAAATATTATGTGTTTTCTTCATTCTGTGGCAAAGTATAAGTGTTCGTATGTCTAATTTGATCAATAGAAAGGGAAAAGAGAATGGTATCTTGAGAGAACATGCTAAGACATGCACTACAGGGCATTTTGCTCACATGGCTGCTGTTCCCCTGTACCTTATCATCACCCATGTCCTCAGAAATAAATGCCAACATCTTCCTGATGGGCCCAGTCCATAGCCCATTGCACAGGTAAAAGCTACGAAGGAGGTAAAATCATTGTTTTCTATACTATTTTCAAGCAACAGCCATTATGAAACCAGATGCAATGCAGCAGCGTCTAGCCATAAGTGGCAACAGAAGAGATGGGCTGCTTCTGTCTTCCTGCAGAGAGCTTGCAGTTGCCGGGAAAACTCAGCCAAGAATCCACAGTGAAATGGATGGCTGCAGATACATGAGGCAGGGTGTCGCACACACCGCCAGCAGTGTTATATAATCAGGGGCGGCAAGGGTCAATGCCACCAGGTTTTGTTAGACTGTCAAGGCTGAATCCTTATGCGACCCTTTCAGGAACAGAAGGCTCTTATTCAGTGAGAAGAGAGGAATAGGATGCTTCATCTCCATCCAGCAAAATAGTAGCATCATAAAATCAAGCCTCCACTGCAGACATTAAAATTTAAACTCAGCACCTTCATGCTCACCAAAGGAGCCCCACAGAACCTAGCAGAGCCCGTCCTTCACCTCTCAGATGCCTCTCTGAACGATTTGAGTTTCCCTAGCTATGTTCAAACTTAGTCTTCTTTTCTGGAAAATGATCTCAGGGAGGAAAATCCCCCATTTGTAATTCAGGCAGATTGCAGAGGTGAGCAGAAATCAGGGTGGGGAAGCTCTCCGGGAAGCCGCAGCCGGAGGGAAGCTGTGAGGGAAGGCAAGTTAGGAGAGAACATCGCCATAGTCCTGCACTAACTGCCAGCTCCCAGCTGGCCTCAAGGATCTCTCTCTGCATTGGCAATATTAAATTAATCTGCAAAGTTGAAAGCAACGATTTCGCCTCTGCAGCTCCTCGGGAAAGAAAACAGCTCGTGTTCTCGTCATTTACTGAGCAGCAAATATAGAGTTGTGGTTCGTTCACCAGCCTCTATTCTCTGCATATATGAAGTAAGATCCTAAAATCATAGTCCCCTTGTATCATTGTAGGAGACAGATGAATGACACCCCAAAGACCTTGTTGTCTGAACACCCGAACCTTTGATATATGATATGACAAAGGGAGAGTAAAAGTTGCAGGCGTTGCACACGGGTGACAGTAACACTTGACAGGAGAATCGTGAGTTTGAGGCCAGCTTGGGCTTCATAACAAGACCCTTTGTCCAAAAAGAAAAAGTGAATTGTGGGTGAAATATGCATTGCTAATCAGCTCTGGATTGTCCAGTAGGCCCTGTGTAATCAGTGTCTACTCTGAGAAGAGTAAGTGACGGGCCAGCAATGGTTTGGAAGATGGAAGAGTTAGGAATCAAGGGGCCCAGGTTACCTGTAGATGCAGATGTACAAAAAAATAAAGTTCTGTTCTAGAACTTTCACAAGAAACACTATACTGAAAACACTCCAGATTCATCCTATTGAAGCCTCTTTGGCTTCAACCTCCAGAATTTTGAGGTCACCAATTGCCATTGCCATTTAAAATTTGTTGCAGCAGTCATAGGAACTAAATGGAACCCTGCAGCTGATCTCCTTCAGAGCACTGTTAAAGATTCCCTCTTCACTAGCCAACTCGACACACTATATTAACATGTTTGAAAGAGTGTGTTCATATGAACACGCACATTTGTACGTGTGGTAAGCAAACTACAACCCTGGCTCACTGAACAGACACCGTCCACCTTTTCTTTCTTTTGGAGACAGGGTCTCTCACTGTCCTTGGTGTCATCCAGTTGGGGAGATGGACTTGCCAGTGAGTCTCCTTTCTCTGCCACTCCGGCACTTGACTGAGCTCTCTCTCCAGGCGGTTCCCTAGCTTCCCCAGTCCTCCTCCTCACACTCAAGGAAGGCAGTGCCTGGCTGTTCTCACCTCTGTATCTCAGGCTCTGGGAACAGAGCTCCTCAGTGCCTTACTGCTCCTCACAGTCTTCTTCAGTGTCCTGTGAATAATTATGCTCGTGTATGAGTGATTATCGACCCCACTTCCCTCCCTTGGGCTTCCACAAATGCACACACAGGAAAGAAACAAACAAACGGAAAATTAGTGAAGGACCAGGAACCGGAAGGAGTAGGAGATGAAAGTTTCAGAAAATAGCAATTATCAAACAATTAGAAAACAAACTTCCTGTGTGTTTGATAGAGCCTTGTGATGGGGAAGAATGTAAACTGTAACGAGGTGGCTTTTCTCCAGGAAGAAGACTAGTGGTGCCCAACCACAGAGAGTGGTTCAGTTCCTTTTCGGGGTGATTTACCATAGTGCCTCAAGCCACTTTTTATCAGGAGATAATAAAAAATGAAATTAACCTGGTGTAATAAATATAAGAAACCGGACAAAACAGAGAAGCTCAGTAAAGCATTTGTTGTGAATTTAAATCCATGTGGCAAACACATGCCATTGTTTTGATTTTCAGTGCTTTTTCCCTATAAATATTAACAAACCTTTTCCATTTCACTTAGGTATCAAAAAAGCATCCATTTCTGAATGTCTGGTTGGTGAAAACTATGGCTCTTTATGTTACTTTTCTTTCTTAATTTGGTGGTCTGTGTACAGCTTTCCTCTCTACCTCCTTTGCTCAGGGTCTCACTATGTAGTCCAGGTTGATCTCAGACTCAGGATCCTCTTCCCTCAGCCTCCTGAGTGTGAGGAGCGTGTATTGGTAATTGCAGAGGTGCGCCTCTGAGCCTGGCAGATCTTTGCTTTAACCCTATCCTTGCTTTTAGATACTTTTGTCACCCACAAATTCAAAGTGTAGCTCAGTGGTGGGCAACGAATGTAGCTATGATCCCAGTCGGTGATAGTAAGGTTGAAAATGTTCTGCCCTTGAGTTCTTTTGTTGTTCCTTTTTTGTTTACATATGTAAATCCCTAGCATGCATTGTAATGATCTATAGCATTCACTTAAATAACAGAATGTACATTTCAACATTCCTGTATGTGTTACTCAATACAATGTAGCTTCTCTACAAATAGTCATCCCCTGCTGTTTGGGATTAATGGCAAAAACAAGTCATTTATGCATGTTTAATACTAGCAGGTTTTTTGTTGTTGTTGTTGGTTTTGTTTTGTTTCCTGGAAGAAGATATTATTGGTGTCTGTTGTGTATGTTCTCTACTGCTGAGTTACTCTCCCAGACCTCCTCGTGTTCATCGTCGGTGTACTGAATCCACTAGTGCAGAAGCAGCAAGGGTAAGGATTTTACTGTCTAGCCAGGAAAAAGACAGAAATGGTCAGTAATAGGCACGGTTTTAAATGCTTTGAAAATGGATTGTGTATCATAGTAAACGAGGGGCAGTTTTTAAACTGAAACTGAGCTTGAGCATCAAAGGGTATCTGGAATGATTTTTCTGAGATGAAAACTATGAGAATAACACAAAATTAAAATACTGTGAATTCTTGTTGACTTATAGGCCTTAATGAAGGGAAATGAGGGTCTCTATGGTTCCTTGCATAAATGATGGAAGGTGTACTGTAATCAAATCGAGAATTGGAATGATAGAGAAACCAACGTTTTATGTATGTTTGAATGAGTGCCACAGCACTAAACAAAAGAATAATAAAATATATGCTTGATTTTTCCTATGAAGAGACTTTGCCAAATCCTAATAAAATCCTCTTGATGTCATGCCTCAGAAAGCAATAGAAGGGAAATGCTTCGGCGTTTTCCTACAGGAATGCCACTAGGGTATATGACTGCCAAAGCATGCAAATAGGACTGGCTGGGTTGGATTTATGGGTGACAGGTTGAGTCTGGAATGTTCATTGCTCTTGACATGTCTAGGAAAGAGCCCTGGTCTTGGGCTCAGAAGCCCTCGATGCAAGCTCTGTCCACTGCCCAGCGCCTGTGAGAACAGAAGCAAAGCACTCTAGTGTTCTGATGCCCAGGTTACTCTGTCTGGAGGATAAGGCTCCTTAGTGTGACTGTGCGGACTGGATAAATCCCGGGTCTTACTATCAGCTGTAGCTCTTTACTTAGCTATTGGGGAATAGATCTCATGCAAAGGCATATAATGTGTGGTAGCGGTACACTGAAATCTTCCCTGTCTTCCTACCTGCTGTTCCACCTCAACCCTCCCCACTGACCAGAATGAGCCTTCTGAAACACTGATTACACAAGTCTATCCACAAGAGCCTTCAGTGGACGCTCATTAATACCCAGATTAAATGTAAGGTCTTTGTGCTAAGTTCTCTTCTGCCCTGGGAGTGGTCTTTGCCTGTCTTAGACTGACTCCCCTCTCTCCATTACATACCACTGCTGTCTGGGATCCATATATTCATGCTTTAAGTCTCTTCGGGCTTCTATACATGCTGCTTCCTAATATTAAGATATATATGCCTCTTTTTCTCTCCCCACCAGATCCTCCCAACTGTTTCTTCAGCATACAATAGTCTCACACTTTCCTTACGTGTGTTCTCTGTTGGATCAGGATGCATAGCTCAGGGAAAGTTCCTCCACTTTCCTTACGTGTGTTCTCTGTTGGATCAGGATGCATAGCTCAGGGAAAGCTCCTCCCCTGTCCCTACACACAGCCATCCCATCTTGACAGGTCATGCTCATACATGACCTCTAGAGGACAGAAATTAGAGATGACTACACTGTATGTCTCTCACCCTGTGCGTGGATCATGGTGGCTTCTCCGTGTGTCCTGTTGAAGCAGGTCACTGTTCAGTTGCTGGTTCATATGCACAAGTGGTGAGCGCCAGGCAGAAGGAATCATACTTAGAAATTTCTTTAAAGATTTAAAAATTTCTACTCCCAAATGGAAAGGGTATGGGTTACCCATAAATCTTGCTACTTGTGACATCACAAACCAGAATTTGTAACAAAGTTTGCTGTGGGCCTAATTCAACATCTACTCTCTCCTTTCTCCAGAACAATAGACTCCTATTTTTAGCTGAGTGTATAGTCATCGAGAATAAAGCGAACCAGCAAACAAAGTCTTTCTATCTCTCATGCCCTTTTCAGGGAGACACAGCAAATTACTAGGGTGCTGGCAAACAGAATTAAAGGAGGTTTTACGGAATCACCAGGAAGGCCAATTAATGGAGGAGCTGACTCTTGGGGAGAAGGAAAGGACCCCTGAACCATCTTCTTTCCCATCTTGCTTCTAACCCGAATATTAGGTTTGTGACTATAATCCACGTAGCTACTGTGGACCACGGTCACCTAGAGATGAGAACTGTGATAAAAGCAAACAGTCTTGCCTTTAGTGGCCCGATGTGTCCTGTGTCCCTGCCCTCTATACTTCTTCATATGAAATATAAATGCACAGTGTAAGTCAGTGGTCAGCCGTTTTTTCCTGTAAAAAAACAGATACTAAATACTTCAAGCTTTGCAGGCCTCACGGTCTCTGTCCTACCTGTCCACTTCGGTTATAGTGCAGGAACCGCGTAGACGACACAGAGATGAAGGGGTGACTGCTGAAGCCGACTTGTAATTAAAAGGCAAGTGGCAGGCTGGATTTTCCCCACCTGCTATCATTTGTTGATCCCTGCTCTGAGGCACTGTGACCTTGAGTCTCTCTGGTGGACAGGTCGCCGTCCCCAACTCTGGTGAATACGTCTTACTTGTTAAGCTGAAGCTGGATTTAAAATAGAGACACCGGCAGTTTTCTAGCTTCTTTTCTTTTTTCCCCCTTCAGAAGACTTCTCCTTTCTCCCATTCTGTCCCGAGTTCTGACGTGTCTGTGTCAGAGCCCTTTGATTATGAAGACCAGCTGAATCAGGTCCAGGGCTGCTCTGGGTTTCTCGGAGTTCCATTGTGTTCCTTCCGGAGGATTCCTGCAGAATAATGAATGGGGAAGTCATCAGGTGTGTGAACAGGGAAATGGAGGACAAAAGGCTCATCCTGGGAGAACTCGGTGAAAAGCACCGTGCTGAGAGGCCTTAAAACCTGTTTGAATTATGTGACCAAACTTTCAGCTGACAGGATGCTCACTTACTACTCTCTTCTCTGTTACCAGGGAGACTGTACAAGCTGAAGTGATGTTTAGCAGCAGGGCAAGATCTGCTCTTGAAGATTCTTTTCAGCAAAGACTTTGTCTAATGTTGTCAGGATGCCTTGGGGTCTCTGGTTTAGCTCATCCATAAAAGCAGAACAATGGAGAGCAGAGCAGGGATAGCAAATGCCAGCTGACACGTGGTGAGAACTAGACCTTGGGATGCAAAGGGACTCTGGGACTGCACCTGCGTTTTACTAACATTGGCTAGGGCTTCCTCACCTCTGTCATCTCCAGGTACAGGGGAAGAGATAGAGACAGAGACAGAGATAGAGATAGGGATAGAGATAGAGATTTCCTGGCACAAAGCTTGAATGAACTTGTTAGTGGGATACTTGATTGATTGGTTTCCACTACAAAACTTCTACATATTTGGGAGTTGACTAAGCCTTCAGACTCCATTATATCATATAATCCCAGCTTTCTGCTAATTATCTTAATGATGTCCGGAGTCAGTGTCTTCTGCCTGTAGATAGGAACAATGGTTGACAAGGAAATTCCCAGGGAGGGGGATCTGGGGAAACAAGCTCCCAGGGAAATCGAGAATCTAAAATCGATAGTGTAGACTAGGTTGATTGCAGAGATATCTTAACATCCGGAATGTGGTTCCGGCAGCATACAGCACTTGGTACTGGACCACCTAGTGCAGGACAGCCAAGGTCACCAGATATCAGCTGGCCATCCAGGGCCAGAGTTTGGGTAACAACCACCATAGAAGACAAAGGGGCTACGAGGAACATGCAGCTCAAATCCGACTGCTCATGGTTAAAGACAGAAGAGAAATCCAAGAATTTTTAAGCCCCTTTAAGAAAGACAATTTAAAAATGTGGCCTTGAAACAGAAGCATCCAACCCCAAATCATCCAGACCCAAACAACCCCATCATGTGTTTCATCAAGTGTGCACCCAAGTCCCATTCTCAATTGACCTCAGGATCTACAGGTCTCCTGAGAGAAGCAGAGCCAGGTGCTGAGGAAGACTGGGAATACTGGTGCCCCTCTCCCACCTCAAGCCCCTCCCCCAGCATGAGCCCCTCTTGCTCTCAACCTTGGCAGTTCCTCCCCCTTGGGCTCCCTTTCCCTCTTTATCTCATCACCTGGAGAGGAAAGCAGTTGCCCCATGTTGGTGGAGATGCCAGGATATCACTTGTTCTTTAATTGCAAACGGTGAATTTTGGCCTGTTACAAGGTATTTGGCTGTGTTAGTGGATGTTTGAGTCCTTGCCAGCCTGTTGGTCAGACCCTTTGTAGGTCTGTTTTATTATTTGCTTTCGGTGTGAATCATGTTTAGGTGTTCCCTTAGCTCATTTATGGAGGAGCTCTTGTTTATGTGAAACTCCGAGACCACCATGAGCGGGGCACAGTAAATCTCCAATTCATCACCGTTCATAATAAGCGCCCATCTAAAATAAACTAGTTTACTGAATTAACAAATCATCACTATTCGCCGGCTGCTGAAAAAAATATAACAAGAGCAATTTTTCATAAAAAGTTCTCGAGTGTATTTGTTCTTTATCTCCAGCTTTTTCTTTTCTTTCACTTCTGCCGCTGCTTGATTTTCAGGATTTCTCTTCTCACTTCTATTATTACTATTAAAAGGCAGGAGAGCACAATTATAAGAAAATAAAAGGGAAACATTACCTACTATTCTATCAGTGTGACCATTTTACTGTTTCCTTCTGGATCCTTCCACGTTCTTTTACTCCTAAGCATTTTGTTAAATTGGCTGTTGGCGATTGACTTTTGAAGTTCAGCTCATTATATACATTTTGGTCTCCTAGTGTTTCCACCGATTCCTGTCCTATGGTGGTATAACATTCCAAAGAGCACGAGTATCAAGCTGCAAATATGAGTTGTTAAAGGATAGAATTCCTACTATATTGAGTTCCTAGTATCCACACATCTTTTATTGAACTGATTTTTTTTCCTTTTTAAAAATTGATTCTATTGAGCTATACATTTTTCTCTGCATCCTTCCCTTCCTCTCCCCTCCCCTTCAACCCTCTCCCATGGTCCCCCATGCGCCAAATTTACTCAGGAGATCTTGTCTTTTTCTACTTCCCATGTAGAAGAAATCCATGTATGTCTCTCTTAGGGTCCTCATTGTTGTCTAGGTTCTCTGGTATTGTGAATTCTAGGCTGGTTTTCTTTGCTTTATGTCACTTATGAGTGAGGGGACATATGATATTTGTCTTTCTGAATCTGGGTTACCTTGCTCAATATGATGTTTTCTAGATCCATCCATTTGCCTGCAAATTTCAACATGTAATTTTTTCCTGCTGTGTAGTACTCCATTGTGTTAATGTACCACATTTTCCTTATCCATTCTTTGGTTGAGGGGCATTGTTTCCAGGTGCTGGCTATGACAAACAACGCTGCTATGAACATAGTTGAGCACATGTCTTTGTGGCACGATTGAGCATCCTTTGGATATATACCCAAAAGTGGTACTGCTGTGCCTTGAGGAAGGTCGTTTCCTAATTTTCTGAGAAATTGCTGTACGGGTACAGGGGCTGTACCAGCTTGCATTCCCACCAGCAATGCAGGAGTGTTCCCTTTTCCCCACATCCTCTCCAGCATAAGTTGTCATCAGTGTTTTTGATCTTGGCCATTCTTACAGGTATAAGATGGAATCTCAGAGTTGTTTTGATTTGCATTTCTCTGTTGGCTAAGGGTGTTGATCATTTCCTTAAGTGTCTTTTAACCATTTCCTTAAGTGTCCTTTGTTGAGAGTTGAACTGAATTTTAAAGAAAATAATTTTACCTATTCTAAAACTGTGATTTTAAAGATCCTTATGTATGGAACTTCCCTTATACTTTTGATTATTTAAGATACATTCCCAGAAGCGGGATTACTGGCCACATGGTCTGGCCATGTTTATAGCTCAGTGTGTGTTACCAAACTGTGTTCCAGCAGGACTGTACTGTCCCCTGACTACCTCTGCCATGCATGAAGCTACAGTCTTCACACCCCTACCAGCATTAATGTGAAAGGGAGGAAGCATGACTTGTTTGACTCTCCCCATTTTGAATGTGTGTATTGCTAGCTGCATCTTCGGGCTCGTGAATTTACTACTTTTGAGAAACTTGAATGAAAGGCACAGAGTACGAATGTAGTACTGTGGGTTACTAGGATGGTCTTCTGTGGGAGTTTGCAGTGTCACCAAAGGACAGTAGCATAGATAACTACAGGCAACTGATCTGGGATGCATGGTAGAATGCCCTTTTTAAATGTCAGTATTACTTTTTGTGACCCGAAGCACAAGATATATTTTCTCCATTGTTACAATTCTTTTTCCAAATAGGAGAGTTGCTACCATGTGACCCAAATCTCCTGCCTTATTTCTTTTCCCTAAAGCAAGTGTTTAACATATGTCTTTTTAAACTTTGCAGAATTCATTATCTCTTCAACCCTACTTCTAAAGTCTTAAAATGGGTGGCCCACCTCTAAACTTGAGTTTAAACAAAATATAAACTATTCCCGTATTCCAAGTTGTTGATTCCTGTTTGGAGGACCCCGTATCCATTCTCCACATTTAAAAATCATGGCTGCTCTTGCATTCCTAAACTTCTGCTACTTTCTTGCTTCAGATTCTAGAGTGTTCTCTCTCAGCAATTTCCAGCCTTAATTTCCCCTCAAGTGGGGAAAAGCAAGGCAACATTTTTGTAATCTTTCTATAAACTACTCTTGTTCCTTCAAACCTCTTCTAACTGAAACATCTCCTGGTTCTGATGAAGCTTGTGTGAATTACAATACAAGTAGAAACATGTCTTTTGTTTGCTTGTAGAAGTTAATGAGATAGAAGTGGTTCTCGGGAGAACATCAGAGCGCAGGAAGATGGGTCTGTTACAGTCCTTACTGACGAACACAAAGTCGAGCATTAAGTTCCCTATCTCTCAAGATCAAAATAAACCTTGTTATATCACAAAGCACATGGGGAAGGCAGGAGTCAGGAGATGTGCTTGATTTACATCAACTCTGGTTACCTAGTGACCCCAAGGAAGCTTGAGGGTCAATTAGTGACTTTCAGTTGTTGGGCAATTTTTTTGTGTGTGTTTGTTTGTCTTTTAGCAGCACAACTCACTGTTCTAGCAAAAAATAAAACACAAAATAGACATCTTTGGAATTCCCTTGGTTGAAATATAACCCAGAGATCTGGAATCCTGCCCTTCTCGCCTCCCCTAACCCTCTGTTCCTCAGGACTTCTAAGGCTGCTCCAAGAAACCTTCAAACATCTAGTCATGATGTGAAAATTGAATCCCAACAGACCAACATCATTTCCAAGTCTAAAACTTGTATGCGTTGCTTATAAAAATATAGTCAGGCTGGGCTTGTGTTGAGCAGGTGAGATAAACAAAGTGGCATGGAGCCCTCCCTGTGTAGCAAGGCCTGGATATGGATGTCATAGGTTGGAAAAGCAGTGGCCTGTGTCTGGCTTTACTTTACAGGGGACATTAATAAATCATGGAAGCTTTTACAAAGTATGACTAATGACTCATTGGTTCCTCTGTACTGTGGACTCCACTACCAATCATCCCTTCTTACCTGGCCTTCTTTCCCTTAGCCCTTGCCACTAGCTGCATCATGGAATACTCAGTTCCACGCAGGACACACAAATGCAGTAGGGACCGGGATTTGTGGTCAGCAGGCCTTTACTGCTCTCCTCCAGAGTGTCTCAACGCTGGCCCTGCTCTTACAGGTTTTCATGCATAAAGCCTTCTAAAAAGACATTGTTTCGTCTTGTTCACAGCTTTAGCGACTGTCGATGAATTTAATTCACTCGCCATATTTGAATATTTTCTGAATCTCTCTGCACACCCTGAAGTGTGAATCCACAAAGAACAGAGAGCTTAGCTGCCTTCTCTATCACCTGGCACCTTGAAAAATGCCAGACTCATGGCTGATGTTTTGTAAGTACCTAGAGAGTGAGTCAGGAAAACAGAGAAATAGGTATTATTATCTCTATGGTGCAGGTGAAGAAAATGGGGCATCTGGAGATTGCCTGACAACCCAAAGTCACAGCATCTGTGAATTTAAGAATCTGGATTCAAAGTCATGTTTAACCTAAGAACAGATCTTGACTGCCGTTTGGCCTCTCACGCACCCATTCTCAACTGTCATTGATGTCCATATCTACCCAATGGAACATGAATAAATGACTGGACTGCTTTTGTCGTGCCAATCACTGCTCGCTCTTGGTGCTCCGAGGCTCCAGGAGCTCTCTTTGATCAGCTGTAAATCCTACTTCCTCTTAGCTTCAGCAAACTCAACATTGGACACCTCTAATTTCCCCTGGGTTCTTTCCTATCTTGAGCCAGTGTTTACAACGTGCTTCCCTCATTTAGTTTTTGTTAGGGGAGTTTTCTTGGGAAATCACAGTGCACAGTGCCACCTCACACCACATGGGGACCCGTGGCAGATCATAAGAATGATTTTCTTAACATCCTACTTGGAGAACCGCTCAGCTTTTACTGGGGTTGGATATAGGTATATGGTGAGGTGCTACTGCCGGGGATAGGGGTGACTCAAATGAAAAGGCATTGTCGAAAGTCCGCCCCAACATGGTAGACACTCACTAAAGCTCTTTAGAGAAAGTTTTTCACATGACTGGCAGCTTGACAATGGGCAGGCTGGAGAAGCCCCTCCCCCGTCCTTTGGTACATCTCCTCCCCCAGCACCTATGTTCTGCTTGTATAGCAGTTCAGCTGGCCCTGGTGACGCTCCTAAGCTTCAGCTTTCCTAGATGGGCAGGATTTGTTTACATCTAGGGTTTCGGGAGTCTCCCTGTTCCTCCCTGGAGGGAATGTTTCAAATCTGAGGAAATTGCTTTATGGCACTGACCCTGTTTTATCCCTCCGTAACAATGCAGTGGACTCTTTCTACCTCCCAAGTTGAAGTGAAATGCATGATAGTAGGACCAAATCGCTCTATTATCCCTTGTGATGATATCCTTCACCCACCCCCTACGTGTGCTCCTGTTCTAGTCAATTTTCTGTTGCTATAACCGAATACCTTACTGAGTAATTTATAAATAAGTTGATTAATCTCATACTTATGGAAGATGAGATGTCCAAGCACATGCCAATCGTGTGGCAGAGGGCATTCCACAGTAGAGCTAGAGTAACAGCTCTGATCTCTGTTCCTCTCATTGCCAATGCCATCTGAAGGCCTCTTCTAGATTGGTTTCTGCTGTTGTGATGGAAAAGTGACCAAAAGCACCTTGAGGAGGAAAGCGGTTGTTTCAGAATACAACTCCAGGGTCACAGTCCGTCACTGACAGTTGTTCAGGCAGGAGCTCAAGCAGAGGCTGAGGTAGAAACCCAGAAGGATCATTTCTCACTGGCTTGCTCCTAGACCCACAGTCAGCTACTTTTCCTCTATAGTGCAGGATGCCTCAGGATGGTGCTCCCTATGATAGTCTGGATTGTCCTCCATCAGCTGGCAGCCGAGATGCCCCCAGACACGCCCACAGGTGAGCTCCTTCCTCTCAGATGTGCCAAGGTGACAGCCAAGATTAGCCAGGGCAGTGCCTCAACTCAGTGGGCCTTATCAAGTCCCAATTTTCTTTCGGTGACCTCGCTTCAGAACATAACTTCACCTCCACACATAACTTTGAGGACTTAGCATCTCACATGGGCTTTGCCAGAGATACGTAAATCCCATGCCATCTCCCTGGATAGTTTTTTGATGAAATGTGAATTTCATTATAATCAGGATTGTATTTCTATACTTTGTAGCCACCTAGTACATTAAAGAGGTCCAGATCATGGCAGTAGAATGCAAATTAGAAGATGCTTAGAAAGGAAGGAAAGGACTTTCAGACCCCTTCTATCAACTCCCTCAGCATTCACAACCAATTGGGTTATTGATTATCAGGGAACGTGCTTCATAAAGCATACAGTCAGTAGAATTTGGGTTTCAGCTTGAAAACCTACTCATTATTCTTCTAAAGTTTATGTATGTAAATAAATTTTCTGTTGCTGTACCCGAATATCATGTTTATTTATTTATTTTGCATGCACGTGTGTGTGTGTGTGTGTGTGTTCATGCTCACATGCCATACAACCTGTGCAAAGGTCAGAAGACAACTGTGGAACACGGTTCTTCCTTTCCACTGTGTATACCAGGGACAAAGCTCAGGCTGCCAGCCTTTCTGACAAGCACCTTTACCTGTTGAGGCATCTCAGTGGCCCAATTCACAGTTACTCTTATCTCTGAGAGTTGGGGGTGGTGGTAAGAAAATTGTTGGTCCAGGGTCAGGAGCCTCTGAGTTTTATTACAGCTTCAATTCTGTCACTGTCTGCTTCTCTGGGAAATGGCATCGACCTTCCCTGGGCCCTAGTTCTGTCGATTGTCAAACCACATGGGTTGTTAAAAATTTCTTCCAATTTGAGACTTGCCGCTTCTGACTTAGCCCTCTGAGAACAATGCCCATATAGAATCCTCCTGACAGAAAAGTATTTGGTCTCCCTTTCTCCTTTCACTGCCAAGGGTAATGAGTCGGTGTGGAAAAAAATATTCTGCTGTGAAAAGGTTCATTCAGCCTTTTCTTCATAGATCAAGTGGTTGGTATTTCTGCTGGCTGCTGAAGTCCATTACAAATCACGGTCTGGAGAAAGCTGCAAAGCAGCTCCCAGCCTCCCTGCTGAATTTGGATACATCCTTGGGTCCCGCTCTGTAGCTCATCCTTAACAACTGACCAAATATTTACTTTGCTCAGTACGGAAAAGGGTAACATTTTCCAAAATATTAAGCTAGGTTGGAGTCAGAACACAGACAATGAGGCAAAAAGTTGGCCCTCTCTTCCAAGTCATGTTGTTGAATCATTTTCCAGAGTGCCACGAGAAGCCCAGCCTTTGTGGGTGCATGTGCTCCATTGTCATTCTGCTGAAGGCAGCAGCGGCCAGCCAGCCTCTGCCTGACTCACACCCTGGAGTGTAAAGCAGTGGCTCGGGGAGTGAGGTCCTGGTTAGAGACAGATGTTCTCAGGGACCATCCTGACCAATTGAGTCAGAACCTCCTGAGATGTGATTCAGCCATCGAGGCCATCGTCATGACGATCTGGGCAATGAGGTTCAAGTTTGAGAACCTTTGACTCACAGGGGCTTATTGCCGTTCAGTTTATAGTGTGAAGTAATGACAAGACTTGTAACTCAAGTTCTCGATGAGAAAGTCATTTTTACCAGTGTAAGTGAATGTTCAGTTCGAGGGCATTGCTATTCATTGATTTATTGGTTTTCCTGAAACTAAACTACAAAACCCAGGCTCACTTAGAACTCATAGAGAGTCTTCTTAGCGTCCTGGGTGCTGGCATGACAGGCACAAAGCAGCGTATCTGGCCTTGGTATTCCATTTTAAATGTTTTCCCTACTTTGTTCCTCGGTCTTCAATTCCATTTCTATCCTCACTGCACATCCATGACAACAGCATCTGAGTTGGCCTCATCTGTGCTTGGACAATAAAAGCACTTCATTTTGTCCTAGCCCACCTGGAAGATGCTAGTGATGTTGATAACAGCCCCTCGCATTCTTTACATACCTGATTCTGTATAGCCTAGGATGAAAAAGAGGGCAACGTGGCATGAGTATGGCTTAGAATGTTCTATTAGTGGTCCTTCTAATTACTCAAAGTAAGGAAATTGCAATTTCTTGTCAATCAGATTATGAGAAAGTATTCTGGTTGTGAAACGTTATTGAGAAACAAGCTGCTGAGTGTACAAGATAGCTCAGCAGGTAAAGGCAGTTGCCGTCAAGCTTAATGAATTGAGTGCTGTCCCCAGGACCCATGTGGAAGGAGAGAACCAACTCCTTCAAGCTGTTCCCTGGTCATGTGATTGCTGTGGCATGCACGCTGTGACATGGTGCATACAAACACACATACGCTAAATAAATATATATATTTTTCAGAGTGTGCTACTGCTAGGCATGGTAAGGAACTCCTATGATGTGGGAGTCCCCTCTGTATGCTGTGAATACCATTGGTTAATAAAGAAACTGGCTTGGCCTATAGCAAGGTAGAACTTAGTTAGGCAGGGAAAACTAGGCTGAATGCTGGGAGAAAGAGGGCGGAGTCAGGGAGAAGCAATGTAGCCCTGCCAAAGACAGAAGCTGGAACCTTGCCAGTAGGCCACGAACCTCATGGTAAAATATAAAATATTAGAAATGGGTTACTAGTAGATGTAAGAGCTAGCTAGCAATACACTTATGTGATTGGCCAGAAATATAGTTTCTGTGTGATTATTTTGGGTCTGAGCTGCCTGGCGGCCAGGATACAAACAAACAACCTTCTTTACAACTCTCCTATAACTTTAGAATTTGAGAGGTTGAGGCAGGAGGATCATGGGGATTTGGAGCTGATTACATGGTGAGATGATTTCTAAAAAATACTGACTAAAGTGATAAGCCATCATTTTAGTACACGTGTTATTTCTGCCTCAAAGTTCAGATCATTATAGGGAAGATATACCTTCATTCTTACAGACAATTCTTCCTTCCCCTCCCCGGTGTCTCTTGCTTGTTCTTCACTGTGTTATGTGTGCCTGGCTGTTGCAGACATCAGAGTAATACCCTTTGTCCCATGGTTCACGTGTGGCAATGCTGTTTGATCCCAGGGTTTCACTTCCCACATCTGTTCATGTAGAAAGCTGAAACATCTCTAACAAAAATGTGACTTTGCTACTGAGCTCCAGCCAGTGTCTCCAACTGCTTCAATGTCCTTCCAGAGCCTTAGATACCACACCTCCAATCATGAGGTACCATCCTCATACACCTTTGCTTCTCCCGATGTCCCTATATGCTACAGGTCACAACCACCCACTTAAGTAGAAGCTGATAGAAAGTCCATAGGTTGAGGAAGAGTGTATATCTGGAGTCATATCTACATTTTACCACCAACCAGCCACATGCCATTATATAACTCGCTTGTCAGAGCATTGGCTTCTGGATATGTAAACTGCTGGATTGTTTTGTAGAGAAAAAGAAGGAATGTATGGGATAACACAAGAATGCATGGTACTGAGGCATAGCTCAGTGGTAGAGCGCTTGCCTCGTATGCTGTGTTCAATTCTCAATACTGCAATGAAGAAGTAAGTAAGTTAGTAAATAAAATAAACATGCTTCTTTAATATATTATCCAAACCAATGCACATTGAGGATGAAAGTGCCCAGATTGGTAGTTATTCTGTGGCATACATTTGACCTGTATGAAGGCAAGCAGTGATACTCTCCCTGTGCATGGTGCTGTGCTATGTGGCGGGTCCTCCGTAAACAGTCTTCCCTTTTCCTTCCCTCCCTGCTCTGATGGTGTTTGTCTCCAGACTTTTTGGATTCTCCTTCTGTGTCAGTCTTCCCGAAGGACCCCGTCTCCACATCCTCAGCAACTGTTCCTGAGACAGCAGGGGTGTGTGTCCACCTAGCTCCTTGTTTCCCTTTTCCTTCTAATGTTTCTATGTACTGTTGTCAGATTGATCTTCTGAAGCTTCATCTCTTAATCCATCGTCTGCCTCTAGATCCCTTGATAATTCTCATGGCCCACTTCAAACAGCTGAAACTTCCCAAGATGACATTTCAGTATTGTCCCTTGGGCTTAATAACTTAGTTCAGACCAATTCCAAGGACTGTTCTTCCTACCATGTTCTTGACAAATGCAACCATTTCCTACCCACCTTGTCTCCTCTGTATCATTGCCTAGATGCTTTCCCTGATGGTTGGAGTCTTCTCCCTGCCTCCACCTGGTTTTCCTTCTTGCTGAAGTGTGTTTTTTCCAAGTCTCCCTTTACCTCCAGATTTTTCTATCAGTGTTTTCTTCATAGTCTAAGCATTGATACTCTTTCCTTTTTGTTATAGTTAATCAGGTTTATGCCTTAGCACATAAAAAAGGGATGCTAGACAGTAAATGTATGGACTTGTGCATATTAAACCGAGATAATCCTAAGTAGTAGGAAGGATTGTTGAATTAACGAATGAATGATTGAATGAACTGAATGAATGCTACTTCTCTCTTACCAGAAATTGAATACTGTCATTGTTTTCCCAAGTAAGAAGCTTCTTAAAGAATATAACAAGAAGCCGGGCGATGGTGGCGCACGCCTTTAATCCAAGCACTCGGGAGGCAGAGGCAGGCGGATCTCTGTGAGTTTGAGACCAGCTTGGTCTACAGAGCTAGTTCCAGGACAGGCTCCAAAGCCACAGAGAAACCCTGTCTCGAAAAACCAAAAAAAAAAAAAAAAAAAAAAAGAATATAACAAGAATTCTTATCTATCTTACTTCTTTACAACATTAAAAGTAAATAAAACAAAATGCCGAAACTATCAATTAGTTGGTCTGGAGAAATGATTCAGCAGTAAAGAGAGCAACAGAACCTAGCTTTGTTTCCAGCACCCCATCAGACAGCTCAAAATCACCTGTAATCCCAGATCTGAAAGGTTCTGAAGCCTCTGACCTCCACAGGCAACCAACGCCACCCCCCACATACGCACAAAGTTAAAAAAAATAAAATAAATATTAAAAAGCAACTCTTAGCCATGGTTTGGAACTATTAATTTAGTGCGAATAAAAGTTCGGAAACTACACACAACTCTTTCCTACACCTCTACATTGTTATTCGCCTTATTTTCTCCAAAGGAGAAAATTATTTGATAATAGAATGGATCAGTTGTAAATTTTGCATATGCATGTGGTGAAAATTGGATGCTTTCCTACAGATCGGTTTTGGAGCACTCTTAAAATTGGTCTTGAGTTGGAAAGACAGCTGAGAGGGTAAAGGTATTTGTGACTCAAATCTGATCATCTGAGTTCAGTTGTAGGAACCCCTGCAAAGGTGAAAGTAGACAACTGAGTTCAGTTGTAGGCACCCTGTGAAGAAGACAGAAGACAACTGAGTTCAGTTGTAGGCACCCTGTGAAGAAGACAGTGGACAACTGAGTTCAGTTGTAGGCACCTTGTGAAGAAGACAGTGGACAACTGAGTTCAGTTGTAGGCACCCTGTGAAGAAGACAGTGGACAACTGAGTTAAGTTGTAGGCACCCTGTGAAGAAGACAGTGGACAACTGAGTTCAGCTGTAGGCACCCTGTGAAGAAGACAGTGGACAACTGAGTTCAGTTGTAGGCACCCTGTGAAGAAGACAGAAGAGAACTGAGTTCAGTTGTAGGCACCCTGTGAAGAAGACAGTGGACAACTGAGTTCAGTTGTAGGCACCCTGTGAAGAAAACAGAAGAGAACTGAGTTCAGTTGTAGGCACCCTGTGAAGAAGACAGTGGACAACTGAGTTCAGCTGTAGGCACCCTGTGAAGAAGACAGAAGAGAACTGAGTTCAGTTGTAGGCACCCTGTGAAGAAGACAGAAGAGAACTGAGTTCAGTTGTAGGCACCCTGTGAAGAAGACAGTGGACAACTGAGTTCAGCTGTAGGCACCCTGTGAAGAAGACAGAAGAGAACTGAATTCAGTTGTAGGCACCCTGTGAAGAAGACAGAAGAGAACTGAGTTCAGTTGTAGGCACCCTGTGAAGAAGACAATGGACAACTGAGTTCAGTTGTAGGCACCCTGTGAAGAAGACAGAAGAGAACTGAGTTCAGCTGTAGGCACCCTGTGAAGAAGACAGAAGAGAACTGAGTTCAGTTGTAGGCACCCTGTGAAGAAGACAGTGGACAACTGAGTTCAGTTGTAGGCACCCTGTGAAGAAGACAGAAGAGAACTGAGTTCAGTTGTAGGCACCCTGTGAAGAAGACAGAAGAGAACTGACTCGACAGTTATCCTCTGACCTCCATGTATACACCATGGCGCATTTGCTCTCCCTCCTACATCACAGTGCACACACACACACACACACACACACAGAGAGAGAGAGAGAGAGAGAGAGAGAGAGAGAGAGAGAGAGAGAGAGAGAGAGAAAATTTTAGTAATAATAAATGTAATTTTAAAAATAGTAAGTTACTGTCCCCAAACTCCAATGTGAGGTGTAGAGTCCCTTGACCCAAGGCCTGGAGGATAGCTCATCTGGCAAAGTACTTGCCTTGCAGGTATGCAGTCCTCAAAACCCATGTGAAAATGTGGGGCACAGAGGCAGATTTCTAATTCCAGCTGTGGGGAGAGGCGGGGACAAGAAGGACTCCCTGTAGAACATCCCCATTGTCTCAGTGTGTGGGTGCACCCCTCGCGGTCCTGAGTTCCTTGCTTGTGCTCTCTCTCCTTCTGCTCCTGATTTGGACCTTGAGATTTCAGTCCTGTGCTCCAATGTGGGTCTCTGTCTCTGTCTCCTTTCATCGCTTGCTGAAGGTTAATGTTCAGGAGGATGCCTATATGTTTTTCTTTGGGTTCTCCTCCTGGATCTGGAAAAGCCTGGGATAAAACCAGACTCTCTGAACATAGCGGACAATGAGGACTACTGAGAACTCAAGAACAATGGCAATGGGTTTCTGATCCTACTGTACGCACTGGCTTTGTGGGAGTCTAGGCAGTTTGGATGCTCAACTTACTAGACCTAGATGGAGGTGGGGATTCCTTGGACTTCCCACAGGACAGGGAACCCTGATTGCTTTTCGGGCTGGGGGGGGCATAATTGGGGGAGGGGGAGGGAAATGGGAGGCGGTGGCGGGGAAGAGACAGAAATCTTTAATAAATAAATAAATTAAAAAAAATAAAAAATAATAAAAAAATAAAATTTACACCATTGCCTTTTAGAACTAATAAATAGAATGGTGTCCAAAAAAAAAAGAAGAAGAAGAAGGACTCCCTGGGGCTCACTTGTTAGTCAGCCTAGCCTACTTGCTCAGTTCCAGACCAATAAGAGAGACTGCCTAAAACACAGGGAAGATGGTGCCGGAAGGATGAAACCCTGAAGGTTCCTTCTGACTTCCACATGCATGCACACAGTGCACAAGAGCTCATACACACGTAAGAATGTATACACACACACAAAGACATACATGAACATATATGCAAATACACATATGCACAAAGATCATTTGACTCAACTGTTTCTTTTCAAGAGAACATATGGGGTTAAGATAGTATATTTTTAATGACAATATTTAGGCATATGTGTGTTAAGTATATGCCATATGCATGTAGGTACCCACAGAGACCAGAAGAGGGCATCCAATCCCCTGTAGCTGGAGTCATCCAGTGTAGATGATGGGAACCAAGCTCTGGTTCTCTGGAAGCTCAGGAAGCACTGTAAACTGCTGAGCCATCTCTCCAGTCCCCCTCAAACTTCAGTTTTATAAATTAAAAGGAAAACATTTTCTATTTCCCCCAAATCTCTTGTAGCAAATAGGATCTGAAAAGAGACAGTTGCGAGTTGCTGTAAATCTCCGCAACACTGCTGAGAGGATTCCTGTCATGATTCTCTGTGTTTTCCTGTTGCAACATTTACCTGCGTGTTTGACTTGGGGACATGCTCTGGCATGGTGAAGAGTTGAGTTGCCTTGGAAGGCAGTTCTAGATCCCTTAGTTCATAACCTTTTCCTTGCATTAAATAATTGATCAAATAAATTTTTTTACTATTGGGAATATTTTTAAATCACTTCTTTGTCTGCATGGGTTCCTGGAATTAACAAAAATGGGTAGTTTACTTTATTGACTTTCCAATGCTGATCCTCCTAATCAACACAGTTTTATGACAGTTACATAGAAACTGCTTAATTTGAGTGGCCCTTCAAATATTGCTATTTACTAGCTCATTCACATTGCACCTCGGGCACTATTGAATGTCAAGGTCGGCTGTATCTTTGTTGTCAGCCTTCTCTGGAGAATGATCTTTCAGTTTACTTTCTAAACATGAACCATTGAGTTAGTATTTTTAATAAGGGTAAAATATAGCAAGTTGTATTCAGAAAGCAAGAATTTTAGCCCCATCCAGTCAACCCACCAGTGACAAAATGGTCACTCAGTGCTGGGCCCCCATGGGGTACCAGATGAAGATCTTAAGATACAATGGGAATCTGGCAAGTATGACTTGACCATGCTACCTAGTGTTTACTTGAAAGGGGCTGTCATGGTTGCACCAATACCTCTGTCCCAAGCTCCTTCTTCACCCTTATTCTGCCTGGATGGTACCAGGAGGAAGTTGTTTAAAAATAAAAAGCAAAAACATGGTATATATTCTGTAGTTGGGGACCCGGAGGAATGTGAACTTTGATGTAAGAGACTATAAAATTGAGAAAAAACAAAGCAAAGCTAAACAAACGAACAAGCAACAACAACAAAAGCAATACCAAACAGGCTCTTTTAGAGCCTAAAACATCACAGTAAAAGCAGGTTTAGGTCATGGCTAAGAGGGCTACCTACGTCTTTGGGCTAAAATCTATTCACGTGGAGAAACCTCCTAAATGTTTCTGGATTCTTTTCCCAAACCTTAAGGCGGCAGCAGTCTATAACTTTTTGCCTTCATGGGGCCCTAGACTGCCTGGAAGGAACTGGGACCACGGAGCAGACAAGCTGCAGATCACACAGGAGTATCAACCAGCACCCTGCAGCCCATTGCACAATTTAGCTGTCCTTTGAGGCTGACTTCATCTTCCTCTATCAATTTTTACCCCTCTGTTTCTGTCTTCTTCTTGCCTAATGAGGAAAGCACTTCAAACCCTGCTGTTTCGCTACCCGCCTCCTCGTTTGTTGTTTGTTTAAGACAGGGTCTCTTGTGTCCCAAGTTGACCTTGAAATATTGTTTGGTAACCTAGGATCAACTCTGACCTTCAGACGGGACTGTTCTTGAGTGGGACAGCCAACTCTGACTCCAGTTAGAAGAGGACATTTGGCTAGCTAAGACAGTGGCTCTCTGGAGGCTCCATGGCTACAAACTCCAGCAGCAAAGACAATGGAGTGAGTACTCTGGAAATTATGGAGTAGAAGCATCGTCCAACCATGACAGGCCACCAGGAAGGAGAGAACAGCTGAGATCCAGGCTAAGCAGCCATTATGAGAGCTAAAGCGGCTTCACTTGTGCAAATGAAGGCTTCTGAGGAGTTTGAACTTGAGAACCACTGGAATCTCCACACCAAATACAAAAACAGCTATCGTCCACATCATTACTGCATCCCAAGTTAGGTCTGGTCTGAAGAGCAGAGAAAAGAGTAACCCTTGCTTGTCTCCCTAGGGAGGTGTGGAGATTCAAATGTGTCCTTTCTCTCTTCAGGATGTCAGTATGAAGCATCAACAACTCTCTCCCCATTTCAGAGTTCAACGTGTAGTCCCTGTGAAAGCCACATGTTTCTTCTGTAGCCACATGAAACATGGCTTAGAGGCATACCAGCCAAAGACGCTGGTACCGTGACAGAAACACAGACTTGGGGCCAGTGGTGGGGACAAAGTCTGATTTCAGGAGCTCTGCCAAATGTGCCTTTATGGCTCTGTAGGGAACAGAGAAAGAGCTGAGTCCCACATGTAGTTAAAGATGGTTGTCCTCACCGCTCCTGTGTAAAGACCTTCGCTTCCAAATATGGCATTAGATTGAGGAGACTTATATTTTAACTGTCGTGGGACTTCTTACATAATGTGTTTCTCCACACAGCCTGTGTGTTTCCGCAACTGCTGCATTCCAGGGTGAGAATTCCTGTAAGCCATTCACGCCACCCCACTATCAATTCTCCCCAAGTTTTGTAGTGATACTTCATTTGTGTTTTGATAAATAAAGCTTGCGTGAAGATCAGAGAGTAAAACAGCTACACTGGTCAGCCTTACAGACCAGGCAGTGGTGTCACACACCTCTAATCCCAGTAGCCACATTAGTTTGCCATAGAAGCCAGACAGTAGTGGTGCACATCTTTAATCTATCACTAGAGAGGATTATAAGACAGGAGGAGACAGCTCTCACACAGTCTGAGGATTCTTGGTGGCAGGATCGCCATTTTAGACTGAGGTACAGGTGAGAGCCAGTGGCTGGCTGTTTTGCTTTGCTGACCTTCAGGTTGAACCCCAGTATCTATCTCTGGGTTTTCAGTAATAGTGCTACAGTCTTATTGACATTTACACACAAACCGAAGTGCAACTCATTGGAAGATGTAGGAAAATATACTTTATTATATAATGTACATCTTCATATTTGAAAGTTAATGCCTTAAATCTCACTGGACCATAGAAATGATTATCAATGCTACATGCCTCTTAAAACAATTTAAAACCTTGTGTGTATCCTTGTTTGTATGTGCACCTCACTTGTGCAGGTATCCCCAAAGGCCAGAAGAGGGCACTTAAGCCCCTGGAACTGTAAATACAGGTGTTTGTGAACCACATGGCATATGTGCTGGGAACCTAACCCCAGTTCTCTGGAAAAGCAGGAAGTGTTCTTAACTGCTGAGCTGTCTTCACAATCCAGTGATGTCCCTTTTGATTATGTGCCTCAAATGGGCTGAATACCATGGCAATGCGGACTTGTCGTTTGTATTTAGTAAATAATACCATGCTCATGATCTACTCACCCCATGAAATGATGACAAGGACAGTGCCATTAGTTTTCTTCTTCATGTTTTTTTATAGTTGTGTTAATGTTTAGATGATTCTGTTATTAGACTTTCAGAAAAATTCTCTCTGGCTATAATCAAGAGTGAATTTTGCTGCTGTTTATTGTACGATAGCACTTTTTGTACAGCCTTCAGATTTCTCAAGGCTTCGTCATTTAGAGATAGTAAATAAAAGCACATCAGACTCTACAGGCTATTTCTTGATCTCTCTTCTTTTAAAGTTAATTAAAAATAACGTTCCATGCTCAGAGATTTTTCTTAAGTCATTAATTACAGCTTCTGTCCTCATCATTCTTTCATTTTTGCCAGAAGACTTGCAATCAGTGCCTGAAACTTTTTTAGATTTCAGATGATGTCACCTCTGTGTTTAAAGTCCTCCCATAAATCCCAGCGTCTGTAGTTTCCCCTTGACTGGAATGACAATTTCTAGTTATGCAGCAAACGAGGTTAGGATCACAGGACAGAATGTTTGGACTGTTTGCATGTTTATTTAATATGTATTGGGAAAAATAGAAATGCATGTTAATGTTTGGCTATATTATATAAGAGAATATATATTTTATATATCATTATATGATAGCATATTAGAAAGAAATCAGGAAAAATATCTTATGTAATATTATTGCTTAGGATGATAGAAAAGTTAAGTGAGTTGATTTAAAATTGACTTCTCAGATATGGGAAAGCCATAAAGGCAAAATTAAACCTTGAGAAGCATTAGCAACAGGAGAAGTTTGTCTCCTTAGCTTGTTTGTAACTTCCTGTCTTGCCACCCTTCACTCCAGCCACTTGGGACTATTGGCTCCTCTTTAAATATGTAATTGACTTTTATACTTCCCATTCCTGAATTGAAGTATAGGCTTCCTTGCATCACATATACATGAGCTCAAGAAAGTCACTTAAACATATTGGACTTGTCCAAAACAAAAAGCTAAAACCATTGAAAATAAAGGAATTGCCATCAGCCCCAGCAGAAAGGTCTAGGATGATTACAATGTAATGGTAACTGTGTCTTAATCAAGATAAGAATAAGGGACATTAACACAGCTAGGAAACATTCCTAGAGGGTCCATGCACATGCAAAGTTCATTCTTATGTGTATATGTGTGTATGTTTGTTTTTAAGACACAGTCTCACATATCCCAGGCCGTATATAGTCACAGATGACATTGAACTTCTGATCTTTCTGCTACCCAAGTCCTAAGGTCACAGGTTTGCACCACCATGCCCAGCTTATTTAGTTTTGGGGGATCATGTCTAGACGTGGTGCATGCAAGGCAATCATCATGCCTCTGACTGAGCTTATATCCCCAACCCTTGAAGCTGAGTTTTACAAGATGCAATGTAACCATCTCTCATTCAAAGACAGGAGGGTCTCCCAGCTGAGAATCTGAGCATAACTATAGGTCAACATCATCCAACGGAAATATAATGCAAGGTAGACTAATCAAAAGTACTCAGGATTGGGTTGAACTTAAATAGCCTATTATATTTTATTCAACATATGGTAAGTGTTATCATTTATTTAGGAGGTGTTGTGGTTTTAGTGTAAAATTATCCCCATATACTAGTGTGTTTGAGTTCTTAGCTGGTGGTGCTGTTTAGTAAATTATAGAACCTTTCCAAAGTAGAGCTTAGCTGGAGGAAGCACATCACTGCCAACTGCCTTTGAGGTTTCATAACCTGGCCCACTTCCTGTTTCCTCTCTGCTTCCTGAATGCTGATGCAATGTGACAAGCACGCTCTGCCACCGTTCCTTTCCCATCATGATGAACTCTATTTTTCTAAAACTATAAACGAAAATAAACCCTTCTCCCATCAGTTGCTTTTATCAGAGAATTTTATTGCAGCAACAGAAAAATATCAGGTAACCAATATTCATACTTCTTATTTTGTTCTTCTAAATCTGGTGTCTATTTCACACCAATTGTCCTTGTTTTATTCACCTAACCATTTCCCAGTGCTCAGTGGCTCACTTGTGTCAGGTACCCACTGGACTTGGTCGCAAATGCTGGATAAAGGTGGGTTCTTTGATATGTGGTTGCTGATAGAGCAGAAGGAAAGGTAATCAAAATCCAGGCTGTGAAGCCCTAGATGCCAAGAGAGCAAAGTTCAGTTTACCTGGGAAGACACTGTGGAGCCTCTGATGTTCTTAAAAATATTTCATATAGATATGATTTGAGGATCTGGGAAGTTGTTCAGGCAACTGTATGAGCATGGGTCGGGGTGGCATGATGCAAAGAGATGCTTCTCAATTGCTGTGCTTCTGCTTAGTAGGGTTTTTATGAACCCTATTTATTAACAGACATTTCAATTCTTCAGTGATTTTTCAATCATATTCTAGACTTTAATGATAATTAAGGATACAGTGGAGGAATCTTTGGATATGGGTACCATTAGGTACAGGCCATATGGGATCTGGTTCATATTTCCTAGACAGAAAGTCCTCCACTAAGTCTCTCAGCACAGGCAGTGTGTCATCACCAAGTCCATGTGTCGGGCTAGGTGTCCTATACGTGGGAGAGACACGATCACACCCCTCTTTGTAAGTATGCTGGATAATATTGTGTTTCCTTTCTGATAACCTTGACTTTCCATCTTTTGGTGAAGTGGCAGATGTCTTGAGTTTGATGATCACACCCTGCTCATTGAGTTCTCTCTCTGTTCTCTTAAGGCCAAAGATAAGCATCCTGGATTTTCTTCTACCTACTTTGCAGGTCTTTTCCTTATACTTTCTGGTCTACCTTTCTGCTGTTTTGCCTCCTAATATTCTTTGAGTTTCACACTTTTTTATCCAAAGTGTTCCACAGCAATGCATATTTATATATTTATATATACAGTGTGGAGCAGAGGACCCGGAAGTGATGTTCTTGCAGAGTGGCACATTGGCCCTCCTCTTTCCTCTGTCCTCTATGCTCCCAGGCCTCTGCTAGTCTCCCTAAAAATCATGATGGAAGCCACAAGTGTTACTGTTGGCCTCGCTTCTCCTCCTCCATCCTTGTCATCTCTTGGAATTTAGACAAGACACACAAAGCGTAGTCTAGATGATAGTCAGAATTTATGGCAGAATAATGTGAGATACTCACAAGGGTGAGACCGAACATGACTAAAGGGAGCATTTCAGAGAGAAAAACACTCACAGACTGAGAGTAGGCAACAGACAGAGACATATGAAGGGAATCACAAGCTGAGGGCAAGCAATGGATGTAGCACGAGGGCCTGCTTTATTGAGGTTTCTGTCCTGCCCAGTTCCCACAGCTGGCAAGTCCCAAAGAAAATCACATAGAGGTCTCCATAAGTTGTAAACTGATTGGCCCATTAGCTCAGGGTTCGTATTAGCTTTTTTCACTCATATTAACCCATTATCCTTATCTATGTTACCCACATGGCCCAGTACCTTTTTCAGTGGGGAAGGTCACATCCTGATTCTTCCATGGTCTGGGCAGGACTTGGGGGAGAGCTTCCTTCTTCCCAGAATACTCCTGTTCTCATTGCCCTGCCTCTACTTCCTGTCTGGTTGACCCACCTATACTTCTTGCCTGGCCAACCAGCATTTATTTAAAACATGTTTGACAGAATACAAATAATTCTCCCTCACCAAATGGAAAGCAAAACCATTTAGCCAACCTATATTCTTAAGTAGGCTTTAATCCCATAAGGTGGACACTGTCATTTTGCTGTGCCCAGTGTGAACAGCGGTTACTCTTCTCTACATATTACTTGGTGAGTAAGATGTTTGGCTGGTCTTTTTGTTTTTCTTTTTAAGAACAGAATCAATGGTTTGAATTTCTGTTGGGAAGCCAACTTTTGACTACTTGACCTCTGTCCATGTGCTTGAGGGGCACCCAGCTAAAGACCCTCAAGGATATAAATCTGGCTGCCCTGGTGTTGAGAACATTATCTCCATATGGAGGGAACTCTTGGGCTCTGTTTTCACTGGGCCATGAGCCTTTTCTACAGACCGATTTCCTTCCCTTCATCACAGATGCTCCACGAAAAAAAAAGGACGTTCATACTGGAGATCTACAGCAGTGCTGTGGGAACCTGTGACTTCTATAACTGACTTTTTTTCAAAGATAGAGTAGGGTGATTGGCGATATTCCCGTGGGTACCGCTAAGGGGGTCTCCCAAAGAAAAGAGAGAATCCTGCAGACTTTCCTCCACCTTGTTCCAGGCATCAAAGCATTTCTGGAGCAAGTTTCAAAGGAGAAGGAAGTTTTCATTGAACTCTGACAAGGATCTGTTGTCCTTAAGTGGAAAATGAACTTTTTGCATGCTAGAGAAATGAGTAGTAATGAAAGAGAAGAGCTCAATCTCCTGGGATTGCCTCGGCCCTTCCTCTCCCTTTCCCTCCCCTCTTCTCCCCTCCTCTCTAGAATTTAAATTTCAACACCATTAATGAGTGGAAAAGAAATGTGTAAAATTTGATTTAAAGAATGGCCTTTCGAGAGTGATGGTGAATATCTGTAACATAACATGAGCAAAATCTAGTTAGGAGATGCAAATGGGCACCTTTGCTTAAACAGGAGAGGAAAAAGAAGCCACTTCCGCTTTTTAAACAATCCTTAGTCAAACAAAGTAGTAAGCACAGGGTAAAACCTCTAATTTCTATGCCTGCATTTTGTGTTTGTCTGTCTGTCTTTCTCTATTCCTAAGTCGCCTCCTTCTGCAGACATGGCATTAATCTCTCACCTAATATCAGTACTCTAGAGTGTGTCTAACCAGTTGTATCCATTTTCAAAGGTAAGGGCACAGAGATGGAGGTCGTTGTCACATTGGGTTCCAGGGCAAGCAGAACCTAGCAGAACAGAGCATCTCTAGTCCATGGCAATTATCCTTGAGGGCGAAGCCTCACCCAGAAACAGGAGTAATCATCTCCCGAGAACTGCCTTGTCTCTTCAAGCAACATGGATTTCTTCAGACCACTTTGTAGGGCTGAATCCGAGACAGTGGTCAAGGAGACTGGACCTAGGCCAGGACCGCCTAACTGATGCAAACCTCTCATTCCCTGCCCTAGTTCTCCTTAAGCCCAAAGCCCAAGTCAGCACCCAGGAAACAGAACTGGGGGTCGCTTGATCTGCTCGTGTCTCTTCTCTGCTTTTTGACTTCACGGGTCTATTCAGTTGGTATATTGGGAAGGGTGCCCAAAGGTAATTTGTTGGGGTTTTCCAGATCTGCAGCTTTTGCCCTAAAAGTTTGGGTTACAAGATGATGAAATGAATTATAGTCAGATTATCTTGAGCTATGACATGAGGAGCTGTCCCCCTTAGCATGATGCGCTTCCCTTGGGGAGGACAAGAGACTCAAACTATGACTACAGAGACTTGCTTGCTTACATGTGTTTGTTCATTCGATCTTCCATCCATCTGTTATTATTGAGGGCCCACTAAAAACCTGTGTGCTCAGTATCCATAATTTAAAGGTGAGAGTATACAAGCAGCTGAAGCTCTTGGGGCAGGAATAGGCAGGGGCATTTTCCTGCAGGGCAGCCACCTTGCGTTGTGTGTAAGCTGCTTTAGAAACCCAAAAGACAGGCTTTTCCTTCAGGCAGGATTCTGTGAGAACTCCCAGGCAATGTGATTGGTTTTTTTTTTTCTGAATAAAATTTAGTATTTCCTTTCATTGCTATGGGTCTCTGGGAGGTTTTGTGTTAGAACCATGTTTCTGTAATGATGGAAGAAGAAAACCAACCTGAAATTTGTATAGATAAGTTTTTCATTGTGTGCTTTATGCTATAGAACAGTGGTAAAGAAAGGACGTGGGAAATGTGCATATCTGTAGGGCTTCTAACTCAGTGTATGAGAAAGGAAGTCCATCCAATCTGCTTCAAAGTAAAATAGTGCCCTTTCATGCGGAATGTCTTCCTGGCATTGCCATGCTCCCAACTTCCTCTTCTCACTTTTTCTCCCCTGCTGCATTCATAAGAAAGCAAAAGTCTAGACTCACAAATAAGGCCCATATTGTAAAAAAAAAATCAAGAAAAGAAACACTAACAAACGTATATAGGTTTTCCATGACACAGGGGTCTCATTAAAAAACTGGGAACCAAGATACAGGTAAACCTGTACATTTCTTTTACTACAGGCGTTGGTGAAAACTGGAGACTATTATGACTGCATTAAAAAAAGTGTGATCCCATGGTAATTACGTGTAGGAAGGGATATTTGCTCGGAATCTCAGCGCCTTTCTTCTGGGAAGGGGGACAGGATGTAGTTCTTTAGTGGAGATTTTTCACCTTCTTCAAAGGAAGGCCAGAAAATGCTTCCCAGGTTTATGGCCAGCGTTAGAAAAGAGTCTGGCTATGAATCTAGTGACCTTCCCGATTCTTCCGTTTTCCCCCATACCTTTAACATTGAGTATTTTGAAGCTGCATGTCCTGGACACCTTGTAAGTAATTAGCTCAAAAGAAATTTGTTCCACCTGCCTTGGACACTTTGGTTCTTTGATCCTGTAGGCCTGTGTAGGTTCGAAGGCGTGCCAGTTCTCAGGAGTAGAGCACATACGGCTGGTGTCCCTCCTGGTGACCTTCGCAGCCATCTGGGCCTGGAGCTGTGGCCGTCCAGCTCAGCTCAGCAGGACAGGGCCTCTGCCTGTGTGTGCGGATGCCTCATTTGGACTCCATGGCTGTGACTCACGCCATCTGTTGGTAATTTGTCGTTTTTCTGGAGTCAGGATTTTCAGAGGACTCATTCTCTGGCACCCCTAAGTGAGGTGCCCTGATGGCAGATCTCTGACTTGCCTTCTCATCAGCCTGTGGCCAGAGCCCACTGCTAGTGCTGCGTCCAGCTGCTGTGGAAGTAATGATGTTGTCCTTTGCCCTTTGGAGAGCATCCCACTGAGTGCCTACCCCCTTGGAAGCCACTTATAGTCTTTGTAGGACTTGTTTGAAGAACAGCCAAACTGGCAGCCATGAGGCTCCACTTTCACAACCTCTAACAACAGTAGGCTCCAGTCCTGATCTGACCATCTGCTTAACTTGTCCCCTCTTCAAACAGTAAGCAGAATGAGCCACCAACCCCACCCCTAACCCAATACTTGCTAACTAAACCACACTTGCTTCAGAACAACCCCAATAGAGGCTGTTCCTGTAGTGGACCACATTCTAATTTCTTGCTTTCACTAGGACAGGCATCTTACCCCCTTGAAGGAGAGATAGTAACTCTCTCTGCTTTTCTGTCTAAGGAAATTGGGGCTCCAAACAGTGGAGTAACTTGCTGTGAGCATGTGACTAAGTTACACCTCTATGCCTGTCTCCAGAAAGCAAGAGTTTGACTGTTTGGGATACTGCCTAGCATTAATAATAGCATGCTTTGAGTTTCAGTGCTTTTACTGAACTCACCCTTCAGGCTTCAATACAGTATCGTATGTCCATGAATGATGCTCCTGACTCATCTACTAAAGGCATTTTAGAGCTCTACTGTGTGCGGTGAATTGTGTGGGGCCCTGAAGGCACAATAGTAAGAATCAGGTCTTGGGAAGCCTTAACTTGTAGATGCATCTTCTCATCAGATCACCCTTCTACAGGTCATGTGACCTGCAAAGCTAAGGTCCCATAACATGCAAGGCTGAGGTGCTGTCACTTGAGTTCATGGCTGGGCAGTAGAGCCCACATTTGGTATGGATACCTTGCCAAAATCATAGATCCTCTCTTTCCCATGCCTTCTGCTGTTATTTAATAAGAACTTCTGAATCACCTTAAGTTCTAAATAACTGCTTTCTACAAACCTTCACATTTGAAGAAAAACTGCAATTTAGACATGGAGGAAGAGAAAAGACACAAGGCGAAGGGTTCTGCAGAATCGGTGGCATCTACCGGAAAATCTCGTTTGTGGATAGCAGAGAAGATGATGGCCAACAGTTTGAAAACTTCTTTTCTCACTCAAAAATAAGTTAATGGTATTTTCCAGTGTCATTTCAGTTGCTAACAGTGCTGCTAGGGTGTTATTTCTCTCTAGCTTTGACATGCCACCCTTAGTGTGCGAACCATCTATCCTTGTGTCCTTTCTTCTGTGCCCACAGGATGCGCCGTCGGTCCCAGACTTGTTTTTTCATAACTGTTCAAGCAGAAAGATCTAAGAAAGAAGGCTTTGCTCCTGCTGTGACATTTGCTTTTGTTTTTCGCTTTGGGAAAGGGAGCCATCCCCAACCAGTCTCCTTTTTAGCTCGCTAGTTAGAACCAGGTCAGGTGCCAAGCTCTAAGCCAATGTCAGTCCATCCTTTAGATCTAGGATGGAAGCTGCTGCTTTTTCCTCTGCCGTCCTGGGATTCCTCAGAAGCTGTGAAGTCTGTGTTTAATTTGCAAGGAAGAAAGTGAGCAGCTAATTAATGGAGTCTGTCCTAACTGGGCTTGTGTGACATGGATGACAGAAAACAGGAGTCTAAGAAAAGGCACAAGAAACAGATATAGATGCAGACTCGTTTGTTTGCACACTCAGGAATCCTATAAAAAGCCCTACACTGGAAGTCATAATACATTTACAATTGACCAGTGAGGTAGAAAGAGAGAAGGAGGAGGACTAGTAAGAGACTATGACTAACTGTGGCCTCTTGGTCTTGGAATCACCTACTGGAGAAACGGTGATGAGTAAGAACAGTCCACACTTCAATACTGAGGCAGATCCTGGAGTAAAACTATCACTGTCTACAAAGATTTTATTATAGGGGGAAATGACGCATTAAAAAAAAAAAGGAAAGAGAACACCAGTGAACACCCACAAGCAGTTTATATTCCATCTTCAATTCAGACCATGTTAAAGTGTGATGAAGAAATACAAACATTCCCCAGAGCAACAGAGAAGAACATCAGTTATCCAGAAGTCTTTATTTCCCTGGACGGCATGATACAGAGATGACAGAGACACATCAACTCATGGGCAGAGATTTCGGTGTCTATGCTCCCCTACCTGTATGCCTCAGCAAGACACAGTCTGCTGAATGTGCACCTTAAAACACCCGAGAAGGACTGGCTAGTTCCGTTCATAGAGTGGAAGAGCAGGTTCCAGGAAGAGCTGAAGCTGCATAAGATTTGAGATGGACAGGACTGGAGAGATGGCTTAGAGATGAAGAGCACTGGCTGCTCTTCCAGGGGTCCTGAGTTCAATTCCCAGCAACCAGATGGTGGCTCACAAGCATCCATAATGATATCTGGTGTCCTCTCCAGGCACGCAGGCAGAAAACTATATACATAATAAATAAATAAATCTTTAAAATAATCCAGGGAATCCCATGTTCTCTTCTGGCTTCCACAGGTACCAGACATGTATGTAGTCACATATATACCTGTAGGCAAACACTGGTCCACATACGATAAAAATAAAGACAACATTTTTTTAAAAAAATGGTTTGAGATGGGCCCTGTGGAAGCAGACACTTAGAGATGAAACGGAACAGTCTCATCCAGAGCGACCTCATAATAGGATCAAAGTCATCATTTTTTTAACCAGTCTTAATCTTAAAACCTGTAGGACCCAAAGGGCTGTCCTTACAGCACTCCTCAGAACAGCCTGCGCTTTCTCACTGTGTTAGGACAGAAAGTGACCATGGCTGCTGAGCCCAGGAGCTTCCTTGCCTTAGAAGTGGGTAAGCAGATCCTCGAGAAAGCAGACGAAACCATGTGTTCAAATCCCCGCTTCTTTACCCATGTCCCTTCCTTCTCATTTTCCCATTTCCACAGTCGTGTGAATAGACTTGCTATGCCCAGTAAACTTCCCCCTCAACCCTGAAGTGTGTACCACTGCACCTTTGACATACTCGTGTTCTAGCATAAGGCCTGACACATGACCGTTTAATCATCTGTGCTAATCACACGTATGTTAAGTACACAAGATGACATGTTGGCCAATAGTGACATCCATGTTGTTTGCACAAGTGATTGTAACTTATCAGTGGTCATCCAGTCTTCGTGGATGCGTCTCCTTTCAGGAACCTCTAAAATGTGACAAGAAGTGGGGATTTGGTAGCAGGTTTCCCTATTATTAGACACATCTAATACATAAGAGGGTAGGTGGAACTAAACGTCTACCTAACCTCACCAGCCATGGACAAAGACGTTGAAGGAACAATGAGCCAACATTTTATGAACATACTCCTGGCTGTGCTAGAAAGTCAATCAAGCCTCTATGCTTCCTGTTTCTTATCTGAAAGACAGAAATAAAAACAGTAACTGTCTATACTTATTCATTATAAAGACAAACATAAATTTATGCAGTCCCTCACATATTTATACACACCATACATAGTGAATATCTCACCCTGTGCTGACCCCATAACCCATAAGAGGTAATTATTTTTTTCACACTTTCAGAAGTTGAAAGTTTACAGAATTTAAATGAGAATCTGACTTAGGCCAACTGGGTAGTAAGTGGGAATATTGAGCTTAAAATATAGGTCTGACCATTTTTGAATATTCGTAGATCCATTCTCTGGGAATGTAGTCATGGTATATAAGAATACTACATGAACATGAGCCTAGCAAGCAAGTCAGGATGAGCTATTCCTCCATGGTTCCTGCTGTACTTCCTTGACCCTAAGCAAACAAAGTGACTTCCCACTTCCCCCTCCAGAAAATGGGAACAAATACAGAGACCCACTGTCAGAGACTGTGAACACTCAGCCCTAAATGGAATGTCTCCATCGCCAAATGACTTTCCTTGGGGCTCAGGGAATATTGCAGAAGAGGAGGGAGAAAGAATGTAAGAGCCAGAGAGGAGAACAAGGCCCTCTAAATCAACATGATCAAAGCTTATATGAACTGAGACCTAGGCAGCAAGCACGGGGCCTGCATAGACTGTACCAGGTCCTCTGTGTATATATTATGGCTTCCAATTTAGTGTTTTTATGGTATTTCTTAGGATGCAAATAGATGGGTCTGTGATTTATGTGCCTTATCTTAGGTGCTTTTCCTCCTTATTGTGTGATCTGACTCTAATGTGATAGTTTTGGTTTCATTATATTTTATTTTACTATATGGAGACAGCTCGTTAGTTCCCAGCCACCCAGAATTGAATAATCACACAGAAAACTTATTAATTACAAAACTGTTTAGCCAATTAGCTCAGGCTTCTTATTAAGTAACTCTTACATCTTAAATTAACCCATTTCTATTAATCTGTGTATTGCCATTAAGCTGTGGCCTACCAGTAAATGTTCTCAGTGTCTTTCTCTTTCAGCAGCTACATGGCGTCTCCTTGACTTTGCCCCCCCCTTTCTCTCTCTCTCTCTCTCTGTCCTGATTTTTCTCCTGACTTTACTTTGCTAAGCCTCTGGCCCAAATAGTTTTATTCCTTAGAAGACTATTTTATAATGAGAGACACATAAAGGGGGTAGATCTGGATGGAAGGAGAGTTGGGCAGGGGAACTGGGGGGGATAGAAAAAGGGGAACCATAATTAGGTTATATTAGGTGAGGAAAAAAATCTATTTTTAATGAAAGGAAAAGCAAAATTCATTTCTTGTTCCAAAAGTTTACAAAAGAGACCAGGTTTGTTGTCCAGCATAATCATTTATAGCCAGAACAATCTAAACGTATTAAATAATAAAATATAGTTGATGTGGGATGTCCTTCTGTATATATGTTGCTTTTATTGGTTGATGAATAAAACTATTTGGACAAAACAAACAGAAGGAAGGAGTCCAAGAAAAGACTCAAGAAACAGAGACGCAGCCATTTGCACATCCAGGAATCCCTTAAAACCACTAAACTGGAATCCATAATATGTATGCAAAGGACACTCCTCCTGAACATGGCTCCCTGAGCTTTAGCAAGAGGGATTTGATGGAGACATCCTGGATAGGGCTCCGTGTTCTTACTCTCTGCATAATGTCTGACTATGAAGCTCTCTGTTTGTTCTGCCTGCTGCAGGAGGGAGCTTCTCTGATGATGGCTGAACAAGGTACTCACCTGTAAGTTTGGCAGAATGCCATTAGGGGTCATTTTATTGTATCTTGTTTTTGTTTTTAAAGCAGTTGTGTTTGGTTTTACCCTAGGACTCTGGGCTATTTAGTCTCAGGTTCTTGGTTTCCCAAGTGGTGTCAGGTATGGGTTCCATCTCATGGAGTGGACCTTTAGCCAAATTAGATATTAGTTGGTCACTATCACAAACTTTGTGCCATCATGGCCCTAGTATATCTTGCAGACAGGACACCATTCTTGATTAAAAGGTATGAGGCTGCGTTGGTGTTTATATTTAGCCTTTCGTAGTGAGCAGAGCACCTTCCTGTACCTAAGACTCTAGAACATAGGGGTGACAGCCCTTTTGTAGGCACCAGCTTGACTTCTCCATGGTCAATGAGTTGTGTACGTGTTGTCTTTAGCAATGGAACTTGTCATCAGTTTGTGGAGAACAACCTATAGTCTTGGCAGCAGCTTGAGTTGTTTGGAGTTTCCATAGGGTCCCTTTGATCAACAACTTAATTAGATGTATGTAACTCAGTCCTGGTACAGAAAGCTTCATTTGGTGACAAAAGATGGCCTGGAGCTCTGTCTCCTCTATTTTTTGGGCATTTTACTTAGTTTGCCTTTATACACAGACACAAACACACACACACATACACACACACACACACACACACACACACACACATGCCTTCATATGTATATATATGGAAGCTTCTACTATATTAAGTCCATACTATCCCTCCAATGACCCTTACTAAAAAGTCTAATCTTGACATGACTACAGAATTGCTAGGGCTTTATGAGGAATTACCTGATGTTTTTACCAGACACCACATTCAACAGGCACCCCTTTCTTCCAGGATTATGTAAATATAAAATAATAGATTTGAGGACAAATCCCATCCTTTCTCCTTCTATCTAGACCAATGGTGAACATAATTTTCTAAAATTGGTGGTAGAGCATTTGCTTTGGTTTTTGGTTTGTAGGGTTTTCTTCTGTTTGTCTGTTGTGTTTTATTTTGTTCATCTTTAATCCAGTCAGGTTTGGTTAAGTTTCATCCCATGACACTGTAATCTCAACACTCATACTCAGAAGGCTAAGACAAGAGAATGCTTTAACTTTGAGGCCAACCTGGTGTACATAGAAAGTTTTAGGCCAGCTTGAGCTGCATAGTAAGATCCTGTCTCAAAAAAACCATCAAACAAACAAACAAACAAAAGCTATGATCTAACATAAACAAAGATTTCAAAATATGTAATGAAAATAATTTCAAAAATGAAAAATAGTCAAGTGGAATTCAAGCCCTACATTGCATATCGTTAAATTCTTCGAGCAGGTTGCTAAAGACATTTCTAAGTGCGAGCCGCAATTGCTATGCTTCTCTTTGCGGCTCTGTACGTGTGTCTGGTGCCCTTTCTGCAGCCTGTACTCTCAGCATCTAGTTTCAGTACTCCTCAGAGACTTACTGCTCAGGTGAAAACAGCACATGTTCCCACCGGCTCTCAACGTATGGAAAAATTACTCAGTCTTCTGTAGATTTTCCTTTATGAACATCGGCCTGATGTTTCAAGATGGCCTACAATCAGACAACAATTAAAACCTGACCCGAAAATATTCGACAACAAAAATCCGCAGCCTTTACACCCAATCCTGGGCTAAGCACAAGGAAATCATGAAATTTGAAAGTCTCAAGTGATTATTTGAAGGAGACAGGATCTGGGCGTATTTTAGAAACACCAGTTTCAACACAGACCTTTCCCAGGTCCCTGTATGGAATTTCTAGTGGCATGTGCAAGACAGAACCACCTTCCTCACCTCGGCCTGCATTCCCTGCTGAAATCAGACTTGCTGGTCAGCAACTTTTGCTCCATATACATGCTGTGGTTGGGCCATCTTCATTTTACCACTGCTTGATTGGGGCACAAAGAAGTAAATAGGGCGTAGCACTGTTCTTGCATATTCTGAATATAGCTTTCCTCTTCCACCTCGTTCTCACTTTGTTTAGTGAGTACTTTTGCATCATCCCCTAGCCTAAGGACTTGCAAATATCAACTTATTTCATCCTCAGGTATAAGCCTAGGAAGCGCCTAATCTGCTCACTATTTTATATGGATGAAGAGACAAATGCACAGACAGAATATTTCACATATCCGTAAATCTCTGCCCATCTATCTGTCTATCAATTCATATATCCTTATAACCATATATCTCCATGGGTAGGTTTTGATCCCATCTACATTTCTGTTCCCCAATAGTAAAGAAGAAAATCAGAAGAAGAACTTAGAGCTAGTGCTCCGTTCTGGCAGAGTCGGGAAGATTCAGCTGCAGTTCGTGTGTTAGTCTCTCCCCCGCCCCACCGCCCCGCTTTGACCATCTACACCTGAAAAACAATTTAAGGGAGGAGAGATTCAGGCGGACTTATCACTTCAGTAATATCAATTTGTTGTCACTGGGTTGCATTACTTTGAGCCTGAGATGAGATTAAACCTCATGGTGCAGTGGAGGGTGGCTACTTACCTCGTGGTGTGCAGGAAGTTGGATGGGGGAAAGACCACTTGCATCTTTCCATGTCTCCAGCCATGCCTGCAGTCACCTGCTTCTTCCAAGCATCGTCTACTTCCTAAAGTTTGAACCATCTACCAAAACAACACCAGCAACTGGATACCACACTTTCAGTGCATCAGCTGCAGGGACTATTTTATATTCAAACTTAACAAGAGAGACAAGAGTGCTGGGAGGAGAAAGGAACACAGGTATCCTAGTCTCTCTCTGGTAAGGAAAAACAAACAGGAATGGGTGGGACACAATAAAAAAACAAACCAACAACACAGAATCAAAATTATATTTTATATCCAACTCATATCCCAGGGCATGAAAATATACGATAATAATGATAATAATAATAAAGTAGCTATGCGTTTTAAATTTTAATTTGAATTCCCATTTATGTACATAACATCATTTCCCTATGACAGTGTGGAGGAGGCAGTACAAGCCTCATTTTGTATGTGAAAAAGTAAAGTTTCAATGAGGTTAAAGAACTTACTCATGTTCTCATAGCCAGTGATTAGCCGAACCTAATTTCACACCCAGCTCTGTCTAACGCCTAATCATGGACTTTTAACAACCTGTGCTTTTAGACTTAAGGCCCAGACAAAATTAAACTAGTTTTTTTTTCAATCACAAGAATATAAGAAAGTTTATTAGCACCCATTAACTTGCTATAGGACACTATGTTTCAGACAAGCAGTAATATCTTATATCCCTCTGTCAGCGGTATATTGGGCATGTGTCCCTGTTGAGTTTCTTGCTTCTCCTGTCTTTATCTTATTACCTTGTCTCTTGCCTTGGGTCACAGGTGGTGTATGGGAATCAGCAGGCTGTTACTGAGCCTCCTGCCTATCTGATGTCCCGGATGGATGACCCACTAGGGTTATTGGATGCCACTAGCAATATTTCCATTCTAGATCTACATAGAGTTTGTGGACTCAAGGAACTGATCCGTGAAACCAGGCTAGAGAGTGTTTTCATTACTCCACAGAGTGTGTATGCTTTCGTTTTCTCTCTTACAGTCATTCGGTTTCCAGCTTCTTTTCAGTTCTTAGTAAACAAGACATCGATTAGGAAGAAACATGAGAAGATGGTAATCTCATGGAAAATAGGATTACTATTGTATCTATAGTCACTGTTTGTCTAGCACAATTCAATGAAAAGTTAGTAAGAACCAAGTGATTTGAAAATGGGTCAGCTGGAGTGATATTAGTGTAAAACCAAACGAATCATAAAAATAAAATGGAGGAGTTCCCCCAAAAGAAAGCCCTTGCGTTCTTGGAATTCACAGGGTGCTTCCCCACAATTAAACAGTTGCATGGAATCCTAGCCTTATCTTTCTTAGAATGACCTGGAAACTAAAAATAACCAGATAAAGTATTCCTGGTACTTACTAAACCAGGTGATCTCTCCTATTGCATGGTATCTGATCCCAAGTTACCTCGATTTAACTTGTATATTTTATTTGGTGGCAGATGGTGATACCATAGATATTGTTGATGTATTGATTGCTATAATCAGTGGAGGAAAAAGGTTTTCAATGATATCTTTAAAAAGAGAAAGAATTCTTAGTTGCTACCTGGCTGTATGGTTCTAAAGGATTGCCTCATGACCACTGAGGGTAGAATAGGAAAAGACGTCCCCTTTGGTATAAGGGTTATTGGGGGAAAAGTTAAATGAATGAGGATTTTTCTGGACAGAGTTGAAGGGGCAGTGCCAGCATCAATACCTATGACCTATTTTCCAGGCTTTTCCGCTAATTCTATATTCTCTTTAAAGCAGAAAGCAAACTCCGTTCACGCAACAGGCATCATTCGATGCACACCATTCTAGGAAGGATGCACATATGGCACTCAGACCTCACGTCTTCCCTCCTGCTCCCAACACAGACATAACTAATCAATCACAACACTCTTCTCTGCCAAGCTTGGATTTAGGTTAAAAAAAAAAAAATCCTTTCACCACAGTGCTCCAGGAAAGTCCTCTCCAACCATTCCAGGTGGCCCATGAATTGAAATAAGTTTACCTTTTCTGTGTGACCTTGGTAATGCAAAAAAAAAAAGAAAACTGAATAAAACACAGCGCCCAAAACAGACCTGGCAACAGTTACTACAATAGAAGGAAGGAAAATGATCAATTTTCTATGTTGAGTGATGTTGTCGTATAGATAAAGGAATATCAGATTTTTTTTTTCCTAAAGGAAAGGGAGAGTGTTTCTAAGAGGAAATGAGACTGGATGAGACTGATAGGACCCTTTTCAGTCAAGGTGAGTGGAACCTGGGCTCTCTAAGTTACACAGCCTGGGAAGGCCTTTCTCAGCCTGAATTTAGTCAGAGGCCTGACTGGAGCTGGGGAATAGGTGTGAAGTCAAGAGTGTAACCTCTTTGATTGCCGGAGGTTGTTAACGGCTTTCCTTGTAGAAAACCTAAGTCAGAAGCACGTGACTCCCTTGGGGGCCGAGAGGTATTCCCATGGGCTCGATGTTCACAGCACAGTGATGAGTAGCCTTTGATAATAGAGAAAATGCATTAGATAGCTGTGTACTTCAGTGACATCACCTCTAAGCACAGCTTATACTAATAGCGGTAGAAGAGGCTCAGGGAAGAAGGCTTCTGTCCTCAGTGCTCTATTTTGACATACCACAAACAAAGTACTCTGGTCAGCAGGGTGCAGAGTGGAGAGATGATTCAACCCCAAGGTGTCTGGGTGGCCGGTGGGACGGTAGAGACTTCGGGACAGCCCTAGACTGCACACTAGGGTGTTTTATGATATAGCCAAGAAACAAGGAGATTTTTGACAAATTATAGAAACTTGCCTTGAGATTTGCAGATTCATAAGTTGTTATTGTGAGAGCTTTTTTTTACAGCACAGGGCACTTGAACTTACATTCACTTTTCAAAGCAAAATCATTATAGTTAAATGACTATACTGAGAAGGAAATGGTAATGTCCAACCTTGAGAGGAGACACAAGTTCAAACAAATTTATAACTTTGCTGTCATTAGCTAACATCTCACAGGACACCAGCTTATGCCCATGTCATATGGGCGATAGGATAGTCACACCTCCTAAAGTCACTTAAGTCTGAGAGCTAGTCACCAACATATTGAGCATGATTCAAATTAATATCAGAAAAATCTCTGGCGTCTATATGAGACTGTTAGCAATCTCTCACGTGCTTCGTTGGCAGCTCACAACTACCTAGACTCAATGGGAAGGTTTTGTTAACATTATTTCAGTGGGAAATATTGTCCTTATCCACAGTCTAGATTTAAAAGGAAAAGAAAGAAAATCAGGCTGGAGAAATGGCTCAGTGGTTAAGAGCACCAACCGCTCTTCCAGAGGACCCGAGTTCAATTCTCAGCTCCCACATGGCAACTAACAATTGTTTATAACTTAAAGATTGACACCCTCACACAGAGATCATGAAGCCAACACATCAATGCTCATAAAATAAAAATAAGTTATTTAAAAAGAAAAAGAAAAATGTTTATAAAAAATTGAGAAAGGAAGGATTGACAGATTATCTGTAGTGATTATTTGGAAACAATGAAAATGAAATACATTAACCTCTCACATCTCATACCACATAAATCACATATATGTCGTGTGGAGTTAGCGAACGTCCTTTCTTGACTGTCCAAGGTGTGTAAGCCACTCCAAGATGAACCAAGTAAAAATTAGTGCCCCAATCACACCTAAGTGGCATGACATTTGAGAGACTATCCTAGTTTGAAATGTTGTTGTGAACATAGTACATTTTCATAAGGATTAAAATTCATTCCAGCAAGGAGGGAAATGAAACTACTTTATAAGAAACTGAAGTAAGTAGACCAGCTGCAGTGGGGTTGACTGAAAAGGACAAAAGCTGGTACCTGGGGTTGGGGATGGTGATAAGTGTGGTTAGCATGGTCGGCCAAAAAGAGAAGAATCCAGAGACTTGTTGTCATTTCCCTTTAAAACTGCAGTGGAATGAACTAAAATGCATTATGGATACAGACTGTGGAACAGATAGAATTAGATATCTAGAGATGTGCGCATGTGTGTGTGTGTGCGTGTGTGTATGTGTGTGCGTGTGTATGTATGCATGTGTGTGTGTGTGTGCTTGCACGTGAGTGTAGTGGGGGAAGTTCTTAGCTCAAATAGATTCTAAGAATGCAGCATTTCATGGTGATTTGAATTTTTCTCCCCTGGGGCTTTGCACTAAATGTACTGCATCTTTCATTTTATTGATACCATAATGGAATTTGATACACTCTAATTCAGAAACTAAAATGTTTATTCATTTCATATGTCAGGACAAAATCCAATCAAGAAAAATTATTGCCCCTCTGGAAGCTCCATTTGTACAGAGTGATAATTGCTTCACGAAGAAATAAACAAATTTGGGATGAGGGTGTTCGCCTTTACCATCAGCCAGCGAAGCAGCTCTTCATCTAGATCCTCCTGAAGTAGATTGAGTTTATACCCTGCAAGGAAAAACACTGAAAAGCCAAGAAAGAGCTCCTGCTCGCTTTCGGTGGTCTGTGAGCTTGTGAGCATCGTCTACATACTTCAACAGTCGTAGCATGGTTGGTGCAGGCCTCCAGCCAGGTTGTATTATGAAGAAACGTAGCTGATCAACTGGAAGAATAAACTTCCAAGATGTGGGGCTTGCGTTTCGGTCACAAGATTGAGTTGTGGTTGCTGTTTAACAATCTCCTCTTTGTGGGCAAGTTGTTGAAGGCCTCTGTGTCTCCTTCAGGTTTCTCTCCGGAGTTAGCTAGGAATTAAACTCAATGATTCATCTGAGCCATTTCACACAGAAACCAATGTACAGTAAGGACTAATGCAAAATATAATAGTGAATGTTGCTATGTGAAGTACATCAACCAATAGATTTGCCGAGGAACTTACATGTGTCTGATATGGTCAAACTCAGATGGTCTTCTCAATAACCACGTGAGGGAATCAAATTTTTTTCAACAATTAGCCAGCTGAAATTAAAGGAAAGAGTGTTCACAAAGGGTCATCCTCACATCCAATACCAATCTTTAGTGAGAATTCCAAACCACTCTGAGTTCCAAAGATCGGTTAGAAGAAAGCTGTGGTGTCCACAGTCGTGGCTCATTAAGAAGAAAGCTACTGCTAACATCATCCAGCGGATGAGGCATGGGGAGCACAGCCCAGCAGAGTCCAGGTGTAGAGCTCACACTTGTCCTTGCTCTGTGGGGTATTGCCAAGTAGGAGGCTCCCATGAGCTTTAGGGCTTGGGTTCAGGAGCAGCTCAATCAAACAAGGGACATGACTGACCTTTAGTTTTCAGTTCTTTCTGGAGGTGAACTGTTGCTAGCCTTGTTAGCCTTCTAACCACGGCGACAAAAATCATTATTTTGCCTCATGATCTGAGAGGCTTCAAGCCATAAGCAGCTGGTTCTGCTGCTTTTGAGCCTGCAGGAGAGCAGACGACAGTAGAAGGGAACATTTGGCAAAGCAAAATGCTCACCTCATGGAGACTGGCAAGCAAAAGAAGCGAAAGGAAGAGCCAGACTCCCAATAGCTACTTCAAGCATGTGCCACCAATGACCTAACTTCCTCACCAAAGGCCCCATGTCCTAGGGAGTTTCTGCCTCATCCCAGTAGATGCCAAGCCTTTAGTGCGCGCACACACACACACCTTTGGGGACCATTTAAGATACAAACAATGGCAGTGGCCCCAAATCCTCATTGTAAGTCACATTAAGAAACTGTCTAAAAACTCAGAGACAAACAAAATCAGTTCTAATAGCAGGACATTCCAAGGGCCTGGAGAGCAATACCCAAAGGCAATGGCCTACTTCTCTAAGCCAGGTTGAGTTTTTACTACTAATGTTATTTGCATGTGATAGATGGAGAAATGGAGATACGGAGTGGCCATGAAAGTCTGAGCTAGTAAGTGAAAGCCAAGACCCAAACCCAAGCAGTCTTTCCCAGGGGCATGTAAACATTGCTTTCTGCTGCCTAGGGATGTGCACAGATTCTGAGGAAAGCAAACTTCTAAATGGTAGGTCCTGGATTTGAGCCTGGGTGGATCTGATCCCTGGGCTCTTGATCTCTTTGTGTTCCTTTCCTGCAAAGGTGTGAATGTCTCTCCAGACATTATTTATAGACTCCTGCTGCTTCCTATGTGAGGTTGCTAGAAGCCCCCACTGGCAAAGTAGGCCTTTAGTCCTAGCATCTGTCTCAACAGTGAACCTGGAGGGTTTCCTGGAAGTGCCTTAAACAAGTAAGAGTGAATAGATTTCCATTAGACTTGATAATAATATTTTCTGTAGCACCAATATTTCTGTGGGCATGGGGGCGTTCCAGAATATATCAACATCATCTTTCAGGTTTAAAGCCAGATGATATTGATGGTCTTGTGATCAGTTAATTTAAGGATTAAGGAGACAGAGTTAGGGTTGGCATCAATTTGCACCCGGCACATCTCAGCTGTGTGTATACAGAACGCAGTCCCTAGTTTTGAATGCAGTTACATCTTGGAGGCTTTCTCCAATACCCTGAAATTTAGGGTGTAATAATAGATACCAAGCTACAGCTTGTTTCTTTAAAGACAGTCTCTCAATTACTTGTCAGGCACAGATAGCGTTTGGGAGTTTAGTGGGAGGACGTTCACACTCCCCACCACCCTCAGAGACCAGCTTTTCTCGGAAACCGCTGCAAACACAGAGTGGATCATTGATGAAAACCAAAGAGGCGGGCTCCGCCCACCCACAGAGCTGCCATGCCATGTGTGGGGCCAGCTCATCCCTTGGGCAGGAATGAAGCTCTGTGGGTTAAATACAGCGAAAATAAAGCAAAAAAAAAAAATCCCTTCATCAAAATTTCCCAATGACTGTTCATGAGGAGGTAGATTTGTTTTGCAGTTCCACAGGAGAGTCAGAAGCATGAGGCCCATTTATCACACAGATAAAAGGTCTGAAACGAAGCCCCCATCTAAAACCTTAAGCTTGCTGGAGAAGGGGGACAGCACAAACTATTCTTTAATTGTAGGTCCCAGTCTGGATGGCAGTTCCCTTTTTTTAGGGAAAATGTCGCAGCTGACTTCCACGTATGTTTAGTTTGGGCTTGTAAGAGGGGCTCTTCTGTTACTTAAAGAGGAAAGAACATGTAATTAAATCATGTGAACATATTAAAAGTTGCAGTAAGCGTGCCACAAAGTAATTTGAGTTTTTATCGACCTGTTATGGTTTTTATAGTGTTTTCACACTGGGCGTTAATGGCCGTGGCTGCAAAGCACCCTGAAGTCTCTTCCAGGCATTCTTGTTCTTTGCTTAGTGCAGGTCAGCTTCTGACTTCCTCGCTCTACTGTCATGGTGGCATGCATAATCAATCAGAATTTATTGACACCAAAGAGGGGCATGCAGTTCTTCTAGGCTGTGAGAAAGAAACAGCATAGGTTGCTAATGTTAGTACAGATGGGGTAGGTGAGAAAGTAAGAGAAATCATATAGCCAGGCTTTTAGAGAAGTGAAATGCATTGTTGTCAAGGCCAATCCTGGACCCAAGCTGCTTGCAACTGCTTGCTCCGGTCACCCACTAACAACCTGGGAGCTTCTCTAGATCCCAGCTCAACTCTTCCATCCCTGTCCTTCTCTGGGTCCAGGATGTGGTGCTGTTGTGAGTATTTCTCCACTATGTAGCTCTCAAAGCTACTCCTGTCTTGTCACATCTGCTGATCGCCACCCTCCATGCCTCCTGCTGCGTCCCTGACCCTTGTTAATGCTCTTTGAGTGTCAGAAAGTTAAAGTCTCTAAAGACAAGAATGCAACTGAGGTCACCAGGCATGATTCATAGCTTGCCCCCCAGTGAATTTATAGTACAATAATCAGGTCTCAATGAAACACTGCCTATGTGCAGAGGGCAGTTTCAGGTGAAGTACGGGTTTTGCCTCCACCCGGTGTTGACAGAGAAAGTGGAACTAAAGATATACTGCCTGGGAAGCCATGCATTCAAAACCTAGAAAAAGAGAAGCTGTGTGCTTGGCGAGGACCATGGAGCTTCTCAGAAAGCAGCTCTGGTGAGTGAGGCCTGGTGCCACGTGCAGTCCCCAGTATTTGGGAATCTGAGGCAAGTCCAAGCCCAGCCCAGGCAACTTAATGAGACCTGTCTCAAAATGAAAAATAGGAAGCATTTTTAAAGGGCTGAGGAATACAGCTCAGTGGTGGAACGTTTGCCTGATACATACAGTCCTAGGTTCAGTCATCAAAACAAACGTGAATGAGCAAACAGCAAGAGTGTGGCTTCACAGGGAGAGAAAGAGAGAAAAAAGAGAGAGGAGAGAGTGTCGTGATATTTTGTTTGTGCTGTAACAAATAAAGCTTGCCTAAAGATCCGAGTGCAGAGCTAGCCACATTGGTTAGCCATAGAGGTCAAGCAGTGGTGGCACACACCTTTAATCCCAGCACCAGGAAGGTAGAGACAGGAGTGAAGTGACTGGGCAGAGAGAGGAATAAATATAAGCGGTGTGATCCCAAGTGCTGGAACCAAAGACATGAGCTCAGTTTCTCTTTTAGACTGATTGCATCTCATATTGCCCAGGGAGGCCTTGAACTCACAGAGATCCATCTGCCTCTGTCTCCCGAGTGCTGGCGATTACAGGTGTGTGCCATCACTTCCTGGCCTCCATGGCTAACAAGTGTGGCTAGCTCGCACTCTGATCTTCAGGCAAGCTTTATTTGTTTTGTTTTTCTGAAAGTTTTTCTATATCTTAAGGAGAATGCATCCTTTTTCCCTCAAGCTTTATTTGATACAGCACAAACAAAATATCACCACAAGGAAGGGGGGGCAGAGAAAGAGAGAGGGGTGGGGTTGGAAAAGAAGGGGGGAGGAAATGGAAAGAAGGAGAGGTGAGGGAATGGGAGGCACCAGTGCAATTCTCCAGAGGGAGCTGCACCTCCGCAGCAATGCTGCCTTTGCCCCAGCAAGGTCCTCTGCTTTGAGCCTTCTGCACACAGTTTGGGTTCTCAGGTGCCTTCCTTCATAGCCCTTGTCCCTAGCATCTTCCAATCTTTTCCTTCCTTTCTTTCAGTCCTTGAAAGAATCATATGGTCTTTTCTGTTTTAAATATTGTCACAGCAAGTTCTCTGGTTTGGGCATGATGAAAGTAAAACACCAAACAGGACATTTTAATCTCAGGGTATCCTGTGGGTAGTTTACATTGAAACACAAACATTTCTTTTTTTTTTTTAAAGCATCTACACATATTAATCTGCAGAACCTGGAATATAATCTGTCTGTGGCAAAAGATAGAATTAAATTGATGATCCTATAAGGGGAGGGATTATCCTAGATAACCTCAGATGGGGGCTGGGAAAGGAGCCATCCCAAGTGTCTGCTTAGGAGAAAGCCGGAGGGAAAGTAGGCATAGCCAAAGGAGTTGGCGTCCACAGACCACACTGTTGAGATAGAATTGCCACTATAAGCCAAGATTGCCAGCATCCTCCAGAATCCAGACTGAGCAAGCTTAGATTCTCTCCCTAATTTTGAAGTCTTCTCTTCCACCCTAACTATTAGTCTCCTCAAGACCTGGGTGGTAGCAACCCCGCAGTACTCTCTTGTACGATTTCAGCCTTCCGGAAATGCAACAGAATACATTTTCTTTCTCTTAGACACTAACGATTGGGGACTGCTTTGAACTCAGTTCCTGCTGACCAGCTCCTCTTCAAAGGCCTGCTCCCTTCTGTTCGATGAGAAAATACATCTTGAAAGTGACAGGTTCCTACATTACCTGGGTCTGCCAATGTATGAAGCGATAAGCAAAAGAAGAATAAGGGATTTCTGGTGATTAGTGAGAGACCTGGGGGAAATACTGATGAGAAAACACAGCCACTTGAAGGATGTGAGTTAGAGGCAAGGGCCTTTAACATGCCTGGTCCTCACCAGTCCTGCATGCCACAGAAAGTAGCGCCTAAAATTACCCATGCTTAAATGGAACTTTCAGAGTAGATTGGTTTCCAAGGGGGATCATGGGAAATTTAGAACGACTTAAACCATTTAAATGGGAACCTTACTCTAGCATGTAAATAGACCACCAGGAGACCAAACTCTGGACTTCCTGTTGGAGACTCTGCCCAGCTGTATCTAAATACAACCTAAAGTGTAAACTATGGGGTGTTTTGCTTCCTCCTCCTTTTTCTCCTCCTCATCCTTTTTTTCTTCATTGTTCTTTTCTTTCATTCCTAAGTGTTTACTCTGGTCTGTCCAGTTAACTTTGTCATTATGGTTTGTTTTGCAATTTGAGTTGCATGGATGGGTGGATGGATGGAAAGATAAGTCTGTACACAGACACAGTTTTAGCTACATTAAAGAGTTTCTTGTTTTGCCTTCTAAGGAAGCCATCCCTAGAGTCATGTTGCCCTGTGAGGCCCTTCCTGCACTGTAGACAGTGTATTCACGTATAAAGGTCTGGATAAAGACAAGGAGCCCGGAAGTGGGTACCATGGAAAGCTAGGACATATTAATGAAGAAATTCAATATGAATACTACTTTAAATATTATTCCCATCTTCTGCCATTCCACCCCGAATGCATCCTATCACATTTGATCTCAGAAGCTAAGCAGGCTCCAGTCTGGTTTAAATTACTCCAGCTGCTGTCTTCTTTTTTCTCTTTTCAAGCCTACAAGTTGAGTTGGGTCCATTTGTATGGTTATCCCTGCGGCTACTAGTTTATTACACACTCAGAGGACTGACTGACAGGCATCTCAAGCCAAACAATGGATTTGTATTTGCCATCAAGAAATTCCATTTTGATAGATTTAGCCATGTTTCTCGCGCAGTGATTTTTCAATTTCTACTTGAGTTATTGAGCTCTTAATCCAAACAAAATCTTCTGCAGATGCCAAGCAAATAAAAATGAAATGGCTATTGCTGAAAGAAAATAGGACAGAGGGTCCTCTAAGACGAGCTACCAAGATATAAATCCTTGTTACGTCATTAATGTGTAGCAAGTTCTTACCCTGTTTGTTTAGCCCTTTACATATACTAAAATATCAGAAGGAAAAAATATGTATTCTTTCAAAAAGCAAAATTGTCTGAACCTATCTTATTTCTTTGACCATAAACCCTTATAAAAGTATCAGATGAAAATTTAGATAATTCTTACTTCCCTGTTTCTATTTAGGACAGTAAAAGGGAGGGACTGTGAATCTTAAAATCATATGACTGGTTTTGGTAGCATTTTAATCTTTAATCTTATTTTCACCAAAGGCACATAAGTACAGGGACAAAACCTATATATTTAAGATATACTGTGACTTGCTCATGAGTGGCCATTTTTAAAATAATCATGTCAATGGTCCTTGTCATTTTTTGTTTGCTTGTTTGTTTTGTTTCTGTTTCTGTTTTTATGACAGGATCCCATGTAGCCCAGGCTGGCCTTAAATTCAAATGTAGCCAAGAATGACCTCAAATTTCTGATTCCTTCACATCTGGAATTTGAGGTTCGAGGAAAGCACCAGGCATGGCTTCTACAGTGTATCTGATTTCTCTTAAAGATTTTTTTTAATGTATGCCTGCATGCATATGTATATACCGTGTGTGTATGTGTGTGTGTGTGTGTGTGTGTGTGTGTGATGCTTTCACAGCTGGAAGAGGTCTTCAGAGGCCCTGGAACTGGAGAGGTTGGGTTGTGAACTACCATGTGGGTGCTAGGAGTCAAACCCAGATCTTCTGTGAAAGCAGCAAATGCTCTTTACCACTGAGCCACCTCTCCAGCCCTATACCTGCTTTTAACTTTTAGTTGGGGGGTGGTTAGCTTTACTGTTCTCTTTCTTGCATTTCCAACACCAAAGGCCCAGCAGAAAATAAAGGCAGCATGCTTTCAGTTGTTTGTTCGAGGCCTTGAAGAGATTGTAAACTGGGTTTTTAGTCTGCTATTCTAACTTACCAACAAATGGACGTTTGTATCCTGAGTTATTAAGGTTTTGGGTACAGTAGTAAGTGTTCTGCAGACATGGAACTATAGCCAAGGCTCCTCTTTTCACACACACACACACACACACACACACACACACACACACACACACACACACACACACACAAGTCCTGATGGCTGGGATAAACTTTCATAACCACTCCATATATTCTGATTCTCATCTGCATCTAGAGGCTTCTGCAGAAGGAGATTATTCTAAAAGTGTGTGCATTCATGAGAGGTTGAGATCCGAGATATTTATCTCAGGCCAGCCTACAAACTAGAGTACTGTGTGTGGTAGCTCTGCTTAGAGTAATTGGAATTGTATAAGTAAAAGAAGAAGGGGAGAAGGGAGAAGCTAGTAACTGCTGACTGACTGTTACAAACAAAGACATGGACTTATGTAATTTAATCTTCACAACAATACCACAAGGGTGATATTATTATTTCCATTTGGTGGATAAAGAAACAAAAAATAAAAAGGAAGAAAAATTATGTTGATGTCCAGGATCCTATAACTTGACTTAGGAGCATTGGTGGTATTTGAGTTTAGTTTTTCCCAAACACAAAAACAAGGCACTCCACATGAGATTGAAGCATTTCTACCGAGATGCCAGAGAATGGGGGCCCTAAGGTTCTCCTTCAGGAGAGAACAGTCTCTGTCCTTACTGGACAGATCTGTAGGGAGAGTGGTGGGTGTAGCTAGATGGATTTACAAAAGCTCACATCCATTCAGGCTTTTCATGTGTTGAAAGCAACTACCAGCACATTGTGAATGAGATCATCAATAAAGCTGTTTGCGCTGATTCTGGCAGAATTCAAGTGACCCCAGCATAGAGACACCATATAGCTGTTGCTAGCATCGAAGAACACAGTACCTTCTTTCCTCACTCACGCTCTTTGCTCTTTGGGAAAATTCACTCAACCTTTTTTTTTTTTTAAGATTGTTCTTTTCTTCAATGCATCTTATCCAGCAACCCCTCATCACGGGTAGAATTCTTTTCATCGTCTTAGATGGCAGAGAAAACCAAAAAGGGCCTCGGGCAAGGTATGGAGCAAGAACGTAGAGGAGTTTGGTGTATCTGAGGCTGCTGTGCTCAATTCATAAAAAGAAACAGCAAGTTGACAAGAATCTGGGTATTGCTGGAAGGTCTTAAGTTCTAGACCCAAGAGTTTAGGGGTGATAGAGGCTACGGGAGCCATTGTGCCTTTGTCTTCCATCCCCAGAATCAGCTGGAATAGGCTTTAACAGGGTCTCTAACTTTATCTGAATAGGACATCAAGAGACTTTTCAGTCCCCGTTTTGCCTTTTTAGGAATATTGGCCACCACTGACCATGCTTTCTCTTTATTCCCTTGAAACCCTTGATGCTGTACCCTGGGTCTTTCCTCTCATCTCTCTGGGCCCTTTCTCCATTCAGTCAGTATTGCAAGCTTATCTCTAGCCACCTGGTCACTAGCATGCAGTTTCTGAAGGTTTGCTGTTACACTTTCAGCCCTGTTCATTGTTTTATTTGTGGTGTTGGGAGTTGAACCCAGAGCCTTTTACATGCTGGGCAGGCACTCCACCATTGAGCTCCATGCCCAGTCTGGGTTGTTCTTTTTTTTTTAACAGTTTACTATTTTTATTTTTTTTAAGTTTACTATTTTTATTTTTATTTGCATGCACTTGTGTGTCTATTCCCGTATGTAGGTGCCCTTGGAGGCCATTGGATTCCCAAAACTGGAGTTGCAGGTGGTTCTGAGCTGCCTGGCGTAGGGGCTGGAAAGTAACATCCAGTCCCCTAGAAGAGCAGCAAGCACTCTTAGCCTCGGGGTCACCTCTTCAGTGCCTAACCTCTGTGTTTTCATGAAAATCTTTCTCTGAATCACATGCATACCCAAACCTTCATTTTTTTCCCCCGCTCTTGTAATAAGTGTGTCCCAATCTCTAGACCCTCATGAATCAGATCATAAATGTCTCCTCACTTCTAACATGCTCATAATCCAAATTAGTATCCCTCCCACACTGTTCTACTTCTGGGGTCCCCTGTCTAGGATTACAGGCTGGATTCCCAAAGGGGGGAAACCAAGAATGACTCCATAGGTTTCATTTGAGCAATGGCTCAGATAATGAAGCAAAAGAACAAAAGGATCAATCATGAATTTAGGTTTGGACTTAACTTCATTGGAGCTGGCGAAAGGTTTCTGAACCACAGACTTTGGATTTAGAGACTTGGAGGCCAAATGAACGTAACAGTAAATTTTAGGCTAAAGTTGTATTGCAGGGACAGGCAGGATCGTCTACTTAGTATGACCCCACACACCATCCCACCCTACTACCTCAGCCCAGTACACATAGTTATGATGTGTGTTTATTAAATATTTGGAGGATAGATCAGTCTCTGACATGCTTGCCATGCATTCATGACGACCTGAATTCAGATCCTCGGCACCCATGGTAAACGCTGGACGATGAGGTCCTGCGTGCTTGTCATCCCTATGCCGGGGGCAGAGATAGGTGACTCCCTGGAACTCATTAACACATCAGCCTAGCTGAATCAGTGATGAGCCCCAAGATTAGTGAGAGATCCTGTCTTAGAAAGTAAGGTGGCAAGCCATTGAGAAAGCCACCCATGTGTGTGCACAACACGTGTGTACATAGCACATATGCACACAAATATCACCCATGCAAATAAACACATTAGTATTTTTTTAAATACTTGAAATTTTCTTCTTTAAATCTAGTCTCTCTTAAGGTCACCAGGAAATCTTTGGAGTGCTGTGGTCACAAGGAAGAATCCAGCAATTACTAGCTGAAGCAATAACTTGATGGTAACACAGGCATTCTGTGGTCCCTGCCTGCCAGTCCCTCTCAGGAATGTCTAGTATGCGCAAGCTAGAGTACTGCCAAGTAGACGGCTACTCCTTATCTCAGCCAGGGTTTCCCTTGCTGGGATCAAACACAGTGAGCAAAAGCAACTTGGAGAGGAAAGGGCTTTTTTGGCTTACACTTCCACATCATTGTTCATCATCAAAGGGAGTCAGGACAGGACTAAAACAGGGTAGGATTCTAGAAGCAGGAGCTGATGCAGAGGGCGTGGAGGGATGCTGATTACTGACTTGTTCCCCATGACTTCCTCTGCCTGCTTTCTTGTAGAACCCGGGTTTGCCTACTGATCTTATGGAAGCATTTTCTAATGGCTAGCTTGTGTCAGGCTGACAGGAAAAAAAAAGGAGAAAGAAAAACAAAGAAAGAAAGAAAAAAGCCAGCTATCATATTGCTTCTAATCCCAATTTATAGCTGTTCAAACCGAGGCTTATGGAAGTGAAGTGGCTGGCTAAGTTCACAAAGCTAATAAATATAATGTTAAATTCCAACTTGGAACGTACTTCAGGGCCCTTCCACTGTCCACAACTTCCTTGAGTGGTTTATTTTGCTGGGAAGTCCCACAGTGACCACTTTCCTCCTTTTGCTCATTAACAGCAAGCACCACAAAAAATAGTCCTTCTTTTTTCAACTTTTTTGGCTTCAGAAGGGGAAAATGGAATTTCAACGTATAGTCAGTTCAGTTTCAGGTGCGCAGGCACTCAGACTGGGCACCGTTGTGAGAACCTCACTGGAACCCGACTGATGTTCCTGAAGAGCAGAGGCGAAAGAAGCCTGGTAGCTCTGGAGTGTTCTTGTCTTCAAATCACGTGAGGCCGGAGGGGTACAAAATGGATGAAGAATGGTGGCTTTGGCCTAAACAAGGAAGAGTAGCTACCGTTAAATGTGAGGATTTTGGAGAAAATAAGATAGCTACTGGAAAATACACACAGGTTGCAATCCTAATTTTTCTTACCTCCGCCACCCGGCTTTTAAGTTCTTCAGCGTATAGAGTTGATGTTGCTCAATGGTAGAGCATTTGCTGAGCAGGAACAAGGCCGTGGGTCCCAGATCCAAAACTGTAACCAGTCAGTCAAGAAATGCCTCACTCGAAGAAAGGGAATTCGTTTCCAAAAACAGCTGTCCATTCAAAGGAAGAACAGAAATCTGCTCAATGACCCCTTTCACCAAAGCTTGTCGTAAGCTAAGGGTCTTTGGGAAGGCCTTTTCTCGCCTTGCTTCTAGCGCAATATATTTAAGTTGGACAATAATCCTTGGACTCTGAGATCAGCAAACAATTGCTAGCTTATGGTCAATTTCTTTTAATGACTGTCTTTCACCAGGTGTGAGTTAGGGGGCCCAGCCTCTGTCGTACCCTGCTTTAGAGAGATCGAGTAGGATGACGTGTTCCTAGGACGACTGCTAAGAGGCTGTCAGCAGCCACTGCAGCTCAGGTGTCTAGTGAAATAAGTGACAGAAGAATTTGCAATAGAGAGCATTTTCCTGATATCACTTTGTACGAGCAGCTGTTTATGAAATCCACTTGCGAATGTAAGCTGTGCCGGGGAAGGTACAATCCAAATAGCATAGGAAATATCAAATATTTTATGCTGTCAAAACACAGTGACGTCATTTTCAAGGTACGGCTTTCTTTTGAAAAAATGAAGTCTCCATCAGCACGGAAGAGGCACGGAAGACGGCTTGCAGCCGGGGAGGCTCCGGCGTACTCACGACCCCTCCTTGTGTTTATGGTAGAGCTGGGAGACAGGAGCTGCCGGATTTATGGCGTCATAGCTTTTCAAGCTGCAGTGAAAAATGGGAACAGAGAGAAAACAAGGGAATTCTGAGAAGCCATTACCTGTACACGAAGGAAGCCAGGAAGCATATTAACTTACCACTCGAAAATGAACGACTTTTAAGAAGTAGGGAAACGGGCTGGAGAGATGGCTCAGCCGATAAAGGCTAGGCTCACAACCAAAAATATAACAAGAAGGGGAGCTGCCAGGTGTCTAGAATGGTGGAAGGGATTTTACGTAGGCTAGGAAGAGGTAGAGGACGTCAAAGTATATCACAACAGAAATGTAAGACTCTGTGTGTGTGTGTGTGTGTGTGTGTGTGTGTGTGTGTGTGTGTGTGTGTTGAGTGTGAGAAACAGAGTGTCTGTGAGTGTATACGTGTGCGTGCATGCATTTGTGAGTATGTGGGAATGTGTACATATATGTGAGAGTATGTGTTTGTGTACCTGTGCATGTATGCATGTGCGTGTGAGATCTGTGTTTGTGTGCCTATGCATGTATGCATGTGTGTGAGAGTGTGTTTGTGTACCTGTGCATGTATGCATGTGTGTGAGAGTGTGTGTCTGTGTACCTGTGCATGTATGCATGTGTGTGAGAGTGTGTGTTTGTGTACCTGTGCATGTATGCATGTGTGTGAGAGTGTGTGTTTGTGTACCTGTGCATGTATGCATGTGTGTGAGAGTGTGTGTTTGTGTACCTGTGCATGTATGCATGTGCGTGTGAGATCTGTGTTTGTGTGCCTATGCATGTATGCATGTGTGTGAGAGTGTGTTTGTGTACCTGTGCATGTATGCATGTGTGTGAGAGTATGTGTTTGTGTACCTGTGCATGTATGCATGTGTGTGAGAGTGTGTGTTTGTGTACCTGTGCATGTATGCATGTGTGTGAGAGTGTGTGTTTGTGTACCTGTGCACGTATGCATGTGTGTGAGAGTGTGTGTTTGTGTACCTGTGCATGTATGCATGTGTGTGAGAGTGTGTGTTTGTGTACCTGTGCATGTATGCATGTGTGTGAGAGTGTGTGTTTGTGTACCTGTGCATGTATGCATGTGTGTGAGAGTGTGTGTTTGTGTACCTGTGCATGTATGCATATGTGTGAGTGTATATGTGAGATCTGTGTTTGTGTGCCTATGCATGTATGCATGTGTGTGAGAGTGTGTGTCTGTGTACCTGTGCATGTATGCATGTGTGTGAGAGTGTGTGTTTGTGTACCCGTGAATGTATGCATGTGCATGGGAGAGAATATGTGTGAATGTGTACCTGTGCATGCACATGCATGCATGTGTGTGTGGCGGTATGGTATGTGGTGTGTTTGTGGTATGTGGTGCATGTGTTTGTGGAGGTCTGTGCACACCTGCATATGCACACTCAGGTCAGCATTTGGTGTCTTCCTCAATTACTCTCAACATTGTTTTTTTGTTGTTGTTGTTTGTTTAAGGTAAGGTCTCTCACTGAACCTGGAACTCCCTGATTCAGCGAGGCTGGCTGCCAGTTAGCCCTAGGGATGCAGCAGTTTTTGCTTCTACCATGCTGGGACCCCAGACACACTCTGACAAAGCAGCTTTTTCCATGGGTGCTGGGGTTGTGAAATAGGGTCCTTATGCTCACACAGCAAGCAGTTTGCCGAATGCACCAGCCCCAACTCGCTTCTCTTCTTTAGTTTTCAAGGTGTATAATCTAGCAAGTAGATATTCTGAACACATGATAATTAATGACTCCATTAGGGTTTCCCAGGGAGCCAGTCAAGGGATCGAAAATGGTTGTGAGGGAACCACAGACAAAAGTCAGGCAATTTTCACTTTTCTGCCTTGCCATTGTGGTCACTTTTTCAGAACGTTTTAAAATAAATAGTTATTATAATCCTTCCTAGTGTTCTTCTCTTGCTGTTACCCGCTCAAACTAATGTGTGCGGCTAGCCTGAAGGATGTGTCACAAGACTAACACCAGAAATAAGCAGGAGGCTAATAATCAAGTTGGCAGCCACAGGAATATGTATTAGGGCACTGGTGTCTCAAGAGATCCGCTTGGAACTTGAAATGACTCTTTGGGCCATGATTGTGTGCAAGGAAGGGGAAATTCGATGCGCATAACGGCCGTCAGCGCATGTCACAAAGGATGACTGACCTGCGGACAGTTGCCTCGTGGAGGAGTGGAGGAGAGGCAGCCAATGTGAGCTGCTGCGCTTACCTGTAGACAGCCTCGTGGAGGAGAGGCGGCCCATGTGAGCTGCTGCGCTTACCTGTAGACAGCCTCACGGAGGAGAGGCGGCCCATGTGAGCTGCTGCGCTTACCTGTAGACAGCCTCACGGAGGAGAGGCGGCCCATGTGAGCTGCTGCGCTTACCTGTAGACAGCCTCACGGAGGAGAGGCGGCCCATGTGAGCTGCTGCGCTTACCTGTAGACAGCCTCACGGAGGAGAGGCGGCCCATGTGAGCTGCTGCGCTTACCTGTAGACAGCCTCACAGAGGAGAGGCGGCCCATGTGAGCTGCTGCGCTTACCTGTAGACAGCCTCACAGAGGAGAGGCGGCCCATGTGAGCTGCTGCGCTTACCTGTAGACAGCCTCACGGAGGAGAGGCGGCCCATGTGAGCTGCTGCGCTTACCTGTAGACAGCCTCACAGAGGAGAGGCGGCCCATGTGAGCTGCAACATTTTTATTTAATCATTTCCCTCGTTTGTTCTCCGTGTATCTGATACCGGGTTTTGCTTCTCACCCTAGTTTATTTCGGATTTGAAAATTTCTCCCCTTTGCCCCCGCGTTTACTGATTTTCTCAGTAGATATTCTAAACCCTGCCCTGTCTCTTCATAATTCTCTCTTTTTCAAAAAATGCCCCTTCTTCCTTTCCTTATAGATGTCTACTTTCAATTGTTTTTTTATTAATTTATCTATAATAACAGTTATACACATAGAGTAAAGAGCATTTAAAAAAAATAAAAACAGGGCTAGCGAGATGGCTCAGCAGATCGAGGTGCTTGCAGCCACACCTGAAACCGAGTTCAGGTCCTTGGACTCCCATGGTGGAAGGAGAGAACTGAGTCATCCCACAAGCTGCCCTCTGACCTCCACACATGTGAGCACACACCTGTGTGTACACATGTACAAAAAGAAACAGGAAAGATCCATGTTACTAGTTGTTGATATTATAATTGCATTTGTTTTAGACTGTTTTACAAGCAAGACCAGTTAAACTGAATTTGATAACTAATATTCAGTGTCCACATTTTTTAATATCTTGTTGGTCCATGAGGAAGTATATCTTAATTTAAAAGCCCTTTGCTCCTTATAGATAATTAATATTATTTTTTCATGATTTTGCTAGTGTGTAAAACATAGGGAAATATCTTCGCTGATGCAACTGAGGAAGTCTGTACCTTATCTTGTGTTTGTTTCTTTAGTGTAGGCGGATTGTTATTTCCTTAGCATAGATTCCCAGAAGTTGCGTGACGGTCCTTGGATGGGCTTTAAGGCCTTTGATAATGGGGTACGCGGTCTGTCAAGAGAGTGGTTGTGACATACATACTCTTTATCCAGTTGCCATAGCCACACGCTTTTCACCTCATTCTTGCCCCAGCGGATGCTTTTCTTTTCCAAGATGGGTCAGTGGACTCTGCACGTTAGAGCGGTAACTGTTGGCAGGAGAGCGCGTGTTTCTGTGTGCTTGCTATCTGTTCCTGTTTGTTAGTTCTTCCCCTTTCCATCGGCTGCTACCCCGCTCTGCTCGTCTCCAGTCCCTTCCCTGTTCCCTACTGGTCCTTCTTCTTCCTGTCAAAGTTATTTTTGTGACTCTCTTTTGTCTGAAGTCCAGTAACTTGTAGGGCGGCAGTGGGATTCAAATTGCATTTTAAGATCGTTTTTATGAGTTGTTCCCAGCAGGCGTCTTCAAGGCCCCAAGTTCGCTTTTTGTCCCCCACTGCGAAAAACTGATTGGCAGCTGGTGATGGGCAGGGCGCTGGTGCTTGGCACTGGCAGGAAACCCTGCAGGAGGTGCCCAGAGCCATGGCGGATGAAGTGTGGCCAAGCCAGCACAAGGTGGGGGACCAGATGTCACCCGATTATGTTCCATTGAAATCCAAACAAAGCCCCACATTCAGGATCATTTCCTTGAGACTCCCTGGTTGGAAACTGGAGCCCAGCCAGAATCTCACAACAGCTGGTCTCCCTAGGCTAGGATTTATATGGCTTGTAGCAAATGTTACCTGTGTGTTATTGATTGGTTTCTGTGAAGCTATCAAACAGTATTCCAAAGACCCAAAGCATACTGCTCTCTGCTGAAACTCAAAAAGGGCCATCTATCATAGGAGCCACCAGCGTCTCATTATAGGCTTGAGAAGGCTGAGAGGGAGATGTTTTTCTTCTCCCTTACGCCACCCGTGTTGACCTTGAAGCGGTAGACTGACGCTCGCTTCTTTTCCGTGACAACACGCCTCTCCTATTAGGAGACAGCGCCCACCCTTCAAAAATAAATTATATTATAAAACCAGCTTGCCAGGAAAACCAGGCCATGAGAACTTGTGCTAATGTTTCTAACCCCCAGTTCTTGCTGGGAAGTCTGAGTCCTTTCAAGTTCACGTTCTCACCGAGGTAGTATGCATTTTTGATTTTTCCTTTCCCCTGAAAGAGGACAAGCCACGGGCTCAGCAACCTCACATTCTGAGCAAGTGGCAAGGAGAGAAAAGCAAAGCACCACACACACACACACACACACACACACACACACTCTTCCCAAAGATGCTGCGGTTAGAAGTGCTAGGTTTTGGAGCCTGAAAACAGAAAGCAGTCTCCTAGGCTAGGAAGATGGTGCTGCTGGGGAAGTGGCTGCCGTGAAAGCAATGGGATCCCATCACCCATATAAAAGCAGGAGTCAGAGTCACTAGGGAGGAAGGTAGATAGACAGATCTTGAGGCGTGGTGGCTAGGCAGCTAGCTATCTGAATTGGTGAGCTTCAGGTTCTTTGGAGACCCTGCCTCAAAACATAAGGTGGAGAGTGAGGGCTTCTACAAGTGTGGACCTCTGGCTTCTACATGCAGACACATACACATATGTGTAGTGGGTATTCACTCTGCCCGTGACCTTGGGCTATCTAGCCCGATAGAGGTGGTGCTTCTTGTCTGCCTATGTGACCTCTTATAATCATGGGCAGAGCGAATGCCCACTGCATGTATGCACACAAACCTGTTCACACACATGCACACAATCATACAAACATTCTCTCTCTCTCTCTCTCTCTCTCTCTCTCTCTCTCTCTCTCTCTTTCACACACACACACACACACGGACACACACATGGACACACACACACACAATCTATTTAATGACCTATTTTCTAAGTCATAGAATCAGAAAAGTGCTCCTTTTCGTACAGTATTGGGCTTAATGTATTCCTGATGTAAATTCAGGAACTATACTTTATGACTTGGCTTTATAAATGGATGCCCCTGCTGTCTCCATCACCCGATAACGTCCAAACGCCTCTCCTTGCCTTGTTTCTCTCTCTCCCTCTTGTTGCCTGGCGGTCGTCAACTCAGCCTCTCAGACCTCACAGTGAGATTCTGGAACTAACCCTCTCCATTAGAAACAAACAAAATAAATTGCTCCCATTCCCCCAAAGGAATGTGCTATAGCCTCTTTCCTCTGCAACATGGATGCAATTTAAGTTTGGCAAGGACTGCACACAATTTACTTCACTGGGAGGAGACAAATTGCTGAGAGACCTGCAGTAAGGACCAGGCATCCCTCTGCCCTCCCTGTGAACTTGAAATGACAGAAAGTCACCGGGTCATGCTTTCTGAATCCACGGTGTGTCTGCACAGTCCTCAGCCATGCCCTCACGCCACAGAAATGCATTAAGAAGCCACTTGTGTCTGATAATTCTGAGTTGATTTCTTCCTGTCTGTCCCTGAGAGGCCGTGAAGTTCAGCCTGAGAATGCATGTGTAATTTGCTTTCCTGAAGATTAGCTGTCACCAAGCCAGGGGCATCTAAGTGTCATTCAGTAACATTTATTTGCTTCACCCTGACTTAGAACCCTGCTTGTCTGTGATACTCCCAAGGTGATGGGCTAAAAGGAAATAAAAATAGGAATATAGCCTAATCCCTCATGTTAAACACAAGGCCCCCAAGATGACCTTATATGTGGGCCTTGAGTATTCTACACACATACACACACACACGCACACACACACACTTACATGCAGTGATGAATATGTTAATTGCTTGATTTGGACAATCATTTTACAGATATACATTTATGTGCTTGGTCCCCAGTTGGTGGAACGGTTTTGGGAAGGATTAGCCTTGGTGGAGGAGGTGTGTCATTGGGGTGGGCTTTGAGGTTTCAAAAGCCCCTGCCAGGTCCAGTCTCCATCCCTCTGCCTCCAACGTGCAAGTAAGATAGAAGCTCTCAGCTACTGCTCTAGCACCAGGCCCACCTGCCTGTTGTCTTGTTCCCTGCTGTGATGACCATGGTCCCACCCTCTAAATCTATAAGCATGCTCCCAATTAAATACTTTCTAAGTTTCCTTGGTCATGTTGTCTCCTCATAGCAATAGAAGAGTAACTAAGACAGTGGCAATCACCTGTAATCCCGATACTTGGGAGGTATAGGCAGGAAGAAGGGTCAGGAGTTCAAGAGCGTCATAAGATAAATAGCAAATATGAAACAACCTTGGACTACTTTATATTATCTCAACAAAGAAAGATAAAGAGAGAGACAGACAGAGAGAGAGAGAGAGAGGGAGGGAGGAAAAGAGGGGAAGGAAGGAAGGAAGAAGGAAGGAAGGAAGGAAGGAAGGAAGGAAGGAAGGAAGGAAGGAAGGAAGGAAGGCAGGCAAGCCGACAGCTAATCTCTCAAGACCAAATTTAAACTCCATATCTTCCAAAGAATTTGTCCGAATTTTTTCCACCACCATTACCATAGCAATTTTTTTCTCCCACACCACAATATATTTTCAGGATTTGTGCTTTTAGATTTCACCTCCCCATCACACAAGAACTATTTAAAGATCAGTCAGTCCTGCATCTAGACATAGAATCTAAAGCCCAGCAAAGGGCACGATCCCATTGAGCATCTTGGTGCATCAGGACTAGAGAATTGTAGATTCACAGTGTGTGCCAGTGAACAGCGTCCAATGGTGAACAAGAGAGACATACCCCCTGCCTTTGGGAAACTTGTATTTTTATGGGTGCATAGGCAAGAAAATGGCCAGTAACAGAATGAGGTTAATGCTCCTACAGGAAAAGGATAAATAATGTAAGAGTATGCAGAATAAATATCTGGGATGTGACTGATGGCTAGCCAGTGGAGAAAACTTCATATTAAATATAAATATCTTGAATAACAAATTTTAAAAAATAATGAATACATCTATCAAAACATCAAGTTGTATTCAATTTTTCTTTGTCAATTATACTTCAGTGAAGGTGGAAAGGCAATCACTGATCAAGGACAATGCAATCAAGAACTAATTCAAGTGGAGCTCAAAGAACTTAAGCTTAAACCATTCACATATGAGCCAGAAAAATATTACTCTTCCCAACTTTGTTTTTGCCCCTTTCCTTCCTCCGCCCTCCCTTCCTTTTCCTCCCCTCCTCTCTCTTCATTTCCCCTTCCTTCCCTCCCACTATCTGCATGTGGAAACATGCATGCATAAGGACCTGAAGGATTCCAGGATTCCGCCATCTTTGCACGCATTCTGTAGCCAAGAAAGAAGAGGGTCAGATTTCCCATCTTGGTGAGTTAGGGTGTAGAAAGAGTTCTCAGGATCCATATTCCGCATCCTGGTTGAGTTAGGATGTAAAAGGGGTTCTCAAGGTCCATGTTCTTCATCCTGGTTGAGTTAGGATGTAAAAGGGGTTCTCAGGGTCCATATTTTTCTTTTTGGTGAGTTAGGGTGTAAAAGGGGTTCTCGGAGTCCACGTTTCCCATCCTGGTGAGTTAGGGTGTTAAAGGGGTTCTCGGGGTCCACATTCCCCATCCTGGTGAGTTAGAGTATAAAAGGGGTTCTCAGGGTCCATGTCTTGTCAGAGTCCAGAGCCCTGTCTTCCCCTGATATCAGGAAGGTCTAATCACCCCTGTCTCTCCTAGTCATTCTTTCCTTTTGGTCATTTTCATGAATTCATCACAACATCTCTTGAATCAACTACTGCAGGTGTCTTGGATCATGCCATGTGACTCAGCAACTCCGCAACCCAGCGTATGCTCCAGAAGATATGCGGACAAGTCCATTGTTACTCTGCCTTTCCTAGGGAGACCTGAATAAACACTGGTTAGCTCCAGAGAGGGCACCAACAACAGGAAAAGAAGAAGAAAGACACTGCTACCTGAGTCCACCTTGGGAAACCATTAGATTTATTAGACTGACTTACAGAGCATGGGCAAGGGTTACTTACAGAGGGTCGGGTGACTCAGAAACAGCCACATCGCTGGAAACTCCCCCCAGCATGAGTGATGACCTCATAAAAGTGGCCCTGCGGAAGTCCTGCCTCCTGTTCTCCTTCCACCTCCTGAATACTTACTTTAGAACCCCCCTAAGATCAGTGGGGGGTGGCACACAAAAGCTGGAATCTCAGGGGTAGGTCCAGCGACACCCCAACTCCTTCTGTAAGCATCAAAGCCCAGTTGCCGTTACTGTGACCGGTTATCACTGTATTATCCTGTTTATTTCATCCCTATAACTAAGGATCCCAGTATGGTGTAGGTCACTACTGTAACCTCTGCTTCACCAAGCTGCTAGTCATATAAGGCTCAGAGGAAACGGCTTTACCTGAACTGTCCCTAAAAGAAGAATGCCCAAGAGCAGATGCAGAAGCGTTCTCGTTCTGAATGTGCAGATCCACAGATCCGGAAAGAACACCTATGTTGTTAAGGACAGGAACACAGATTCAGGTTGGCCCCAAAAGCATTCCAACGTGGAAATGGTGTCACGATGCTTTTATAGTTACCGAACAAAAGGAAGGCATAAATCAAGGCACATTTCAAATGCAAGGTGGAGACCCCCCACAAGAGTAAATTACAGTAAAATGGGGAAGTTTCTGCTGTGTGCTGGAGTTGCTACCTAAAAACATTCTTCCTGTTGGGTTGGGGGAGTTAGTTACAGGTTCAGTTAATATATTTCCGAATGTGGTCCCTGGTGTCTGCTAGATCAGACACAGGAATAAGCAGTGGAGAGCTGGTAAAGAACTAGATAGCTGGAGATAGTTTGGACCTGGATCGTTAACATTCCAACTCTCCACAGTCTTGAAATCCTAATCAGTCAATCGGCCTAAAAGCGTGTTAAACACAGGTGTGGCTTTCTCTGGGCGGTTCAGTTCAGCAATGAGAATGAAAGACTACGATGTTCTCAAGTTTGAGACATTATGACGAGCAAAAGCAAGATGCCCGAGAGTAGCTCCATTCATAAAAATGCCGAGGTCACACAAGAATGATTTGCTCTCCTTGAAGTCAGGATATTGGTTAGCTTTGGGGGATTAGCTGTGACATAATGGGGCCTGACAATGATTGTCTAGGGGCTTTGGCTCTTTCTTGATCCACATTTTGATTATAAACCTAAGTTGACTTTGTGAACATTCAGTGGGCTTCTGGGTGCTTTCCTGTGGTCTGCTTTTCTTTCTTTTTCTTTTTCTTTTCTTTCTTTTTTTTTTCGAGACGGAGTTTCTCTACAGCTTTGGAGCCTATCCTGAAACTAGCTCTTGTAGACCAGGCTGACCTCGAACTCACAAAGATCTGCCTGCCTCTGCCTCCTGAGTGCTGGGATTAAAGGCGTGCGCCACCACCGCCCGGCTTTTTCTTTGCATGTGTTCTGCTCGAACTGGAAAAGGCTGAGGCATGGGTAGAGGCTCGGAAGGCAACCAAGTGCATCATCCAAGATATAGACACTAACTCCTGAGTCTTGAGCAGAGTCCTCCTGTGTACTGCTGCAGGGTCTTTACAGATGCCGAGTCAGGAATCCAGAGGCCCAAGCAGGATTCGGAAGCTGTCCTAGATTTGAAGAATGCCAAGTGGCTTTTGGTTTTAAGCCTCTTCCCACCTCCACAGAAAGAGCAAAGTCCACTTGGTCTTTAAGCACCCATTCACCTGGGCTCAGTGTTGTCTGCATAACCATGAGGGTTGCCTAAGCAAAGCATGCAATGTGTAGGGGCAGAGATGAGGAAAAGGATTGGAGTATACTGTGCCCAGTGTAGCAAAAGAAGCATCCATCCTGAGAGGTCTTTACCGGCCTCTTGCCTACTATCTACCTGTAACCATTAACACTGCTTTATCTTGAAATCTGTCATCTCCTTGCAAAACCAAAATGGAGAGAGAATTTTTTTTTTGAGCTGTGACCTAAATGTCTCTTTCCTCCTTGATTTTTCCCCGTCATCTTGGGAGAAATTTTACTGCTTTGTGCTTTAAGAAGCCCTTCTGAGAGCCTGATCAAACACCACAGCACCGTTGTGGGAAAGAGCTAAGTTATAGCGGCATTCCTTACTTAGAACAGTGCCTTCTCTAGGCCCTTTCATTTTGTCTAATAGGTGAGAGATGACCTTGAAGATTAAAACTGAAAGCTTCTGCATTCCTTACGTATTTAGCATGTATATGTGCATTTCTTGAGTATATGGGTATGTCATTTGCATGTATGCATATGTGCTTGTATGCATGTCTTTGACTATGAAAGTGTGCTTTTACAACTATGTGTGCGATTGTGTGCTTGTGTGCATATGCATGAGGCAAGCTTAGTGAGTATGCATGCATAGGTATATATTTGCTACATGGGTACGCATGAGGTATATGTTATACTTGGGAGTATGTGTGCGTGTGTGTTTGCATCTATTTCTGCAGATGTATGCATGGGTTCTACTTGCATGCATGTACATAGTTGAGTATGACAGCATGTTTTCACAGGTATTCATAGGTACATGGATGTGTACTTATATGTTTATGGGTAGTACTTCCATGTATGTGAATGAGCATAAATGTGTGTGCAGTATTTTTACCCCTTTGCATTGGTGTATGCTTCTGTGTGTGTGTGTGTGTGTGTGTGTGTGTGTGTGTGTGTGTATGCACATTCTCTGACTATGATGCCATTTGCGAGTACATGTTACTCTCTCAAGACTCACGGCGCTCTGCTTTCAATTATACTCAGAATAATCCAAAACCCTTCTGAACTAATCCTAATCAACTTGGAAGCCACCACAGTTGGGCATGAGGCTGTCAAGTGTGAGTGTTTGCAGATGTCAGCACGAGGAAGGCAGGAGTCCAGGAGGACAGATCAAGGCTTAGCGACAGGAAGATGCATGCCAGTGCAGCCTAGCTCCAGAGCGCCAGCACAGCCACGAGAAAAACTCATCGTGACAGCAAATCAATAATCTCTTGGAGACGATCTGTGTCTGAAATATCCTTGATTAATTATGCCAGGGCATGCTTGGCAACAGTCCTTTGCTCCAGATTAACCTGATGCTTTTTGCATGAGGCAGGATTATAACTGGTTCTCCTAAGTTGGATGTGACATTTGAAATCAGGCTTTAAAGGTTTGGGCTATAGATTTTTCTGATGTCTCCATGTCAAACATAGTTGTTCTTATTGCTGATCGTAGATGTTTGCCAATCAATCAAAATAACATTTATTTGATCATAAACAAGGCTAAATTAAAACCATTTGAAATCATTGTACTTGAGGACTTGGTGAAGAGGCATCTTTAGATTCTCTGAAAACTCGCTTCAGTGCTGTGACAGAGAGCTGCGATGACATTTTTAAAAAAGCGATGGAAGGATGTTACTATTAACTCAAAATTAATGCTTGTCTGCATTTTGTGCATATCTAGCTTTTACTTGATGACTTAGTCCCATCTGACTATGATTTGGAGTAAAATATTTGCCCTCTTTCCTATAATATGCAATTATAAATTTTATCCCTTAAAACCGAATATATTTCTAAAATCACTTGTTATATATTGCACTCTGGAACTTATTTTCTTTCTCATGAATTGCAGGTGGGATTCTAATAAAAACTAATGAAAAATAAGACTTGCTTCAGGCTATGAAACTTAGAAATTCCTACAACAAAAGTTGATCTTACTGTAGTCTCTTAGGTTTAATTTTTTCCTAAAGCACCCCTGTGCCCAGCGTATCAAGGCCACCTTCCCTCAGGCTGATTATAGCACTATGTGCTACATTACTGATGCATTTATGTAGTCGCAGTTATGAGTTGATAGAAAGTGAACCAGTATCCTCATGTAGATAAACGATAGCAGTGCAAATCAAAACAGGGCCTAATATTTCTAAGGCAAGTTTGGCAATCTGGACTTCCATTAGTTAGGATAGAGCAGTTTATCCTAAGATACAGCAGCGTAACTCTGAACTCTCTGTAGATCCGCTGCACAGAATTTATTCCTCACTCACACAAAGTCTTTCATGGGCTACTTGACTCTTAGGGCAGTTCCCTTCCAGGTTTATAACTCAGAGATTTGGATGGAATCTATCTTGAGGTCTCCTCATCTAAAGTCTCAGAACAATATGGCAGAGAAGAGAGAAAACAATCACAGCAGCTTGAAACATATCAATCTGGAAATGTCCATATAACCTCCATCATTTTAAAATTCAGGGTTTAATGTATGTTAGCATGAGAAATGTGAGCCACACTTCAGTGGGTAGAAGATGATTGCTTGTAGTACAAAACAAAGAAAAGTTCCCAAATGTCTGGTCAGATCATCGAACCTAAACAAACACATGAAAACCTAAGGTCTTTTAGTGACAGCTCTGTTAGTCCAGAATGATAAGAAACTGATCTGCAAAGTAGGTTGTATCCCCACTTTGAGGACCTTTGAAGACCATGCTAAGAATCAGCCCATTTGAAAGTAGCAGATGGATGTTCGAGAATGGAGTCAGGTGATCAAAATCATATTCTTAGAGCCAAACCCTGGCGTGGGAGGATGCTAATGCATCCGGATGGGTGGATTCTGCTGAGAAAGTAATTTCCGAGAAAATACAGATGTGTGTTGTTCTGTGTTACGTGTGTTGTTAAATGTGCTAGCTTTTCTCTCTTGACAATGCACTTCAGTTTTCGTAGTTCCTCCTAAACCTATCTCCTCAGGATCCTGAAGGAAGTATTGTGGTGTTCTTACCACTCAAGCAATACTGCTTCTCTAACCTTCCACCTATTCTGTGCCTCGTCGCCGTTACTCACCTGTGTTCTGCTTGACATTCAAAATACTTTTAGGAGAACAGAATTTTGAAGAGACAAGAAAGGCTTACCCATGGCTGAGTGTGCCTCCGTGATGTCCTGGGGTTACTCTTGTCCTCCCTCTCAACTTAACGGAAGACTCTGTACACATGAGCTTTGCTTCCCTATAGGAGCATCAAGAAGATTCTGGTGTCCAGGCAGTCCTGAGCCCCTGGAATCATGCCAACCTGACAAGATAAGACAACGGTACATGTTCCTTCTCTCTGACACTTCATGACAGTGACAGTTATTTTTCCATAGTAATATAATATCTCCCATCGACTGTCACCCCACCATATTTCCTGGGGTCCCACAGATAATATTCACAATAAGGATTCACAATAGGACTACCTGAATCTGAGTTCAAATCCAGCATCTTTTATTTGGGTAAATCTGAGAAAGTTTCCTAACCTTCCTGTGCTTTATCTTATATGAAATGGGGTTGATTATGGCGGTAATAATGAATATTGCTTAGAGGGTTATGGTGAGATATGACTAGGTTTTAGTCTATGTAAACAGCCCCGGCATGCAGGAAAGGAATTCATGAAATCAATCACTGTTTACTGGCATTGCATAAGCCAGTCTTATCATAGACTCTCATGCTAGCAACCCTAATGAATTATATTTTTCTCCAAGGTGAGAGACTTCATGTTAGTGTTTGGCTAATTAAAAGACATTCCCAGCGACAGCTAACCTGTAAGAATCTCCACCTACTGTGGTCTGAGTTTCCATTTTAAGTACCTGAGATTGTGCTAAGCACCATCAGGATAATATTTACTAAGTGAACAGATGAACGAATGACTGAACCGAAGAGCGGGTGGAACATGTGTCTCAGTTGAAAACCTGGGTGGGCTTAAGGGGTGGGAGCTCTGGTTAAACACTGGCTGCACAATGTGTGAAGTCTGCCCTATCGTGAACAAGTCAATCCCCTGATCCTCTCTTCCACACATAGAGATGAAGGTGAAGATAACCACTGTACAAGAATTTTTTGCTGTGAATTAAATAAGAATAAAGTGGAAATTATCCACTCTAAACTCAGCATACATTAGCTCAGTAGATGGAAGCTATCCTTATTTTTATAGATACCATATTCATGTACGTCAATTAAAAGTGAAGGAAGTATTATAAACACAGAAGGATGGACAAAGCCTCATTTCCATGTGTTCAAATAGATATTAGCCAAAGTCATAGACCAGCAGGTATTTTTTATCTTTTCCTCATCTGTCCTATACCACATTTATTATTAAAGTTAAGGAGGGAAGAAAGCAGAAAAGAGACTGAGAGGTAGGAAAAGTGAGGTGAGAAACTTAGAAGGAGACCAAGAAAGAGACAAGCCATAAGGAGCATTGAGTTCCTTCTTTGGTTTTTTTTTTTTTTAAAAAAAAAAAGGACAGAAGCAAGCGGGAGAGGGGCCACCATGGCAAGTAAGTTTCTCCTTGTCCCCGCTTCCACTCTGCATCAAGCTTGGCCTTTCTATTATTGATATCTAATTGGCTTCCCTTATCTTCATATACTTTAAATCCACAGCAGAAATTTGGACTTATGGTGGAAGAAGAATTTGGCACAATGCATGAAAAAGAAAGCCCCCATAATTCAGCTTCCAGCTGCCTTCGTCGTTCATTTCACTGGTGTGTTCTGAGGTGATACAGTGGCAACGTCCCCTTGGTGCACTGTGCCGTGCCTTCCCATGACTTATTTTTCCTCTTGTCAGCCAGATCCTTCCTTTCCTGTTTTTCTGCGTGTCACCCCGAGACCCTTGTAGAAACCCAGCTCAGAGGTGTGCTGTTCTGTGAAATCTTCCCTTGAGCCACCGAATCGGATCAGAGGTTTGGTGACCTTGCACCATGTCTCCCATGCCTGGAGCTCACCACACTCCTCACTGTCTGTCTAAGGGTAGCCGGCAGCGGTGCTAGGCTGTGAGATCTGCAGTGCTAACTGTGGGGTGTTCCCAGAAGCAGTAAAAGCCAGGCCACTGAACGCTGCACTGTAACACTTTCTAGTACAGTGTGCACCATTGCTGGCATCCATTAAGGAAAAATGCAATGTTGGTCCATAAGACACTGGCTGCAAATGAGGAGAAAATGTATAACACAGGGGCACCTTCCAATACAGTGCCATAGACCCTCAGCGCCTCATAAATGCGATCATTAGGAAGATTCTGCAAAGGAATTTACTATCCTTAACTCGCTTTTAAAATTACATGTAAATGTATCTTTTATAACAGCCCCTCTAGTTTGTTACTATCCCAGTGTAATTGTTTCCATGATGTAAAAAATATGCATGTCTGGGTTTAATGTGTGACACTATTTAGTTGATTTGTTCTAGTGATTAAAACCATATCCTAGGAGTTGTTGGGACTGGTGTCAGAGCTGAATGCATCCAAAACTGAGTACTCAGGCTATAAAGGAGTTGGCAAGGGCCTGGAACATTCTGCTGCTAGCGTTAATTCCACCTAAACCCAGTTTTTTTACCCTGGGTCATGATTTCTAACCTCGTTTCAAACAGGAGGTTGCTCCTGGGTAAAAAGTCCTTTAATGACGTCACAGCGCGCAGAAACAGATGGTCAACATTATGCCACAAAGACACCATCAAAATAGAGTCTACGTCACGTTTACAGGCACTATCAACTAAGACCAGTACCTTCGCACCTAGGAAAGGAAAGCCCAGGGCAAAATGAAGTATCTGGAAAAAGAAAAACCATAGTAGCTGAAACTGATAGTTCCTTCCTTCCATTGTGAACTCTATAAAGTGTGTCTGTTTGGGGGTGGCACACCTTAACCTGACCATTTAATAGAATTAATAACAACAATTTCAGAATAAAACATTTAATCAGATTTAGACATAAGATTTAGGTTTGCTACTTCCCGTGGGCACACCCAGCTCTTTCCTCAAGAGAATAAGGAAAATCCTATGTGGAGTCAAATAAGAGCAGCCACGGCAGAGAAACATCATTTCAAGTTACCCGAAGTCATGTGTCCAACACGGTGACATTTTGTGATGTTTTTATAGTAAGAGAACACAAAATCATGAATCAAGGTATTTTCTTGATTGCATGTTTTAGCCTTTGGATTGTTGGACACTAGCCCTTTATATCTTCTGGTTCTCAAAAGAGTGCATTTGATAGTCTCCTGGATGCTAGGGCCGATGCAGAGGTGGGTTATGAAGAGAGCCCAACTGGCAACATTTCAGCTCTCCATCATCACAATGTTCTTATAGGAAGTCAGTCTTGTAGTCTTTAACATGGGTGTGTCTCCCCCACCTCACTCTCGCTCCCATCCCCCACCCCTGCCATGCAACCACACCCTGAGAACTTCAGTTCACACAAATGAACCTGCATCGGTTTGTTTCCAAGCTGCCTGGGGTCTTGATTTCATCTCCCCGAAAGAGGAGATGTGCCTCATTGATTCTTAATTCACAGTGACCCCAGGAGTTTTTCCTGTGCGCGTCCAGCACTGGGCTCTCATTCAGAGTGCAGAAGTCAGTGGGACAATGAATCAGCCAGTATCTTGTGGTTTTCCCGCTTTTATGATGTTCCCTTTCTATCACTTCAAATTAGATGACTTCATTTCTTAAACCTGGAAGTTCCTTCTTGTTTTATTACCAAATAAAGATTTCTTAATTTAATCCCCTTTTATCATGTCAGTGACCAAGGTGATAAAAAAAAGTCAAGTTGTATTGTGAGTGCATTTTTTATGCACTAGGGCAGGGTTTCACGTTGCTTTATTGTTTGCTGGACCTGTAACCCTGATGGACCTCGTTATGGACTCCTTCACCCTGTCCTCTCAGGCAGGTTCAGTCATACATCTGCTCATGCCTTGGTCCTCACTAGGTACCCAGGTGCACACTGCCATATGCATGCACACCAGGATGTTCCCAAACTTGTGTGCAGGGACTTCTTTCTATTTGTGATCGTCTGTTGTCATAAGGATATAAGAAACCTAGATGCCCTAACATGAAAGAGGAGCACTCTTCCCTGGTAAGTGACGGGCCTATAGCTGTGAGAAATCCACGGAGACTGCCTATGCCCTCCAGATGTACAAAGGTGGACACTGGAGTACGTTTTCTCTATTACTGACCAGAGCTTCTTATGCCCCACGTTCCGAAACTGGCCTTTCTTTTAATGAAGAAATAACTTGTCTAGCATCTACGTGGCAAGAGAGAAGTGCTCCCCAATGGGGGTGGGTGGCTTTGTAGAAGAGAATGAGCAGAGAAATGGTGAAGAAGAGTCTCCAAATCTTCTCTGCTTTGAGTGCTTGGATTGCGGCTGTCACTTCTAGGTACCTAAGGTGATCTTGGGATGTTCTCACGTCCACCCATCTCTCTTCCCCGGAATTTTGGGCCACCACATGTAGTTTTATCCTTCTCTGAGTCAATTATAATATTAAAACTTCCCTTTGTGTACAGGTTTCTGGTTGACCTCACAAACAGTCATAAGGGTCTGAGAGTCCGTATCCATGAGCAGCATAAACCTGTTTCCTTAACACTATTAAATAACGGCACCTTCTTCCGACATAAGTACCTGGACTTGCTGCTTGCACACCTCTTTTTATTTTTGGCAAAAAAAAAATCCATTCACAAATAGTCTGGTAGTTCTAGAACTTACCAACAACCTCCTCTCAGGTATCCCAGTGTGCAGACTGTATTTGCATTAAGCAGCGCGTGGTTAGTCTAACAAACTTCGGAGATAATCAACTGAGAGGAGGAAAGCTTTGCTTTGGCTTTGAGTTTTGGAGTTTCAGTCCATAATTAACTGGCCCTGCTGCTCTTGGCAGGGATGCGAGGCAGCGCAAAGCCACTAACTACCTCTTGGCCAAGAAGTGACGCACAGAAAGAAGAGGGACCAGGTTCCTGCAGTGTCTTTCCCGTGCACATGCCCTGTGACCTGGATACCTCCCGCCTGATCCCACCTCTTCAGGTTTCTGTCATATCCCAACAGCCTCAAGCTGGGAATCAAGCCTTTAACACATGGCCTTTTTTTTTGGGGGGGGGGGAGCTTTGAGCTCCTATCTATAGGCATAGCCCAGGTGTGTACGATACGGCACAGAGCCCTGGCATTAAATGTAACTAAATCACGTAGTGAAAGATGGTTCCCTGTTCATTGTCCTTCTGATCCCATTAGGAAAGTCTATTTCTGTTTATATGTCCTTAATGCCCTTCTCATACTTGTTAACATCCCCAACATCCTCATACTTATTAACATCTTCATCACATGCAAGGCTTCATAATCAAGGTGTCCTGTATGCCAGGCTCTCTTCTGAGTGCTACAGATATCCCAGCAAGCACACTGCAAGCTCTCCATTCCCATTCAGCCATGGTCCTAGCTGAAAATATATCCTGATGCTCAAGTCCTTGAGATGGAGAGCTACCTGGGAGTAAATAGGTACCCGGAGCGGGGAGGTGTTATACATATAGATCTAAAGTAAGCATCCTTCTGCTGCTCCCGATTTGAGCATCCAGCTCAGTTACTGCTGGAGCACTCATAACTTACCACTGTTTGTCATTCATAAAACTTTACCTATAAGGCAACACTTCTATTTGGGATAAATACTTGACACTGCGTTATTGATATAAACTATTTATAAATAAGAATAATACGCACCAAAAACGTTTGGATGAGACACTCTATATTCTTTTGTGCATGAAAATTATGAGTGATGAATGTTAGTTTGCTAAAAAAAAAAAAATTCCCTTGGAGTTTGCCACTGCCCACACCTTCACATATGCAGCGAGCCACCTGGAGGCCTCTTGTCGGTGGTCGTGTCCCTGATGGAATACATCGCCCCCTTTCTAGACAGCAGATGCCAGGGAGGCCGTGGGCTATCAGATCTTCCTTTCCTCAAACCACTTCCTGTATGGCATCGGCAGAGCACGCCGTGGCCTTGCCAAGTAAAACACCTGGTCATCATCAGGCGTGCAAGGTACAAGAAAGGAACTGAGCGTATTTGGGCTGGTTGTTTGCACTCCGTTCGTAGAAAAGTGGCTCATTTCCTACTCACTTTGGATCAATGAATGAAGAAGTAGAGTTCAGGAATTTCTTCATGAATAACCAGCCCAAACCTATAACCCACCCAAGCCTTCAGGGTCAACCTTGTGCTCAGAGTAAAATTACAGTTTGCAGATCTCTGTCTGGGTAACATTTGATGAGATGTGCATTTTGTTTTTTATTCTGTAACATTACGGCTGATATCTCAAACTGTTGGTGAAATTTCCAGTCAGTGTCATCTGAAGTAACTAAATTAAAAGGGAAAAACCAGTAAAATGCATCTCTAAAATGCATTCTATCTCTGCATTAGCACACAGCACCTTTTGTTCACTACAGAGCAGAATGTTCTGTTTCAAAATAACAACAATAGGGAAGATAAACGATGAAATATAAAGCTAGCCGTCTGTGCAGTCATGCACCCTACACCCATGGAATGTCACACTCCTACTAATCGATACTCAGAGATAGATGGTCTGTGGAAGAGCATGCTGAGGCCAGAAATGTTCAGCACTTTAATACTTATTACAAAACCACGTCTTTCTATTTTCTTTACAAATATGAGCCAGAAACTTTCCCAAAAATACTTATCTTGATATCCCCAATGTGTCGTTAACCTGCCACCTGATCCCATTGTGCTGAAATGCTAGAGCTTGAAAATCATGACATTTTATTTCCTGCCTTTTCCTTGAATATGCAAATAATATAGTAATATCAGTACAACACAAACAATATAGTAAGATCAGGACACAAACAATATAGTAAGATCAGCACACAAACAATATAGTAAGATCAGAGCACAAACAATATAGTAAGATCAGAGCACAAACAATATAGTAAGATCAGCACACAAACAATATAGTAAGATCAGGACACAAACAATATAGTAAGATCAGCTCACAAACAGTATAGTAAGATCAGGACACAGACAATATAGTAAGATCAGGACACAAACAATATAGTAAGATTAGCACACAAACAATATAGTAAGATCATATTAAAAATTCTGGAATGTCTTTTCTGGTTTCTTGCTTCAGAGATTTAAGGTTTTCACTGAGAGGTCTTTCACTGTCATTGTTAGGTTTACGCCTAGATGTTGTTGAGGCTGTTATGCATGGGTCCTGTTTACATGACCTCTTTCTCACCTTGCACGTCATCGGTAAATAGAAAGCTTGCTGGGTTTTGTAAGTTGGTTTTGTATCTGGCCACTGTGATGGAAGTTCTAGTTACATCGAGAAGCTCTCTCATAGAACTTTAGACAAGGTCCCCTGCAAACAGAGATTATTTGACTTCTTCTCCTATTTATACCCCTTTGCCTTCCTCCTCCTACCTAGCTGCTCTAGAAGGGATGTCAAGCAGTGTGTTCAAAGGGACCAAGGACAGTAATCAGCCCCATCGAGTTTCTGATTTTAATGAGATTGCTTCAAGTTTTTCTCCGTTTCGGATGATGTGGGATGCTTGTCATACATAGCCTTTATATTGAAACACATTCTCTCCATGCCTATTCTATCTAGGACCTTTATCATGAAACACAGTGAATTTCTTAAATGATTAGGAAAAATATCTTTGAAAGCGTTTAACAGCCTTAGCAATCAAGAAAAGCAAATCAAAACTACTTTGGGATTTCATCCGACCCCAGTCAGAATGGCTAAGATAAAGAAAACAACTATCTAGAGATGTTGGCGAGGATGTGGGGAAGAGTAACCTTCCTTCGTTGTTGGTTGGGAATGCAAGCTGGTTCAACCACTGTGAAAAGCTGTGTGGAGAATTCTCAAAAAACTAAAAACAGATCTATCATATGCCCGAATTATACCTCGCCTTGGCACATATCTGAAGAACTCAGCATCCTACTACAGCGATCTGTTTGACCATGTTCATTGCTGCTCTGTTCACAATATGCAGGAAATAGAAGCTGACTAAATTTCTGGCAACTGGTGAATGCATAATGAAAATGGGGTACAAATGCACAATAGAATTCTTTTCAGATGTGAAGAAAAATATACTCATCAAGTTTGCCGGTAAATGGGTAGAACTGGGAAGTACTGTATTGAGTGAGGTAACCCAGAGCCAGAAATACAAACTCTATGTTCTCTTATCTGTGGATCCCAGCTCCAAATCTGTAAATTTAAATATATAATCTGGAGCAACCACAGAAGCTGGAAAAGTAGAAAATGGCGGTGGGGAGAAGGGGGTTGGAGAAAGAACTCTAGGAGAGGGTAATAGTAGATCATAAGTGTTTTGAAGAGGAAAAGGGAGAAAACTCAGACAGGACTTAACTGAATGTGGGAAAGGAAGGATACAGGATGAAGAAAGAGAAATAACAGTAAGGATGTTTAAGAGACAGACCATAGGGAAACACTTTGTATTTATATAAAATACATACAGATGGTGTCAGAGCTTCTGTTATTTTCATTCTGTGTATTTATTTATTTATTATCCTACAGGTTTTACTTATATGTTGTGGGTTCTAGTTTTGAACTTAAATGGGATTCCCGAGTGTGTGAGTGAGTGTATCTGTATGTGTTTCTTGTGCCTTTTCTTGGATTCTTTTACTTCTGTTTGTTTGTCTTGTCCTATTCCAATTTCCTTTGTTTTATCTTGTTATATTTCATTATTATCCCTTAGATGCCTGTTTGTGTTCTAACAAGAGACAAGACGGGTGTGGATCCAGATGGGAGGGGAGATGAGGAAGAACCAGGAGAAGCAGAGAAGGGAAAAAGTAATCAGTGAAAAAAATCTATCTTCAATAAAAAAGGAAAAATGTAATATTTATACATACATATATATGTATACATACACACACGTGCACACACACACACATACAACTTTAAACTATTCTTAAACAACAACACGGTGGTGGGCCCGAAACAAAACTGTATTAACTCTGTACAGAAAGGCTAGCACACACACTGTGACTGCTGGTGCTCGTTGTCACCTTGACAGGATCTAGAGTCACCTGGACATGAGCCTCTGTACATGCCTATGGCGTGCGCACACAGGGGGGTGGCTATCTTGATTATGCTATTTGGTGTGAGGAGACCCGTCTCAATTGTGAGCAGGCAAGGCACCCAGAACTGTATAAAATGGAGAGAGAGCTGAGCATGAAGATCTTTAACTGTCTGTTTCTCTCTCTCTCTCTCTCTCTCTCTCTCTCTCTCTCTCTCTCTCTCTCTCTCTCTCTCTTTGATCCCCCTTTTGGTTTTTTGTATGTCTTTTTAAGTAATAAAAATTTCCCACTGTGAATATCGGATAAAATAAAGCTTCAAAACTTTGGGTACAGGCACAAGAATACTAATGGAGCAGTTGCTGCAGTGCATGTTTTTATATCCATTCTCTCATGGGGGAGCTATGCACGGCTGTCTGTTATGGGTCTTTCCGAGGAATTTACACCATTCGTTCTGTAGAGAGAATTTACTGTAAAGAGGCAATGATAAGGATTAGTCTTCGCTGTTCTTTTCCAGCACACGACGGTTTTACCCTTTATATTAATCGAGATGAGGACATCCCACCATCAGTATCCCAGTAGGAGCAGCGGACTCGCCGCCATATGCACCTTCTCCGTGAGCTATATATTATGGTAAGGACCATGCCTGCTGGGAGTTCGTACTCTATTAGATTCTATGCTGCTAAATATGGGCACATATTGTATTATGGATATAATCACTAACAGATTCACACTGCGTGTCTCATTTGGTCCAAGACCTGGGCTTTGTCTTGTTTCCCCAGATGCTTATATTTTTAGAAATATATGCCAAACCTCACACAGCAGGAATTTGTTGAACAATCCCATGTAAGCAGTGTGCCTTCCAAGGCTATGTTTTTCAACTTGTTTTCAAACTAAATGTTTTTCTTGGACACTAGTTTTATAGCTTAAGGGCTTTTTCTTTTGCTGGGGATTTTGTTTTTGTTGTTGCTTTTGTTGGGGGAGCGGAGGCTGCAACAAACACAAAGCGAAAACAAATAACCAACCTCTGTAAGTGAAAATGTCCACTTTTATGGACCTACTTAAAACCTACTCAAAAATGATCTGTTATAAGTAGAATGCATTTAACTTACTTGGTTTTGGATATCGAGGTAAATAAACCACAAGAGATGACCATGTGATCTGTTGGGCACACTCAAGACCCAAGCTTGGGGTGCCAAACTTACCCAATAAGAATTTTTGCTTCATGTTAACTTGTGTTTTTATCATGTTTCAACACTTTGATAACTCATTTATCTAACGATAAAGAATTTTTAAATTTCTTTTTCTAATTCCAAGTCCTCTTTGATATGTTGACACAGAAAAGAGGGGATTCCTCCTCTAAGCTTCTCTACCTCTTGGGACTTTTCTTGTCCTGGGTTCTAGGGTCACCATCCCCTCTTTTAGGTCTGGAGCTCTGGACAACATTCTTACAAATACCTCATGATGGTTTATAATCCTGCTCAAATCCTACACTCTTCTGGAGACATGGTCTCCATGGAGCAATTTGCTCCAGCCAGCCTAGAGATCGCGAAGAAAGTAGTCAGTATAAGACTTTACATGCTTCGCATAAACTATGACATAATATCCCAGACCTGAGAAGAAAGAACATTAACCATCAGGAATAGATAATAAGTGCTGGATATAAGTAATATTCAGAGTACAGACCTCAGAATAAGCAGGCAGTAAAGTTCACCCCTTCTGCCTTCAGCCAGACCACCAACTAGATAGAGAAAGTCTATTCATGAAGATTTGAGAAGTTTGTTTTCCTAATCACCTACTTCATACGTTATTTTGTTTCTTTGTTTATTTTCTTTAAATTTCCTATCCAGAATCTGAAGTATTGACTTTCTCTCATAGAAAATGTCGAAGAGGTTTGTCCCACTGATGACATGTTAACATGTATCTTAGAAGTGAACGTATGTACTTTGTAAATATGAACTTGGCATTCAAAGATTGTTAACTTTCCAAAGAATCAATATGGAAGATGCACAGTCATCCTGGGGTGCTGTCTGGAACCGCCTTGGCCTAAACGTCAGCTCTCTTCCCCAACACTCTTCCACAAGCCCATCACTGTGCTCCATGGGCTCATGTGGGGGACAAGGAAGCTCTCTCTGGGGGCTGTGGTGTATTTCTGAGGATTTATTCATGTGGTGCGAAATGATCTTGCAGAGCCTGGAGGTTTCAGGAACTATGTTCTTTCTGATGGCTTTTCTTCCGCTGGGTATACAATCAGCCCACGTTCCAAAGAGACACATGGGAAATACCACACAGTCCTCATTATAGACCCCCAAGATCCCTCGTTAGAATGAAGCATTACTCGTGTGCTCCGTGCCAAGTGAGGCTTGCCAGCCCCATGTACTCCCTCAGCAAACCAGTACTTGTTTAGACATGTACTTGCATTAACCAGCAAATTCCCTCAGATTTGTTCTGAGAGAGCTTTCAAAGGAGACTTTTTTTCCTTTGGTGTTCTGCCCTAGGCATTCGTAGCTCTGCCAAAAGCTAAACAATGCCCCTCGAGTCATGTCACATTGTATAAATCCCAGGGTTTAATTGTTGTCAAAAAGGTACTGGCTTTTGCTCCCTTCCAGACTGTCTCGGAGCCTAACATACCAGTGACACAACGGTGAAAGATTCAGGAAATGAAATCTTCAGATAGCATACCAGTGTTGTGACTGAACATTCCAGAACCTCACGCCAAGATGGGAAAAGCCGTTCCTTATCATGTGCTAATTATAAAATAAGCGGGTCTTCTTTACAATGCTGGGAATGGCAAGTTAACTACACCTCAGGGCTGCCGGCCAGGCTGCCTGGCTACTCTTGTACGTTGGCTCTCCGATCTCCCAAGTCTCCTTTTCCATCTTGTTCTGGTCTCCGCCTGGATTTGGATAGGATTGTTGAGAAAGTGAGGAAGCAATGCCTTTATTCGCTGGGACCACTGAGTGTGGACATCTTTCAGCCCCATGTGGGTCTTCTCCAAGCTTAGCCTCCTAAGGTCACTCCAGACCCCATGAGCACTTCTGCCTGCCTCCTGAGTTTCCCTCTCAGTCGCTCAAATGTTGGAGGCACAAACATCCTCCTGCCCATCTCTGAGGAGTTCTCAACTCCTTTCTTATACACCTCTCCGCTGCCATCACCTCCTACACGTTTCTCTGTACCCTTTTGTAAGATGCCGAGCGTGCAGTAGGGGACTTCAGCAGAGCCACGGAGATGAACACCTTGCTATATGTGTTTATTCAGATAGTCTTTTAGTTCCTTCAAATAGTTCTACAGCATAGGCATTTCTTACCCATTTTCAGAGAAGGAATGAAAGCTCACAGAGGATATTTAGCTTGCCTAAGACATACTACAAGCCTATTGCCACACACTAGTACAAGCCCAGGTACACGGCTCAGAGTCCACACCATTAACCCTCTGCTGCCCCTCCTGGGTGAAGAGTCGTCTAGTAGATGAACAGATTATGGGAGGTTTTGCTTTTCTGAAGAAAACATCAAGTCTAGGAATGAAGCCCCTTATCTGGATTGGACCCCACTCCCCTGCCTCACCTCTTTGGATCCCAGCTTCCTTGGATTAAAATTATGGACGAGGACAGTATGAATGCGCAGGGGTTGAGGGGACCCCGTTCTTTAACGGAGCCCTAGAACAAGGCCGCCCTCAGAGTAGAAACTTCCTGTCTGCTGCAGTCAGTTCTCAGAGGCATCGCAGCAAAGAGCAATAAAAGCGCCTAATGTTTTCTTCTTGAGAGTCTGAGAATCTTAGTCAGGGCCTTCCGTTCTTCCCCGCTCTGTAATTCGCTTTCCTCCTTCACACTGGCTTCACTGTAGAAATCCAAAACAACTCTGAGGGACATGAAAATAGCATTTTTATTGTCTCACAGCCCTGATGGTTTTTGACAGATTCCATATTCCAAATCTCATTATCCCAAATGGGTTCATTAAACAACTTCCCAACATAAAAAAAATAAAGTAAAATCAGAATGCAGTGTGATTTCCCTTTTATGATCCAATCCCAAATGGTTCCAGATCTGAATTCTATGTCCCACCAAACTCATCTCACCACAGAATGCTGGATTATGTCTTGTTTTCTTATTGGCACCTTTCTGTATTTTTCTCAAGCTCTTGCTGAAAACAAACACATTTCTTTTTATATGCATTGTCTTCAAACTCAGAAAATCTTTTGACAAAAAATTAAAATGTACTCTAAAATATAATATTCTTAGACATGAGAAAAAAATTAGAAAGAAAGTAGAATTTTAGATCACATGAAAGCCCTGTTCAGTAGGCTGCTTCCTCACCAGTTGAGCAAATATGGCCGACATGTAGTTGTTCTTTGATCAGAAGATTGCATTTTTTCCTGACCACCCTGAACAGTTTATTCCACCATAATGGCCTTCCCTGTTAACTTTTATGTCTTTCATAATATTTGAGTTTATTGGTGGTGGTGGGTTGTTGTCTTTTTTTTTTTCTGGTATTGCAGAACTGGGCCCAAGCTCAAAGATTTGGATTGGAAGTGCCTCCCATTCTGGAGCGAGATGCCTCTCCTGGGGCTTGAGGAGGAAGAGTGGTCAAGGACTCCGCTTCTGCCCCCTTCACCAAACAGCCCACTCTTCACCAGTACTCTCTTTGCCATCTCCCCAACTCTCCACTCCCAGCCTAGCCGGGAAACGGGAAGGGTGTCATTGCTAATTGAGTTTGAGTTCTGTGGAGCCTTCTGAGAAGGAAGCACCACCACGCACTCACTGAGGGCAAGCATGAGAGACCCCTGAGAAATGGTGGGGCTGAGGCGGGAATCTGATCTAGGAGCCTTCCTCAGTTGTCCCATAGGAGCCAAGAAGAACATGGCAGGAGAGAGGAGGATAGCCATGGGACAGCCTGCCTGAACGGGGAGGGACTGGGGCAAACGGAGACAGCCGTTGTTCTTCCAGTCGTCTCCTGCAGATGGGTAAGCTTCATGGGAATCTGGTTTCACAGAGGAAAGCTTGGCACTGAGATGTCTCAGTGGCCCAATGACAAGTGCAGCCTCCAGGCAAGAAATTTTGCAAGAGCGAGCAAGGGAGTGTGTGTGCTGCCGCAGTCAGAGGTCAAGGGAGGCAGCCACGTCTCCCTGTGGTCCTAGGTGCCCCTGTCAGGAAGTTAGTCAGGATTTCCATGAGACCAGAAAAATGGCAGGCTGGGACGATGACTCAGTGGGTAAGAAGGGCCATTTGCTTTGTAATTATGAGCACTTGAGTTTGAATTCGCAGCACACATGGGAAATGCTATGCATAGCCCTGCTTGCCTCAAACCCTAACACTGACAGGCAGAGACAGGTAGCTCCTGAGAGGTTGCTGGCTAGCCTGTCTCTCCAAAATGATGAGCTTCCGGTTCAGTGAGTGACCTTGTCTCCGGGCAGTAAGGGGTGGAAACTGATAGAGGAAGGAAGACACCTGAAAAATCGCCCTGGCCATGCATGCACCACACACATGTACAACACACACACACACAGCAACCAGAGAAACTGACATACGTTGGCCACCATATGACTGGAACTCTATGCAGTAGCTGTCTTTGGCCTCTCTGTTCTCTAAGTATGCTGAGTCACTGAATTCCCTTACCTGTTTCTTCATTCCTCAGAAGTTAGGCTTCATCCCGACGTTGGTATACATATGTCTCAGATGCTCTGTTTGTCTCTCTTCTTCCTAGGATCTTGGGGAAACCCTTGATCCTCTCTTGGCCTCATTTTTCCCCATATAAAATGGGAAAAAGCTAAGCATCTGTCTCTCAGAGTTGTGAAGATTAATGAAGACATAGGGACCCACAGGGAAGTTTTGCATTCTCTCTAGGCAAAAAAAAAAAAATCCTGGATGCCTACAGAATCTCTTTCTCATCCCCAAACTTTTTTATTTTCATTTTGTGCCCTGTTCTTCTCATGGGTCTTACTCCTCCTTCATGCTGATTGTGTCTCTGCAGCTTATTAGGAATGTGGAAAGCATAAAGCGTTCTTCTGAAATGTTCCTATGGTTCATGTATTAAGTTATTTCCAGCGCTCAGCTCTCCCCTGGGACTTGAGAATGTCATTGCTTTCCCATTATTCCAATCTGCTCATTTTTCACAAGCACTTGCTTGAGAAAGCATTGTTTCCTTATATTCTAACAAGAAACCTCTTTGGACAACCCAGGGTGTCACAGCTGAAAGTGGCTTGCTCAGGGTCCCTCAGAGTGTTCATTGAGGCACAGGTCAGGTGAGTTCTCCCTCTTCCCCAAACATCCGTGTTGGAGTTCTTCAGAGACCAGTGCCAGTACCTCATTTATTCTCCCCAAGTCAGCCTGTCTCTCCTGTGACCGCAATAACTCCATCCCAGACCATCAGGTCGGAAACTCTCCTAAACTTAGACCATTATCTACTCATTTAGCAGTTACAAAACCACCTCGGGCCATACCTGATCTCCTTATCCCATCCACAAACCCTTATCCCTCTCCCCCAGTGTCATTGCCCACCCGATATTCATGCCAGAAACACACTGGGCATCCTGAAGTCATCTGGTATTGAGAACAGGCCATCAGTTGCCCGGCACTGTACATCCCGGGCATCTTCAGAAGCCTCATGCTTTGCGCTCCCAGGCTAGGAGTCCCGCCCTCGTCTCTGTAAGTCCTGCTCATGATTCAGGCCCCAGCCTTGGTGTCTTGTTTCCCGAGAACACGTTTGGTTCTGCTTCTCTGTGGGGCATTATTGGTGTCTCATTAATTTCTATCCGGGGATTTGAAAACTAGCTAGAGTCATGGAGTTTTGATTTTGCTTCAATATTTGTCCTCAAAGGCCCCTCCCCTCACTGTCCAGAGTAAAATAAAAAAGATCTGAAGTCTTAAAGAAAATAAAGAGCCTCCTTGTCTACAGGTTTAAGTATCAATAATATTTAGACATGACAACAGTCAGAATGATGTCGAAAATATTCTTACATTAGCTTAATAAGAGAAATTGTGATGGTATGTGAGTTTTAAATGAAAGCCAGGTATGGAAATGAATATATTACATGTACATTTATCATACCTGTCTTACACTTTGCTCCACAGTAACCACATAAAGTGTCTACAATGTCCCTGCTACCCATTTTTCTAAGATTGAATCTCAGCTCAATTGTCTCTTTTCCCACCTGCCTGATTTGCTTAAATTGCCAACAGAAGCTCATAAACTTCGAGAAGAAACCCCGAAGGCCACACTCTGTGGGAGTGACAGCCCATGCGGGAGGTGATCCAGTTTAAGCACTGGAAATGTTTCAAGTAGAGGAGGATTTTACTTACTGACAGCCTACCAGCTTCCCGGAGGTGAGGTCCTGGGCTTCTGAGACCATGAGAGACCCTGAAATCTCAGAGCATGTCCTCTGGTGGGCTGCGTGTGAGGGTTTCTGTGTGTCCCTTTACAGTGGCTCCAGGCTTGCCCAGGCTCCCTCCCACCACATGGCGCCCATGGCCAGCAATAACCCGGTGGGTGACAGGCACCTCTCTTATAGCACTAAACAGTGTTGGGGGCCCCAAATAAAAACTAACTGAAAATAAAGTTACCAGTTCAGAAGAACAGAAAGCTGCACCGGAGTCGAAATGCACTTTCAAGACTCAGTGGAATGTAAAGCGGTAATGAACCAAAAAGACAAAAAACAAAAAAAAAAAAAAAAACAACAACAAAAACATGCAAAACTTGTTCTCCAATCACCATAAAAACTCGAACTACATACAGTTAAGAGTCTCTCCCTCATAATTTTTAGAGGTAGAAAAGCATTATCATATTAGTTTTATTCTTCCATATTCAGAAATATCTAGATATGATACTATAGAGCAAAGTTCATTAACTTTCTCAAACAAGCATGCACTGACTGCTTTCCCATAAACTAGACAGTAGGTAGATGGGGAAGGTGAACAGTTTGTAGAAGCTTTTGCTCTGTTCAGAAGATGGTGGTCTTCTGAGGAATATAAGAAAATAAAAAAAACAAGGTTTCCTTACCTACCTGGGGGTCATGAAAAGATCATGTAAATCTTGCCCACAGAAGTAACATATGTGGTGCTCCATTGAGGATGAACAAGAATGAGACTTTGCAAGGTCCAGAGAAAGGAAGATGACCTATTGACAAAGGAGAGGAGGTCACCACTGGACAGCCAAAGATGTGGGAGCTAAGAACTATTGACACTTAGGTAATTGTAGCAGTGTAAATTGAACCCCAGTACTCTCCAATAATGATGCGTGTGTGCGTGTGTGCGTGCGTGCGTGTGTGTGTGTGTGTGTGTGCGTGCGTGCGTGCGTGTGTGTGTGTGTGTGTGTGTGTGTGTGTGTATTTACAGGTAAATGTGAGAGTGGAGAAGAGTGTGAAACGGCAGGCCACTTCCCCCTGTCCGGCTCCTGCAAGGCTAGCTTTGCCTGAAATAATTACACAGAAACTGTATTCTTTTAAACACTGCCTGGCCCATTAGTTCCAGCCTCTTATTGGCTAGCTCTTACATATTGATCTAACCCATTTCTAATAATCTGTGTAGCCCATGAGGTGGCTTACCAGGGAAGATCTTAACCTGCATCTGTCTGGAGTATGAGAATCATGGCAACTGTCTGACTCGGCTTCTTTCTCCCAGCATTCTGTCTGTCTACTCCACCTACCTAATTTTCTGTCCTATCAGGCCAAGCAGTTTTCTTTATTAGTTAACCAATGAAAGCAACAGATAAGATACAAGGCCCACCTCCATCAGTGGAGATTAGAAGCTAACATTGGGGTTCTTCTTCAATGAACCCCCCCCCCCCGCAGTATCTGAGAGAGGTTCTCTCACTGGAGCTAGAACTCCTGGAGCCAGCTGGATTGGCTGGCCAGGGAACTCCAGGGGTCCACCTGCCCCAGCCTCCTCCCTAGCTCAGGGATTGCAGATAATTTCCCCAGGCCCAGATATTTTTGTGTAAATGCTGGAGAGCAAACTCTCGTGTGTGCTCAGCAAACACTTTACCAACCAAGCCATCGTCTCAGTTCTTTTTATTTGTTTGTTTGGTTGTTTTGTTTTCTTTTTCTTTTCGGTCTTATGACAATATCCTTCCTTGAGTGGGTTTTCTAGTGGTTGGTAGTTGACTGACTGCATGAGTGGGTATGTTAGCCCCTTCCTATGTTACCCATTTCTGTCTGGGGTTGATGAAGATCTTTTCCCCTGCTGTAAGCTACCGTTTTGTCTTGTTGTCTGTGTCCTTTGCTTTACAGAAGCTTCTCAGTTTCAGGAGGTCCCATTTATTCATTGTTGCTCTCAGTGTCTGTGCTGCTGGGGTATATTTAGGAAGTGGTTCCCTGTGCCATTGTGTTCAAGTGTGCTCCCACTTTCTCTTCTATGAGGGTTCAGTGTGGCTGGCTTCATGTTGAGGTCTTTGATCCATTTGGATTTGTTTTGTACATGGCAGTAGATATTGATCTATTTTCATTCTTCTACATGTTAACATCCAGTTATTGCAGGCCCTATTCTTTCATCCCGACTCCCCATTGCTCTAATTTCTTCACAACCTTCTACAGCCTCCTATGCATTTTTCATTTTTTGGCAAGAAAGTTTGTTTTTAAAATTCAGATTTTGTCATGCTAGTCCTACTTAAAACACCCCTAACAGTTTGTTTTACCTAGTTGGAAGTTTTGGGGGGACATTTCCATTTTGTTGCCACTTTTGTTTTTCTTTGCATGATGACGTATCCTTGGGCTGTGAAATTTTCACATGAAAATAGAAAAAGCAAATGTGCAAGTCACCCCTAAAATCTGAGAATGATATACAAAAATCTTACATAAGTTCAAACATTGCATAAATTTGCAGGTACAAATACAAACCATTTTGCAAGAGCAGTAAGTGACTTAGCCCCATGGCATCTGGTTGGAAAAACATTGGATAAGAAGTAGATGGAATCCTGTGGTTTTGATGAGCTGATTTCTAAGCTCCGCTCGGAGATTGCAAGAAAAAGGTGACAATTCATTCATAAATTCTTGTCAGCCTCTTGAGAAATCCAAGAATTGTCATGAGGACTCTGTTTGGATCTGTTTATTCCCTAGAGAGATGAGGAGCTCATGAGATGCTGTCAGTGAGCCAAAGAGTTGTCACTTCAAGACAAGTCTCTGTCAGAAACACATGAACCTTGGTTTCCCTTTGCTCCCCACCACATATATGAAATTTTAACCAAAAATCCACTTAAAAGTTTAGAAAATTATTGAACCAACAAGAGGGCTGAAAGGACATGTTTTCAAGCTTGATGACCTGACAGTCACACACGTGAACACATACAGCTTTTGTGACCTGAATAGGACCTCCAAAAGAACAAGAACAAGAAAAATAAAATTCTGGTATGGACGGGGATGGGGTTCTGGATACCCCACCCCTACCTGAGGAGCTAATTCCAGTTGGTGGCTACTGAATGAGAGGAAGAGGTCAGCCATTATAGGTTGCCTATGCCCTAAGGAGTGGCTCTCAGCCTTCCTAGTGCTGCGAACCTTTAATACACTACAGTTCCATATGGCGACCCCAGCCATAAAATTAATTCACTGATGCTTGATGACTGTAATTTTGCTGCTGTTATTTATCATAATGCAAATGTCTGATTTGCAGGATCTCTGATATGTGACCCCTGTGGAAGAATTTTGACCTCCAACAGGGTTGTGATCCACAGCTTGAGAACCACTGCCCTAGTGGAAGATTGCACACACGTGCGTGTGAGCAGCACTAGCTGAACTTAGTGCTTTCTTTTTTCTTTCATGATGAAGTTGAGAAAGAGACAGGAGATATGCTGGGGGATCTAGGAGGGACTGGAGGGAGGGATTATGGGGATGGATAGGCCCAAGACACATTGTATGTGTGTATAAATTTTTCAGAGATTAACTAATATAAATTGAGTTCAATATAATTAAATCATTTCATTAGTTTTCAAGACATCCTCTGCTCTCTTAAGTGTGCCCTGTCTCACATTTGTGTCTAAACATGAGTGTGTGTGCTCATCTACACACACGCACACACACAGGCATACACACTAAATGAATAATTGTAATAAAAATCTGAAGAGAAAAAATTAAAAAATAAAAAGAAACCTTTAAACTGAGTACATTGTGTAGTCATGCTATTTGCCTTTCAGGATCCAGGTAGATGAGGTTAACACAGATGTTAACCTATCGCATCCCGGAACAAACTTTAAGGAAAAATAACTCCTTTCTTGTATACTGCTTCTTCTTTATTTGTATGACAAGAGCAAATGTCCAGGTAGGTCTAGGTTCATCTTTTTTTCATTTTTGAAACTTCCTAGGTTTCAAAAGCCATGTCCTGGCCTGCTTAATGGGCCTCTTGAAGTGCCCTTGTTGTATCCGTTCCATTATTTCTAGTATCTCTGCTCATCTCCAGTCTTGATGTGGTGAAGTCTGAGGGAAACCTTATCTCTCTGGAAGATGACCCTGTCCTAGTTTTCCATTGCTGTGGACACAGCATCACCAAGGCAGCCTCTAAAAGGAAGCGTTTGACTGGGGCTTGCTTACAGTCTCAGAGGATGAATCTATGACCATCATTGTGGGGAACATTGCAGCAGGCAGGCACAGTGCTAGCAGTATCTGAGAGCATACAGTTGATCCACAAGCAGCAGACAGAGAGCTGGGGACAGAACGGTGAGGCAGAGAGAGAGAGAGAGAGAGAGAGAGAGAGAGAAAGAGAGAGAGAGAGAGAGAGACATGGGGGGGGGAGCTGACTAGGTCTTTCGAAACCTCAAAGTCCATCCCCAGCGAAACACCTTCTCTGATAAGGCCACAGTTCTTAATCCTTCCCAAATGTTCACCAAGTGAGTACCAAGCATTCAAATACGTGAGCCTATGAGGGTCATTCTGATTCAAACCACTACAGATCCTCTATTATTCAGGACACATTAAAAAATTCAGTCTTTCTCTAAATTAAATAATAGTTTCGGCAGAGTTAAATTCATCTTATCAAGTTTACCTTTATACTTAAAATTAGTTCCAATTTCAGATTAATGTTCCTTTATTGTAGGAAATCTTTTTAACCACTCAAAGGATTGAACTTTCTTTTTCATTTCTATTTAGCCCCTGACTCCAGCCGAAACGATGGTGCAATCCACACGCAGGATCCTGGGTTCAGTCAGATAGTAAACAGGAATGAAGCCCCAGGAGCCTCTAGAGAACTTTTCCCTGCTGAAATAAGCAGATGAGATCTTCTGAGACTCCACACAACATAGCTTCTGCATATTGGTGGCCCTTCCTCTCTTAACGCTGTCATATCCGCGTGCTTTTTGTCCTTCAGCCACACGTAACTTCTTTCCATCCCTCAGACACGCTGGGCTAAGAGAAACCCAGATAGTTGTCGGCGCATTACTTCAGCTTTCTCTGAGGGTGAATTTGGAAGAGGTTGGCATGTGAATCTACTGATAGATATCAGACTCATCCACAAAGGTGGGCATCACCCAGTCTTCAGAAAGCCTGGAAGTATGGTATGAGATGGGCAGCCTGCTGTCTCTGCCTGGGTTGAGACATCTGTCTCCTATTCCGCCATCAGAGTTTCTCGTTCTGGAGCCTGTGGACTTGGAAGTTATAATTCTAATTCTTAGAGATATGGGCTTAGGTAGAACTATACCACTAGCTTTTCTGAACACTGGCTTCCAGACAGTGGACATGGGACTTTTCAGATCCTAAATCGGTGTGCCAGTTCCTCCCAAACAAATTACTCTCTGTGGCTTTGGTGAGCCATCTGATAAACATGCCACGCTCTTTCTGTGGCTCTGGTGAGCCATCTGATACACAGGCCACACTCTTTCTGTGGCTCTGGTGAGCCATCTGATACACTAGGCCACACTCTTTCTGTGGCTCTGGTGAGCCATCTGATACACTAGGCCACACTCTTTCTGTGGCTCTGGTGAGCCATCTGATACACAGGCCATGCTCTCTCTGTGGCTCTGGTGAGCCATCTAATACACAGGCCACGCTCTTTCTGTGGCTCTGGTGAGCCATCTGATACACAGGCCATGCTCTTTCTGTGGCTCTGGTGAGCCATCTAATACACAGGCCACACTCTTTCTGTGGCTCTGGTGAGCCACCTGATACACATTCCGTGCTCTTTCTGTGGCTCTGGTGAGCCATCTAATACACAGGCCACGCTCTTTCTGTGGCTCTGGTGAGCCATCTGATACACAGGCCACGCTCTTTCTGTGGCTCTGGTGAGCCATCTAATACACAGGCCACGCTCTTTCTGTGGCTCTGGTGAGTCATCTAATACACATGCCACGCTCTTTCTGTGGCTCTGGTGAGCCATCTGATACACTAGGCCGCGCTCTTTCTGTGGCTCTGGTGAGTCATCTGATACACAGGCCACGCTCTTTCTGTGGCTCTGGTGAGCCATCTGATACACAGGCCACGCTCTTTCTGTGGCTCTGGTGAGCCATCTGATACACAGGCCACGCTCTTTCTGTGGCTCTGGTGAGTCATCTGATACACAGGCCACGCTCTTTCTGTGGCTCTGGTAAGTCATCTGATACACAGGCCACGCTCTTTCTGTGGCTCTGGTAAGTCATCTAATACACAGGCCACGCTCTTTCTGTGGCTTTGGTGAGCCATCTGATACACAGGCCACGCTCTTTCTGTGGCTCTGGTAAGTCATCTAATACACAGGCCACGCTCTTTCTGTGGCTCTGGTGAGCCACCTGATACACAGGCCATGCTCTTTCTGTGGCTCTGGTGAGTCATCTGATACACAGGCCACGCTCTTTCTGTGGCTCTGGTGAGCCATCTGATACACAGGCCACGCTCTTTCTGTGGCTCTGGTGAGTCATCTGATACACAGGCCACGCTCTTTCTGTGGCTCTGGTCAGCCATCTGATACACAGGCCATGCTCTTTCTGTGGCTCTGGTGAACCATCTGATAAACACGCCATGTTCTTTCTTCCCTGAAGACATCACATGCTTTCCACAATTTTCTTCTCAGCCATCACTCTGTTCCCAGTCCTACCCCCTGACCTACTTAGCTACCATTCTTACCATCATGTCTTCCAAGAAAACTCCCAGTTTCTCATCTGTCTTACGTCTGAGTTTCCTCTTCCCATTCGCTTGTTGGATTTGACCCGTAAGTGTCTTCCGTCCTTCCAAACAGCAGTGTTCTGAATGTAAGGACTATGCCTTTTCTGTTTGTTGCTGTAGCCTGGCCTTCTAACACAGTGGTTCTCAGTCTTCCTAATGCTGTAACCCTTTATAATACAGTTCCTCATGTTGTGGTGACCCCCAACCATAAAAATTATTTTGTTGCCATTTCATAGCTGTTATGTTACTACTGTTAGGAATTGTATTGCAATGCAAATATATGATATGCCACCCCCAAAGCAGTTGTGACCCAAAGGTTGAGAACCATATTCTACCAGAATGTGTCACTTAGAGCCTTTGTTAAATGCAGAGATGAATGAGGAGACAACATTAACTAAGACACTAAGAAACTGAAGTGTGAGTTCTGAGGGACTAAGTTCTTATGCATAAGTACTCTATGCAGGCTGACTATAGTACTTAGCTGTCACCCCAGTCTGAAATACCGTATTTTGCTTTTACATTGCTTAATTGTTGGACAACTCTCTTGTTAGAATTTGGGGTGGGGGTGGGGATAGAGGTAGAACTTTAAAAGTGTCAAAAACACAAGTTATAAAAAGAGAAGGAACTGATGGAAAAACAGGAGAGAAACAGGGTGATCTCAGAACATGGGAAGTTCCTGGCTGAACTTTGGAGAACACAGTGTAAGAGGTTCTGTCTGCCTCCTCTTCAAAGCTCTACATACCAGTGCTGCTAAATGACTTGAAGCTCCATGAACTCACCTCTGAGACACGTTATGTTCCTCTCTCCACCTGAACTATTTTTTTCTGGCCCTTCCCGTCGTTCTTAATCTATCTCTGAGTTTCAGATTAGATATTGCGTACTCCAAGAAATCTTATCTGACATTGTGACTCACCTGTGGTTCCCCTTCCAAGGACTCACAGCATCTCCAGTGACACAGCTTTGATCTGCCCACACACCTACCTACACCACAGCCAGCCTGTAATCTTATGCACAAGAGCTATGGTACTCCCCGCCATTAGCCACATGGCCTGGGGAAATGCCTGCTGTCTGGAAGACGTTTGCTCAGTCAAAGTCAGTAATAAGTGGAACAAAGGGATAGTGTGTACTGTCAAAAGCTTCATCCAGGCAGGCATCACAGTACACACAGCATTTAGAGGCCCAAGCAGGAAGATTATCATGTCAATGTCAAAAGAAGACCTTGTCTCAAAAAGTGGGGGTGGGAGCAACAAATAGATCACTTGAATCCATGAACATTGAAGAAGCTGAGATGCAGGGCAGAAGAGATGGCGGTGCCTTTCCCACACACTGGCAGTTGCATTTCCTCAGAGATGAATTTCTGTGTCTTTAGAAAAGAAGTGAGAACTAGAGTAAGTAATGTTTGTCAAAACATACTTGTCTGTCTGGAAAGTGTTGAGAATGAGTCTTTAGAAATGACTAAATTATCAGCTCTCTCCTTTTCCCTCGTTGTCCATGCCGAGTGTTCCGCTCTCGGTGATAATTTCTACACACACCTGGGAGGAGGAAAGAGGCTGTTTACAGAGCTGCACACTGACAGGGACCTGCACCATAGTAGCCAGGATCTCACATGTGACCCATCGTTAGAAATGGCCAGTGCAGGACTAGGATGATGGCTCCCTAGGTATAGTGCTTGCTATGAAAGCAGAGGTTAGAATCCCCAGAAGCCACAGAAGGACAGATGTGGAAGTGCATGCATCTGTAATTTCAGCATTCCTATGGGAAGCTAGGAGGTGGAGACAGAAGGATCCCCAAAAGCTTGCAGGCCAGATAGTTTGGCAAATAGGATACCCTGTCTCAAAAGGTGGGTGATGAGGACAGACACCCAGTGTTTCCATACTCACATTGTAGCATGAAATTTGAATGAAATGTATGCCCTGGCAATGCTGAAGCATGCATGGGCAGACAGTATATGGCAGTTTTGTTGAACTTATCCAGATTGGGTTTCATGGTTTAAGTTGATGAGGACTGACCAGGTCTCTTCCTCAAGAGAGCACCAGATCTCATTACAGATGGTTGTGAACCACCATGTGGTTGCTGGGAATTGAACCCAGGATCTTTGGACGAGCAGGCAGTGCTCGTAATTGCTGAGCCATCTCTCCAGTGAATAGGTTCTGGTGTGTAATAATAATAATAGTAATAACAGAAATATATCCTAACAGACATCAAAGAGGATGAATGCCTTTTACTATTTACTATCAGTTTGCCTGCCCTTCTTAGATGCAAAGACTGGTTGACTTAGTTAAGATTTTGACTGTACACACTTACTTTTTAAAGGTACCAAATTATAGAAAATCCACGTTTTTTTAATCGTATACTGAATCAGTAGAGATGTTGTCTAGACTTGAGTAAATGAAATAGCCACAAAGAACATAAAATTAGATTTATAACACTGTCCAGTAAGCCTTTGAGTAGAAGCCCTTTTCTTGGAGGGGTCATCATATAAAAGTAACTGATAACACAAATAATTAAGGGAACTTAATCTGTTGAATCAAAGCAGGCAATGGTTCTCTTTCTGTTTGCTTTTAATAGTTTATTCCTCAGTATGGCATTCCATAAAGCAATGATGTAGTTTGTTTTTACGAGACAAATAGCGGGAAATAGTCTTGAATTGGCTCTCGCTTTGCAGTCCAAAGTATGTCTTGAGGCATGGTCCCCTTTGCTGAGCTGATGATGAGCTGAGATGAAAAATGAGATTCCTTCAGATCTCCGCATTCAAGGTCTTCATTGATGTTAATCATCGGAACCCTTGTGAGGGAGCTGCATGGGTAACAGAGACTGGCCCTGTACTGTATGAAGTCTGCGAGCATCAGAGTAACAGGGAGCTCGCCACAGAGGCCATCAGGTAGGTTTCCATGGTAGCAGCCTTCTCTTGTCATCCTGTCTCTAACAGCTCGAAACTGAATGCTCACTGTGCTACTGCTTAATGAAAAGAAAATGGAATATTGGTAGCGCCAGTAGTCATGGCTGGTCTCCAGGTGCTCCACCAAGGTGAGGTAGGTTGTCGGCTAGGGTCTTCTTTTCAAGCAGTGTTCCGCTAAGGAGGACTGGTGTCCCTTTGATTTTCTTACATGTTAATGACCTCCAGTCATCTCATATTATTGCTATAGAAATAAGTAGAACTAAGTGAGAAGTAAAACCATTTCATCAAAGCTGCCTCTTACAGTAGACAAGCTTGCCGTTCTAAGACAGAAAGAAATCAATGTAATGCTATGGAAGACATGATAATAGCAAAGAATGAAAACATTTGAAAGTATGTGTTCATTTTCCCCAAATTCTCAATACCTGGGTTTTCTCATGGTCCTTATTACCTAAAATAAATCCACTGTCTTATCACCTCCCTCTTGATGTAAATTGATGATTTTATCGGTTAGCCACATATTCGGGAGGGACTGTGCAGCCTTCTTATTCTTCAAGAAGTGAACAGTGAAGTCAAATATTACTCAGTCATCAGCCAAAGAGGACTTACCAGAGATAACATCATCCTGCTACTCAGTCCTTTAAAGCATCACACACTTCGATGAGTGGAGAAATAAAACTCTTCATCTGATTTCATTTCATTTTCCTTCCTGCCTCTCATAGGCTGGGAGACGTGAAAACATGTTTGAACCAGTACCTGTTTCTGCTACTTTCATCATGAAATCCACACAGTTCACGGCATGGTTTTACTTGCCGTTTTAATCTTCAATATAAATGACTTAGGTGGGTGCTACATTCATGAAGATATATAAAAGTTCCTGTTGTGTAGAAACTATATCTTTTTAATATTTTAAATATGAAAACTCCAGTAGAATGGAGTATAGAAATTAATAGGTATTTAGGTATAAATGGGGTTGCTAAGGACCCAGGATTGTGGTATCAAAGTATATCAAAAGCTAAAGGCTTCTAGCTTGAGGTTGTCTGGAAGTTCCCGTGCACCTTTAGGGCAGATGGAACACCTTTAGGGCACTCCCTTGAAGGTCAATAGAACTAGAAATTCAGGAAACCCGTGGACTAACAGACAGTAGCCAACCATTGAGAGGCATGAGATAGGGTGCAGAGGCAGAGCGTCCAGAACCACGCCTGAGGGAAAGCCAGGCTCAGATTCTGCCACCACCCTCAGAAACCTAACAGTGAGACTAGCCAGTCTTTTAAAAGAAAGAAGCCTTACATTTTTCTGAAGTGTGCAAACACCGCTGCTCTCCTATTTAATGGACTACCAAAAATTGTTTTTTTTTCTAATGAGTAGAGAATTAGAATTGTCCTGTGTATAGAGTGCAGTCATGAGTGGAAGTACCCTCCCTCATTCTGAACCACTGCCTTGTGGTCTTCACTTATGATGGGGTAATCTGCTTATTCCACCAGATCAGAGATGGCGAGGACTCAGTCAGGCCCACTGCAACTGCAGACCTCACCAACAGTCCCTTTGGTGGCCAAGTTAGTCCTATTGTACCAGAGATCCATGCTAACCAACTATTTTGGCCACAGAACATTAACAGCAGACCTACACAACCACAAAGCCTCAACGTGGGTTCTATGGCCCCAGCAGAAAGTTCTAGTAGCTACAGATTCTGCTAAGTGGGCTGCCTAAAGTTCAAAGTGGGTTGACAAGACAGGCAAAGTTTTTTTTTTTTAACCTTCTGAAGCTAGCCAGCATCTTCAAGTGTGCAGACACCAAATTGACAATCAGAAATGTCACACCACTCAAAAAAATCAGTGATGAAGTATCTGGGATCTGTAAACAAGTCTGAAGAATTTAAAATAATTTAAAGAAGTAACTTAAAAGCTCAGAGAAAGCAAACCAAAGGATAATAAGAAAGAAATAAAATTTAAAAGTCGCAAAGAAATAAAGATCTTAGATCTAAAACTAAAGAATATAATTACTGAAATGAGGATTTTAATAGAACTTCAAAAGTAGAAAATAAAGGAGAATAGGTCACAAACACAAGTTGTCGTTTCATTATTCCCCCAGATCAGAGAAAGAAAAAGAAGAGTGAAGACATGTTCAGGACGGATGGGATTCCAGGAACTGATTTAATATAAGCAGTGTGGGAGTTCCAGAAGAGCAAGGGATGGAGGAATAAAGATTACTTAAAGAAATAGTAGCTGAAAGCTCCCCAAATAGATGCTCAAATTTGTGAACCTAATAAAGCTTATAATTAGAGTGAGCTTAAAAGGTCTAAGTCAAGAATCTTTCTAAGTAAATTGCAAAATATCAAAGTCAAAGAGAAAAGTTTGCCAGCAGAAAGGAGGAAATCAAATTGTTGCATCCAAGTAATTTCTTTACAAAATGAATAGATTTCTCAACAAAATGATCCATTCGAACTGTTATAAAGAAAGAAAATTCCATCAAGAATACTATACCTAGAGAAATTGTCTTTCACAAATGAAGAAACAATAAAAGTCTTCCCCCATAGAGAAAGCAGAGAAGCACGGAGGAGTTCATTACCAGGAGCCAAACTTTACAAATAACAATAAAAGTAGTCGTCAAACTGAAACAAACAGTGGCCGGTGACATGAAGCATACGAAGGAGCAAATATCACTAGTGGGAAAGTTGAAAAGTGTTGAGAACATAGCACATGAAGCCATGATCAGATGCACATAAGGAAACAAGGCTCCCACGTCAGTGGCATAAATGGTGGGGGGAAGGGCGTAACTTTATGTGTGGTTGAAGTAAGCTGCCAACAACTCAAAATGGACAGTTATAAGAATTTTGAAGCAAAATTATTGATAACCAGGAAAGGAAAGAGCTCATAACAGAAACATAATTACAGAGAGAAAGGAATAAAAGCATGCCACTACAAAAAAAAAAAATAGAAACCCTCAAACCAAGGTGAGGGACAACAAAAAAGATATGGAAACACGTGAAAGACAAATGAGAAGAAGACAGAGAGAACGTAAGAATGCTATTTTACCCATCACTAACTACCTTAAATGCAAATGTATTAAACTCATCCATCAAAATACATATAGTAAGTCTAACTAGATTTTCGAAGAAATAAGATGCAATTTATGTATACAGTTTATGTTGTCTACAAGGAACTTGCCTAAATTTAGGGACACGGGCTGAATATAAAGGGGGTACAAACAGACATGACATGCAAGTAATTACCAAAAAAAAAAAAAGAGGTAGATGTAGCTGGGTGTGGCCATACATACCTATAATCTCAACACTGTGAGGAAGAAGCAGCAAGACTGTGAATTTGAAATCAGTATGAGCTGAGACTATATCTCAAAAATAAAAAAGAGAAGAATTAAGGAACGGGGAGAATAAAGAGAAACTATGTATAAACAGACCTTAAGTCAAACTCTGCTTACAAGAGCCAGAGAGTGCCGTCATATTATAAGGGGATCATCTCTGTGAGAGGATTTAGCATATTATAAATATTGCCTGCCTAATACTCAAGTATCTAAATATGTTAAACAAACATTGCACATCTTTTTTGTTTGTTTGTTTTATTGAGAAAAAGAAAAAAAAAGTTTCCGCCTCCTCCCAGCCTCCCATTTCCCTCCCCCTCCTCCCACCCTTCACCCCCTCCCCCCACTCCTTTCCCCCTCCCTCTCCAGTCCAAAGAGCAGTCAGGGTTCCCTGCCCTGTGGGAAGTCCAAGGTCCTCCCCCCCTCCGTCCATGTCTAGGAAGGTGAACATCCAAACTGGCTAGGCTCCCACAAAGCCAGAACATGAAGTAGGATCAAAACCCAGTGCCATTGCCCTTGGCTTCTCAGCAGCCCTCATTGTCCGCCATATTCAGAGAGCCCGGTTTTATCCCATGCTTTTTCAGTCACAGTCCAGCTGGCCTTGGTGAGCTCCCAATAGATCAGCCCCACTGTCTCAGTGGGTGGGTGCACCCCTCGGGGTCCTGACTTCCTTGCTCCTGTTCTCCCTCCTGCTCCTCATTGGGACCTTGGGAGCTCAGTCCGGTGCTCCAGTGTGGGTCTCTGTCTCTATCTCCATCCATCACCAGATGAAGGCTCCCAATGATGGCTCTCCTGGTGCCGAGATAACATTGCACATCTTAAATGGATTGTTCTTAAAGGGAACAATTGATAGCAATACAATCACTATAGACACATCAGTACTTCAATATCAATAGACAGAAGACAGAAAATGAGGAATGTGGGGTCAGACTTGAGCAGCCCTGGAGATCTGTGGACCTCACAAAACCTCCCATCCCATAGCAACAGAGCACTTTTTTCCTTTTTAAATGCTTGTATTTCTTTTTATTTAACAATTTATTTCTTTTTCAAAAATTTAAACATATTCAAGCCCAACATCCTCCAGTTACTACCCTTCCACCCCTTTCCACCTGCATTAGTTACGGTTTCTATTGCTGTGGTAAAACACAATGACCAAAAGTAACTTGTGAAAGAAAGGGTTTACCTTATATGTCCTGGACAGGAACCTGGAGGCAGGAACTGAAGCTGAGACCACGGAGGGGTGCTGCTTCCTGACCTGCTCCTCACGGCTTGCTCAATCTGCTTTCTACTTATTTACTTGTTTGTTTATTCTATGTGTCTTTTACATCATGCATCTCTATCCCATTCACTTCCCGTCCCTTTGCATCCTCCTTCTGCCCCTGCATATCCCCAAATTAAGACAAAATCTAAGAGAAAAAGGGGGAAATAATGTTTAAAAGGGGGGAAATTTAAAAATCTCATTATGGAAGCTGCACGGTGAGTCACGTCATGCCAGATATGAAGTGGGTACAGCTGTCCCATGCTTGCAACTTCAGGGCTGGCTCCCCCATACCTGCGCTAACAGGGCTAACTCTCCCACTCTTATGACCACAGGGCCAGCTCTCCTACATGTCCCAGACGTTGATGGGGGATGCAGCTCTCCCCCACCCAGCCACCACCAGACAAATGAGTAATAGGGATAGCTCTCCTGTGCTCACAACTGTGGTACTGGCTCACCCACACTTACGCTAACAGGGTTGGCTCTGTTGTGTTGCCCTGCTGAGGTGCATCATATACTTTCTTCTAGCACCCAGCCCCAGGGTAACACCATTCCCAGTGAGCTGGACCTTCCCACATCAACCACTAATTGAGAAAATGGACCACAGCCTTGCTCACAGGCCCATCTAGTCAGGGCATTTTCTGAATTAAGATTCCTTCTCTTTAAAAGACTCCAGCTTGTATCAAACTGACATAAAACTAGACAAGACACCAACCAAATTTGAGATTAATTCTTTTTTCTCATTCGTTCCCCATCGATTCTAGTTTGTGTGTTCTTGGGAGTTGGGCCTGCCCTGATGTGTGATCATCCTATCCTAGGTCACATCATAAAGAAAAATGAGTGTGTTCTCACAGCAACTATCGAATGCAACACTCCTCAGCTGCTGGTGCTGTGGCTATAGCACATGCTTAAGGAAAAGCTTGAAGAAAGGACTGAAAGAATTAGGTGTGGCTTTTCTTGAGGGGCAGAGCCAGGCATGAAGAGGGGGCTAAGGGCCACCATTCTGGAGGCGCGGAGTTTCTGCCTTTTGAAATACAAAGCTTTTATAACTTTTGATTGTTTGATTCATAGTAACAAATAAACATTAAATCAACTTTAGAAAGAAACAGCAGCTTTCTACAGCTATCCTGCACAGTAGTGGGAATGTCACATGTCACATGAGGGCCATGTTGGTCTGAGACTGGGAACGCTGGTTCTGGGTCTCAGACCATGTCTAAGTCACAAACTGTTGTGTTCCCATCTCTGATACCACTTAGGCTTGTTACGTATCTGTTGGGTGAAAAAGAAAGAAACCGAACGTTTCTCACTGGGAGAAGAAAATGCTGTGACAATTGCAGAGATTGTCCTCACCATACAGCGTGACACTGGGCACTGCTCAAAACAGAGGTCTCCAGAGCAGCATTTCTCAACCTGTGGGTCGTGACCCCTTTGGTGGTCAAACAGCCTTATCACAGGGTCACATATAAGATATGTATCCTGCATATCAGATATTTGCATTAGGACTTATAACAGTTGCAAAATTAGAGTTATGAAGTAGCAACAAAAATAATTTTAAGGTTGGGGGTCACCACCACATGAGGAACTGTACTAAAGGGTCGCAGCTTTAGGAAGGTTGAGAACCACTGATCCAGAGAAAGGAGGAGCAGGCAATCAAGAGGACAACTAGGAGTTTTTAATTATCCTAATGAAATAGTGTCGCTGAGGATCAGAACAGGAAGCGAAGTTGATCTCAGCAGAAGCGTGGAAAACCATGATATCCGCTGTGGAATTCAGGCAGCCCCTCCTTGCCTCCCAGTCTGAATGTGTGGCTCCTGCAGGAGCCAACCCTGGTGATCACATGGACCGTAATGGTCCCTTGCTGAGACCCCACCCCCTCCTGAAAGAACACATGTTCCCTCCGGTGTTCAATGTGTCAGCTTGATGTTTGGCACCTGTGTGCTTTGCGAAGTTCCAAGTAATTAAAGTTAAGAAGAACCAGCCATGAGTTTTATTGAGGGAAATTCAGATTGAACTCTCTCCAGGAAAACATCCTTATAAAATCAGGTAGACTGGAGAGAGCAGGGCTCGACGGACACGAATACTTCGCCACCCGTTGAGGCACGCGCCAGGAGATGTGTTAAAGGAGAGCTTTCTGAAGTCGATTCTTGGCCTGCCTGCGTGGATAAATCACTCCGATATTTGTGATTTAAGATCAGGAAGAAAACACATTCCCTCATGACCTCATGAGAGGAATTCATTCCGAAAGGCTTGCACAATTCTCCTCTTTCCCTGGGGATGGGTGGAGGGACTTGTAACTTAGGAAATATTCTTGTGTGGAGCACAGGAGAATGTTATATACTTCCACATAAGGAGAAACACTAGGAAGGCTTTGCGGTCATTTGTTTGATTTGCCTGGCTATTGAAAAAAAATTAACTTAAGTTGGTGGTGCTAATAACTATCTTATCTGCCAATCACATCACTAATTGATTATGTACTTAGTCCTATGTTTCCGCGGTGTTCTCTATTCTCAGTGTTAACTTCTATCTCATTCACATATTCAGCTCATATTTCTAGGCAGTGTTTAAACTTCTTTAGTAACCTGGAAACAGGATCAAAGACATTCCGTAATGTTCAGGGTGACCCGAAAATACATAAATAAACTAGAAGTTGTCCCAAAGGGTAGAGGGCATAGCTACTCACACAGGACTATGTAATTTGTGAGGCCCAGTGAAAAATAGTAGGAGAGTCCTTTGTTAGAAAATTATTAAGAATTACAAAATGGTGATCATAGATCATTAATTTAAGTCTAGGACCTTCTGAGCACCGAGTCATGTGAGCATGGCACACACACCCAGGAAGCTTTCCCAGGGTCTGTGGGACTAGCCTCATTGAAAGTAATCAAGAAATCTGTAATGAGTATTACACTATGATTCTATCTTAAGGTATTTCCTTGGAAAGTACGCCTAATGTGCAAAAACAGGCTTCTGCCATTGTATTTGTAAACTAAATGGTATTTCAACACTGCTCAGAGTGACTCTCTCTGCTTGGTGTCTGTCTGTAACTGATGCATTTTCTACCACTACGCAGACCTCCCTTGAGAGAACGTTTGAGCCCACTTTCCCATCTAAGCAAGCATCCACTCACATTATCCAACAGTCCCTACCTATTCAGTAGCAAGTCTTGGCAAACTTACCACACCACAATCTCATAACCACACCTACACAGGCCACTACCGTTCACCCCACAAGTGGAGACTCGTGTGTTAAACAAACAGAGGAGTCCATGAACCAAAACACAAAACAACAGCAACAACTGTTGGAAGAGGCTGCTTGTTCATTTCCCGGCTGTCCAGACTCGCAAAATAATCACACAGAAACCGTATTAATTTAAATCACTGCTTGGCCCCTTAGCTCTAACTTCTTATGGGCTAATTCTTACATATTAATTTAACCCAACTCTATTAATCTGCATATTGCCATGAGGCAGTGGTTTACCAGGTAAAGTTCCGTTTGACTCTGGCAGGGCTACATGGCTTCTCTTTGACTCCGCCTCCTTTCTCCCAGCATTCACTTTACTTTTTCCTGCCTAGCTCTGTTCTTCCCTGCTCTGCTGTAGGCTCAAAGCAGTTCTTTATTAATCAATGGTAATCACAGCATACAGAGGGGAAGAATAGATAATAATAATATAGTTTTCCTTAGTTATGATAAAAGATAAAATAGATATAACTGGAATTCTTGCTTGGTAACTGTTTTAGGTAATTTTTCTATGTTAAAGTTAAAACCCTCCATTTTTATTTGAACAGAAAAGGGGAGGTGATGTGAGATTCCCCTCTATATGCTGTGATAACCATTAATGAATAAAGAAACTGCTTTGGACCTACAGCGGGACAGAACTTTAACTAGGCGGGGAAAAACTAAACTGAATACTGGGAGGAAGAAGGCCCGAGCCAGAGAGAAGCCAGGTAGCCCTGCCGGAGACAGATGCCGGTACTTTACCCAGTAAGCCACAGACATGTGGTGATACACAGATTAATGGAGATGGGTTAAATTAATATGTAAGGGTTAGCCAATAAGAAGCTAGAGTTAAGGGGCCAAGCAGTGATTTAATTAATACAGTTTCTGTGTGATTATTTCGGGGCTAAGCAGCCAGGAACCAACAAGCGCCTCCTTGCAACAAACAACAATGAAACTTCCAGTTTCCAAAATGCAGTAAAACAGGTCCCAGTGAAGTCAGTACTGGGAAGAAAGTCCATGGGACCTTCAGAGTAGCCATCAAATTGAACATATCTACATCCAGTTCAGTCCACACATGAGCAGACAGCCAGACTTGCCCGTGAAACATCCTTCAGAAGTATCTGAGAGTTGAGAAACAGTAAGCCAGAGTTGATGTCCACACTCTGCCCTACCCAAACACAGACAACAGCCTGACAAATGTAGTGAGTCCCCCAGGTTAAATATGGTGTGACTGTTTAGGAGATAAGTCACTGCCTTTTCTGAAGGAGTGTTTCATCCTGCTCTCCCCTCTCCTCAAAGGAAGCTGTAAAATCTGGTCCTTGACTTTTATAAGACATTCAATCTTGTGTTAAAACTTCGCTAAAAGTAATTCATCTTGCATTTTGCAACATCTCTGCATCTCACACATTTTCCATAATGATCATGTGAATTACTTTTATAGTGAGGGGGGAAAAACTTTATAGAGAGATTTTATGCCTAAATCATCTTTTAGGGTCTAAGCACATTAAAGGCTTTGTGGAGTCCCGTTCCCATCCATCACAGGCTAACATCTGGAGCGGTAGAGGAACCAGCTACACAAGCTGGGAACTTAACTACTGAGACGTGTATCCCAGCTTCCCCACATCTCAACCTCTCTGGGCCTCAGTGTCCTCAGCTGTAAAATGACATAAATATAACACCTTCCCCCCGAGAAGGAGTCCTGTAAAAACACAGAGCTTGTCACTGCCCTTACAAATGTAGTTGGCTGTAAGTTGCCATTGAACATGGGTCTATATCCTGTATATCTTTTTAAGCCGCCTAGCTCCTTATCTAAATTTGAATAGTAACCTTGTAATCCTCTTAAATAATCAGGGAAATAAAAAGGTTCCTGGTGGTACAATAGCTATTTGTGTCCATTCTGGATAAATAAGGGTAACAGCCAGAAAAGGAAACATTGACAGGTGGTCCTCACTGTGCTGTCTCAGACTCTTGACACTGTCCCAGCTCATGACTTTTCTAACAAGGTGATCTTTGCCCATGTGGCTACATAAGCTAGGGAATTTGAGAAGGTTGGTTTGTTTGAACTCTTCATCAAAATGTGATAAGCAGTCAATATTCAAGATAGATTTCAATCACACACACACATTATTGCTTCCATGCTCCTAGTGGAAACCGTTTTCCTAGTAACTCTCGCTCCTCAGCTTCTGTGTTGTAGACTCTTTGAGCCACACCCTGGCTTCAGGAAATTACATTGCCTCTCTGGCTTCCACATCACTAGCCCACATCCACGCTTTCACTGTTTCTGCTGAGTCTCCTTGGTCTGCTGCAGCGTTACCATCTGGGCAGCTCTTTTATGAACCCATTTTCCTGATGCATTCTGTACACTCTCACCTGATGGTCACAGTCTGTCCTAATAGCTCCCACTATCATCTTGTTGCCAGTGAGCTTGAGGTCTATGTTGCTACATCAGACCCATGTAACTAACAGCCTTCAGGACAAGTTCGCTTGGATATCATTTGAACGTTCAAAGTGAGCGTGTCCAAACAGAACTCCTCATCCCCTGAAGGCAGCTAGGTCAGAGCATTATTTCCTATCTCAGGAAATGGCAGCTCTCCCTACCTGGCTCATCAAGCCAGGAATCTATGATTAATCCTTAACTCATCTCGGTGGCCTCTCAGAATCAGCTCAGTCAATCACCAAGTCCTCTAAATCTGTCTCTGAAATCAGTACATTTTTATTTTTTTAATTTTTTACTATGTATTTTAAAAAGAACACATTTTGTGTTATGACCTAGCCACCAGGAGTGAGTGTGTGTGTGTGTGTGTGTGTGTGTGTGTGTGTGTGTACTCACGCATGCATTCCCGTATGAAACTTCCATTTTGCAAGTCAGTTTTGCTCATCATATGCAAGTCCTTCTGACTTTTTCTATTCTGTTATCTTGGTTTTGTTTTTAATGTTTGTAACCCATGGTTACTGGCAATTACAACCAGTGCTTCAGGGAACAGAAGGAACACCTGATGCATAGTGTTTGCCCGTGTGTAAACAGGCTAACTATGCTTGAATCCAGGCTACCATGTAACCAGCTAAACATCTTCCTATCAGCCTTCGTACCACCACCAACGTGTCGCTGCTTATGACCTATACTTTGATAGATAGTGGTCTCCATATCTTCTGAAAAACTATTCATTAATTTTTATTTCCAATAACTGCCACTTCTATCTAGGCCACCACTGGTTTTGGAGAGAATTGGTTTTCAATTCCATCTGCCCACATTTATTTAATCTGCTTCAAAGACTTCTTTCTCTCCACACTCGGTAGTCTAACTTTTGCATGGTTAAAAAGACCACCCACAGTTTGACATCAGCCCCTCCTGTACTCAGTCCCCGGTCTCAGCAAAAATGTTTCCTCCTTGACTCTCTTAGCGTTTTTCCTTTTTCTTGGGTTTTTGGATAGTCCTTTTGGCTAGAAAGTTCATTCCTCCCCTCTTTAATTAGCAAACCCTTCCTCAACCAGTCAACCACTCATTATCCTACCATGTGACAGGCACAGTGGCAAGTGCTAGGTGACAGAGAGGAGTAAAGAGAGATACAGCTTCTCGCTTCACACAATGAGTGCTCTAGTTCAAGTAAAGTTATCACTCAAATTTAAGTAGTCAAAGAGCTCTAAAAATCAAGATGTGTGGTTTTTTGAGAACTTTCTACACTTGAACTAACCTGGCAGATCAGGGAAACTTTCCTGAGTAAGTGATGGCTGTCCAATCCCCACAGCAGAATTAAGATATCTGGGGATGAATACAGCTAGTCTGTAGGAAGGGTAACTACCAGCATAGGTGGAAAGAGGTGCACACGAAAATCCACATGGCAAGAGGGAACGTGGAAAATCAGGGAGTCGGATGAAAATCAATACGGCTAGAGGTAAAGAGCAGCAAGGGAAAGGAGCAAGATGAGGCCAGACAGACGGGTGCAGGCCGGTGAGAGGCAGGTGTCTATCCTTCTTGCCTATAACAAAAATGAATGGAGGAGCATGGGCGTGGGGTAATAATGTGTTCTTATTCTGGTTGAGAAAGCTCACTGTGCCCGTGTGACCATCAGAAGAGGAGGGGAAAAGAGAAGAAGACACAAACTAGAAACTGTTACAGTCTTCTGGGCTGAGAAAATTTTCATACAACTTAAAATGGTGATAGAAATAGAAAAAAATATAATGTATTGCAGAGATGATTGTGGTAACCTTGATCAGAGAGGCCAGGGCTTTGTATGGTTAAAGGGGAAAATGTTGACAGGTGTTGGATTTGCAACTGAACCATTTTCAGAGATGAGAAATCTGGGAGGTCTGGCGAGAAATAGAAATAGCTTTGGCTGCAGATAGACTAAGTTGGAAGTGCATTTCAGATGTGCAAAATGAGATGCTGTCAGGACTGAGAATATTTTCTAGACCATAGAAGAGAACTGGACAGGGATACAAGTTTGTGAAATATCTGTGTATATGGTAGATGTGAAGCCATGGTCATGACTGGATCAACAGGGAATGTATTACATTGAAAAGGTGGAGGAGTTACAAACTAGCCTCAGGGAAAGTCCAGGGCTGTAGAGTGTTAAAAGTACTTACAGCTCCCTCAGAGGACCTAGGTCCAGTTCCCAGCATGCACTTTGTGACTCACAACCTCTGTAACACCAGTCCAGGTTATCTCTCCTGGCCACTGAAGGCCCCAGACAAGCACATGGTGCACTTCCATGCATGCAGGCCAACCAGGATTGGGCCTACAATAAAGCTATAAAATTCACATTTAATGTAGAGTAATTTAACAGAAGGAAAAGAAAGAGTGGTCAAAGTGGTGGGAGGGGAGGAGAGAAAGGGTGTTCAGGCCAGCCAGCATGCTGTATCGGGTCATCAGTAATGAAGCTGGGGAACTGGAGAGATGGGTCAGTAGTCAAGAGCCCTTTTCTATAGGACCTGTGCTCAATTGCAAGCACCCACATGGCAACTCACAGCTCTCTGTAACTCTGCTTTCAAGGGATTTGGTGCCCTCTTCTGGCATCCATAGGCTCTGTACACACATAGTGCACAGACAGACAGATGTTCAGACAAAACCCTCAAAAACATAAAATAAAATAAAGACCATATATTTAAGGATAATTAAAGTGTGTTGGCAGAAGAACAATACAAAGTAAGGATGAGGCCGTGAGTATTCACCACGTAAGAGTTTGCCTTGGAGAGGAGAGACAAAGAGCGATGGTTGTGAAATCATTGAAAACATTTTTATTGCACATTGATGAACATCATGTGAACATTTCGGCTATGAAAGAATGGCTTAGCAGAAAGCTGAGTATACAAGAGCCTATCCAAGGATGACTAGTTGTACATGAGCAATCCATGTAAAGGCAGGAAATAATCCCTATGCACCCGTGGCGCTCCTATCCCGGCCTTTGTAATTGTTGTGAGCCTTCTCCTTTAACAGCTGAGCCACCGCTCCAACTCCTGAACTCTGTAATTGTGCCCATCGCTGCAGATGCTCTTGAAATAGCTTGGTTGCCCACCAGGCTGGACTCACAAGGACACGCATTACCTCTGCCTCGTTTACTGCTGTATCTCTGCAAAGTGCTGAAATGGGTGACATGGATAAGTGTCATTTTTTTAAAAACTTGTAAATTTCAAATAAATTTATTAGAGGTATACTGAATAAAGCAGATAATGCAGAAGCTTTATAATACTGGTTAATATGTGTATATGTGTACAAATATTTGTATACACATGAATGCATGCATATATATACCATGGTTGTTAATTTCTGACGATAAAATTTTTAGCATAAGTGCCATTGCTTTAAGCATAGGTATTTGGGCACTTAGATGAGAAAGCTTTAAAAATGAGATAGCAATTGAAAACAACCCAAGAACGAAGACCTCTCCACTCGTAGACGAGCAAGGCCATGAGTCATCTTTGCACAGAGACTTTAACTGTGATAATATCAAGGAAACAAATGATGAAATCACAGCCTGTTAGGACAAGTGGGTATATCATTCACACTAATCCAGGTGTAACCCCAAATAACAGGACTTCTGCAGCTATACCTGGATAATTTGATGACCTAACAAGTCAAAAAAAAGTCAGAAAGTGGGGAGAAATATGAATATCTAAGACAATATCATGTGCCTTGAGGAAAATAACTCCAGACAACAAAGAAGTAATCAAGCATTGATGGGAGAGGGGCACTTGGGGCCCCTCTCTTAATTGGGGAGCTACTTGCAATTGAAGACTTCTGGGGGCTGGAGAATGCTCTTTCTTCAGTAGTGTAGCCGCTGGTCAGTTCCCCATGCTCCAGCACAGATCTCCTGCACCCACACTCATGTAAGCAATTCTCATTATTCTCATTCAAGGGAAGAAGGGACATGAAGGTAGAACCAGGGGAAGAACTGGTCCAAAGGAGCTAGAGGGTAATAAGAAAGGGTAGTTAGTGGATTATGAATATGGTTGTAATACATTCTATACATGTGTGAATTCCTCAAAAAATAATTAAAATATTTTGAAGGGAAATCAATTGTGTATTTCTTTCCTGACTTTTCTAGGGTTTTTTTTTTGTGTGTGGCCTCAGATTTTTTTACTTGTGAAAGGGGAATAAATATCCCTTAAAGGGGACTTTATAAGAATATATATGACATAGCATATCATGTGAAAGCACCATGTGCAGCCTAATTTCACAGGATCCAGAGTATAGGGATGAAGCATAGAAACCTTGAGTTGGAATTATCATTTGTCCAAAGTGATGTGGATGTGTTAACCGGTTATGGAATTCTAAAGTTTGAGGAAAGATCCAGTCTGGAGATAAAGATTTAGGATTCACCTAAAGACACATTCTATATGGCTGTGATTGTATCTCTTGGCATTGTATTTTGGTTGCGTGGAGATCACAAGTGCATTACATAGACTGAGGAGTAGAGCTCAGGCCTGGCATCAGAAGTGATCTTTATGAGCTGCAAATGAAACGCCCAGTCCTCCAAAAGCCAGCAGAGAGCCAGGAGCAGGTATGCAGAGTATAATTAATGTTTATAGTTGAGTCGTGCCCCCAGTTTGCCTCATGGAGGAAGCATTTACAGTGAGTCAGGTCACGATGTTGTAATTGATGGGTAAAAATAATTTACTATTTGATGACATTAAGTTGGGGTATGTTTCATATTTTCTACATGGATGCTACTTAGTAGCTGCCACACTACCTCCCTACCTTAGTTAAAACTAGACAAGGGAGACTGACCTCCAGTGATTTATGAACTAACAGAACAGGTCCTATTAAACTCCACACTCTAACAATTTAATTTCTATTAGTCTCTACAAGGGCTTCATCTTATGGAAAAAATTGTTTTTCCTAACTTTTTTTAATAGATCTATTTTGGCTTGAGTAAGTCAGTGCCATGGAAACAGCCATCTCTAGACGTATACTTACATGTCATAGTTACTATGTCTAGCCCTCAAACTTGTCATCATCTTCAAACAAACACTCTGTTCCTCCTCTGGTCCCCTCGGACCCTTGTGCATTGGTCAGCTTTCCATTGCTGTGAGATTAACAGTCTAAAAGTAGGAAACGGTTGTCCATCACAGTTCCAAAGGGTCCAGTCCACGGTCACCTGGCCGGACAGCTCTCATGAGGGAGCAAGCAGAACTAGAAAATTCCCATCTTATAGGGACTGGAAGGAAGAGAGAGGGAAGGGGCCAAGGATGAAGTATACCCTTCAAAAGCTTTCCCAGGGGCTGGAGAGATGGCTCAGCAGTTAAGAGCAATAGCTGCTTTGCCAGTGATCCTGGGTTCAATTTCTAGCACCCACGTGGTGGCTCAAAACCATTGGTAATGAGATGTGGTGCTTTTTTCTGGCCTGCAGGCAGAACACTGTATACATAAAAAAATCTTAGAAAGAGAGAGAGAGAAAGAGAGAGAGAGAGAGAGAGAGAGAGAGAGAGAGAGAGAGAGAGAAAGAGAGAGAGAGAGAGGAAGAAGAAGAAGAAGAAGAAGAAGAAGAAGAAGAAGAAGAAGAAGAAGAAGAAGAAGAAGAAGAAGAAGAAGAAGAAGAAGAAGAATCTTGCCCAAACAACCTACTTACTCTAACTAGACTCCACATCTTATAACCTCTTCAACTTCCCAGTAGCCAGTTGATTTAAGAATTGATCAGTGGGTGTGTTCATCCTCTCATTAGCTCAGAGTCCACATGATTCGTTCCCTTCCCAGAGGCCTCAGCACAGGATACTGCTGCTTTGAGAACCGAGCCTTCAATCCATGGACTGAGAGAGAAGCTTTTTGACAGAGATGTAATATGTGGTGATCTCTATTGTGCTTTTTCTCTCAGTTTGCCTACTTTGGTGTCTCATACAGATGGAATCGTCAGAAACTGTCCTGTAATTTGACTTCTTTATTATCATGTTTTCAAGGTTCAGTATGTTGTGATGTGTACTAAAGTTTTAGTCTTCCTTGTACAAATCAGCATTCCATTGTGTATTATATTCAGCCCTTTGCGTATTCATTCATTGTAGTGGCATTTCAATTGTATTTTAATAAATAAAGACTGCCTGAAGATCTGAGAGTAAAACAGTCCACTGGTCAGCCTTACAGACCAGGTTATGAAAACACACGCCTTTAATCCCAGTAGCCACACTAATTGCCATAGAAATCAGGTGGAGCACGCCTTTAATCCCAGTGATGTATGCCTTTAATCCAAGCCCTAGAGAGGAATATAAGATGGGGGAAGATAGCTTTCAGGGATAGTCTCATTCTGAGATTCTGGGAGACAGGATCGCCATTTCAGACTGAGTTCAAGGTAAGAGCCAGTGGCTGACTGTTTTGCTTTTCAGATCTTCAGGTTGAACCCCAGTTTTTCTCTCTGAGTTTTTATTGATTGTGCTTAAATTCACCTCTGAATGGACATGGGTTGGACCATGGCTGTTCTGAGTGCTAGTGTATTGATGTGTTTCCGTCTCAACTTTTAAATATTCTGGAGATGAAACCAGAAGTCTAAACCACAAAATTTTGAGGCCATAAATGTCCCGTGCATGCTTACAGGCATGTGAATGTGTTTATGTGTGTATGATTTGGGCTTTGTGTGTTTGTATTTCATTCATTTAAAAAGTGAAATTCTTTTAGCAGCACCGCCAGAGTGTTTCACCTCCATGGCCGCTGGGGCTTTACCCACACAGATAATACAAACTGTAGTGAAGTTCCTTGGCTTCCCGCCACCACTGAAGCCTTTGTATGGGTGTCTCCACATTTTTTGACACTGAAGTGTAGAACGTAACCTTTCTTCCCAATGTAATAGTTATTTGTATTTTATTCATTCTCCCAAACTGGTTCTATTTGGTAAAAGAGCAAACCCCAAATAATCCAGAAAACCACTACCAGCAGCCATGCCAGGGTGGAGGCGGCGAGGCTGGCATTGCAACTAAATTCTGGGAAGCAATGCTAGTTGGTGTTGCTGTTCCTGCCGAGCCAGACACGTCCGCCCCAGAAACAGGATGGTTACGAGGAAGCATGCGCAGATGTCCAGAAGGGAAGTGAGTGCAGGATCTGCAGAGCCGAGAAGCAGGAAGCCTGCATCTGCGGGGTGGTGAGGTGGCGGCCCCAGAGCACGCAGTTCCTGTCTCTGTCTCACTGAAAGGCGCTGAGCAAGATACCTGGCATACACTCACTCGGCTTTATTACAGGCTGATTGCCTAACGCTACATTGTTCCATTGTATAAAGAAGAGATTAAAAGGATTGTATAACAGTATTAAATCACCCAGCAGTTTCTAATACCTGACCAAAACCTTTTAAGTGTCATTAAAGACGAGAAGACGCTGCCAGGAAGGAGGAGGCTAGGGAGACATGTCACTCAGTGCAGTGTGGGGTCCTGACATGGTCCGTGGAACAGAGGAAGGACGTGGCAGAGGAAGGCAGCAGTGTTTGGTACTGACGGGCCCATGGTGACTTCTTGCTTGGAGTAACTGTCTTAGAATTCTACAAGATGTCAACAGGTTGAGGCTGGGCCGTACAGGAGCTCCTTGTCTTGGAGTAACTGTTCTAGAATTCTACAAGATGTTAAGAGGGTGAGGGTGGGCCATGCAGTAGCTCCTTGTTGGTGCGATGGGCTTCCCTTTGTAACACACCAGCTTTGACATCTGCCATGGCCGTGACTCCATCTTTGTCTTCTCTCCAAATCCAATGCAGGGTGTGCTGGATACATCATGTCACCGGCATGTGGGTGTACCCTTTCCTGGAACACATTGGCTCAGGAGCCAGGATCATCTTCTTTGGGTCAACAACAATCCTAATGAATTTCCTGTACCTGCTGGGAGAAGTCCTGAACAGCTACATCTGGGATACACAGAGAAGTGAGTATCGCTGAGGGCACATGCACAAGAACAGCGCTGCCTATGAGAGCCTTGGCAGAAGGAGGCTTCTGCGGCAGCCTCCTCTTCAGCCCTCCACCCAGGCTCTCCACGGAAGCTTCATTTTTTTTTATTACAGTATTAATTTAAGAGCTGCTGGCAGTGCTATCTGAAAGGTTTATTTCTCACTTGGTCTTATTAGGTAGTAAAACATCCAAACCTGAAAGATAAAAGAAGCGTGCTCATAAAATTATATAGAAAAAAAAACAGTGTTAACAGGGAAACAAAAGTGAAGCCAGCTATGATTAACAGAATTCTGCCAAAGTGAAATGGCCCTAAATTAAATAGTAAGTTATTGAAAGAGCCTCATTAAAAGTCACCAGATCTCATTCTTCATGTCATCTTCTCATGGATGCGGTCGTCTCAAAGGAATGTCATGATCACGAAGCCAGCACTGTAAACCGTCCAGGTGGCCGCCCTTTGCCAGAATGGAAGGTCGCAGAGAGATGCAGTCATTAAAGGCTATATTTCATTGCTGCTAAAGCTCCCTTAACCTTTGACTTGATTTCTCTTCTGTTTCTATTTATAGCAAAGCCTCCTTCTTGGCAAGACACACAATCTTATCTAAGCTGTGACAACCCTGTCCAAAATCTATGTAAGAATACATAACCGCTGGAAGGTGGAAAGGCAAGGACTGGCCATGTAGTGATCTGAACCCTGCATGAAAACACACCCAGAGGCTGGTATGGGGGGTCAGAGAGATCCGGACATCTCCTTGGACACGGTCCGCTATTCTAGAGATGAACTGTAAATGGACTGTGATCCGCCAATGTTGAGCACCTGGTTGAAGGCAGTTGCTTTGCAGGAGCTCAGTCCTCTCGTCTAATAAAGTAGTGTTTGCATAGTCGTTGCATCCGATTGCTTTGTGCGTGCTTCTTCTGAGACCGTGTGTGTCAGCGCGTCAGCCAATGCTAGGTGGCCCCCTTTTTAATCCATTCTGACCATGGCTTGGAGAACCAGACAGTAATCTTCTCATGATGTTTCCTCCATTCAACAGAAGCAATAATCCTTCTCTTTTAAGTTTGGACTTATTTGGCGCCTTAAAAATGTTCCTGAAATAAAATGCAAGACTGTTTCCTCGCCATCGTCAGAGAATGCCTATAGTTAGGTTTAAACTAAGATATGCAGTTCAGGAAAAAAAAATTCTGGCTTCCTCTATCCCCTGGATGCCCTCAATTCTGGCAGACATTTGACCATGACTCTGCTACTGCCTTGAGTATATGCCTGAATGGCATAAGAGATAACTACCCAATCTAGACCAGAGAATGTTGCTTACCAGCAGCATTGAATAAGGAGTTAAAGATGAAGGGTGACACTGAGTTTTCTGAATTGTTTGTGAGGCTTAACTGGTTTCTGTTGTTTTCTTGCATGACATGCATGAAAACCAGTCACCAATTTATAGCTTATTTCTGTTTAGAGATTAATTTTGTCTACAATCATTTAGTGGAGCCCCTAGGAGCTGATGTTTGTGACAAACCAGCATCTTCCCCCTGCTGGCCTTTCCACAACTCGTGTGTGTGTGTGTGTGTGTGTGTGTGTGTGTGTGCGCGCACGCACGCTCCCTCATTTTTATATGTTCATCTGATGCTCATATGCCTCCTCTGCCACTGGTATTACATTTTCATGCAACTGTGCTCCTTTCCCTTTTAATGAGTGTTCTGGGGATCAATCAGAAGTCCTCTTGCTTGCAAGGCAAGTACTTTGATGGCTGATCCATTTCTCTCGTCCTTTATCCTAAATTTACATGCCAAAAATTTCATTCTGTTTATGTAGTGGGATTTTTTTTTCATGCACCAACACATAAAAATTGGAAATTTTCATATTATATTTGGACTTCCTCTCCTTACCAAGTACTTTAAGATCTGGTGACATTGGTCCCACTGTTCCTTCTGCCAACATTGGATTTGAACTGAGTATCAGTTGCCACTTCTTTTGGTCGTCTGTCTAACTTCCCCTAATTCTCATCTGGTACTTAAGTCAATCAGTTTCACAACTGAGATTAAAACTGCAGATTAAAACCAGTGTAGGCGTGCATGGGCACGCGTGTGTGCGTTTGTGCGTGTGTGTTTGTGTGTGTGTGTGTGCATGCTCATACACCTGAACATATGCTTGTATACATGCATGTACATGTTGACTACTGTTTACACATACAGTACAAAATAAATAAATAAAAGTTCTTGCTACAAATCAGTTACTATAAAATTCCACAGTGAGGAATACGGCATACAAGGTATAAAATACCTCCTGAATTCCTTAATGGTTTTCAATGACTCAAATTTTCTGGGTTTATTCTACAACTTCAAGATGAAAAAAAAATTGCAGACTATGACAGCTGGAGGTAGGGACGTCCTAGAGATTATTTGAAACCATCCCCCACCGTACAAAGGCAGCTGAGGCCTGTGAGTGATGTTCTCAAATAGTCACCAGCAAAGCCAGTGTCTTCCACCTTCCACCCAAGCTTCAGCCCCTTGTCACTTCTAGTGAACTATCAGAATGTCTCAGTGTTTTAGAAACACAAAACAGACCACCTGCTAGGAAATACAAGCCCTTAAAATAAATTAAACTAACGGTCAGGCATTTGCTCTTTTTTAAATAAAGTGGCTCTGTGAGAGCTGTTTGTGTTGGCACTGATAAAATACCACAAGCTGGGTATCTTAAACAATAAAAAGAGAGTGTCTGACATATGGATGCCACAAGTTCAAAAGCAAGATGGTGTCGGGATTGGTTCCTCATGAGATCCTTAAGAGAAAGTCTACCACAGGCCTAGCCTGGGCTGGAAGTTGTTCATCTTTATGCTCAGAGATGTGCCCCATGCATGCATGTGATATGATCTTTCATTTTACCTCTTTTAGAATGACACCAGTCATATTTGGCAACACTCACCCTAATGGTTTCATATTAACTTTGTGAAGACCTCAACCAATTCAAGTTATTTCTGAGACAGTGGAGATGAGGAATTCAACATTACAAATCTGGGACTCTATATAATTCATCCTGTAATAGTCCCTCTGCCATAATGTCTTTGGCACATATAAAATATCTTCTCCTCCTTCATCTCAGTATCCCCAAAAAGCCATTCTGACAAAGAAAGAAATAAAAAAAGAAAGGAAGGGAGGGAGGGAGGGAGGGAGGGAGGGAGGGAGGGAGGAAGGAAGGGAGGAAGAGGAGGAAGGGAGGGAGGGAGGGAGGGAGGGAGGGAGGGAGGGAGGGAGGGAGGGAGGGAGGGAGGGAGAGAAGGAGAGAGGGAGAGAGGGAGAGAGGGAGAGAAGAAAATCTCTTCTGATGTAAACCTACAAACTATCTGTGGGTAGGATATGATCATAATTCATCCCAAAGCAAAACTGTTCTTTGGGTTCATGCTAACCTCTAAGACTAGACAACAAGTTACCTCCTTCTAAAGTATGGTGGCCGAGAATGTACAGTCCCCTTAGAAATAGGCAGAAGGGCTCATGGCTTGCTAGCAAATCTGAAAGCAAGCAGAGGAAATTTCCTTTAATTTAAAGGCTTGAGAATAATCCTCTTTGGCTAGATGCTGTAGCCCTGAGGCTCACAAGGAGGGGTTGGGCCCTGCCTTCCAACCCCTGGAAACAGAAGATCCGCCCTCCCCCAAATCCTGGACTGGGATCATGGCATGTGTGGAGGGAGGTGGGGTGGGAGGAGGTGCTCTTGTGTCCTTGGTCCTCCATTTCATGCTGTGGCTGAGCCCTTCATCCAGGATAGTACTTCCATTGGGTATAAAACTCTCAAAAACAATGCTGGTCTCTTCCTGCAACTCAAGGAGACCCACCCACACCATCAGAGAAGAGGGTCCTTTGGAAGGCTTTCCTGGATGACTGTGGCTCGTTCTGGTTTCTCTGGCAGTGATTGCTTGGATGCATGAGTCAGATGCCTAATTTCTTTAAGGAACAATTGTCTGGCCTCACCCTGAACATTCTCTCACGTTTTGAAGTACTGTGGGTCAGGACTTCGGCATAGGGTTGTGCTGTTCAACTCATGACACCTGAAGCATGACTGTTCTTCAGCTAAGACTGCTCTAACTCCAGCAACCCTGACTAAGGCTTCTGCTCTCACCAGAGTCGAAATTTGAGACCAGAAACAACAGTGCTCGAGAGTGAAAGACAGAGAAAAGGGCAAAACGGGTAGGAAAGAGGAGGGAGTTAGACCCAGATCTCATGTGCAGGAATAGGTCCATTCTCGATAAGGCCCATCCAGGTTGCCTGGCCCCTGGCAGAAGCCCTGGGCTCTCACTTTCTGAGCGCTACTCCCTAGTGGAAGCCATCCCCCTGCTTGAGAATATGTGTGGATACCTCCCTCGGGGTCAGTCTTGGCCCTCTGTGTTCCACAGGTATAGCCTGCCTCAACTTTCTGATGGGTTTCTGTCTGTCTGGTTTTTGGCTTGGTTTGGTTTGGTTTGGTTTGGTTTTTGTGGAACTACGTTCAGTTCTTTTGTTATTAGCTGCGTTATTTTTGCCCTCTTCCCCATGGCTGCAAAACCAATATATGAGGAGCCATTTCTCTTCCAAGTCAGGGAAGCCCAGATCCTCCACCTCTGTCCTCTTTTGAAGAGTCCACCATTGCTGCTGAATCAACTCATCAACAAAATGTTCTAGAGAGAAGAGACCAAAGAGATTTTTTTTAAAAAAGATTTTTCATCCCATCCACCCCCAGCATCTTTACTCTTGTGTAGAGAACACAGGACAGAAGTGGGGACTCGGGAGAGTGCTGTCTGAAGGGAGCCTGCATTGTTAACTGTCTTTGCCTTGGTTACACACCCAACAATGGAGACACAGTGTAGACGCTTCCTTTCAATCAGCTCCTCTCTCCTCGAGCCCTTGTTCCTAGGTGTGATGTTTCCCTCACGTGATCCATGGGAAGTATTTTGGAAACTATTTTATATCTCAGCCAGTTCCTTGCCTGCAGAAATCGACCATTAGCGAGGATGCCTGCTCAGAGCATTGACTCACATTGCGTTGCCTATTCTGGACTCCATGAAGCTAGCTAGGAGTGGAAGCTGGTGAAGGAGGAGGTTCCCTCATTATCTCTAGAATAAAGCAACCCTCGGAGGTTGGGCTTTCTGGCTGATCACTGTGGGAAACTATATGTTGTTTATTGCTTTTCTGCTAGTCCTGTTTTCAGAGACTTCCCCTACGTGCATTTATTAACAACGAAGATTAGCTGCGTATCCACCATCAAATAGACACTATCCAACACTAGGGCTATAATTAGTAAAATCTCTGCCCTTAGAGGTCTACATATTTATAAAAGAATACTAACAGGACCAGATAGACAGTATTTCAAATTCCTTTGTTCATTATTGCGATTGAAACAAACACACAAGAAGCATTCAAGAATTTGGAGGAGGGGGATTAGAAAAATGTTTATGTAGAAACAAAAGAAAAAAAAAGGAAGAAGCGGGTAGAATTTCTGCATTTAAGTATAACTTGCAAAAGTAGCCTGAACTATTTCATCTCCAGGAAAACGAACCATCACCAACCATTCACTGCAGACAACAGACAAAGCCTTCCTGATCCAGTAGATACATGTCCTTCAGGAAAAGCCGATCTGGATGGGTTGGCTCCTGCAGGCAGGACTTGAGTTTCAGCACGTATAAACGTGGGGCCAGAAGTACAGTCATGGCTACAGTGATTTCTAGCATGTCTGCGGCTCTGGGTTCATGCCCTAGTGTGGGGTAAGGGGCAGGGTTGTGTGTGTGTGTGTGTGTGTGTGTGTGTGTGTGTGTGTGTGTGTGTTATAAATAAGCAGAAACAGCTCCTGTGGCTAATTGGGGCTCCATGAGCTTTTTTAAAAATTAATAAATTTTAAAAAGAACAGCTCTAAGGCGATTAGAAAACCAAAATCCAGGTCTTGAGAATGGACAGGACTGAAGCAAAAAATAAATGAAGCTGTTTAAATGCATCAGCTGCACGGCTCCTGCTGCTGGGGGCTGGTTAAGAAGCTGGAATTTCCTGCTGGAATTTCCATCATGCAAACCAATGAGTCAGGAGTAATCCTGCCCCAGGGTTCTACTCCCAAAAGCAGGAGAACCAGGCTGTGTCACAGAGATGTCAGGAAAGTGTGGGGAGAGAGGTCACTGAGGGCGTTTCTAGAAATGGTTATAAATTACTTTTCTCCTTAGCTAGGAGAAGTGGGGTGGGGGGAAGGTGGACAGAAGTCAGCTAAGGGAGCCAGAGATTCTACGAGCAGCCCCCATATAGCTCGGCATGTGACGCTCAAATAAAGCTTTTTGTTTTTCTAGGTATGGAAGAAGAGAAAGAGAAGCCTAAGGTAGAATGAGATCCAAGTCTAAAAGGGAAAGCAGGAAGGAGCTCCCCTTGAATTCCTTTGGCCCTGGGCACCAGCAGTGAGGAGACAGAACTTCAAAGGGGCCACGGCATCAACCCTGTCTCCCTGGCCCTGAGGGAAGACAACTTTTATTTTCAAAAATGTGCAAAATAGGATGCATTGCTTTTGAAAATCACTCACCCTTGTTGTTTGAAGTACTCTCTTCCAAGTTCATTCTTGGTGACATTTTCCCTCTTTTCTAGTTTTAAACTAAAGGTGATCATCAAATCTCCATTTCTGCAATAATAACTCCATTTACTGAGGAAAAATCGACTGTGTTTCTTGTTAAGGAATATAATAAAGTTGCAGGGGGCAGATGTGGATCCAGATATTCATATTTAGTCTTAAATGTGGCTGGAGTAATGACTCTGGGGCACAATATGGACCCAAGAGGAGGCAGGAGAGGTGGTTCCTGTGGTGACAGCCATAGTTGCCTGGAATGAGCGCTGTTAGTAATAAATAGTACCAGTTTAGTCGAAACCCTGAGTGTGCTTGAATCTCCCTATTTAATCTGTCAATAATTCCCATGTGCAAACATTATTGTTAATAAAGATCCACCAACCAAGCTTGATGTCTGCCTGGTCCATCTCAGTCTCGACCACGTGGTCCAAGGGTCTGCGCCTGTTTCTATTGAAGCAGACCTGTTGACTGTACTTCATTCATTCCTGTGACTTTCATATTTTAACAGTGCTGTGTTGTCGTCATTCTGGAAGGAACACTTTAAAATCTAACTTATAAACTCTTGACCATAATTATTTGAAAGGTAGAAAACAGTGTTATACCAATTATAAAATAATTACCTACTTAGTGTAAATATGTTCATCCTAAAGTAGATCAAGTGATACAAAACCGTTTATTCTAAAAATAACTTAATTGGTGATACAACTTAGGAAGTGCTAGAAAATCCACCCCCCCATAAACACCTATGAATGTGTTCTCTTTTGTTTTATCTACAGCCACCTCTTCATAAAGGAGCCTGATTATCCCCATTGACAACTAGAAAGGGTCCAGGACTCCACAAAGAGAGAATGTTTTTATGAGGCTCCTGGTAATTTATTAATAGATTTCAGGATGTATGATTTAGGACTGAATATGTTCATACATACATTACAGAATGTATATCCAATTTTAAACAGTATTTTATTAAAAATTTCAACCAGAAGGAAAAACTCGGTTAATAAACATACTCATTTTAAAAAATGTATTTACAAAGACTTTTGATGACTGTTTTGATGACTATTTATTTAGCAGTTATAGGTCTATTTGACCAAAAGCATTTGTTCAACTATGTTCATAGCAGCATTATTTGTAATAGCCAGAACCTGGAAACAACCTAGATGCCCTTCAATGGAAGAATGGATGAAGAAAGTGTGGAATATATACATATTAGAGTACTACTCAGCGGTAAAAAACAATGACTTCGCGAATTTTGCATGCAAATGGATGGAAATAGAAAACAATATCCTGAGTGAGGTATCCCAGACCCAAAAAGATGAACATGGGATGTACTCACTCATAATTGGTTTCTAGCCATAAATAAAGGACATTGAGCATATAATTTGTGATCCTAGAGAAGCTAAATAAGAAGGTGAACCCAAAGAAAAACATATAGTCATCCACCTGGATATGGGAAGTAGACAAGATTGCAGGGCAAAACCTGGGAACTTGGGGGTGAGGTGGCATGGGGCTAAGGGGAAATGGGGAGAGAAATGTGAGAAGGGGAGAATGGGGGGAGCTTGGGAGAATGGGATGGTTGGGATAAAGGAAGGGTGGACACAGGAGCAGAGAAATATATATCCTAATTAAGGGAGCCACCTTAGGGTTGGCAAGAGACTTGACTCTAGAGGAGCTCGCAGGTGTCCAGGGAGATGTCCCCAGCTAGTACCTTGAGCGACTGAGGAGAAGGAACCTGAAATGACCCTATCCTATAGCCATACTGATGAATATCTTGCATATCACCTTAGAACCTTCATCTGGCGATGGATGGAGACAGAGACAGAGACCCAAATTGGAGTACCGGACTGAGCTCTTAAGATCCAAATGAGGAGCAGAAGGAGGGAGAACATGAGCAAGGAAGTCAGGACCATGAGGGGTGCACCCACCCACTGTGACAGTGGAACTGATCTATTGGGAGTTCACCAAGGCCAGTGGGACTGGGACTGAATAAGCATGGGATGAAACCAAATTTTCTGAACGTGGCGGAGAATGAAGGCTGATAAGAAGCCAAGGACAATGGCACTTGGTTTCGATCCTAATACATGAACTGGCTTTGTGGGAGCCTAGCCTGTTTGTATGCTCACCTTCCTGGTCCTGGATAGAAGTGGGAGGACCTTGGATCTCCCGCAGAGCAAGGAATCTGGACTGCTCTTCATTCTCCAGAGGGAGGGGGAATGTAATAGGAGGGAGGGAGAGAGGGGTAGGGGAGTAGGGGAAGGGGGCAATGTGTGCGAGGAGGGGGAGGGAAATGGGAAACGGGAGGAGGCGGAAAAAAATAAATATATAGATAAAATTAACAAAAAAACATATAAAATAATGGGTTTCATTATGACATTTTCCTAAATACATATCATGCACTCTGTTCATATTTGCCCATCCCGTTTACATTCCTTTACCTCTCCTCCCTTCATACCTGACATTTTTATATTGGCTTTGCAACAACTTGACAGCTGGGTCCCTGCTGACCCAAGCTAAAAATACATCTCCTAGTATGACTTAGCAGAAATCACATATCCCTGCACAGATACAAGTGATGGAAACATAGAACCCACATCTTCACGGAGGAGCATCAGTGTGACATGGTGAAAAGAAGATGTGTAATCAGGGCATGGTAGCATCGAGATTTGGACACGGCTGCGCACATCTAAGACAAGCTGGAAGATAAGTTGGAATTTAATATAATAGATAGTTATGGATGGAGGGGGCTGGAGCAGGAGGATCAAATGGAGATGGCAAATGAAAAGGGAGATGAGGAAGGGGATACTAGGAAAGGCAGCTAACATTATGGGTCATTTGAGGGGTAGTATGAAAGCCTATAACAGTGGAAACTTCCACATATATATATGATCTAAATGAAATCACCAAATAATAGAGGAAGCAGAGCCCCACCTGGCCATCTCTTGTCACCAGATGAAGCTTCTAGCCCCAGGACCGGGTTACATCTCATTGAGTTGGTGGCCAAAGGAACCCTATGGGAACCCCCAAATGAGCCAGGCCGTCACCAAGACTATAGGTTGCTCTCTATAAATTGAAGGCAAAGCTGCATTGCTGAAGACAAATCAATGAACAGGGAGAAGTCGAACTCATGTCTACATGGAGCCCTATGTAGCCTCACATTCTCACGTCCTCGGTACAGGAAGGTGCTCTGCTCTCTATGAACAGCAAAACATTAGCCCAACCTTAAGAATGGTGTCCTGCCTGCAATATGTGCGAGGGTCATGACGGCAAAAGCTTGTGGGAGTGATCAACTAATAGCGGATTTGGCTGAAGGCCCACTCCATGAGATGGAAACCTTACTTGACACTCCTTTGATGACCGGGGTCCCAGGGTAAAACCAAATACTACTGGTCTAAAAACAAAACAAAATAGCAATAAAATGACTCCTGGTGGTATTCTCCATAGACGAGTGCCTTGCTCAGTCATCATCAGAGAGGCTTCCTCCTGCAGCAGTCGAGAACAAATAGCAAAGAGCCTCACAGCCAACCATGTACAGAGTGAGAGTCTTTGGTACACTCAGCCCTAACCAGAATATCTCCATCAAATCACTCCTCTCAGGGCTCAGGAAACCCTGCTGAAGAGGAGTGTCCTTTGCGTTTACACTCTGGTTTCCAGCTTAGTAATTTTATGGGATTCCTGGGTGTGCAAAGTAAGTGGGTGTCTGTTTCTTGTGCCTTTTCTTGCATTTTTCCTTCTGTTTGTTGGTTTTGTGCAATTCTGATCCGTTAGCTTTTGTTTTATCATATATTATATTATTATACTTCGTTATTATCTCACAGAAGCCTGTTGATTTTGTGATGAGAGACAGAAAGGGAATGGGTTCAGATGAGAGGACAAGTGGATCTGAGAGGTGTAGAGGGAGGGAAAAACCATAATTAGGATATATTATGAAAGAAAAAAAACCTATTTTTAAAAAAAGAAATAACAAAAATAAAAAGATAAAATATTTAAGATAATTTAAAAGAGAATTAAACATTAAATTAATATGTGATAATTGGCATACAAGATGTAATAGGAAATAGTGGGGGAAAGTCCCATTTGCAATAGTAATAACTTTATAATGAAAATTATGAAACAAATGCAAAATAGGATTTTAAAAAGTGGAAACATCTGAGAAATCATAAGCGTGCCAAGCCTCAAGTTGCTTTATAAATTCAGCATGAACTCAATAAAAATATGAACCATGTTATTTGTTTATTAGTGAAATATGTACACTGGTATTAAGAAATGTCTCAGCGATTAGGAGCACTGGTTGCTTTTTCCAGAGGTCCTGGGTTTGATTATTAGCACCCACATGGTGGCTCACAATTGTATGAAGCAGTCCCATGGGTTCCATCACAGTCTCTGGCCTCTCGAAACACGGTCTGCATCATGCAGAGGCATGCATGCAAGCAACACATCCATGCATAGAAATAAAAAATAAAAGTTAAAAAATCACAAGGAAGAATTGTTAAGCCAACTTCTGAGGAGAAAAACAGTAATGAAGTAAAAGAAGACTAATGCAACCAAAGAGTAAGATCCTGCTAACAAAGCAAGGTGGGACTGTCTATAAATACACAGATTGAGGGCAAGCAAAATGGAAACATTGGTAATACAAAAACAAATACATGAAGAAACTTGAAATACAATAAAAGTTTATTTCAAGCCAGTGAGAAAAACATGGATTATTTGACAAGTATCATCAGGCCAACTAGAAAGCCATCTGGATAAAAATAAGTTGAATCCACAAATATTCCTTTAATCTTGGTAAATTTTGAATTGATCAAGAACTTGACATTTAAGATAATGCATTAGAACAAATTTCATAATTTTTCTGAAGTAGAAAAGCCCTTCTTAATTGGGAGTGAACTACAAAACTTTCAAAATAAGATAAACAAATTCTGCCATATAGAAAGAAAGAAAGAAAGAAAGAAAGAAAGAAAGAAAGAAAGAAAGAAAGAAAGAAAGAGAAAGAAAGAATTAAATCCCAGTGCTGTGCCCAGCCTTCATAAAGGAGGTTTATTACTGCACAGATAGTTATTAATACAGAAACACATAAGTGGCCAATGAGCTGAGGATAAGTGCTGAGAGAATACTAGGGACACTGGCTAATATCTTATTCAGCAAACAACACTTTCTGATTCAGTGGCTAAACTGACACCTACAAAACCAGAGCCCGGTGGACTTTGAGCATGGAGCTAGTAGACCTTACAGTAGGACTCTCGCATTTGTGCGTCAAAGCTGCATGTCTTATGGCTTAGATTCGGTTTCATGTGTCCCGTTTTCCCTTAGAGGGTTATTTTAGCTTTGAGAACCAGAGCCCCTGAACCTGAAGGACACGTTTTGTGACATGCACAACCTGTTTCTGCAGGTGTTCTGGATGCACCAAGACACGCCCACCCTGTAACAGGTGCTGCCCTGCGGCAGGTGCTGGCCATCTAAAGGTGCCCAGGAGCAGAGAGCCCTGAGAGTGAATCCACCTGCTGTGCTGCAGGGACTGAGAGGAGAACACACAACCGGCAATCTCTCCCTTTGCTTTGGAGACTCTTGCTTCCTTCAGGCTGTTTGGAAGGATGTTTATACCTTTGTGTGAAGACTAGCCAAGAAGCCACAATTCAGGAGAGAAAGAGCTTCTAGCTCCTCTCCTGGAAAATAAAAATGAATTATTGATTAATGAGAATTGATTTAAGAAAAAATTGGACCAAAGATGCAGAGCAACAAAAAGTTCTCTAGATTGTACCACTAACTTACCATACCCCTTCAAACAAACCACAGTAAATTTTATATATATAAGGAGCACAAAACTAATTCTATAATAAAATTAATTTTCCACAGTCAAATAGCCTTTTCTTAAGAGGCTTTTAAAGATTTAATAAAACAAAAAGACACATGGAATTCTAGAAGAGTCCATTTCTTGAGAATATCATTTTTGTTTGTTTGTTTGTTGTGGGTTTTGTTGCTTTTAGAAACAACCACATGTCATTTAGTGAAGGGTATAGGTTCTAAGAAATACCTCCTCCAGCCATTTCTTCACTGTGTATAATCAGTGTGCTCTTCCTCAAGCGGCATGGTGGTGATCAATTACTAGACATGGCATTCTGACCAATAGAGGTATACTAGAGACAGATGTCTGAGGCTGTTCCTGACTCGACATGACAGACTGCTTTCTAAGAAAGCTTATTGGTAAGTAAAAAGTGTTTAATCTTCAATAATAATTATAAAACATATACAAAATAATAAACTAGTGGTGGTCACTTGTTATTACTATCAAGTGACACAGGCTGTAGATAACTGGATGAGATACATCATTACAAAATGGACAGGTTGCTTACATGAGCATCATCACAGATGTGAAGAATATACTATAACATAACTGCATTTATGATGTTGCCAAGCAAGAGGAATTTGTTCCTCAATGACAATCTCGCAGAATTGCCTTTGTATATGTGATCCTCCCATGGAGGACCAAAACACCTATGCCATATATAACTATAATTCCCAAATAATAAATTTTGAAAGGCTCAATAGAAGAACAAACAGGTAACACTGAGGGAGAGTGTCCTGAAAAAGACAAGTACTTTTGTATATTTGTGCTGTTATTATACATTTTATAATGTATTATGAAATGCAGTCATTGAAAGAGTATGGTGTGGGTAAATAATAGAGAGGAAAACCAATAAAAGTAGATAAAAATACAGACACTACCTCCATACATTAAAATGTACTAAATAAATAAAGATGGCATTTTGAATTAATAAGGTTATAATAAAATATTCAATAAATGGTGTGGAAATAAGTGAAAAAAAACTATTTTATGAAAAGAAAAAAAAAGACCCTTAAACCACATGTAGATATACAGACACTTCAAAAATGATTGTGAGAAAACCAATAGCACAGGCACTAAGATCAAAAATTAATGAATGGAACCTCATGAAATTGGAGAGTTTCTGTAAGGCAAAGGAAACTCTCAATAAGATAAAAATGTCAGTCTGTAGGATGGGAAGGGATCTTCACCAGCCCAATATGAGACAGAGGGCGGATTTCTGCAATATATAAGGAACTTAAAAAACTAGATGAGAATAAACCAAATAATCCATTAAAATGGGGTGCAGATCTAAACAGAATTCTCATCAAAAGTTCAAGTGGTCGAGAAAGACTTAAGGAAATGTTCAACATCCTTGGCCATGAGAGTTAGCATTAGGAAATCAAAATGACTCTGAGATTCCATCTTACATCTATCAGAATGACTAAAATGAAAAACACAAGCAAGAGCTTATGTTGGAGAGGATGTGGAGTAAAGGAAACACTCCTCCATTGCTGGTGGGAGTGCAAACTTGTACAGCCACTTTGGAAGTCAGTAAAGTGGTTCCTCAGAAAACCGGGACTCAACCTACCACAAGACCCAGAAATACCACTCTTGCACATATACCTAAAGGATGCCCAATCATGCCAAGGACATTTGCTCAACTATGTTCGTAGCAGCTTTATTTGTCATAGCCAGAACCTGAAAACAACCTAGATGTACCTCAACTGAAGAATGGATAAAGAAAATGTGGCACATTTACACAATTGATTATTACTCAGCTCTTAAAAACAAGGACACTAGGAAATTTGAAGGCAAATGTATGGAACTAGAAAAAACTCATCCTGAGTGAGGTAACCCAGATGCAGAAAGACAAACATGATATGCACTCACTCACTCATAAGTAGATATTAACTGTAAAGTAAAAAAAAAAAACTATGCTTCAATCCACAAAGCCAGAAAGACTAGGTAACAAGAAGAGCTCATAGGCAGATACCCAGTTCTCCCTGGGAAGAGAAAATAGCAGAGATTTCATGAGTGAACTGAAGGCATGTGGGGATGGGAACATAAGCAATCAGGCTGGAAAGGAATGGAGGGGGAGAAAGCTGAGGGGGGACTGCTGGGGGGAGGGCACTTCAGGGTTGAGTGGAAGCCTGGTGCAGGGGAATCTCCCACGAGTGTATGGGGAGGACCCCAGGTTAGACTCCTAGCAATAGTGAATAAGTAGCCTGAACTGGTAGTCTCCTGTGTCCATATTGGCGCCTGGCCCAATTGTCATCAGAGAGTCATCCAGCAACTGATAGAGGTAGATGCAGAGAGGCACAGACAAACATTCAGTAGATTTTGGGAATCCTGTAGAGGAAGAGGAGAAAGGAATGTAGGAGCCAGAGGGGTCAAGGACACCAGAGGAACACTCATATAATCAGCTAACCTCATAGATTCTCACAGAGACTGAACCGACAACCAGGGAACCAGCTTTAAACTGACCTAGGCACTCTGCATATATGTTAGAGTTGTGTAGTTTCGCCCTCTTATGGGGCCCCTAACAGTGATAACAGGGGCTGTCTCCATCTCTTTTATTGACTTTTTGAACTCTACTTCTCATACTTATGCCTTGGTAAACCTTAATATATGAGAAGGTGCTCAGTCTTACTACAACCTGGTATGCCATGTTTTATTGATACTGATAGGAGACCAGCCCTTTCCTAAATGGAGAGAGAAGATATAGGGATTGGGGCTGGGAGGGGGAAGTGGGGGAAAGGGACTTATTGGGGAGGATGGGGGGAGGTGGCAGTTGGGATGTAAAATAAAAAGATGAATAAAAATGATTATGAAAAAGAAAAACATGCATACATACATATATGTACATGTATATAAATACCACACTCTGCACAGCTGCACTAATATGGGGATATAGAGATAAGAATTAAAGGTCAGTTTGATGCTATGCCCACTTAACAGAGTAGTGATAACAGGTTCATCACTGGGGTCTGTGTGCTCCAATCTTAGGTTCTTGGACAGATTTACAGTATGAAGCATGCATTTATTCCATGGAACAGGCATTAATCAGAAAGTATTTGGTTGTCTTTATAATGTTCATGCCACTAATGTATCCATGGACATATCTTGCCACATCAGTCATTATTGTAAATCAAAGGGTTCACAACTGGGAAAGACTGTTGACGACGTGCTCACTTCCTACCCCAACAGCTTACCTAGCACCTTCCAGCACGAAAAAAACTATCCATCAGGGAATAACCTTCCTACTCAATGTAGAAGGAGCTGCGGGCAGGCCTGCTTTTTGTCCTGCCCGGCTCCCACATGGCTAGCTTTACACGTGAAATAACAACACACAAATTGTATTCATTTAAGCATTGCTTGGCCCATTAGCTCTAGCCTCTTTCTGGCTAACTCTCACATCTTGCTTAACTCATTTCTAATAATCTGTGTAGCACCATGAGGTGGTGTCTTACCGGGAAAGATTCAGCATGTCTAACCTGCATCCATCTTGGGCAGGAGCTTCATTGCATCTGGCTCACTTCCCTTCTTCCCAGCATTCTGTTCTGTCTACTCCACCCACCTAAGGGCTGGCCTATCAAATGGGCCAAGGCAATTTCTTTATTAACCAATGAAAGTAACTCCTCCATCAACTCAATACCAGCTTGATTTCTGCATCCTGTGACCAAAGTGTATGTTGTTTTAGGCAATGGGGTGTTACCTCCCAGTTCTGCTGAGCAACCTGAAGCAGAATATAAACAATAGTCTGTATTGTTTTAGACACCCCTGACCAACAACTGAATGACAGATATTCTACACCAGGAACTATGGCTTCTCAGAATATTAGAATCTGCATAGTGCAACCCCAGTTAAATTCTTTTATGTGAATATATGCAGAAGGGAGCAGAAGTAGTCCTGAGTGAATGAGCTAGACAGAGTCTTCTGAAAATGAGAAACTTCTGCATTCATGAACTCATGGCAGCTGTTGGCTGCCCATCCGCATTCACATAGGAGCTCAGACCCCTAGCTGAGGAGTTATTAACAGTTGAGTAAACCCCTAACTGAGGAGCTAGTAATAGTTGATGGCCTCTGAGGGACAATAAGTCAGTTTTCTTTAAGTCATGATAGGTCAACCATGCTCCAGGAGATGGCCCCATACCCATAAATGTATGGGCAATACAAATTTGATTTGGTGGTTTTTATTTTAAAGACAAAAACTTAGAGATATGGGGAAATGGGGAGGGTAGATCTGGGAAGAATTAGAGGCAAGAGTGCAGGGCAAAACTACATTGTATATTTTCAAATAATTAATAAAAATGTATTTAAAGTACATTTCAATTTAGAATTTCAACTTAGAAGAATTTCACTAGACAAGAATGCTGAGTAAGGAGTGTTTAGATTGCAGTGTTTGAAAGAACAAATCAGAAAATTTAGGGGGGACTTAGCAAGCAATAAATATTGAGACACAACAAAAGTGGTCTAAAACTTGGGAGGGGACTCAAAAATGTTGCATTGTTTAAAAATGTTTGAAACCCATACTACTTCTGTTTACTTGAGTAAATATGCTCTAATAATACTTCCTATTCACCAAATATGTTCACATTCTGACACTCGTGACTAGCAAAAGAGAACGATAGATGTAATTAAGTCAAGGACCTTAAAATAGAAAGATTATAGCTAACGGGATGGCTCATTCAGTAAAGTCCTTGCCTGCAAGCAGGGCCCAGGTAATAAACAGCCAAGAGTTGTAGCACATGCTTACATTCTTGGCACTGAGAGGGGCTGTCCCAAAAATAGGGGCTGATATCTAAGAAAGGACCCCCAATCTTGTCACCCAGAACAATGCCAGCAGACTCTAAAACTCACAAGGCAGGGACGTGAATTATCCATGAGAGTCTCAAAGATAATACCCTCTTAGCGACAGTTTGATTTTCAGCTTCTGACCTCCAAACTTGTTGGGTAAAAACATTCACAATTTAGGTTACTTACTTTGTTTTAATTTTTTTTCTTTTATTGAACATTGGATTTTTTCTGACATAATATATCCTAATTACTGATGTATTCATAGCAAACAAAGGGAAATCCTACAACAATGAACATGGTTAAGCAAGTATCCCTGTGATAGGATGAAATATACATTGGGTATATGTCCAAAAGTGGCATAGCTGAATCTTAAGTATATGGATTCCCATCTTTCTGAGTATCGGCCACACTGATTTCCACAGGGGCTCTATAAGTTCGCATGACCACCAGGAATGGGTGGATGTTCCCCTTACTCCACACCCTTGTCAATATGAGCTGTCACTTGTTTTCCTGATCAGAGCCATTCAGACAGGTACAAGATAAAATCTCAACGTAGCTTTGATTTGCATTTTCCTGATGGCTAAGGATGCTGAACATTCTGTTAAGTGTTTCTCAGCCATTTCAGTTTCTTCTTTTGAGAATTCTGTTTAGAGCCGTATCCCATTTTAAAATTGGGTTATTTGTTTTACTTAACTCAAGATTTTTGAGTTCTTTACATGTTTTTGATATTAGCCTGCTTTTAAATGTGTAGCTGGTAAAAACCTTTTTCTTACAGGCTTCTACTTTGTCCAGATGACGATGTTTTGTTTTGTTTTGTTTTGTTTTGTTTTTGCCATGCAAAAGATTTTCAGCTACACGAGGTCCCACTGCTGTTTTTAATAGCAGCAATGGGGAAAGAATGTGTTCATATCATTAAAAATGTTTAGTTTTGTGCTAGATTTAAAGTAGTAGTAGTTGCCTCATGATTAAGATCTAAAAACCTGTGTGTCCGCACTTCTTACTCACTGAGTGGCCAGCATTGTTAGTCATCCACATACCAAACTATAGAATTCTCACTGAGAATCATCTTGAAAAGGAAGTTCTGAGGTCACTGAAGAATTCCTCATTTAGCAGCATTTGCCATTCAAGGGCACATGAGTGCTTTTCTGTCCATCCCCCCAGCAAAGCAATGCAAAGTTTTGAGACAGATGACCCTAACTGTGAGAACAATTCAGAGCATTTTAGAGTAATGGCAAATGTCTATGCTTGTTAAAAGGAGCTTTGCTAGAGGGAGATATCCTACGATCAGGTCAAGCTTTCATCAAAAAAATATATCTTTAAAGTCTTAGTCAAAACAATAATCCTGGAACTTCTCTCAAGAGAATTTTGAAAGTATGTGATGCAAACCACAGTAGAAGTAGTTTTCAGTGCTGTGTTTGGTTTTACATATTTGTACAAGCACATTGTTTGATTAAACAGGCTCAACATAAATATATGTAAGAATGAACTTTATCCACTTTCAAACATCACAAAAATTTGAAGCATCAACTATGCATTTTGACTAGGCCAGAAATATTTCTTCATACCCCTCAGGTTTAGTATTCATCCAATGCCTTTGAAACTCAAGCTAACAAAACTTCCTGTTCCCCTGACTATTCCCTATGCCTAGGAAAGAGGAGGAACTGTCTAAGCTTTCCAAGAATGGAAGGTGGTGAATCCCTTCTCTCACTCCTGGTCCATTACTAAGACTATGATGGCTTCTGAGAAGAGATGAGATTGTGACTCCATAAGGACTCACATGGACACAGTCCTCTTCCCTCGTTACCATGGCAACAAGAAATCCTCCCAGAAATCTCCACTTACACAAGTCCCAACTACTTTCCCTAATAGGCCTTCATCATGCCTGGTTAAACCAAGGAACATAGCCTGCATGGGGTCTTTTCTTTCCCCTATAAAACCACTGAATGCTCCATCAGCAACCCTTCTCTCAGCTACAGACCTTTCCCACAGCTTTTTCTGGAAGTGGAGAAGACAGAGGCCAAGAGGAGAGAGTGAGACAAAGGGAAACTTCCTTGAGCCCTGACTCCCAAGTCCTCAACTAAGAGAATCAATGGGAGAGCAAGGCAAAAGGCCTTGGGAATTCTTCATAAATTCTTTATTAAAAAAAAAATCACATCTGTAGTAGGAGACCGCATGTTGGTTTCCAGCTGCTTAGCCCCAAAATAATCACACAGAAACTGTATTAATTAAATCACTGCTTGGTTCATTAGTTCTAGCTTCTTATTGGCTAACTCTTACATGTTAATTCAACCCATTTCTATTAATATGTGTATCGCCACGTGGCTGAGTCAGAGAGATGCCCTGTAGCCCTGCTGGAGACAGACACTGAAACTTTAGCCAGTAAGGCATAGCCACTACACCTCCAAGAAGCAAGCTTTGTTTTTTGGGTTGCTTTTTTTTTTTTCATTTAAACCAGCTCCATTTGAAACCAGAATCATAGAATTAATTAAATTATAAATTTGAAGACAGTGTATTGAGAACAAAAATACAAGTTTTGAGTAAAAGAATTCTGAGAATTAAAGATAGTAGAATTGAGGGAGGAAGCATAAGAATAATAAAGTTTAGTATTTCTGAGGAATGCAGCAAGCCATGGTGATTGGTCTCAAAGCAGAATATTGAGACACAGTTCAAAACATGTTGTTTCTGGAGAATTTTGGCTTTCTTCAAAGAAAAAGTAATAGGATATGGGACCAAGACACATACACACACACACAACACACACATCTATAAATAAGCAGAAGAAGTTTTAAAAACAATAATTGTTAGAATTGGTCAACAGCTGCTTAAGACAAGAGCACCGAGGTAAGGGAATTACACTGGTACGTCTTGGATTTCTACCTGGTGGGAAATTTCCAGATTGTAGCACAGATGAACCTGGCAATAACAATAACTCATGGGGTGATGGCGTTCAGGGAGATCTCGAATCTGTGAAACACAGTTCAAGGGGAGAAGGGGCCCCAAAATTCACATGGGAACCCATCTAATCTTTAAGTACAAGTAAGTTTATTCGGGAATGGGTAGAACTACAATTTTTGAATGTTGAGAGAAAAAAGGCAATTTATTGGTGTTTAAAATAGATGAAAATAGTCTGGCAATCAAAACAAATAACACCCCTTAGCATTCAAATTTCTTCTTCTCTTGAAATTTGTAAAAATAAGCCTCGAATAACAACAACAACAACAATAATAATAATGGCCCTTGAGTATTCTATTTTATAAGGACTACCATTACTCTTGATAGTACTGGGTACTCTCATTCATATGGGCCACTGCTACTCTTTACAGCATATTTTTTTCCCAATCTATGCCATCCCTTTATTTCATATAAAATTTCCTTGATGCTTTGGAAACAGTCAAGCAAGCTGCATAAAGAACGGGAGAGAAGAAGTGCAAGTGTGCTTTTATTTCAATACTAGACAAGATAACTTCACAACAAAAACTTTTGTCCTCAAGACAGAAGATTCTCCCCTTAAGAAGATAATGATCAGCCGGGCGGTGGTGGCGCACGCTTTTAATCCCAGCACTTGGGAGGCAGAGGCAGGCGGATCTCTGTGAGTTCGAGACCAGCCTGGTCTACAAGAGCTAGTTCCAGGACAGGCTCCAAAACCACAGAGAAACCCTGTCTCGGAAAAAAAAAAAAAAGAAGAAGATAATGATCATAAATGCGCCCATACCTTATCACAGCATTTCAAAATGCCGAAGTGAAGAGTGAATGCCTACATGCGTGATCCAAGAAACATTACAGATATTAATCACAAAATAAGAATATTTTTTTTTGATTATTTTTTTATTGATAAAAGAATAAAGGAAAAAAAAAACAAATTTCCACCTCCTCCCAGCCTCCCCTTTCCCTCCCCCTCCTCCCACTCTTCTCCCCCTCCTCCCACCCCTCTCCCCTTCTCCCCACTCCTCTCCCCCTCCCTCTCCAGTCCAAAGAGCAGTCAGGGTTCCCTGCCCTGTGGTAAGTCCTAGGTCCTCCCCCCTCCGTCCATATCTAGGAAGGTGAACATCCAAACTGGCTAGGCTCCCACCAAGCCAGCAGATTGCGTAGGATCGAAACTGCGTGCCATTGTCCTTGGCGTCTCATCAGCCCTCATTGTTCGTCATGATCAGAGAGTTCAGTTTTATCCCATGCTTTTTTTGGTAATAGTCCAGCTGGCCTTGGTGAGCTCCCAGTAGATCAGCTCCACTGTCTCAGTGGGTGGGTGCACCCCTCGCGGTCCCGACTTCTTTGCTCATGTTCTCCCTCCTTCTGCTCCTCATTGGGACCTTGGGAGCTCAGTCCAGTGCTCCAGTGTGGGTCTCGGTCTCTGTCTCTATCTCCATCCATCACCAGATGAAAGTTCTAAGATGATATGCAAGATATTCGTCAGTATTGCGCTAGGATGGGGTCATTTCAGGTTCCCTATCCTCAGCTGCCCAAGGAACTAACTGGGGACCTCAGCTTGGGCACCTGGGAGCCCCTCTAGGGTCAATTCTCCTGCCCACCCTAAAGTGGGTCCCTTAACTAAGAATTGTGGTTCCGTGCTCCCCTATCCAACCTTCCTTTATCCCGATCCTCCTATTTCCCCAAGTCCCCCCTCCTTCCCTTCTACCTTTTCTCTCCCCATCTCCCCTTACCCCCTTCCCACCCCACCCCCAAGATCCCACTTTTCTCCCCGGCAATTTTGTCTACTTCCCTTATCCAAGAGGATAACGATATGTTTTTCCTTGTGTTCACCTTCTTACTTAGCTTCTTTAGGTTCGCCAATTGTAGATTCTGTGACCCCTATTTATGGCTAGAAACCAATTATGAGTGAGTACATCCCATGTTCTTCTTTTTGGGTCTGGGATACCTCACTCAGGATAGTGTTTTCTATTTCCATCCATTTGCATGCAAAATTCGAGAAGTCATTGTTTTTTACCGCAGCATAGTACTCTAGTGTGTATATATTCCATACTTTCTTCATCCATTCTTCCATTGAAGGGCATCTAGGTTGTTTCCAGGTTCTGGCTATTACAAATAATACTGCTATGAACATAGTTGAACAAATGCTTTTGACATGTGATAGAACATCTCTTGGGTAAATTCCCAAGAGTGGTATTGCTGGGTCCAGGGGTAGGTTGATCCCGAATTTCCTGAGAAACCGAAACACTGACTTCCACAGTGGTTGCACAAGATTGCATTCCCACCAGCAATGGATGAGGGTACCCCTTCCTCCACAGCCTCTCCAGCAAAGGGTATCCTTGGTGTTTTTGACTTTAGCCATTCTGACAGGTGTAAGATGGTATCTCAAAGTTGTTTTGATTTGCATTTCCCTGATTGCTAAGGAAGTTGAGCACGACCTTAAGTATCTTTTGGCCATTTGAAGTTCTTCTGTTGAGAATTCTCTGTTCAGTTCAGTGCCCCATTTTTTAATTGGGTTAATTAGCATTTTAAAGTCTAGTTTCTTGAGTTCTCTATATATTTTGGAGATCAGACCTTTGTCTGTTGCGGGGTTGGTGAAGATCTTCTCCCAGTCAGTAGGTTGCCTTTGTGTCTTAGTGACAGTGTCCTTTGCTTTACAGAAGCTTCTCAGTTTTAGTAGGTCCCATTTATTCAATGTTGCCCTTAATGCCTGTGCTTCTGGGGTTATACCTAAGAAGCAATCACCTGTGCCCATCTGTTGTAGGGTATTCCCCACTTTCTCTTCTATCAGGTTCAGTGTTTTCGGGCTGATAATGAGGTCTTTAATCCATTTGGACTTGAGTTTTGTGCACGGTGATAGATATGGGTCTATTTTCATTCTTCTACAGGTTGACATCCAGTTGTGCCAGCACCATTTGTTGAAGATGCTTTCTTTCTTCCATTGTATACTTTTAGCTCCTTTATCGAAAATGAGGTGTTCATAGGTTTGTGGGGTAAAATCCGGGTCTTCTATACGATTCCATTGGTCGACTTCTCTATTTTTATGCCAGTACCACCCTGTTTTCATTACTGTAGCTCTGTAATAGAGTTTGAAGTCAGGGATGGTAATGCCTCCAGAAGATCCTTTATTGTATAGGATTGTTTTGGCTATCCTGGGTTTTTTGTTTTTCCATATAAAGTTGATTATTGTCCTCTCCAGATCTGTGAAGAATTTTGATGGGATCTTGATGGGGATTGCATTGAATCTATAAATTGCCTTAGGTAGAATTGCCATTTTTACTATGTTGATCCTCCCAATCCAAGAGCAAGGGATGTCCATCCATTTTTTGGTATCCTCATCAATTTCTTTCTTCAATGCCTTAAAGTTCTTGTCAAATAGATCTTTCACTTCCTTGGTTAGATTTACCCCAAGATATTTTATGCTGTTTGTGGCTATCGTGAATGGAGAAGCTTCTCTGATTTCCCTCTCTGCTTCCATATCCTTTGTGTATAAGAGGGCGACTGATTTTTTGGAGTTGATCTTGTATCCTGCCACATTACTAAAGCTGTTTATCAGCTGTAAAAGTTCTTTGGTGGAGTTTTGGGGGTCGCTTATGTACACTATCATATCATCTGCGAATAACAAAAGTTTAACTTCTTCCTTTCCAATTCGAATCCCCTTGATCCCATTATGCTGTCTTATTGCTATTGCTAGAACTTCCAGCACTATATTGAAGAGGTATGGTGAGAGTGGACAGCCTTGTCGTGTTCCTGAGTTAAGCGGGATGGCTTTGAGTTTCTCTCCGTTTAATTTGATGTTAGCTGTCGGCTTGCTGTATATAGCTTTTATTATATTTAGGTATGACCCTTGTATCCCTAATCTCTCCAAGACTTTTAACATAAATGGATGTTGAATTTTGTCGAATGCTTTTTCAGCATCTAATGAAATGATCATATGGTTTTTTTCTTTCAGTTTATTTATATGCTGGATTACATTGATAGATTTTCGTATGTTGAACCAGCCCTGCATCTCAGGAATGAAGCCTACTTGATCATAATGGATAATTTTTCGGATGTGTTCTTGGATTCGGTTTGCCAGTATTTTGTTAAGGATTTTTGCATCGATATTCATGAGTGAGATCGGCCTGTAATTCTCTTTCCTGGTTGAGTCTTTGTGTGGTTTTGGTATCAGAGTAACTGTAGCTTCATAAAAGGAATTTGGTAATGACCCTTCTGTTTCTATATTGTGAAATACATTAAGGAGTATAGGTATTAGGTGTTCTTGGAAGTTCTGGTAGAATTCCGCATTGAAACCATCTGGTCCTGGGCTTTTTTTGGTAGGGAGGTTTTTGATAACCTCTTCTAATTCTTCGCGACTAACAGGTCTATTTAGATTGTTCACCTGGTCCTGATTTAACTTTGGTAAATGATATTTATCTAAGAAAGAATCCATTTCCTTTACATTTTCCAGTTTTGTGGCGTATAGGCTTTTGTAGTAAGATCTAATGATTCTCTGAATTTCCTCTGTGTCTGTGGTTATGTCCCCCTTTTCATTTCTGATCTTATTAATTTGCAAATTCTCTCTCTGCCGTCTGATTAGTTTGGATAGGGGTTTGTCAATCTTGTTGATTTTCTCCAGGAACCAGCTTTTTGTTTCATTGATTCTTTGGATTGTTCTCTGTGTTTCTATTTTATTGATTTCAGCCCTCAGTTTGATTATTTCCAGTCTCCTACTCCTCCTAGGTGAGTCTGCTTCTTTTTTTTCTAGAGCTTTCAGGTGGGCTGTTAAGTCTCCAATGTGAGCTTTCTCTGTTTTCTTTAAGTGGGCACTTAGTGCTATGAACTTTCCTCTTAGGACTGCTTTCATAGTGTCCCATAAGTTTGAGTATGTTGTTTCTTTATTTTCATTTAATTCCAGGAATACTTTAATTTCTTTCTTTATTTCTTCCTTAATCCAGGTGTGGTTCAGTAGTTGGCTGTTCAGTTTCCATGACTTCGTGGGCTTTCCGGGGGTAGCCTTGTTGTTGAATTCTAACTTTAATCCATGGTGATCTGATAAGACACAGATGGTTAGTAATACTTTTTTGTAACTGTGGATGTTTGCTTTGTTACCGACTATGTGGTTGATTTTCGAGAAGGTTCCATGAGCTGCAGAGAAGAAGGTGTATTCTTTCCTATTTGGGTGGAATGTTCTATAGATGTCTGTTAAGTCCATTTGTTTCATTACCTCCATTAGTTGTCTTATTTCTCTGTTAGGTTTCTGTCTGATTGACCTGTCCATTGGTGAGAGAGGAGTGTTGAAATCTCCTACTATTAGTGTGTGCGGTTTGATGGCTGCCTTGAATTTTAGCAATGTTTCTTTTATGTATGTGGGTGCTTTTATATTAGGGGCATAGATGTTCAGGATTGAGACTTCATCCTGATGAACTGTTCCTGTTATGAATATAAAATGCCCCTCTCCATCTCTTCTGATTGATTTAAGTTTGAAGTCAACTTTGTTAGAGATTAGTATGGCCACACCTGCTTGTTTCTTAGGTCCATTTGCTTGATAGGCCTTTTCCCAACCCTTTACTCTGAGTAGGTGCCTGTCTTTGTGGTTGAGGTGTGTTTCTTGTAAACAGCAGAATGTTGGATCCTGTTTTCTTATCCAATCTCTTAGCCTGTGCCTTTTTATAGGTGAGTTGAGACCATTGACATTAAGTGATATTAATGACCAGTGGTTGTTAACTCCGGTCATTTTTTTTTAGTCGTAGAGTTTGTGTGTATCCCTTCTTTGGTTTGTGTTGATGAAGGGTCTCTAGTTGTCTGAGTTATTGTGGTCATTATTGGATTCCTTGGTTAGTGATTTTCCTTCTATTACTTTCTGTAAGGCTGGATTTGTGGCTGCATATTGTTTGAATTTGTTTTTATCCTGGAAAATTTTATTTTCTCCATTTATAGTGAACGAAAGCTTGGCTGGGTATAGTAATCTGGGCTTGCATCCATGGTCTCTCAGTTTCTGCAGTACATCTATCCAGGACCTTCTGGCTTTCATGGTTTCCATGGAAAAGTCAGGTGTAAGTCTGATAGGTTTACCTTTGTAAGTAATTTGGCCTTTTTCCTTTGCCGCTCTTAATATTTTTTCCTTATTCTGAATGCTTTGTGTTTTGACAATTATATGGCGAGGGGATGTTTTTTTTTGATCCAGCCTATTTGGTGTTCTGTATGCTTCTTGCACCTTCATAGGTATATCTTTCTTTAGGTTGGGAAAGTTTTCTTCTATAATTTTATTAAATATATTTTCTGGACCATTGAGCTGCACTTCTTCTCCTTCTTCTACTCCTATTATTCTTAGGTTTGGTCTTTTTATTGTGTCCCATATTTCCTGAATGTTTTGTGATGAGAGTTTGTTGGACTTGCTGTTTTCTTTGATCAGTGTGTTTATTTTCTCTATGGTATCTTCAGAATCTGAGAGTCTTTCTTCTATCTCTTGTATTCTGCTGGTTATGCTTGTTTCTGAAGTCTCTATTCGTTTACCTAGATTTTCCATGTCCAGCCGGCCCTCTGTTTGTGTTTTCTTCTTTGCCTCTATTTCAGTTTTCAAGTCTTGAACTGTTTCCATTATCTGTTTGATTGTTTTTCCTTGGTTTTCTAGGGTATCATTCACTGATTTATTCAATTCTTCAAACTTTCTGTTATATTTCTCATCCATTTCTATAAGGGCGTTTTTTACATGCTGTTTAAGGGCGTCAATCACTTTCATGAAGTCAAACTTTTCTCCTTCTTGATTAAGGAGTTCATGACCTTCCGTTGTGAGGTCGCTGGATTCTGGTGGCTTCATGTTGCTTTTCAGTTTGTTGGGCGAATTCTTGCCTTGGCGTCTGCCCATATCTTCTTCCAAATACTCCCTTATGGGTCTTCTTTTACCAGATCAGGTCTCCTTGCCTACCCAACGCGGCCTCACCAATGTTGGCTCTCCTGGCACCAAGGGATCAGGTCTCCGTGTCCAACCCTGGCTCGTCCCAACGCTGGTTCTCCCCAATGCTGGTTCTCCCCAACGCTGGTTCTCCTGGGCCGAGAGATCAGGCCTCCGTGCTGGTTGGGCAGCTTGCAAACAAAGCGCCTACCCTCCTTGGTGCAGGCAGGCCACAGAAACAAAGGCAGTGGAGCCTGCCCGGGCACCGGGAGGACTGGGACCCAACTCCCAATGCCTTGCGCCAAAAGAGGGCGGGGGGCCCAAGTGGGGAGGGCTCTGGACGGAAGCTGGGTGGGCCAGGAAGAAAGAGGCAGTAACCAGGGAATAGAGGTCCTGCAGAGAGCCCAAGAAAGACAGGAGGCCAGGGGACCCCCGAGATCCCCGTCCCTGGCTGGCGCCGCGGGCCAGAAACTCACCCCAACGCTGGTTCTCCTGGGGCCGAGAGATCAGGCCTCCGTGCTGGTTGGGCAGCTCGCAAACAAAGCGCCTACCCTCCTTGGTGCAGGCAGGCCACAGAAACAAAGGCAGTGGAGCCCGCCCGGGCTCCGGGAGGACTGGGCACAAAATAAGAATATTATGAACAACTCTGTGTCATTTCAATTTTGACTCTAGCCGCATACAAACAAGGAGAACAACAGAGGAGTGATAATGTCTCCCCGTTGTTCTGTAAACCTAAAAATTAGGCCCTATCTCTGGGTCTGAAGTTAAAGTCACTTCATTTAATACAGACTTAACATTTAAAAAACCCCTTTGGTACCTAGAAGTCAATAAGGCTAGCAAGCTCTCAGAGTTGAGTACATTGAGTTTATTCTAGGACCTTCATGGACCCTTGCTCTAGACTCTTCAGTCTCTGAATGTATACCTTGCATACTGTGGTGTGGGACAATGGTCTGTATTCTGTCAATTATATTTTAAATAAACGCTGATTGGCCAGTAACCAGGCAGGAAGTATAGGTGAGAAAACCAGACAGAAAGTCAATGAGATCAGGTCAATGAGAACAGGAGAATTCTAGGAAGGAGGAAGTCTTATTCTGCAGTCCTGATCCAGCCACAGAACAAGCAAGATGTGACTGCCTCACCAAAAATGTACCAAGCCATGTGGCTAGCATAGACAAGGATAATGGGCTAAGATAAGTTATAAGAGTTAATAAGAATCCTGAGATAATGGGCCAATCAGTTTATAACTAATGTAAACCTCTGTACCATTTTGGGGGAAATTAATGATTGCCGGAACCAGGCAGGACAGAAAACTCAGTCAACAATTGTGGGTCAACCAGATGACCTCACAAGACAAAGAGTTTACCCTTCTGGTGCTGTCCCTGAACCTCAAGCCAGGTTCTTATTCCAGAAGCGAGGTCTGGGAAGCAGATTGCTTACTAAGAACCTTAAGATGATGTGTAGTACTCAGATTGGGAAGCACAGCATTGGCTCTCCAAGATGGTGCTGATATGCAGGCAATAAGTGGCTCTCTTAAGTCAACACAAGGCAACTGAAAGATTCAGGGCTATCCAAAGTTCATTGTCAGCCTTGATTTTGAGCCGCACAGTTGTTCACGGGCCCCGACTCTTGTCTACCTATATTCTGACTGCAGTGCTACATTCAAACATGTTTGACCCTGTATATTCTTGCATCAGAAAGCTAGTTTGGTACTGAATCCCAAACTACACTTCACTGACAGTGGCTCTCCCTACTCCTGCAGCCTGTGAGGTTGTTACTCTCTTTTGCTTCTGACTTATGTATTTGTGCTTTCCAAGCACAGCTTTAAATCTTGGAGGAAAGATACAGACATCCCTGCAGAAGTTAAACTGCCTTCTTGCCCTATTTCTGGCTCATCCATCTCTCCCTTATTAGTGTGAGTGTTGGAAGCGGCAACAGTGGGGCCAACATAGAGAGATAACACATTCTACCAATGGACTGTTACAGTCTGAAGACTTCCACATAAGCGATGGGGATATGACTTAGCAACTAAGACCATTTGCTGCTCTTCCAGAGGACCTAATTTTGGTTCCTAGTATACAGGACAAGAGTCCTACCACCACCCAGAACTGTAGCTCCAAAGGATTCAGTGCCTTCTTCTGGATCCATTGGCACCAGCATAAAATAAATAAATATTTTTAAAGACAAAGCAAGTTCCATGTGGAGGCTAGAGTGGTGTGAGACAATGGTCTGTATTCTGTCAATTATAATTTAAATAAATGCTGATTGGCCAGTAGCCAGGCAGGAAGTATAGATGGGACAACCAGACAAGAAGTAGAGGTGAGTCAATGAGAACAGGAGAATTCTGGGAAGAAGAAAGCCCATTCCTCTGCAGTCCTGTACCAGCCACAGAAGCAAGATGTGACTGCCCCGCCAAATAAGGTACTGAGCCATGTGGCTTAAACAGACAAAAATAATGGGATAATATAAGTTATAAGAGTTAATAAGAAGCCCGAGCTAATGGGCCAATCAGTTTATAGTTAATGTAGACCTCTGTGTGATTTCTTTGGGACTTAACAATTGTGGGAACCAGGCAGGACCGAAACCCCGACAACACTAGAGAATTCTAATCAGCAAGTTCAACATAAACAAAAAAGCAAATTATCATTCATGTTTCCTGAAGATTCTGGAAATACCTACTTATGAAGCCATCATAACAGAACCTAGTAGCAGCCTTCCATGTGACTCCTTGAAAGCCAGCGTTCCTGGGCAGCAGACAGAGGGAGCCTGGTGAGGACTGATGTGACCGGCAGTAGGCAACTGCAGAAGTGTCAAGATCTTCACTGCTTCAGTGCAACTGAGTTCTGACACTGTGAATAAATCACCATTTCTGAGGTTTCTTAAAATGTGAGGTTGGAAATGAGCCAGAAGTGACACTCTGGACAATAAAGACCCAGAAGCAACCTAACTAGTTCCTGGACCTAACTAGGAAGAGATGAATACCACAAAGAGACATTATGTTCATGCATTAGATAATAAACAAACAGAAAGTTCCTTTTCCCTTCCTGCATTCCAAATCTTCGCTATGTCCTGCATAGGACTATAGTTTTATAGTATGTGGTTTGATTTGTAAGGTGACATTTCTATGTAGCCCAAGCTAATCTCAAACTTGCAATTCTCCTGCTGCAGGCTTTAGTGCTGATATTGCAGGTGTCACCATGCCTTGTTCATGCTTTTCCTCAAATATACAAATATATTTTTCTATGGTTCATATACTCTAAAAACATTCCTGATAACACTCAAACTAAATACAACATATGATAAAGAAACCTGCATGCTAGCAAATCTCAAGAGCACCCTCCCAGAATTCTTCATAAAACAGAGCAAGGTGAAGCCAGCATCTCCTAAAAAGGATTATATCCCACAAAGAATCATTCATCACCATAGTACAAGGTTTAATAAAATGAGTCAATTTATCATATTGGTTTAATGAAAAAACAAGGCAAATAAATCTCAACTATAGAGAAAAATCATTTGACAAATGGAAGTATCCATTTTGTGCCTAGCAGATGGGTCCTCTGAACAGAAGGGTCTGATCCACATCATCCATCATCCCAGAATAGAAAGGAGAAAGGACCAGCGACATTCTTAGGGTCCCGCCACCGGTCCCTGGTGACCCTAGGATTCAACTGTTTTCCTATTTGTCTCCAAAGCACGCATTTTTTCTCCACAGTACAGTGTCTCTACATGCAGAGTGCTGGTTTCATTCTGTGGAACGGTGTTCGGTGCTGTTTAAAAATTTTTTTGAAATGCTATTGCCACTATCAAAAAGAGAACATTTATTTTGCATATTGAGATGTTCAGGAATATATTTTTGAGACATGAATTCAATATGCAGAGATTATTATTTTCTTTCTGTTAGCAATTCGGGAGTAGATACAGTGTAATAGCGTAGAATATTAATCTCTTTGGGGGCCCGCTGTTGAAATAAAAAGGATGTAATAAAAATTACAAACTCAAACACATAGGCACTAACTCTAACATTTGGTCAGCACAAATCATTAGTATTGCAAAGCCAAGAACTTCCAAAACCAAAAAATCCAGGAGAAAAACAAATATTCTTATTCATAAGAATAAGAATCAATCTTGCCACCTCTCATGCTACTTTTTCATGTTTTTGTTTTTGTATGTGACTTTCAATAGATAAAATAAAAAGATAATTTATTTTCTCTAGCATAATCTAATTTTTCCCTGTGTCTTGCTTTGATTTTAATGTATCTTCATGCAGATTTTTTGTTTCATACATCAATTGAATTGTGTTTTATTTATATGTTCATGCTTCCATAATTTTAGGCATTGCTGCAGTCTACCTTATCCACAAGAGAATAGGTTCTGAGAACCTTGATAGACATCTGATGAACTGGATGGTACATACATATGGAATATATATATATATATATATCAGTATATATAAAATTTTGTACATATATCCGCAATAATAAAATTTAACTTATATATTAGGCACAATAAAAGGTTAGCAGCAATAATTAGTAATGAAGTAGTTTGATTATTACAACATGCTAACAAAAGTTAGGTGAGTGAGGGCTCTCCGTCTTGATAGAGTCAAGAGAAATATTGATATTGCCGGACAACTGTTGGCTGCGTTATAATTCAAACTATAGTACAAGAAAATCTATTTGGAACTAGTCTCATGATAGATTTGAAATTGTTGGGGGCCACACACAATTAGTGTTTTCTTTCTCGTGCCTTCTCCCATTCTCTGTAGGGATCCCCCTCTGTCCTCTCACTAATTTTCTAGCACACCCGTCTCTCAACTCATTATTCTTGTCCTTTTATCACCCTTTTTTCCTCTGCTTCTTGGTTCTGTCCACAACACCACTTCTGAAACAATTTTTATTTTCCTCCTTTGAGAGAGTGAGGTTCCCAGGAGGCACTGGGAGCGGTGGGTGTTCCCTGCTGCTGAGAACCTTGACCTCTTTCCTGTAGATAAATGACAGGCAAGAGTGCCAGTGACAGGACGTGGGTGTGCAGACAGGGTGGTCTTGGGCTCCTGCCAGGCCTCTAACCAGTCTTGCCGACATTCTAACCTGCTGCCCGCCGTGTGGGAATTGAAGTGGAAATGATTTGCACAACTAAATTTCCTGAGGACTGGGAAAGAGCACATTTACTGTTTATGAGGGACCTCAGAGTTCCCCAAGATCCTCCAAAGTCCCCTCCTTTCTCTCACTGCCACAGTCAAGATCTTTTGAGATTGTAAGAAGGGATCATAATTAAGTGCAGGAACCAAGAAAAGGTTGAAAGGCCAGAAAACAAACAGACAGATTTAAAAAAAAATACATTCATTGATGAGTGCTCAAGTTCACCTTGATAAGCTTGACAGGACACTATTATGTCTGAAACAAAAAGAAACCACCAAAGTTCAGAGAACACGGTCTATACAGTCCATCAGGTGTAGCTTTGACACAGCTGTTATTCACTGACTAGGGGATTCCAATATTGACCCCATCCTGCCTCAGTTTTCCCATCTGGAAATGAGATATCTCCTCTTCAGGGTTCATTTCATGGGCTGGCTCTTGTGTGCTTGAGCTGTCCAACAATAAGGATCCAAAAGGGGTAGCTAGCACTCCATTCTCAGCACAGTGTGGCACAGAACACTAACTGGAAATGTCTAAGTTATCTGTTCTCCTTTAGAAACTCACAATTTAAGTGAAAATAAACATAAACATCAAATCATATAATACAGGAAAAGATTAGTGATGTATGTATACATATACACTTATGTGCATTGTGTATAATTTTAGATAAATAATAAACAATATGACTCATTACACTTTATTGAGCAACGTTTTGTTAATTGTCCCCTGGTCCTCCTCCTCCTACTGTATTGACCTCCATCCCCCCTCCTCTTCAGTTGGAACTCATTCCTCTTTATCCCATTTTCTACTTCATATCATCCCTATTCTATTCTGTTTCCTTCCCAATCCACCTTTATGCTTTTCTGTTTCTATAGTTACTCCACATTAGATATTCACATCTGAGGACTGAGAGCTAGGAACTGCAGATGAGAAAGAACATGTTATGTGTGTCTTTCTGTGTCTGGGTTACCTCAAGGGACTTAAGCCAACTAGGCCAACAATGCTCCCCAGAAGAGCCAGACCAACAAAACCTCCAGTAAAAGGCCCAAGAAACATGCTTTGGATGATAGGTAGTCCAAAGGTCTCCCAAAACAATATGGATTATGGATTTAGGCTTTGGTTGCCTCTCCAAGGTTAAGGGTAGGCTCTGATTGCTGAAGACACTATATGTTTAGGACAAAACCTTAGATCATTCAAGCAGAATCTGATCTGAATTCCTCTTCACTGAGGTCTAACTGAGAGTTCCAGAAAACACTATGTAAGTTGCCAGTGGAGGAGAGCAATTATATGGTCCTACCCAGTTGCAACACCTATTACTCACCTATGAACCCAGCTGAACAACTATGAAGCATGGCAAGATATGATTCAAGGTGCAAAAATGGCACTACGAACCTGGGGCAACCAAATTGCACTTTAGGCCCATTCAACAAGAGGGAGATCATGCTTGATACTGAAAACCTAACCAGCTTCCTGGCTGGTGAGATCATGGACCTGGGGAAAGAATCTACTACTGCCACTTTGCTAGACCAGCCTAAGTCATGACTACATTCTAAATCTTATCCTTATTCCCAGAGATAAGTGTAACTACCACCCTTCATCAAAGAAGCTTCCCTTCCCAGCAAATGGAAAGCAGCACAGAAAATCACAGCTAGATTTAATACAGAGATAATGGTTTGTGGAAGAGTTGAATACCAAATAATGCATCTACAGCACAGCTCCTGTATCTATGACTCAGAGAACATCATGAAAGAGGGGGTGGAAAGAGTGTAAGACACAGAATATCAGGATGTTTGCTGTGAAACAGTCTCTCCTAGAAAGGGCCACATAAACAAGACCAGAACATGGCAATATCAAAAGACATGTTAACACTGGAGGGGTAGTCTCTCCAGGGATCCCATCCCTAGACAACTGACCATAGCAGGAAGAAGGAGAATTAACCTCTTCCGGAGGGGGGGGTGCCTCCCTGTTGGTAGTCCAATGCAGAGTGCTCAGCCCTGAAACCATATATAAACTAACAACAAAAACAGGCTCAGTAGGGTATTGTTTCTAAACTATGTTATAGCAAAATAAGGATTTTATCATACCAGTGTGATGAACACAGTTGTGATGTCATCTCATCTGTAGTTTTTCACGGTTTTTCTGAAGTTGCTATGATAAAAGTTAACTCAACCAAGTAGGCTAGAATAATATACTGGTCCCAATCCTTTGTTTTGCTTAGTTCCTCATTTCTATAACCACATATCTGACATGAACAATTTAGGGCGGAATAAGTTAATTTGGCTCTCAATTTCAGAGTTTAACCTATCCTGACATATTCTAACATTTCTGGGCATGTGACATAACACAGAACATACTGTAGCATGAACAGCAACTTGGAAACACTTCTTTGCAGTAGAAAAAGGAGCAACCAGGGCAAAGAGGAGGGCTGTGCAGAGTCTGTGCTTCAAGGACACACCCGTAGTGACCTATTACCTCCAACCAGATCCTACCTTCAATGGTTTCCCAAATGTATAAAATAGTGCCATCAGCTGGGGACCAATCATTGAAAACATGAGCCTTTTATAGATATTTCAGATTCAAACCATAATATTATCCTGAATTTGTTGTCATGTGGAAAAGGGGAATTAAAACTACAGATAAATAGATATGGAGAGATGGGATGCTTGTTCTGAGTCATCCTGTTGGTCCCTATACAACTACCAAGAGTTTTATGGTGAGAGAGGTCAGGGGGAAAAGAAAGCAAAATTTGGACAATATAGTTAGTTAATCAAACAATCTCAAACGCAAGCAGTAAGTGTTGAATGAACAAATTAACAAAAGTAAATTTATTTTATCATTAAAATCATTCAGAAGTTGCTATATAGCAAACCTTCAATTTTCTGTCCTCATATAATTACGTTTTGTTTTTTAAAGATATGACATTATCTGAAAAATAAGAACATAAATATTTTCCAGGTCATATCTTTTACACCCTTGGAGTGAAAAGTTTTTACTGAATTGAGACCAAGAAGCATGCTCACTAGTTTATATTTTCTATGCCTATGCACATTTTCATCTCTTTCATATTTCTTCTCCCAGGCATCCAGATGGGGTCTAAGAAAAGCTGAACAAGGATTACACTCCATCTGCTGCTTTTACAGAACAAATATTGTCATTCTCCAAATTTAGTTGGCGATTTTCAACCCAAATTCCACATTACAGGGTTTAAGAGTTCCGAAGTCACAGACCTGGAGAACCAACCCATCAGGGAACCGTCACAGGTTTCCTGTCATTGAACATTGGGTGACTGAGAAGATGAGGAGTTTGGCATATCTAGCAAGTCCTTGTGAAGTTCCACCGTCATGCATATCCTTCACTTGAGTTCTAACAGGTTGAATCCATGCAAGGTATCATGGAGAAAATCAAGTGATCAGACCCCAAGGTCATTTCAAGTTCTACCCTGTTCATTACTATTTCCATGGGCCTCTGGCTGATGGTTGATCTCCTCTCATGCCCTGTAGAACATGTGGCAAATTTAAACACAGAATTCAGAATTCCACATGTGATGTGGAACTCTTCAATTTTGCTCCAGGAGGAAACACTGGGGAATAGCGAGGTGCTGTCATATTTCTGAAGACATTCAAAACAGGTAGATTCTAAAACATAAAGGAATAAAAACTTTTACCAGAAATAAATAAATAAATCTGTGTAATAGTAACCCTCATTGTCATTACTAATATATTTTAAACCCTCAAACCTTGCACATAGAAGCATGATATAGATGATCTTCTGATATTAATACATCTGCCAATTGCATAGGATGCCCAACGAAGTCTGTAAATTTTGCACTAAAAGGGGCCAGTCCTCATCACCACTGGATGGTAACTTCACCCATCACCCGCCCCACTTATTTTAGATTTATGTTTATAAGTACTGCCTACATGTATGTATGTGCGCACATGGTGCCCACAGAAGTCAGAAGGTGACATTGGATTCTCTGGAACTGGAATTAGGAACAGTTGTAAACTACTGGGACAAACCTGGGCCATCTGCAAGACTAGCAAGTGCTCTTCATGGCTGAGTCATCTCTTCAGCCCCTGCCCCACATCTATTTAGCAGCTAGTTAAGACTAGGGGCTTTCAATTTTCATTATTTTGTTTCTTCTTCTCATGGAAATGGAAACATAAGTGTGGATATGTGTTCTAGGGACTTAAAAGGAAACACACTCTTGAAATGCTAAGCATGCCTATAATTATTTAGCATCTGCTGAAATAAAGGCAAGAATTGTGCCAAACAGAAAGTGTCATTTTTTTAATTATCTTAGAAATTGGAGAAGGCAGCATTTTGTCAAAAGAAAAAACTAATGCCCCAAGGGGAACAAGCTAAGCACTGTGAGACTTACAAATCAAGGCTAATAGCTGTCTACATTGCTTGATTTTCTTCTGCCATGATCCGTGTGGGTCCATATTATAGAAAACAGCATCCTATGGAGTTGTTGCTGCGTACATCCTGGTCAGGACCTGAGAGCCCTGGTGACATGGTCTCCACCAGGTGTGCCTTGAATTAAGGAAACAGCAAAGAAAGTATTTACAAATCAGGCTATCAGGGAGATCAATGGGTAGTCTGAAACATGTGTTTGTGATCAGAAGATCTTCCCCATGGAAAACACAGAAGAAAGGAAAGAGACAGAAGAGTTTGGAAATCAGGTCAGAGGAGGAAAAAGCAAAGGGAAATGATTAGAGCATCAAAAAAGTAACTCTTGTCCAAATAAAGATAGGTTATTTTCTCAGAATCTCTCCTCTCTCTCTCTCTCTCTCTCTCTCTCTCTCTCTCTCTCTCTCTCTCTCTCTCTCTCTCTGTGTGTGTGTGTGTGTGTGTGTGTGTGTGTGTGTGTGTGTGTGTGTGTGAGCATTATATCAGAGAATGAGTGTGGGATGTGAAATCTGGATTCAAAAGATAGGGAATTTTGTCTCAAATTTTTTTCCTCTCTGGTGATGTGACATAAAGACATGTGTTTTCTTTTTGTTTGTTTGCTTGTTTTTTGCTTTAATTTATTTTTTATTTCTTTTATTCATTTTACAAACCAACTAGTTCCTCCTCTCTTCCCTTCTCCCACTACCCCTCACTACCCACCCCCAAATCCATCCTCCCATCTACTCCTCAGAAAGAATAAGCCCTCCCATGGGGAGTCAACAAAAACTGGGACATTGAGTTGAGGCAGGACCAAGTCCCTCCCCCCTGCATCAAGGCTTAATATGACATCCAACCATATTAAATTGATTTCAACAAGCTAGCTCATCCACCAGGGAGATCCTTGTCCCACTGCCAGGGGTCCCACAAACAGAGCAGGCAACAAAATCGTTGCCCACATGCAGAGGGCCTAGTTTGGTCCCATGCAGGCTCCTCAGCTGTGGGTCCAGAGTCCATGAGCTTCCAGGAGGTCTGATCAACTGTATCTGTGGGTTTCCTGTCATGATCTTGACCTCTCCTTGCTCATATAATCCCTCCCCCCTCTCTTTGACTGATGAACTTCCAGAGCTCAGCCTGGTGCTCCTGGGTAAACTGCAGGCTGGAGGGAGAGGGTGGAGTGGAGGAGATGAGAACATGAGGGAACGGTATGGTTGAGTTGGGGGGAAGGACAGAGTGGGAGAGTAATAAAAGAGATATCTTGCTAGAGGGAGCCATTATAGGGTTAGGAAGAAACGTGGTCCTTAGGGAAATTCCCAGGAATCCACAAAGATGACCCCAGCAGTAGTGAAAAGGATGCCTGAACTGGCTTTCCCCTGTAAACAGTTTGGTGACTACCCTAACTGTCATAGAGACTTTATCCAGTGACTAATGGAAACAGATGCATGCGTTGCTTTTCTGGAACTTTCATAACAGAATTTCCTGGAACTCCTGGGTTTAAAAACAGAAATTATTGTCTCATAGTTTGGGTGACTGGATGTTTAAAAATGTCCCTGGGGTTGACTTCTGAGATCTTTCATGCCTTCTGCCTATATCTTCACATGGTGTCTTAGTTATCTTTATATTGCTGTGAGAAGATACTGTGATCAGGTAACTTATAGAAGAGTGTATTAGAAGCTTACAGTTAAATTCTATGACTGTTATGAAAGGGCATGTAACACCAGGAAGATAGGCAAGGTGCTCGAGCAGGGGATGAGAGCTTACATGTTGATCCACAAACACAAGGCAAGAGCTCTAACTGGGTATGGAGTAGGCTTTGGAAACCTCAAACTCCACCCCCCAGTAATATATCTCCTCCAACAAGGCCACACTCCCCAATCCTTTCCAAACAGTTCCATGAACAAGCACCAATGATTCACCTGTATGTGCCTATGGAGGGGGAGTTGCCAGAGGCTGCTCATTCATTCCCTGGCACCTCAGATCCAAATAATCACACAGAAACTATATTATTTGAAATACTGTTTGGCCAATAGCTTAAGCATGTTTCACACTAGCTGTTATATTCCAACCTAACCCATCTTCAATTAATCTGTGCATCACCACAAGGTCATGGCCTACTGGGAAAGTTTTAGCAGGCTCCAGGGGAGGTGTCTGTCTCCAGCAGCTGCTACATGGCTTCTCCGTGACTCTGTCTTCTTTCCTACTCTATCTGCTTGGAATTCTGGCCTGGTTCTCCTCTGTTAAGCCACTGGCCAAAACAGATTTATTCATTAACCAATAAAAGCAACACATATACAGGAGGACTTCCACACCAAGGGGACAGTCTCATTCAAAGCACCACATACATTTTTCTCCCTGTAGCTTTCTTTTCATTTCCTCTCTCACAAATGTGTCTGTGGTGTGTGTGAGAAAGAGAGAGAGAAAGAGTAGGCATGGGTGCATCTGTGTGTTTTAATGCACGTGTAAGTGTGTTCACATGCAGTGGTGGCCCAGACTTGATTATGGGGGTGTCTTTCTTGGCTACTCTCCATCTTATTTATTGAAGTGGGGATCTCTCAATTGAACCCACAGTTTAATAATATGACTAATCCAGCAAAACAGTTTGTTCTAGGGGGTCCTGTGGCTCTGTGTCTGAGTCCTGGAATTGCCTGGGCATTTATATAAGCTTAAGAGATCTTAAGGTCTGTCCTCACCTTGCATGACAAGCACTTTACCCACTGAACCATCTCCCTAGCCTTAATCTCTGTTTCATGGCAGTTCTATTGGATTAAGGCTCATCCTAAAGACTCCATTAGTTAATACCTCATTACCCAGAACTCAGAGAGGCAGATGTCTATAAGTCTGAGGCCAGACTTGTCTGTAGAGTAAGTTCCAGGACAATAGCTACACAGAGAACCCTGTCTCAAAAACAAACAAACAAGCAAAAATAATACCTTATTAAATAGCGTATCTGGAGACTCGGTCATATTTTGTGGTACCAGGTTAAAATTTTAACATATGAATTTTGAGGAAACAATGCAATGTTTCCATAGAACTTAAAACAGTGTTTCATCTTAGAACACTCTGTGATCTTTTCAGGGTTCCCTTTTGGCAAACAAAACTTATAAAGAGAAGTTACTCAACGTTTTATTGAAATGTATAAATGAGACGATGCATTTCAAAAATGAAATTTCCATCAGCAAAAAATTGCCAAACTGTATTTATATGAGTGAATATCTGGCAAAAAGCCAGAAAGGGGTTTTAATCACATAAGAAATCCCTATGATGTTAGTAAAAGAACATATTTTTTCAATATGTAGGTGTAGATAAGTATATACAAATATATTTACTTTGTGAAAAAAACATACCATTGGGACAAAACACCAAAATGTTAATTACAGCTAAATTTAACTGGTGGAATTACTCAGAGGTAATTTATTTTTCTTATAGGAACTGTCTCTTAAATGAATAGCTTTGATCTATAGGCACTTGTTTATTTGGTTTTTGCATCAAAATTGTGTTCATTTTCTGCTATAGAGATTTGCATTGGTATGGAACTTGGTTTATTAATATAAATTTAAGGTCAATTTTGTTATACTGTGTATATGTATTTCTGATCTTGATTAAGGTATTGTGTTTGTCCAGTTCATTTAAAAATGTAATGCATAATTAAGAAAAACAGGTTAATAGATAATCATCTATAATAGTCAAGCTTGTAGTCATGTTAGTTAGGTTTTCTTGATGTACACAGATATATCTTCAGATGGACAGGTATTCTTCAATTCCTTCAAAGACTTCCAGAATATGTTTTAAGAATTTAGGACTAATGAGGAGCAGAAGGAGGGAGAACATGAGCAAAGAAGTCGGGACCACGAGGGGTGCACCCACCCACTGAGACAGTGGAGCTGATCTACTGGGAGCTCACCAAGGCCAGCTGGACTATTACCAAAAAAAGCATGGGATAAAACTGAACTCTCTGATCATGACGAACAATGAGGGCTGATGAGACGCCAAGGACAATGGCACGCAGTTTTGATCCTACGCAATGTGCTGGCTTGGTGGGAGCCTAGCCAGTTTGGATGTTCACCTTCCTAGATATGGACGGAGGGGGGAGGACCTAGGACTTACCACAGGGCAGGGAACCCTGACTGCTCTTTGGACTGGAGAGAGAGGGGGAGAGTAGTGGGGGGAAGGGGAGAGGGGTGGAGGAGGGGGAGAAGAGTGGGAGGAGGGGGAGAAGAGTGGGAGGAGGGGGAGGGAAAGGGGAGGCTGGGAGGAGGTGGAAATTTGTTTTTTTTTTCTTTATTCTTCTTTTATCAATAAAAAAAAAAGAATTTAGGACTTATCATAACAATGAGATACATCTGTTCCTGACAGCACTAATTACTTCAAGAGGAAGATGAGCATCGAAAAAGCTCCTTATGGAGTTTGCTATCAATTTGGGCAAGAAGCTGCTCTTGCCTGGAAAGCTTGATGCTATGCTGTATGAACTGGACATGCAGGACCCACAGATAAATGACTGCTGAACTTGCCTAAAGACAGTGAGACAGTCTTTTGGGGTTCTTCCTTCATGAAAGAGTCTGCCATACATTCTGTTGGACACAGAAGAAAGTGACTGACAAACTGTCAATATAGGTGGAACTGTCTTTAAAACTTTCTGCTTCATGGAAAAGTCTACTGGATACTATGGGCCTGTAGGCTGAATATGGGTGCCCCAAAGGTACAGAAGAACTTTGGGTGACTGTCCAGGCAGCTAGATGTCTCTGTCAATTCTAGAGTATTGGAAGTTGTTTAAAAAGCACTTCCTGTTTACTTAGGTAACATTATATCTTTCTGGAGTCTTTGATGGTGTTGAAGAATAGATAGCTATAATTATAGTTTTCCTTAGTTTTGATAAAAGATAAAGTAGATACAAATATTGTAACTATAATTCTTACTTGATACCTGTTTTGTTATATTAATCTTACTATGTTAAAGTTAAAACCTTCCTTTTATTTAAACAGTAAAGGAGAAATGATGTGGGAGGTACTTCTGTCTATATATTGCTTTTATTGATTAATGAATAAAGAAACTGGATTGGCCTGATAGGGCAGAGTAGAGCTAGGTGGGGAAAACTAAACTGAATGCTGGGAGAAAGAAGGTGGAGTAAAAGGAAGCCATGTAGCCCTGCCAGAGACAGAGGCTGGAACTTTACCCAGTAAGCCACAGCCATGTGGCAATACACAGATTAATAGAAATGGGTTAAATCCTAGATGTGAGAGCTAGCTAGCAATACACTTAAGTGATTGGCCAAGCAATGATTTAAATAATATGGCTTTTGTGAATTATTTTGGGAGTCTGAGCAGCTGGTAAATGAACAAATGGTCCTCTTACAAAAATTTTCCATTACTGTGACAAAACACCCAAGACAATCAAGCTAAAAGGAAGAGTTCAGTTTCAAAAGTTTCAGTTCATGGTCACTTGATTCTTTTGGCAAAATAGTAGTGGAAAGTTATGGTATGGGAAGCTAGTCACCTCATGGGTAACAAAACAGAGACAATGGAAGGACACCAGTCCCAATGCCTTCTTCTTCAAGGTCACATATCCAGGGGACTCACTTGATTTCACTAGCCATGACATCATGAAGGTTCTTCCACCTCCCACTAGTATCATAGGCTAGGAATGTAGCTTTCAACACATGGCTTTTGGGGAGCACTTAGGACCCATAATAAAGCAAGGATGCCTTAGTGAGGGTTCTATTGCTGTGAAGAGACACCATGAGCATGGCAACTCCTATAAAGGAAAACATTTAATTGGGGCTGGATTACAGATCATAAGTTTAGTCCACTATTGTCATGGCAGGAAGCATGGTGGCATGGTGACAGACATAGTATTGAAAAGATAGTTGAGAGTTCTACTTCTTGATTCATAGGCGGCAGGAAGAGAAAATGACACACTTCTTCAACAAAGCCACAGCTACTCCAACAAGTCTACATTTCCTAATAGTGTCACTTGCTGTGGACCTATGGAGCCATTTTTATTTAAACCATCACAAAGGATAATGTTAAATTTTAGTTTTAAAAATCAAGTACACTATAAGACTCCAGGTTCCTATTGTTGAAGCTTTGCTGTATGAGCAATGGTCTTCACCTCTTTATTCTTTCTTCTGCCATTCAACACCATGCTTCTAATGCGAGCTCAAGTTTTAGTTGTTTTGTGATATTCCTGCTTTTTTCCTAGTTTCTACTTTTCTCTATGGTCAGTAAGGACCTATGTCTAGCTCCTCCCTCATTTCTATCTTCTATCTTAATAAAACATTGTTGAATTATTGAATATCCAGTGATTACATTTTAATGACAATCCTCACACTTTTCATTGTTGAACCTGGTGGTAATGGTCTGTAATGACCTTGTTAGAAAATTCTCCTTTGAAGATAGAAGCCATGTTGACTTTCTTTCTCTCCCTTGCTTTCTTTTTCCCCCACTTCTCTCTCTGTCTCTCTTTCTCTGTAATTATTACTAACTCATCACCAGAAGGCACACCCAGTCTTCAGTATGGACATACAATCAGATAGATGGGCTCATCTTTCTTCATTTCAATGCCTTTCTTGAAAGTTCTCTCCTAAAGCCCCAACTTCCTTCCCTTTCACCTGGACACTAACCTGTCCCTCAGGTGACATCCTGAGTGTCTCATCCCCATTAATCTGGGAATTGTATTTTCTCCTCTCCCAAAACAGAGCTCGTGTTTTATGGACTCTGTATTCTTTATCAATTTAATTCCTTGTTAATATGAGAAAAGTTTTTTCAAGTTTCCTTTGAAAGAATGAATGAGGAACTGATTTACTTTTGTTCCTCACATGTGGAAGTATAGCAATGAGTTTTCATATTGACAGTATTTATTCTCTTATCTTCATTTCAAAGAAGAGAAAACTTGTTCTAATGTCTGTACAAAGATAAAAGGTTCTATTTTATCTTCCATATTGATGAGTAGCTGGAAGTACTGCTATATCCAGGTCAACTGAACATGATTTAAAAGAAAACTGCAACAAAACAAATAGTTTCAATGGCCCGTCAAGTGACTTAGGAGGTAGAGCACTTGCTACCAAGCCTGAAGACCTGAGGAGGTCCTCAAGTCCCACCTGGCAGAAGGAAAAAAACTTCTGACTCTTACAAGTTTTCATCTGACTTCCTCACACACACCACGACACCCATTTACCCACACATATAGACACAGGAAATGAATAAAGTTAGTCACAATTTTTAAATAGTGTTTTGGTCCATTTGCCCTATTGTAACAAAATAACACAGTCTGATGGCTTATAAACTTCTGAGATTTCTTATGATTCTGCCAACCAGAAGTCTAGGACAAAGTTGCCAGCACAGCTGAGTTCTGGTGAGGGCTCTCTCTGAGTTACAGATTGATATCTTGAGATATCTACACTTGCAGAGGTGTGACATTAAATATTGAAATACATGGATGAGACAAACTCAAGGAGAGAGATGAAAATGTGATCCTAAACTGGGTCTCAGAAAAATGTCAATAGAAAGACATCAACATTCGAAAGCAAATCTAAAAACGAATCTGTTCTGTACATGCTGGCTATGCCTGTGTTAAAGAAAGTCTGTGTGTAATAAAGCAGTGTCAGAGTCTATACAATTCACCAAATGAAGTCATTTATTTAGAAATTAGAATGAATGAAGATGTCCTGATGAAACACATCACATTTTGTGCTAACCTAAAAACTTACCTTATTTTTGTTTTCAATTTTCAGCTTAGTGTCTGTTCATTACAATATGGTAAATGACACAATTATAAATCTTCACTCTAAAGCACAATGGAACATGAGTTTTCTCAAGACTTGCTATTGTGGGGTTTGATCCACATGTATTTTCCACAAAATATAATAATAAGAACAGCATACAATGATAATTATGGACCTGTCCTTTTTTATAGTTACTTGATCTATTTGGAGTTAGCATGACATGCAGAGCAAAAGTTATGAAGGCAGGCAACCCTGGCTTCTGGTCTTGGTGTTATCACTGCTTGAATGTCCTTGAGTTAATTTTATAAACCATCTATAATCTATTTCCCCTTCCATCGAAGGGGACTGCCGTTCAGAAGATAGTTACGAGATACTGGAGGTTATGTATTGAAATATACAGTGAACAATACTTAATAGAATGAAAGGTTTAGCTACTTGAAATGGATTGAATGTTTGTGTCGCCCAAACACCAAATCGCTCTCAGATTCCCCCCACTCCTCTTTCTGTCTCTGTCTCTCTGTCTCTCTGTGTGTGTCTCTCTCTCCTTTATAAAAACAACGTCAACCACAGAGAATTAACTTTATGAAAAACTTGGAGATTGAGAAGCAGAGCAGAGTACAGTTTGCCCATGCTGACAAAGCAGAGGTGGACCAGCTAAAAGGCTCTGGGTTTGGTATCCCACAAACCTTCCTGCACAGCTCAGTGCTGGAGTAACAGTCTTCAGGTAAATAGTTTGCTTTGGTGTTTATAGACCATGAAACTACTAAACTAGACTAGGTAACAGAACTGGGACACAAAATTCAGAAGGAACCTTAAGATATTCTACATGATAAATAGATTTTATAAAAAAAAAAAAACCACCAATTCTTGCTGTTAAAGGATGACCAAGTCACCAGGAAGTGAAATAAAACAGAGCCCAGGTCTCTACAACTCCAGGGAAAATTCTCTCTCAATCCACTATAAATTCAGTCATAAGAATGCTGTCTCCTGATGAGATCTGAATTCGATTTTTAAAAAATCTATATGAAAATCTTGTCCTCTGATGGCTACAGTCTGTGATTTCCCTGGATAGAGATCACTTCTCTCTCCCCATCTTCCCAGTCCAGTGATTCTAACTTTGTCTTTCCCTGAAATGCCTCATTGCTCATGAACACTTACCTGTAGGGACTTCTGAATGCAGAACAAATACTTCCTGAGCAGGAAGAGAGGTGGTGGGAACATTGCCCCTTCCTGTGAAGAACTTTAAAGTCATTTTCCCGTGTGGGCAATAAGTGCGTGGTTGTTACAGCTCCCAAAACCTTCATGACAGCCCTTCACATCAGTTCTCTGTCTTTACAGAGGGGCTGCACCTCATATATTTCTGTGATTTTGTTTTTAAATATTAAATATTGGTTATGAAGAGATTCTCGGTCTCAAGATTGCATTCATATATATGTTTTCTTCTGACTTATATGGAAGCAACTCACACATCAGGGGCTCAGCCCTTGGCCCATAGTTTGAAAGCATCAAATCAAAGCCTCATATAGACTGAAAATTATAATACTTAGGGAACAGCATTATAATTGCTCATTTATATAAAGAGAGCAAATTTAAATAATGGGTCAGTAGAGAATGTTCTCAGGTCTCTGGAGGAGAACCCATCACCATTCTAAGGATGCAGCTGCTCTCTTTGGGAAAGGTAGGGGAAAGTGTGGTTGGTTCCACCTTGGAGGAAGTTCACTTGCAGATGCTATTATGGGAGTGGCGGGTTGGGCTGGCTTAGTTTCTCACCTGAGTGTGAAAGGATTAGCCCGCATCTGAAACTTTGGGGGATGTGGAGGCTCAAGTGTGGATCAGGCAGAATGACGGAGAATGATATGCCAGGGGAAGAAGCAGAGTGAACTGAGATGTCAAGACAGGAACGTGAGGCAAAGTCCAACCTACAGCTGAGGCAAGAGCAGCTCTGAGGCATTTCCAGCTTGTTTTACCTGTGAACAGAACTGGAGAGTTTCATTCAGTTTGCTGATAGCCTTCTAAGTGGCTTCCTTATGTCCAGCGTATCCTTCTCAACCCACCTTCTGCTCTGACGTTTCTCCAGCTTACGACCCTCCCAATGGGTGATTCTCTTTAGCCCCAAACAGTGTTGTGCCTGGATTCTAGTATTTCTGAGACAGTCCAGCTAAGAGGGGCCCTGCTCAGGACACACTGAGGCAAAGTTCCTGAAAACCCAGACTGAAAGGAAAAGAGTGAAACCTAGAATTCTTCAGTTTAACTCCTATCTTTCCAGTTAGTAGAACTGACATTTCCCCAGTGTATTGTAAAATATAATGGTGAACATAGGAATTTCTTCTCCAAATAGTTGGAAATGGAGAAGAAACAAGTAGGTCTTCAAGAAACATTGGCTAAATTAAGTTCTTTGAGCACATTTTTTAAAATAATTAAACTGCTAAGCACCAACTAAACATGAAGTAAGGGAAACAAATCACATAGTGTCCTTCCACCAAAGTTTCTTGGACAAACCAAAGGAGGCAGGATAGACAATATCCATAAAATACAGCAAAAGACAGAGAAAAGTGAATAAAATCACAGAACATATAGAAAAGACAGCACAGTGAGGTTAGCTTTTACTTAAAGACTTGGAGAGTTTATTTCTAGTTTTGTCTGTGTGTATGTGTGCACATGCGCCCACAGAAGCCAGAGGTATCAGATGGGTCATGCTGGAGTTACAGGTGATTGTAAACCACCTGAGATGGGTGCTTGTCCCCAAACTTGGGTCCTCTGAAAGAACAGTGTTTTTGGTAGTATTTCTAATGCTCTGAAGAGACATCATAACCACAGCAACTCTTAAAAAGGAAAACATTTAACTGGATCTGCCCTATAGGTTCAGAGGTTTAGTCCATTATCATCATGGCAGGAAGCACACAGGCAAATATGGTTGCTACATGGTTCTACTTCTAGATTAGCAGGCATTCAGAAGAGAGGGAGACACTAAGTCTGACGAGCATCTGAAACCTCAGAGCCCACCCCCAGTAACATATTCCATCCAACAAGGCCGCACCTACTCCAACAAAGCAACACCTCCTAGTAAAGCCAGTCCCTGTGAGCCTATGGAGGTCGTTTTCATTCAAGCCACCACAAGTAGCAGTGCTTTAGCTGCTGAGCCGTCTCTGTATCTCAGTGGTTATTTTTAAAGTAAGGTAACAGTCATAGGTTCCAACAGATTAAGATGTAAGAGCATTTAAAAGGCTAAAATATAAAGAATGGCTGGAAGTGGGTTTTATGAAAAATAGAGATCCAGATAAGGAGGGCAGTATAAAACTGTAGTAAGGAGCCTGACACCAACCGCTGGAGTGTCCTGAGCAAGAAGAAACAGCAGAGTAGAAGGAGAACTGAAAGAAAGAGACAGAGAAACTACTTAGGAAGCTACCATGGGACTTAGTGAAAAGCACTACTCAACCGTGACTCCCTCATCCCCACATCATCCAACAAAAGAGATGGCATCACCTTATGTTTGAATTCTTAGAGATTCCTTTTAGGCTAGTCCTCTTACATGAGTTACAGTCTTAATTAATTAGTGGAATGATCAATGATCTAAACCAGGCACAAACTACGACAGCAGTGTTCCTGGCCCACTAGATGAATGCTTGGTAAAGGTACATTCACCCAAATGACTTGAATCAATCCCAGTGCGGATATTCACAAAAGTCACCAGGAGCATGGGGGCACACATCTGTAAATCCCATGACTAGGGAAGACTGAAAGTTCTGGGCTAGCCTAGGCTACATAGCAAGATCCGGCTTCAAAAATAAATATGTAAAACAAAACCAAAGGTGTTTGGTCTTCAGGAGGAGTGGGGGAATAGGGAGACTGGCCAAACCAATGCAGTCTTCCGCATTTGCTCTGGGATGACATCTCCTGAGTGTTAGACAGTGTTATGAACAAGCATTTGGAAGGCTGCGTTAAGATGAAGCCATTATGTGATTACATAGTCAGGACTGTAATTTACAGTGGGAAAGCCAGCTGTTCCATTGCTTCATGCGACTTTCGGAAATATTTCTGGACACAGAATCAGCATCTGGACTCTAAAACTGCTGCGTCTTAAACACCACAGAACCGACAGTGATTTGCTCTAGAAAACGATGGACACCGCAGGAGGTCCTGAGGGGTACGGAACTCCCGAGGTCAAAACTACAAGTCACAATTTTCAATACAATTGTCTTGTGAACTGTTAGGGAATCATCTTTAAATTTTGATCTCATCTATACTGTATGGAACTTAAAAATGCATGCATTGTAAAATTAATAATTTAAATATAGATCATTTAAAATGCAGATATTTACAGTTACCGTCCCCCTAAAATAGTTGGATCCTGGGGATAGAATCTTCTTTTAATGCTGGGTTCTCCTCTATGCCTTATCCTAGGGTGAACACTGCAGGACTTAGCAGGAAGGCGGGATGTCAGGCAAAAGTCAGGCCATTGGCCATTGGTATTGCTACCTGAGCTAATCAATAGAAAAAGATGTAGGTTTATAAGAGGTAGGATAGGTCAAGGGCTGGTGAATGTTTATTGCTATATGTAGGCTTTGAGGTACAATGTAATTTTGAATATAGAATTGGTGAAAGAGTACATAGTGAATTTAGGGATAGCCTGGATCAGGTTAGACTCTGACTAAAACAAACACTAGAAAAAAAAATCATCCTGAGTGAGGAAACCCAAAGCCAGAAACAAATGGTTATGTACTCACTCGTCAGTGGATATTAGGTGTAAAGCAAAAGATCTCCCCAACCCCTCAATGGCCTCCTCCATCAAAATATCTCTTTCATTGCTCTTCCTTTCCATCCCTCCCCCAACTCAACCAATCCCTCTCGTTCCCAACCCCCATCCCATCCCCTCTCACTCCCCCACCCCTCCACCCCACCTCCAGTTAACCCATGAGATCTATGTCATCTCTCTCCCCTTCCTAGGGCGATCCATGCAGGTCCCTCTTAGAGTCTTCCTTGCTACCTAGCTTCTCTGGGGCTGTGGACTGTAGCCTGGTTTTCTTTTGCTATTGATTTGTTGATTTCCCATCGGAGGCCTTGTCCTTTCTGAGGAGTGGATGAGGGAGGGTTGGGGAAGAAATGGGAAGAGCAGGAGGAGGGGGAGGGAAGGGGAACTGTGGTTGGTATTTAAAATAAATAGAAAATTTAAAATAAAATAATAAAATTTCTGGAAATTTCCCTAGGAATAAAAAAAAAACAAGAAACAAGTAGAACAGAAAAAAAAACTGGTGGAGGAAATAGGGCAGGTCATTTACACTGGAGACCCAGAAGGAAGGCAGCAGGAGCAGATCAGTATAGTAAAAAGAAGCACAGAGACCACAGACCAAGTGATGCCAGACGTTAGTTGACTGCAGACCAAGCTGGATGTTTGGCAAATAAGTAACAAGTGGCCTTGAGGTTCTTAATGCCAGTGTACAGACACTCACTGGGGACATCATCTGAAGCCCCAGCAGTTAAAACCCAGCACAGTAAGCATTGGGCTCAGAGGAAGCATAGTGGTCTGCAGTCTGGGGCATGAGGTCTCAAGGTTTCCATCTGTAGGGAATGAAGCCTGTGGACTGAGGTTCTTGTCCCTCCCAGTCCCACAGTCGTTCAGTCCCCCCCCCAAAAAAAAACCACACAGAGGTCTACATTAATCATAAACTGATTGGCCTATTAGCTCAGGCTTCTTATTAACTCTTTCTTACATCTTATATTATCCCATTATTCTTGTCTGTGTTAGCCACATGGCTTGGTATCTTTTATCAGTGAGGCAGTCACATCTTGCTTTCTCTCTTTCTGGGTGATAACTGCAGACTGCATCTTTGCTCTTCCCAGAATTCTCCTGTTCTCATTGCCCCACCTCTACCTCCTGCCTGGCTACTGGCCAAGCAGTATTTATTAAAAATAATACAAGTGATAGGGTAAAAGACCATTGTCACACAGCAGAAGCCAGCTTAGCTATTAGGTTTTTTGACTCAAACCTTCACTCTGAAGGTAAGAGAGAATGACACAGACATACACTATTACAGAACAAATCTATCTCATTGGTGTTCTTTTCAGAACTCAATGTTTCCCTAAATTCATATCTTGAAGTTCCAATCCCTCATATGGAGGATTAGGAAATGGGTCTTTGGAAAGGTTTTAGGTTTGAGTTAAGTCATGATGGTAGAGGCTCTACTGTGTGAGAGCCTAGTAGGAAGTGTGCCCCCACCAAGAACCTGTTGTAGGAGTCTTCTTGTTCGCCCCTGCCACCCAGAACTGAAATAACCACACAGAAATTGTATTAATTAAATCACTGCTTGGCCCATTAGCTCTAGCTTCTTATTGGCTAACTCTTACATCTTAATTTAACCCATTTCTAGTAATCTGTGTTTCACCATGTGGCTGTGGCTTAATGGGTAAAGTTCTGGCATCTGTCTCCTGCAGGGCTTCATGGTTTCTTTTTACTCCTCCTTCTTTCTCCCAGCATTCAGTTTAGATTTCCCCACCTAGCTAACAAGTTCTTCCTTGTTATAGGTCCAAAGTGTTTCTTTATTAATCAATGGTAATCGCAGCATACAGAGAATCCCCATGTCAAGAATCAACACTTGATCTTATCTTCCCCAGCCTCAAGGACAGTGCTGGGTAGATTTTTACTGCAGAGAACCCATCCCATAGCACTTTTCATACTAAGCATGTTATGCTTCAGAGAAACTGTTTGGATGGAAACATTTCCATTCTGCCTTCTCCAGTGTTTGTCGGTGTCTTCATTTCTGGAGAACAGGGCCAAGTGCTTGATGCTACTAAGGGCAAATGATGGTCCATGCCCAGGGTTGTGTCCCGTCTATGAGATAAACTGTGGGCTCACCCTGCTCTACCCCTTCCAGGCACCCAGCACTGAGGGAAAGCTTCTTCATTGGTAGAGAGCATACATGGTCTTTGACAGGGTCATGGTCATGGAACTTGCTTTCCCTGGCTCTGTTTCTGGGATTACTGGCCCTCCAGACATAGCATTTTCTCTTCCATCAAACATCTGCTCTGTTGAGCCTCCAAGTGAGAGGGTGGGCACTTGGTGGCTGCCTGACTCGGAAACTGTCCATTATGAGAGCGGATCATCTTGCCTTCCATTAAGTGTGTGATTACAGCCAGATGCTCTGGTGATGGGCACACCATTCCCTATAATAACCATAATTATGAGCCTGGTATGTCTTCAGCTCCACAAACTCTGAACTTCTGAAGTCAGAAGAAATGTGGAAGAATTGCTTATTAGGGGCCGCAATCAAACGGAGGAGAACTTTTTTAAGCAGGGGGGAAATTCCTGCCTGACACGTTGGCTTCTGTGCAGCCTGCTCTGACATCCCGTGGGGTGGCCCTGGAGTCCAGAACGAGCATGACTCTGGCTCCACATTCCTGCTCTCCTTCCTCTACTCCCCTGCTCCTCACCCAGCCCCCCCCCCCACTTCTTCTTCTTCCTTCTCAGCTGGGAGAGGAAAATAAGCACCCGCCTGCCCACCAACTCACTCCGCCCCGCTGTGAAGGTTTGCCAAGAGGGGTGCCTCTCCTGCCCGTTTGGGTGAAGTTCTTGGAATATCCAGGGAGAAGGGGGTTGGAGGGAGCTACTCTTGGCTGCTTGCCACAGTGACTAACAGCCACCTGGCCTGCTGTTCTTGTGGCTCCATCTATTTGTGGAATACGGGGCTGTTTGGGGTGTATTTGTGTACAAGCGAAGTCCTTACATATAGGAACTCATTTAAAAGAGTTGGAAACCCAGCAATTGAAGAAATGCTATCTGAGTTTGCTTGGCCTGCTGTTACAAAGACCCATACCTTATCCTTAAGGTGGCTTAAGGATAGTTGTTTGCTGTTAATCTATCACAGTTCACGATGAAGGCTGGAAGTTCAAGATTCAAGCATCTCGGGGCTAGTTTCTTCTGTAAGGTGTGTGTGGGGGTGGGGGGGCTGAGCTGGGTATTTCCTTTACTCTCCCCATGGTGCCTGCATGTCATTTCCCATCTCCCCATATATTTCTCTATATGGTGTCATTTTTGAGCACCTCAGTTGAATTGAATTAGGGACTCATTCTGCTCCAATACAACCTCATCCTCACTAATTTCCTCTGCTGTAGCCACTCAGTGTTTGAAGAACACCATATTCTGAGATGCTGGGATCAGGCATACATATGGAGGTATGTATGAGGGGTTGGGGAACACAGCTCGATTCTTAATGTATTTTTTGAAAGTCTGTCATGGGTCAGGCACTGTCTGAATTATGACAATGAACTTAAGACCAAATAAGTTTCTGCTTCCCTATAGGCCTCTGAGAGGTATATAGATTATGAAGGAAAACTATAAGATCAATAAGATGATGATTGTGACAATACGTTTTGTCCCTGGGAAGACTATAGATGAACACAGGTAGGAAAAAGTTCCCATGTACACCCAGAGGAGGCTGTCCCTGAGGGAATAAGGTCTGGAGAACAATAGGTATCCACAAGGGACGGGGTAGGTGGAACAGACAGGAAATGACAGAAAACCCAAGGTGCACTGGAGCCAGAAATTGGGCCACAGAGAAATGAGGAGGAGTCTCTAGGTTGGAATACAATCTGTGTCAGTGTGTTCCAGGCAGGAGGGTGAAGAGGAAGAGGAATGAGATACCACTGGGAGAAAAATAATGCAGGCCTCAGAAGCCACTGAGGAGTTAGGACAGAAGCCTGGGGTAACTCAGGGAGAGCTAAAGAACGATGTGTGAAAAAATGAAGTCAAACTGACTCATTAGGAAAACCTCACTGGCTTCTTTGGGGGAGAACAGGGAAGGAAGACAGTTCAAGGGGGAGCTGAGGTCCTAGGAAAAGAAGAAGGGAGCTCCGGAGTCTTTGGTCCTCAGACCCCAGCTCAGGGTTCCCAGAGCTCACGTGGCTATTCTCCTCAGACAGCCATGTCCCCAGTCTATGTAAAGTCTCATTTTTCTCCCCCTTGCTATTTTGTTGTTTACATACTTACGGCCTTTATCAGATGCCAGGCACTGCTGCATTTAAAACGTTAAACCCTTTATGTGACTTAAGTCTTGACTGTGACTCTCCCTACACTCCCTCTCGCGAGCACGCTGGGATTTTATCATCACGTATCGAGGAAGGCTTGTTGAATGAGTGTGCAAATAATAGAGAAAATGATGGAGAAATGGAGTTGGGGGTTGTTAACCATGACTCCTAAAACTTTTAACATGGATAGGAGGGGAGGCTGTCCTCAGAGTCAGGAACCCCAAAAGAGAAAGCATCCCCTTGGGATTGAAGACAGAGAGTCATGGAGATAGAACAGTGACCTGAAGCCGACTGGTGGGGCACAGCAGGTGTGTGGGCATCTGCCACTTCAGCCACACAGGTTTCTGTCACCCGATTCCATGGAGAGGAGAGAGGGCATCAACACAAAAGTACTTAGGCTCTATCCCATAACAGATGAATAACTGCTATTAGCTTTGGACTCTCGGCATTTTTATGAGATCTTAGTTCCAAGGCTTTGAGGTTTGGCAGCAGAAACATATTATTCACACACAAAACAACTGCATTAAAATAGCATTAAGCATCTGGCTTAGAGTGACAAGACCTAGGAAACCGAGAGCGATGACGGAGTCTGTCCTGAGTTCACCCCCAACACCAGCCCTGGTGCTGTTCCTCCTTTAAGACACAAAGGTCTCCGCTGTGCAGAAGTCGCATGCGGGACCAGGACAAAGTTAGAAGAAAGGAGGAGAATTCGGGGTCAGGTCATCACGGTGACCCCATTTCCTTGACCAAGGACTGAGAGATGTCTGTAGTGACTCAAGCCCACAGCACTGGGCTTGACCAGACCCCATGGATCCAGGGTTATCTTGGTTTAAAAGATACTTCTTTCTCTTAACTAGCAAAGCAACCGAAAAGGCAACTGCATTCATTTCTAAATTGATCCAAATCACTCTAAAATGCCATCTATTCTTGGGAGTAAATCGGAGATCCATTTCATTTACCCCTCTTCTTACATTGGAGAATGTAAGCTGCCGGTCAATAGCTGAGCTGACAGATAAGAGCAAGAAGACCCAGGCTTTCAAGAATGACCTGGCAATCACTTTCGCAATGGGCGATAAAATAATAACCCTGCAAAGTCTGGCTGGAAATGCATGAAAGGAGAAGGCAGCTGGAAGTTGCAGGTAATGTGGCTGCTCCCTCTGACCTGTCACTCGGCAAAGCAGACAACCTTGGCTCTGTCATGCTGCTATTGATGTGTCGTGGCCGTAAGTGAATCTGTGACTTTCCACCAGGGCCACTGGTGACAATGGTGACACCTCACCAACCCCACCCTCCACCCCTTACCCTTTAAATAAGATGGTTTGGGGAAGGGAGTGGACAGGCAATAACAAGCTCAGAGTTGACAGGGATCATTGCACTGCCATCAAAACAGTGGTCACAAAGTCAGGGACAGGCCACCCTGGCAGATTTTTTTTTTTTTAATGTCGAGCTGACTGGAATCTTATTTAACAGTCTTAATGAGCGCATTAGCTGCAACTTAACGCTAAGTCTGAATGAAAAGCACCAGGATTTGACATGTTTCTTGGCAACAGCTTTTGACAAAAACGACGTGTTTGTCTCTAGCTCTGTGCTGGGATTCTTCAGTGGGAAGTCTCTTGAATTAAAACATCCTCTTTGGAGGTTGAGTTTTCAGCCTTTTCCCCCACGTGCTCCTCCCGCATAACCGCATACACCCGCATACACCCGCATACCCCCCCCCCCCCCCCCCCCGCGCGCACACACACACACGTAAATCCACCAACCCAGGTGTGGGCTGTCTCAGCCCAGATGTTGTCATTGACCTATGTACGGTGATGTCCCCATGGTAGCAGCTGTGAGGCCTCATCGCTCTGTGAGTCCCGCACAGGAGATGGAAGGCAGTCCAGCATCCCACACTCCAGGCACATTTTCTCCTGAGCCCTCATTGAGGACAAAGCAAGGGCGTGCTAAGACAGATATGAGGGCACCGGAGAGGAAGTGACTGTTGAGAGTGGCTGTTTCCAACCTGCTGGTAGCAACCCTTTCGGGGAATCTCATGACCTTTTCACAGGGGTCACTTAAGAACAATAGAAAACACAGATATTTATATCAGGATTCATAACAGAAGCAAAATTACAGTTCTGAAGTAGCAACTAAAATCACTTTATGGTTAGGGGTCACCACAACATGAGGAACTGTATTAGAGGGTCGCAGCATTAGGAAGGTTGAGAAACAATGCTCTAGGGGGTTTTGCTGGCCTCTGCTCCATCCTCTTTCCTGTGCTGTGCAGCTCAGCACCCCACAAGTATGGACACAGCAGACTCTAAATCCCTGCTTCATTATGTAATCATAAAGGATGGGTCACCGAGTGAGGCTGATTGCGAAAGCTCCAGGTTCAGAGCACCAGGACATGGGGAGGGGAGCAGCAGCCTGCTAGGAGAGTGTACTGGTGCATTTTCCTGCACCCGTTGACTGCCACAGTACCTCAATGTGAGCTTCTGCTGGGAATCACTGGACTCACACAAACGCTTGGCCTCCATGGAATCAGCAGGAATGCGGACAGGCCTTGTTGCCTTGAGGATCCTGGCTGGGCTGGTCCAACCACTGACTTCCTGTCTTGCAAGTTGATGCCTCAACACCAGAGCAAAGGCCAAACGGAGCCCATAGACATCTTGTCAAAGCCCTTGGCTTGCTTAGGGCTGTTTAGTTTTGCTCCTCCTGAGACGAGAGAAAGGATGAGCTGACTACATCTTGCCGCCCTCAGCTACTGTGGTGAAAGGCTCCTCAGGCCCATCCTCGGGTAGCAGGCTGGCACAGACCACCAGGATGGTCATCCAATCCCGGGGTTCACGATAGTATACAGACTGAGCAGGTTATATCTAGGAGTCCATGTGTATATACATGTATGCATGCAATAGCAATGTAAAAAAAAAAACCAAGGCTATGAATTTGGAGGAAAGCAGAGAGAGGTATATGGAAGGTTTGTTGGGAGAAAATAGAAGGAAGAAATGTTGGAGCCAAAATCTCAAAAGTGAAAAATAAGGACAACAAATTGGTCTGTTGTAATCTTTTTTGTAAAAGATTATTTTAAATGAGACACGTGTGAAGAACACCTGACAGGAAATATGTCCTTTTGTGTACAAAAAAAGGAGAAAAGGAGAATGAATTAATGAAAGAAAGGAAGGAGCAAAGGAAGGAAGTGAGGGGGAGAGGAAGGAAGGAGGGAAGGAAGGAAGGAAGGAAGGAAGGAAGGAAGGAAGGAAGGAAGGAAGGAAGGAAAGGAGGGAGGGAAAGAAAGAAAATAGTGACGATTTGATTCAGGGGGAGAAACATTAGAAAGGGCAATCTAGAGATGTAGAATGACCTTGTAATAGGGAGGCTTATAATTCTAAGTGAAGTATTTGAACTTTATTGATGTATTTAATAGGAAAGCAAGGCAGGAACTAAGATGAAATAAACTTTAAAGGGGATGGATTCGATCCTGGTGGGATTCCCAGGTCTCAGAACACCTGTGATATTCATTATTGGATAAGCTCTAATCAAAACAAGGTATGTAGCTGGAATTTCTTAAATGGACACACCCAGCTGAGAATTTTGGGGTCTTCCCTTAGACTACTGCCTTTTATATATATAGTTCCCCAAGCATAATGCTGTGCCGTGACTATCCAAATCGTGCATGTATATTCCATTTCCTAAGCATGTGTGTGGTCATGAACGATGGCCAAGTTTAAGATGCAATGCATTCTCCATATGGCATACAACACTCTCGGTGCTTCTCCTGAAATACCACGTCTGGTGTGTGTATGCTGCAGACAATCTCCAAAGGAGACGGGGGAATCTCAAATTTTATTCCAATCCAGTCAGACTGAGAGGCCCTGGAACTCTGGAAAGAAACCGCTTGCTTTTTCCATCCCTGTGACAGTACAGAATCCTGGGTACCAAGTCCTTTCTTCACAGCCAGGATTTTGATCTCCAGTCTGCGTCACACTCACTTCTGACAAAATGTTGAAAGTAAAATGTATGCTTGCCCGCCCCACTCTTCTTCCTTTTAAAATGCATGGAATTGTCAGTTTTGTTAACAACAAAATCTGTTGGAGATTCTGAGGATGCGTTAACTATCCCGTCATGCCTCGACTTGCAGATGGCAGTCTGAAGGGGCAAGGAGCATGCTGAATGGTATTTAATGTGTTCGGACCAGGAAGGGGACTGTGAGACCTAGACAGCACAAGGCCAACCAGAGCCTGACTGACTGAGACTGCACTGCAATTATTCTCTTCAAAGGTCAGTCTGGGGGCGTTCTGTGCTGCAGCAGAGGCTACCCCCTCCCCATCTTCAGCTGTCTCATAGTGCATGGACAAAAGGTCATGGGGCCAGGAAGGTGGTGCTTAGAGATAATTTGACCTGTCTCATTCTGTCACATCAGTGCAGATGAGAGAGGTCCAGGTAATTTACTTGACTTCTCTTGTCCTGACATCTGATCTTAGTACACACTAGGTCTGGCATCTACCAGTTGGCCATCTGTCACAGGTCCTGCATTTTAAAGTGTTTGAAACAGAAACTCACAGTTCAGAGTGTTAAGCTAGAATATGAGTTTTTGTTTGTTTTGTTGTTTGTTGCAAAGGAGAGGGCCACTTGTTCATCCCAGCCACCCAGCTAGCTTAGACCCGAAATAACCACACAGAAACTGTGTTCATTAAATCACTGCTTGGCCTATTAGCTCTAACATCTTATTGGATAACTCTTACACCTTGATTTAGCCCATTTATATTAATCTATGTATCAACCACATGGCTTACCAGGAAAGACTTGGCATGTCTGATTCTGACAGCTCCATGGTGTCTCTCTCTTTCTCTGCCTTTCTTCCTGCCAGCATTCAGTTCTGTCTTCCCCGTCTACCTAAGTTCTGCCCTATCAACTAGGCCAAGGAAGTTTCTTTATTCATTAACCAATGAAAGCAACACACAAACAGAAGGAACTCCTACACCATTTCCCCTTTTCTGTTTAAACAAAAAGGAAAGCTTTAACTTTAACATAATAAAATTACATATAACAAAACAGGTATCAAGCAAAAACTACAATTACAATATTTATATCTATTTTATGTTTTTATAACTGAGGAAAACTATAATAATAATAGCTATCTATTCTTCAACCCCATCAAAGACTCCAGAAGGATATAATATTACCTAAGTAAACAGGAAGAGCATTGCAAGCAACTTCCAAAATTAAAGAATTAATAGAGACATCTCTCTGCCTGTACAGTCACCCAAAGTTTTTCTGTAGCATTGGAGTATCCAACTTCAGCCTACAGGCCCATAGTATCCAGCAGACTTTTTTATGAAGCAGGAAATTTTAAAGACAGTTTAGTCATTTTCTTCTGTATCCTGCAGAATGTCTCACAGACTCTTTCATGAAACAGGAACCCTAGAGGATCATTTCACCTTTAGGCATGTTTAGCAATCATTTCTCTGCTGGTCCTGGATGTCCAAGAAAGAGCAGTTTCTTGCCTAAATATTGTTGTTGTGACAGGTAGCCCTGGCTGGCCTAGAACTCACTATGTAGACCAAGAAGGCTTCCAGATAACAGAGATCTGCCTGCCTCTGCTTCCTATGTACTAGAATTAAAGTCATATATCACCCTGCCTGGCTAAACTAGAGAAATCTTATGTTTTGTTCCAAATGTACAATCTATTAAAAATAACAAGAAGAAAACTCAAGGAAGTGGACAGTTCTTTTTGAGGTCACACCCGAATCAGGAGAGGAAGTTATGTTTCTACCCAATTCGGAGCCATCCAAGTAAATCGGTTTCACAGTCACATGCCCCCCTCCCCAAGACTCAACTACAAATCTGCCAGTGCTCAGGTACTTGGGAAAAAAAATCAGAGGACATTGCCCCTCACTATGCTTGCAGTGTACTGGGATCCCCAATGCTGATTACAATAAGGTCATGCTCTTTGTAACCATCCTCTGGTTTAAAGTATACTTTCCAAAACCCTCCATAAAGCTGCGCAAAATACAGCTAGACATCAGGAAGCCAGCAAAAAAAAAAAGCACCAGTCATACAAACACAGCTTTTACTCCACATGAGAGATGATAGCAGTCCCTGTGGATGTTTGCACTAAGTCTCTGATTGATTCCTGTTTAATAACCTCTGAAAGCTTGTTTGAAGCATTTTCAAGCTCCAAGGGGACTGAGAGTTACAAAGAAATAAAGGGAATCAGCATTCCTATGGGCTAGGAGCCGCTGGCCGTGGCTAGTCTTAGTGACTATTAGATTGTTATGAATAGATGCCATGATCAAGTCAAAGGCAACTCATAAAAGAAAGCATTTAATTGAGAGCTTGCTTACAGTTTCAGAGGTTAGCCGTGATCATTGTGGCAGAAAACAGACAGGCATGGCACTGGAACAATAGCTAAGAATGTCCCAGCATGTTCCATCCTGATACCCAGGCTGCAGACAGAGATTGAGACCAGACCTGGGCTTTTGAAACCTCAAAACCCATCCAGCAGTGACACATGTCCTCAATAATGCTACCCTACTCCAACAAGGCCACACCTCCTAAATCCTTATAACCCTTTCAAATAGTTGCACTCCCTGACGACCAAGCATTCAATATATGAGCTTATGGGGGCCATTCTCATGGATACCGCCACAGAACTAAACGAACCGCTAATGCAGTCCAAAAAACAGTATGCAAAAGAAGGCCTTTTGGGCTGGTTAACAAGGCTCCACGACTTGCAAACTCTGTCAAAAACATAATGCCACAACTGAAGTTAAAAGAATTCCTGATTCAATAGGAAGTGCCTTTATCTTGTCCATCATGATTTTGTAGAAACTGTGTGTTACATGTTATCAAGATTGGCAAGACTATTCATTAACAGGACCATAGCGGCTAAGACTGCATTGCTCAAGGCTGTCACCCACAGATGAGAATGCACCTGTCCGCAGTGATATCCCAGAAGCTATCCTGTCAGGGAAGATGTGACCGGTGGTCCCTGAGCATCCATCCCCAGACAGCTCCCCCAGGACTGGCTCCTCACTTTCATTCTAAAGCTGCTAGCACCTGGGGACTGTTTTAACTTCCTTTTTTTTAATACAGTGCCAATGCTATGAACACTTAACTCACGCTCACATCAGCGACAGCTTCATTTAGACTCTTTCATGTCAAGACTGATTCTCTCCCATGTCCTTCCTAAACTCAACATCCCTGAGCCAGCGCTCTCAACTTCCTCTCCTCGCAGAGTGATTTGTTTCTACTAGGATTTTTTTTTATTATAGACTGTCACTGACCATACTGAGCTTCTGATTGTTGTTAATTTGTCATTACAGTTCTAAAGTTTCTCCTCCTGAAAAGCAGTTTTGATTAAAATAAAAATAAAATAGTATCTGCGGTTCCATGTGGGTGAAAAAATAAAAGTAAAAATAATTTAAAGTAACTTGGAAAGAGTTCGCTTGCTGTTTCTATCATAAACATCTGAAATACAGGAATTGATGAGGAATGGTTTTATTGAAGTCATGGTTCTGGAGACTGAGGATACAAGACCATTGTGCTGACATTTGTTTTGTGTTTGCTCAGGGCTCTGGTACTGCACCTGACTATACCACCCAGGTTTAGGGAAAGTGAAATCACACTGGCTCAGGTTACTGTCTTCAAGTAAAGCCACCAGTGCTATGATGGGGTCCCACCCTATCATATTCTAATCTTAATTACTTCTAATATCCCCATCTCCAAATGCCACCTACATATGACTACATGGGTTTAGCCAACACATGACCTTTGAGAGGACATCCAAACCATAGTAGAAGCCAAAAGCATTATTTTTCTCTTTGTTACTTTTTCTTTGTTTTTTTGTTTTGTTTTGTTTTGAGACAGGGTTTCTCTCTTTGACAGTTCTAGCTGTCCTGGAACTAGCTCTTGTAGACCAGGCTGGCCTCGAACTCACATAGATCCACCTGCCTCTGCCTCCTGAATGCTGGGATTAAAGGTGTGCGCCACTACTGCCCGGCTACTTTTTCTTAGTTTTTCACATGTGATATGACTGGTTTCATTCCAGCACTTTCAAGCTTACATGTCATTACTCATCTCCCTTCCCCGTCCTCCCAAGTCCTTTCTTCTGCTTTCATACCACATAGACTGAGTTACCCTCTGTCCTGTTTCCCCTTCCTCTGGAAGGATGCTATGAGTGTATGCGCATGTGTATCTGTGAGCACTTGTTTGGAGACCAGAGGTCAATGCTGAATGTCCTCCTTCATCACTCACTGTCTTTTTTTTTTTTTTTTTGAGATAGGGTCTCTCACTGAAGACTGTCTGGTCAGAATGTCCCAGAGATTGTCCTGACACAGCCTCTCTTTTGGTGCATACACTCATGTAACAGATACATATAAGTGTGTATGACTCAGCAGCACAATGCCATGTTTTCTTTCATGTGCAGAATGTAAATTTAGATAAGCATGCATTTGTGCCAACATGAAAACTGGTAGCCTTTCTACAAACTAATTGTGATCTTGGTGAGAAAAATATCAGTAAAAATGTGTCATCTACGATAGCTTTAGAAATACCTAGGAGTGAGTATAACCAAACGGGTGGAAGACTTCTATGATTAAAAACTTGGATTGAACAAGTATTTGGTGAAGATTCTAGAAGATGGAGAGAGCACTCCTGCTTGGGGATTGACAGAATTACTATCAAAACAGGTATCTGTGGAATTGATGCATCTGACATCAAAATTACAATTACATTCTTCACAGATCTGGGAACAATCTTAAAATTCATATGGAAACCAGGAAACCTTGAATGGCTAAAACAGTTCTAAGCAGTGAGAGCAATTACATTACAACACCTAACCTCAAATCATACTATAGGGACATAGTAACAAAAGTCACATGATACCAACACAAAACAGACACGAACACCTCTGTGTTCATGAGAACAGAGGACTCAGAAATACACCCCTAGCTTAAAAAAAAACTAATTTTTTTACAAGGATATCAAGAGCCTAGATTGGACTAAAGGAGTCTTTTCAGCAAATAATACTAGAAAAACAGATATCCACATGTAGAAGAATGAAGTTAAGAGTCTTCTCTTTGGTCCTGCACAAAAAATCACTTCAAAATAGATCAAAAACCTTAATGACAGCTTGAAACATAACAGTACAACATACAGAAAACTCGTGAAGACATAAGCATAGTCATGGGCATTCTGAAAAGGACTCTCATCACACAGGAAGCAACTTCTAATAATTGACAAGTGATACTACATGAAATTAAAAAGCTTTTGCACAGAAAAACAATTCATCGAAGTTAAAAAGTGATCTACAAAATGAGAAAAAAATCATTGCCAACTAGAACAAGATATTGTGTGTGTGTATCTGTGTGTGTAGGGGGGGTTAATATATAGAGTAGTGGATGTATTGTAGAAAAAAGAACAGGAAAAAAAAAGAAATCTTCCAAATGGGCTAATGAACAGAACTGGCATTCTCCCAAGAAGACATACAAATGGTGAATAAGCCTGCAAAAACCATTCAACATTCTTAGCCATCAAAGAAATGCAAAGTAAAACTACATCAGATTTTACACAGTAAAACTGTGAAATTACATCATCCTGGTCAGTATAGTCATGCAAAACAAATTAAAGCCAAAGCAGACAAAACAACACAAACAACAGAATGGTAACATGTGGAGAAGAAGGAATCTTTATTCCCTGCAGGTAGACACATAAACGAGTGTAAGCCCGTGATCCCACTGCCCACTCCTGATACATTCAAAGGAGGCATCCAACACACCACAGAAATAAATGTGCGCACAAGGCTGTTGTCACACTGTTGTGGAATAATCTTTGTGTCCCCCTGATTGGTTTAATAAAAAGCTGGATGGCCAAGAGCCAAGCAGGATTTGGGGGGGGGGGGGGCAGAGAGAATGCTGGGAAGAAGGAGGACATGCTGGAAGAAGCAGAGCAAGCAGCATGGGCATTAGAAAGTAAAGGTAACTGAGCCACATGAAAGAACGTAGATTCAAAGATACGGGTTTATTTTAGTTATAAGAGCTGCTTAGAAATAAGCCTAGGCCATTGGCTAAGCTATCGTAATTAATAATAAGTCTCTGTTATTACTGAGGACCTGGCTGTCCTGACGAGAAAGACTCTAACACCACATTATCTACAGTAACTAAGAAATGAAAGCTGCCTAAGCGCCCATCAGCAGATGGATAGATAAAGAAATGTGGCATACATATACGAAGGAATTTTGTTCAACCATAAAGGAAAATGAAACTAAACATGACATTTATTGGAAAATGTTTAGGACTAGAGATCTTTGTTTTTTCCCCATTTTTGGTCATAGACTTCTTTACTCTATTGAGATGTGGGCCTTCTGTTCCTAGTTCCCTTAGACTTTGTGAAAGGATGTTGATCTTTGTTGAAGGTCTTCTCTATTTTTAATGATAATCATGTGACTTCTGTGCTTATATCTAATTTTGTATCACATTAATTAGTTAACATTTGCTGAACTAACTCTGAATTCTGAGATGAAACTAACTTGGTCATGGGTCATGATTTTAATATGTTCTTAAATTCAATTTGCAAGCATTTTATTGAGAATATTTTAAACATTTATTATGATTATATATATATATACATATATATATATATTGGTTATTTAACCATTTCATAGAATGTATTTTGATAACATACTCCCCTCTCTCATTTCTTTCCAGAGCCATCCTCTCTTCTCACTCCATATAACTTTGTGTCCTTTTTACAACTCTTAACCCACCAAGACTACCCAAATTTGTATTGCCCAAATAATCTTCAATGTGTAATCTTCCACAGGAGCATGTCTACTTACCAGGGACCATACACTTAGCAAAAATTAGCTCTCCTTCTTCCAGAAGCTAGCAGATTCCAAAAGCTATATGGTTATGGAAAGGATTCACTATCCTACCCCAACTCTAGGCTGGGATTTGATCGGTCTTGGATTTTCACCGGTATTGTGCATACTGTGAATTCTTATGTGCAGCCAAGGGACACTATTTCCTTATAATTATCCATCGCCTCCAGCTCTTGAAATGGTTCTTCCACAATGATCCCTAAGCCTTGGGAGGAGAAGGTGCAGGGTATAAGTTCCCTTTCAAGCTGAGCATTCTGCAGTCTCTTATCGTCTGCACCTTGGCCAGTTGTGAGTCTTTTGTATTAATCACCATCTATTGCAAAGAAAAGCTTCTCAGATGAGGGCTGAGAGATGCATTGAGTTTTGGGAACAATGACAAATCATTAGAAGTCATTTTAATACTATATCCATTTGGCAACATAGAGCCTATGACACGTTTACCTATGTGTTCTTGGCTAATAATGGTACCAGGTATGGATTTCATCTTGTGGAGTGGGACTTCAATCCAGTCTGAAAGTGATTATTTACTTCCCTGGTGTTTGTGGTTCTATTGCATTAGTTGGGATGTCTTAGCAGGTAGGTATTATTGTAGTTTGGTGGGGGGGTTCATAACTGGGTAATATATCCGATTACCTTTTTCTCCAATAGTATGCTTTGCACCTTGGAGAACTATGAAAGCCATCCAGTAGGGATGAAGCTTTCAGGTCAATACCAGCTGATTTCTCTATGGTATTATCTATAGCACTGTCTACTTTGATTCACATGTACCTTGAATTTTATCTGTTTCTTCTAAATTTTTGAGATTTGCAAGCAAAATTTTTCAGATTATTTTTCAATGTACCTTACATTTTACTAAAATATATTACATCCTCTTTTCATCTCTAGATTTGCCAGTTTTGGTCTTCTCTCTCTTTAATTTGGTTAGTTTGGATAGGAAGTTGCCAATATTGTTAAGTACTGTCCTTTTAGTCTCCATTTTATTAATTTCTGCCCTATCTTGTAGTCAACTGTTTTTGCGCTTGGATCAAAGATCGCAAAGAAGACACAGACAATTAGAGCAATTCAAACCTGGACTTACAGAGGAAAAATTAGCAACACAGAGGAAAATGGCAAAATGGTGGAGAAAATCAGTAATATGAATGGAAAAGTCATCTGCATGAAAGAAAAATTTAGAAAGGAAATTGAGATTGTGAAAGAAAAAAAGCACACCAGAAATGTTATAAATGTGGAATGGGGATGATTGACTTGGAGGAGGGATGGAGAGGGAGAGCATTGAAAGAGATATCATGATAGAGGGGGTCGTTATGGGGTTAGAGAGAAACCCGGAGCCAGGGATACATACTTCCAGGAATCCACAAGGGTGACTTCAGTAACGACTCCTAGCAACAGGGGAGAGGGTACTTGAACTGGCCTTCTCCTGTAATCGATTGGTGACCACCCTAATTGTCATCATAGAACTTTCATCCAGTAACTGATGGAAGCACATGCAGTGATCCATAGCCAAGCACTGGGCTAAGCTCTGGGAATCCAGTAGAAGAGAGGGAGAATGAACTATATGAGCAAGGAGGGTCAAGAACACGATGGGGAAACCCACAGAGATAGTGTACCTGAGGTCACAGGAGTCCATGGGCTCTAGACCAACAGCTGGGAATCCTGTACAGGACCAACCTAGGCCCTCTGTGTGTGGATGACAGTTATGCAGCTTGGTCTGTTTGTGGGACCCCTAGCAGTGGGACCAGGATCTGTCCCTGGCACATGAGCTGGCTTATCAGAGCCCATTCCCTATGGTGGGATGCCTTGCTCGGCCTTGATGCAGGGGGAAGGAGCTTGGTCCTGCCTCAACTTGATATGCTAAGCTTTGCTGACTCCTCATCAGAGGTCTTATCCTTTCTGGATAAAGATTGGAAGGGGTGCAGAAAGGAGGCAGGTGGAGGGAATGCAAAGAGAGAGAAAAGGAGAAACCGTGGGTGGTATGTAAAATAAATAAAAGTTTTTAATTAAAAAAAATTCACTGAATCAAATGGAAAGCATCACCAATAAGATCAGCCAAGCAAAGAAAAAATATCCAGCTGAAAGATGCATTTGAAGACATGGTATATTCAAATATCAATCCAGAAAAGAGTGAGTATGACCACAAAACCCAAGAGCTCTGGAGATATATATATATATATATATATATATATATATATATATATATATTGACTTCCTGGACTGAGAAAAAACTTCAACTATTGTCTCCAAGAAATATGCTTATGGGTTAAAAATAAAAATCCATAAGCTGAAAGTCAAAGGATGGAAGTCACACAATTAAGTTAATAAATAGATGCCCCAACAAGCTTAGAATAAAACTATTATATTATAGCTATTTTCATATCTGAAAGACATCAAACAAAATCTTTTCAGAAGAAATTAAAAAGACCACTACATGTTAATAAAGGGACAAATGAATTAGGAAGCTGAAACAATTGTAAACACACACACACTAATGAGAAGAAATGATCACATGGGTACTAATACAAAATTTCTTCAGGTGACTTATATCCCATTCTCATGTCTAGATAGGTCATGCAAACTATCTCCAGCAAAGGAACCTCAGAGTTAAACTACATTACAGAGCCAACAGACAACAGCTATCTGAAGAATACAGTCTTCAAAACACAAATTCTTCAACAGTCACAAAATACAAATTCTTCTCAGAAGCTCATGGAACATTCTATAAGACATACCACATTAAAGTCCACAAACCAAGTCTCAAAAAACAAAAAAGAAAAGAAACTTCTTAATGCTTTATCAGTAACAAGATAAACTACACAAACGTCACACATGCTAGAGATGTAACAATGCACCATTTTTCTTTTCTTTCTTTTGTTGCTTTTGACTTTTTAAGAAAGAGTCTTGGATATCTTAGGCTGGCCTCACACTTTCTATGTAGTCAGAATTGGCCCTGAACTACCCATCCCGTGCTCCTAAATACTGAGAATACATATGTATGCCATCACATCCAACTTGTACAATACATTATTAAATGACTAGTGGATCATTAAAAAATTGTGGGTGAAATTTAAAAATTTCTAGACTCAAATAAAAATGAAAGTACAAGTTAGCAAAGTCATTGAGGCCTAGCTAACATGGGACTAAGAACAAAGTTTATGGCTAAGTACTTACACTGAAAACTCAAAATATCTCAAACAAATGACTTAATGATGTACCTAGAAGTTTTCAAAAACAAGAATGGGGAGCTGGAGAGATGACTCAGCAGTTAAGAGCACTGGTTGCTCTTCCAGAGGTCCTGAGTTCAATTCCTAGCCACCACATGGTGGCTCACAACCATCCGTAATGAGATCTGGTGCTCTCTTCTGGCCTGCAGGCATACATGCAGACAGAACACTGTATACATAATAAATAAATAAATCTTTAAAAACAACACAAAAAACAAAAAACAAACAAACAAACAAAAAAACAAGAACAGAGATGTAATTTGTTGTCTGAGGTTTCTGTCCTGCCCGATTTTTGCAGTCATTAAGTCGCAAAGAAATCACACAGAGTTCTACATTAGTTATAAACTGGCTCATTAGCTCAGGCTTCTTGTCAACTCTTATAACTTATATTAGCCCATTATTCATATCTATGTTAGCCACATGGCTCAATACCTTTTTCAGTGGGATAGGTCACATCTTGCTTCTTCCATGGCAGGCTCACAACTGCAGAGAAATGGGCTTCCTTCTTCCCAGAATTCTCCTGTTCTCATTGACCTGCCTCTTCTTCCTGTCTGGTTGTCCCACCTATACTTCCTGCCTGGCTACTGGCCGATCAGTGTTTATTTAAAACATAATTGACAGAATATAAATAAGTGGCCTGCTCCAGTAATTTATAAAGAAAGATGATATCTGTTAAGGAGTAAGTTGTTTCTCTCACCAAAGTTACAAAATACTATATAATCCTGGGCACAGTCCAGTCTCATTTTGGAAGCTGTTTGTTAAGAATAGAAAGCTCAACACCAAAATGAAATCTGTAAAGGTAGCTGCTTCAGACAAGACAGGGAGCTGTGTCTTGGTGTGCTGCCGTGCCCTATAGGAGATGAAGAGCGAGGCAGGAACTGAGCCTGTCATGGGATTGAGAACATGTGTGCCTTTAGAAAGAAATAGGCTCAGGACCTCTGCATTTATGTCTGCCTACAAACAAAAGCAACTCTCCAGGACAGCACAATTAATGGTCTGAAGAGAGCAGAAGAAAAATTTAAATGGCTCCAAATGATTTGTAGTCCACATTTAACTTTTATTTCTGCAGCCAAGCCTGTTGGAATGAACTACCAAGTGAAGTGAAAATTGGAAACAATTAAAAACTCTCCAGCAGAACTTGTCTTTCTTTGTCAAGTACACCAACCTTTTTGTAATGTGTATACATTACAGCACAGCAGCCTGACTCTAGACACTCCATCAATCCTGCTACCAAGTGGAAGTGTAGCTAGAAAGGTTGTCTTCATCACTGGCACTCTGGAAACAAGTACGGAACAGTCACTGTTCTTGATGGGAGGTGTGACTCACTCCCTGATTCGAACATTGAACCTATCTATTTGCCTCCCCAGACAGTTGCTTTCCTATGAAAACTCTAAAAGTCCACTGACGAACACTGAAGAGAGTACGAGAACCAAGAATGGATGGGAGCATTGTGGAAATAAAAAAGAAAGAAAAGGAAAAAACTAATTTCCAATGATATTTAGCAATCTAAGTACATGTTACTCTGGGGTGTGTATGACTAACCAAGCCAGTGATGAGCAAGCAAGCATTGAAAAAAAAAAGTGTAAGCAAAAGACAATTTCAAGTAAGTTACGATGTTTTGTTTATAATTTCAAAAGAGTTACAATGTTTTGTTTCCAAATTGCACTTCCAATTAAACATGGTAAAAGAAGCAGAGGTTTTGTTTTACTTACATTCCTCTCTTAAGACTCATGGAACAATTATCTATCTTCAGTGAAACAGAGAAATAGCCACACACCCCAAGAAAGCTGAATTTTCTAGAAATTCTAAGGCCTTGGCTAAGTAAGTTGAGTAAGAAGGCTTGAGGCCACATCACAGCTAGGTAAGGTGGCAGTCCTGGATCCTCAATTAAAGAATTAAAGAGAAGAGGTCCAGGTACCAGAAAGGGAAGGATAAAGAACACGGTGCTACAGAGGCCCAGTTCCACAACCCGAGATCGGCAGAGCCAGCCTACTTAAGGCTGTTATCGTGAGCTCAGGGACAGAGAGAAGTGAGAACAATCCTGAATCGCTCATCGCTTTAGAGCTGTGTGCTTGTGCAGTTCCTAAGTCTTATAGTCGTTACCTGAAGCAAGGGCTAATCACGCCTGCCAGCTAAGAGCCAGGGCTCTGCAGACCGAGATCCCTTCCCCGTTCTCCCACTTCTCTCTGCAACTAATCTGCCGGCATCAATCCTTGATAACCCATCCATGCACATGATCTGGAATGCATCACTTATGACCTAGCTGCTTTGGGCTTGGAGCAAGAGGGATGATGCATAGGGTTAAGGAAATAGTGGGCTTCCTTCACGGGAGACCAGAGGTTGTTATACACCTGTCTACGACCACACGACATGCTGGCTTCTGCGCAAACCCAGTGTCATTTCACACATTTTGCTACAGGAGGCTGGAGAGGAACATCTGAGTCTGCTTTTCTTGTGAGGAGAGGAGAAGTGCAAGAGTTTGAGTCAAGAGTGGGATTGATGGAGCCCCACAAGCCAGGAGTCTGGTGAAAGTGAGGCAGAAGCCACAGCTGATGCTAAACTACAGGTCCTCACTTTCCACTCAGGACTGGGGTGGTTTCTTATTATTAAAAAAAAATTAAAGCTGAAACTGTCACCCCAATTTTTAAAGCCAGAATTGTAATTCCTTCAATATCTTCGCTTAACAGCCACAGCACTTTAGAGAAATCTCTGGCAGGGACAGCATGCTGAAGGGTATTTGAGGAAAGGAACCCTTCATCATCTCCCTGAGGGCTGAAATAACCCAAATGTGAGCATTTGCATCACTCTCGGCCCTATGCAAATCAGAGAGAAGCCTGCTGGGTACCCTTGTTTATTTTGGTAAATGTGTGGGCAGCAAAAGGAAAGGGGCTGTTTAAAACGTATGTGAAACTTTTAGTTTCAAGTTGTTAAGCTCTCCAAGAAGGAACTTAGATTTCTCAGGAATAAAATCAAGTCGTACTTAAGAAATATGTGAGGCATAAACATACTTAAACTCTCCACTGAATGTTTTATTTTTACGTATGTAGGGTGTTCTGCCGGCACATGTGTGCCACATGTATGGCTCGTACCCAAAGAAGCTAGAAGAGTGTATCTAATCTCCTGAAACCAGAGTTACGGACAGTTGTGAGCCACTCTATGTGTGCTGGGAACCGAGCCTGGTATCTCTGGAAAAGCAGTCAGTTCTCTTAAGTGCTGAACCATCTCTCTTGACTCCACATCTAAACTCTTTTAAGGTCATGTTGCCGGCAGTTTGAACAAAGGATGGGGAACTTTTTCTTCCAAATGGATCTCACCTGAAGGGAGAATATGTGTGCTCCTACATAAAGCATGCTGGCGCTTGAATATCATAATTCTAGATCCTGCTTCTCTTGTCCTTCTAGGCCTGGCCACAGTTTCTGTTCATCTAATCTTGATTCTCCAACCAACCGTGACTTCAGGATAAAGAACTTCTCTGGAGTTTGCCTTCTGTTTCTGAGGTTTCCCTCACTGTATCTGGGTTACTGATGTTTGGTCCCTTTTCCTTCTCTAACACTGAATTCCCATTGATTTAACTAGTCACTGTTAATAAAAAAAAAATGTGCTTTTGAAACCCAACAGCAGCTTCCTTCAAATTTAGCATCACACAATTGAATTATATGAAGGTTTAATATCAAGTTGTTATTAACATTAATGGGGGTATTAGTTACTTTTCTGTTCTGTGATAAAACACCAAGAACATGCTGGGTAGTGATGGTGCACGCCTGTAATCTCTGCACTCAGGAGGCAGAAGCAGGAGGATCTCTATGAGTTTGAGGCCAGCCTGGCCTACAGAGTCAGCTCCAGGATGACCAAAGCTATACAGAGAAACCCTGTCTCAAAACTTAAAAAAAAAACACCATACAGAAGGAAATGTATAAAAGGAAAAATCTATTCGGGCTTACAGTTCCAGAGGAATAAGGGTCCACCATGACTGGGGGGCATGACATCAGGCAGCTTGGTGGCTGGAGCAGAATGCTTACATCTTCAGATGAGAGAGAGCAAGAGGAAACAATAGGAGTCTTTACACTCTCAAAGCCTACTACCTTCAGCTCATACTTCCTCCAACAAAGCCACACCTTCTATACCCAAACAGCACCACCAGCTGAGGACTAAGGGCTCAAAGACAGGAGACAGTGGGGCACATACTCATCCAAAGAACCACTGTAAGGAAGACAAACAGAAAAGAACAGATAATAAACCTTTTTAAAGAAATAAATGGGGCAGGAGAGATAGCCCAGCAGTTGAGAGCACTGGCTGCTCTTCTAGAGGACCATACCAGATTCCTGACTGCTACATGGTGGCTCCAACTGTCTGTAACTCCAGTTCTAGGGGGTTGGAGGCACTCTTTTGACCTACAGGGATGGCAAGCATACACGTGGTGCATAGACATATATGCAGGCCAACAACTCATACATATAAACTGCAAAAATATATATTTTAATTTAAAAGAGAGCACTACGAAAAGAAATTGATTCAACCGGATCTACGACTATTGTCAGGTTTCCACACTTAAAACACCTGGTATTGACCATATGATGAGATGTGGGATAGAGGAAAGTAGTCTTCCCAGTGACAGAGAGTCATCCCTAGAAACATACATACAGCAGCATTATGTGGACTCAACAGGTTATATTTAGGAACATTTGTGTATATACACATACATATAAGCATGCAATAATAATTAGTGAAAAAAGAGGCCATGAATTTGAAAGAGAAAAGGGAGGGGCATATGGGAGGCTTAGAAGGAGAAAAGGGTAGAGGGAAATGTTTTTATTAGATTGTAATCTCAGGAACACCCAAAGGGTTTATTGTATCCTGAATATGAGGGAATATTGTAACCTAAATATGAAGGTTAAGAATAGGATGTTACAGAATAAAAACATCCAGGAATGTTGCCAGCCATGGTGATACATGCCATAAACTCAGCACTCAGGAGGCAGAGGCAAGCAGACCTCTATGAGTTGGGAGGCCAGTCTGGTTTACACAAGTTCCAGGTCAGCTAGGGGTACATAGTGAGACCCTGTGTCAAAAATAAGCAAATTCACGATTTTGTTCTGCCATAAATAACTAACTTTTTTTAAGGCAATAGATAAGAGAAAACTTTCCTGCACAATGGAATTCCAATTAGTAAGTGCAGAAACAATAAGGCAGAAAACCAGTATCTTTAAACTTTCCCCAGCACTCGAGGGGTTAGGAAGAAGTGTCAATAAAAGATAGAATTAGAAGGCAGGATGGTCACGTGGCTTCAAAATACGTGCCCGACAAGCACTGGCCAGTTCAGGGGAAGTGCTGTACAACAGAGAAATGCAGCTGAAATCACTTTAACCAAATGATCATGGGCAGTAGCAGTAGAGACTGGACGAGTTAATTCTGGACAAGTCTTCCAAAACAGCAAGAAACTCCTAACGTGACTTCAGAAGCAGTTTACAGAGGCACAGCCCAAATTTATTCATGAAGAAACCTTAGACAAACCTAAATTTTTTAAAAAAAATGGTTTAAAAAACAAAATGAAACAAAACCTGGCCAGTAATTTTCAAAGGAGTCATGGATGACAAAGGAAGACTGAAGGAGCCTTCTGGACTTCAGCGAAAGCCGGAGTGAGCAAAGCAGCCAGGGCGAAGACTGAAGCGTTCAGCCCTTCGTGCTCAAGGCCATGCACTGCAGGATTGGTTTTGAAGGAGACCTGACAGGAGCACATCATTCTGGCTGAGATCCGGGGATTTAGTGGGAAAAGTGGGAAGATTTGCATAAGGCTTGCTGGCCAGGGAAAAAAATTGTATCAATATTAATTTCCTGGTTTTGATCACTGTAGTTATGCAAGGATCTGTTTACTGTTTGTATGACTTTTTTTTACATGAGTAAAACTCATTTAAAATGAAAGTTTCCATTTCTATTTTTAAATTCTTAAAACAACAGCAAGGAGAATAAATTCTTGTTGAAAATCTAGCACAATGGTATGTATGGGGCTATTTAGTAAGTAATGATGTACGGGGATGAGATGGGCTTTGAAAGAATCCAGATGCAGGCTTGACTCAGGCCTTCTGTGATGCAGGCTAGTTCATCTCTATAAGACTCTGATGTGGGAGTGTCATATATCAATCTGTTGATTTCATTGTTTAAGCAATAAAGAAACTGCTAGGCCCATTTGATAGGCCCACCCTTAGGTGGGTGGAGTAAACAGAAGGGAAGGCTGGGAGGAAGAGGAAGTGAGGTCAGACTCCACAGCTCCGCTCTCCGGAGCAGACGCAAGAGAGACACCATGCTACCAGCTCCAGGGAAGACGCACACTATGAAGCTCCGACCCAGGATGGACTTAGGCTAGAATCTTCCCGGTAAGCGCACCTAGGGGCGCTACACAGATGATTAGAAATGGGCCAGAGCAGTGTTTAAAAGAATACAGTGTCCGTGTAATTATTTGGGGCATAAGCTAGCCGAGCCGGGCAGGCGGCTGGGGTGTTTGGGGACGCAGCCCTGCCACCCCTATTACTACAAATGACGCCCAGACGTGTGGCTAACTAAACCCACTTAAAAAACCTGAGAAGGCTTAAAAATAAGGGAGAGAGAGTTTAACACAGATTTTTGCTGTTTGTTGGTGGCGTGCTGTAGAGAGATTTCCTGATTCGGCAACAGCAGCAGAAAAAATGCTGTGTCATTTCAAAGCACAGCTTCTTGGGGCTGTGCCGCCAGTGCAAACTCTGGCTTTATGTTTGTGTTCCCGCTTGGGATCGGAAGGAGAGTGCTCTGAGACCCTGAAGATGACTCAGAGCTCCCCGCCTGCTCCTGGGCAGAAGGCAGAATCAGGCTTAGGCAGGCGGAAGAGCATGGCGGATTCCTGCCGCCATACAGGGACGTGTTTTCAGGCTGCACAGTGCTCCTCGTGTCAGATTTGGATATAACTTGGATGAAAAGAATTTCTGTGCTGCGTGCTCAGTCTCAGAATTAAAGTGCTGAGTGCCGCTCCTACCTGGTAGCCCCAAGAGGCTTCCTGACTCAGCTTTAGCTGCAAAACCCTGCGGCTCATTAAGAGGTCCTGCCACAAAACACTTAAACAGTGTTGATGAAAAGCTGAACACATGCTTTTCGGTTTACAGCCGTAGCAGGAAAAAAGCTGTGCCGTTTAAAAATGCCGGCTTTCTGGGCCATCCTGCCAGGGCAAACTCTGACTGTTTGAGGCAGGAGGGCCGGCTACAGAGAGAGGACTTGAGTGTTGTCTGTTGTAGTTCGCTGGCTGGCAGGGACCTTGAAATGCTATAAACGTGGCTACAGCCAGTACCTCAGCCATGAGGCTGAAAAGCTAAGGAATGGGCTACATCTAGCCGTCAAAGCCACGCCTTTAGTCCTACTGAGTGAGATTGCTTGGTAAACTAAAGACTCATGTGGTCAAAAAACAGAGAGATATACAGTAAAGAGAGATTCAGAGACAAAGAAAATTTCTAAATGGTTTACTGTGTGTTAAAAATATATGCAAGCTAAAAGTTGAAGTTCTTAAAAAAAAAGGAAGAGAGTTGTTGTGTATCCTAGTACACACCTTTAATCCCAACACTTGGGAGGCAGAGGGAGATAGACCTCTGTGACTTCAAGGTGTGGTAGCACACGCCTTTAATCCCAGTGCCTAGAAGGCAGAGACGAACAGATCTCTGTGAGTTCAAGGTGTAGTAGCAAACACCTTTAATCCCAATGCCTGGGAGGCAGAGACAGGCGGATCTCTGAGATTTCAAAGACAGCCTGGTCCACAGATGTACGCTCAAAAAGCAAAAGTTAACCTAGGAATGTCACATCTTAGATTCTTAAGCGCCTAGTGATTTAAATGCGCAAATCAAAAGTGCTCCTGGATAGTAAAAAATTGTAGATTCACAATAGGACAGATTCAGACCACTAAATGAATCACACTGTTGGATGAATGTACGTAGGCTTGGGAGAGAGAAGAAAAAGAATATAGAGAATAAAGTTAATGGTTTAAAAAAAAAGGGTAAAGTCTTTAAAGAGACAGAATAAAGTAAAGTGATAGAGTAAAAATAAGCCGCGTAAAGATGAAAAATTCACAGAGAGTCTGGATTCTTTGTATTATTGTGTTTTCTTTAAAATTTTTGACTGTGAAGGAGCTAAGTACAGAGAGACATTTCATTATATGGGCTGCCCAGTGGAACCAGAACGGATATCATGAGGGTATGATTTCAGAATTTGGGTCTAAGGATATGATACTTTGGAAAAGAGATTCTTTTTTTGTTTTCACAGAGGATGAGACTCTATGGATTTCTTCTATTCCGATTTGGTATGATGGACCACGTCCTCCTGAAGGGTTGCTGTGAACATCTTCAGAAAATTGCTTTGCTCAACTGCCAACTGAGATGAAACTAGCACACAGGTTATACCATGAAAGACCTAATTAACGACGCCCCCATTCAGCAGGAAGCAGTTTGGAGAGAAAAAACTGCGCCCATGTTCCCAAATATAGTTTATAAATGTTCTTTTACATTTAAAGGGGGATATGATATAGACATAAATAATTTGCATTAGTATAGATTTTGCTTTATTGATAGAGATTTACGGTCAATTTTGTTATATGTATAAATGTTTCTGATGTAACTTTTACTTGATAACTGTTGTTATATGTAATTTTGCTATGTTAAGGTTAAAGCCTTCCTTTTTTTGTTTAAACAGAAAAAGGGGAAGTGATGTGTGAGTGTCATATATCAATCTGTTGATTTCATTGTTTAAGCAATAAAGAAACTGCTAGGCCCATTTGATAGGCCCACCCTTAGGTGGGTGGAGTAAACAGAAGGGAAGGCTGGGAGGAAGAGGAAGTGAGGTCAGACTCCACAGCTCCGCTCTCCGGAGCAGACGCAAGAGAGACACCATGCTACCAGCTCCAGGGAAGACGCACGCTATGAAGCTCCGACCCAGGATGGACTTAGGCTAGAATCTTCCCGGTAAGCGCACCTAGGGGCGCTACACAGATGATTAGAAATGGGCCAGAGCAGTGTTTAAAAGAATACAGTGTCCGTGTAATTATTTGGGGCATAAGCTAGCCGAGCCGGGCAGGCGGCTGGGGTGTTTGGGGACGCAACCCTGCCGCCGCTCCCATATTACTACAAGACTGGGTTTCCGTGCCTGTGAAAGGGTGGTCATAATAACACATAATATATAGGATTCATTCTTACTGCCAATATTTATAACTATGTGGTGATTATTTATAATAGCTAATATTTGTAAAGAACTTATTATAAGCTTAGCCAGCAGAATTGTTAGCAGTTGTCATTGTGATTGTGGTCGACGACCAGCTGATTCCTTATAAACAAACTACCTACTGAGCAGACAGGTCTCTCAAAGCCAGAGAGATAACCCATAAATTATGCTTTTAATATATTGAGGTACCTCAGTGTAACTGAATACCATAGGTGGACATCTGAACTTACAAAACTCACAAAGGTTGATTATATTTCTTGAAACCTGATTTATAGGCTTCTCGTGAGGCAAGCAACATCTGGTTTGCTTTTCATTTTGGAGTGACAGATCCCTGCCACAGGACATCGGTTTATGTGTTGACTTAAGCCGACTTAGAAGGGGCCACCACTGGGTCATTTAAGCCTGTGGAGATGCCGGTTTAATACTAAGTCTTCACGTTGACCCTTGCAGAGGGGCAAAGAGAAGCCAAACTCCCTGGTTTGCCTTTTCTAAGCAGGACTCTGAACTCCTCAAATGTGATGACATAGATCAAATATTTGAGGTTAAGGATTGCTTGTAGGTTCATGCTTTCTGCTGTAATCCATTTTTTGAGGTAAGTCCAGGATAAATAATGAGCAGGCACAGAAGGGTGAGTGTGGCTAAACACGATCCTGCCTCGGTGCTAAGTCAAACACTGAAATGTCTGGTGTTTCTAGCCATACACTCATTTCCTGAGGAGGACGGAAGATCAAGGGTCTTCCATGACAAATAGTTCGTTTGTAAATAAGGAGTGCAAACCATCACAAACATAACATACCACTCTGCTGTCTAGTAAATACTTCCAATAACAATTTAAGGTTAAGAACAAAGGCTAAATTCCTGAATAAATCCTCTTATCTTCCAAATCTGATCTAAGGTTTTAGAAACCCTCCCTTCTGGATATTAACCAAAGAGAGTTTCCATCTAGTCCCTGAGAAGGGAAGGTCAAATCGATGCTAATTTTAACCTAAGCAGAGACATTTTCTAATCCCTGAGTCCTTGTTGATCCCTGTCCTCTGATGGTGGATTCCAAAGCACCTCTGTGTGCCTGGAATGGACTTCTAACTGTAGCTAACATCCAGGGGATCAAGCCAGTGCCATCTAAATTGTTGCCCCCCCCCCCATCGCCACAGCCATCCAACCTCCCGGTTCTGTACTCTAGCCTCAGAAACAGCAGACTTTCAGATTCACCTTCATCTTGGCTTTTAAATTTCAAGACTAGAAGCTTCTTCCAGTGGGCCCCTTGCTTTCCTGATTATCATCTTTTGTCTTTTTGTTTCATTTTATTCTACCTATTGCTTTGTTTGCTTGTTTCAGAGAGGGTCTTGTTATGTATCCCAGGTAGGCCAGAAACTAATTTTTCAGCCCAGCATGGGCTCCAGTTTGTGGCAATCCTCCTGCTTCAGACTCCCAACAAGACTTTCTACTTATTTGTTAGTACTGTTTGTGTTCGTTGTTCGGTTTCATTTGAGAGAGAAAAGGTTGATTGTGCCTTGTGAACCACCAAGGTAAGTTTTCTAAGTAGAAGAACTCTGCCTTATGTAAATTATGTATATCAGAATTAGGGTATAAATTTTCACTGAATCAGCAAATAGTACTATATTCACTATTATTTCAGTTAAAGTAAGTCCATCTTACTGGAGAGGGAGGGGGGAGGGGAGAGGGGTGGGAAGAGGGGGAGAAGAGTGGGAGGAGGGGGAGAAGAGTGGGAGAAGGGGGAGGGAAATGGGAGGCTGGGAGGAGGTGGAAATTTTTTTTTTATTCTCCTTTTATCAATAAAAAAAAAGGAAAAAAAAAAGTAAGTCCATCTTGAGCAACGCAACAATTTATGCAGTTTCTATAAAGTGCACAATAAGTGTGAAAATCTTCGTTTATAAAACAAAAGGACTAATTACCTCAGATGGTTTTCATAATTCTGTTGCTGGTGAGGATCCCTCACTAATTTCATCCAAGCCTCAGCCCCACCTTTCGACGGACTGGAGTTGTACACATGACGCAAAAATCCGTCCCTGCTCTGCCTTGAGTAGAGTTTCCTTAAGTTATCTGGAGCTACTTTTTGCAGTTTGTTTCTTACATAATCGTAACACCTGGACTTAATTTGGAACTTTATTTCTGAAACATTTTCAGATATGGCATATCGCTTGCTAGGCTGATTACACACGTGGAGAAACTACTGGTGAGTCACGTGACCGGGATCCAAACCAGAACTACAATAAGAAGGAAAGCCCTTTAATAGCCATGCTCTTTCTCCTTCGCCATAATCAGTAAGCTTTCCTTTGGGATGCAATTAACTATTGGAATTGTATTTTATTGATCTCCCACACTGTTCAACTTGCGGGCACTCCTGCTGCACGAGGCGAAGGATGTCTCTGAGTTTCTACGAGAGGAAGACAACAGAAGCAGTAGCTGGTTACTGAACATTTGGCCAACAGACATTCGGCGAGTGCCATGTGCAATACACTGAGCCACCTTCAGACAGTAAAAGCATTCAGATTTACACAGCTCTTGCCCTAACTGCGGAAGTGCAGGCCAGTGCTATGCAATACGGGGAAACTAGGATGCGCAGGCGCAGCAACACACGCGAGTGGCCACCAGGGTACAGAACTGAAGTTCTCAGATTCCCTCAACCATTGTACACTGGCTGAAACTGATCAGCCTTGCTTTCCCTCCTCATTCTGCTGGTGGCATCCCTTCTTTTTAAGTTATCACTTCCAAACAATTCTGCATGTCAGAGGTGATCCCCGACACTGCCTTAGGCGCAGACCACTCTCGAAGATCCTGATAGATCTTTGGCAGTATACTAAGTTTGCTAAATTTGTCCTCCCCTGAAGAAGCAGACAGTTGTCTCTATTATATTGTCAACGGTGCAGGACAGGACCAGACAAACAAGCAGGATACATGGTGGATTTCTTCCTTAGAAATACACTTTGGACGAGCAGTGTATCTTAATATACTCAAGTTTATGCTATTTTTGCCTCTAGGGTCAACAGCAGTATATAAAGAATTCCAGCTTTCTTCAGACTATGTACCATGAAACTAGCCTAATAAAAAAGAATAACAGAATAGCAGGCAAGTTATACAGCAAAACTAGACTAGGACACTCGCAGAAAGGGTGTTTAAAAGATAAATATAATAGCATATGCTCACGGTGCCAGATCTTGGGAGGTAGAAGAAGAAAGATCAAATGTTCAAGGCCGATCTGAAGGAAAGAAAGAGTATGTGATAAAGAGCCTAGACTTCCAATCAACTCAGAATCCTGCCTTTATCGGGTGACGAAAGGCACAGCATTGTAGACTGACTTAAGGGTGCTGCTATCATTTTTATCTCAAAAGAGCAATTTGTGCAGGGTCTCTTTTTCATGTATAGATACTGCTACTATGGATGGATTGGGGAATTGCTGAGATGACTGGAGAAAGTAAAAAGAAAAGAAGCCATCAGATTTTATACGCATTACATATCTGAACTACCACATGTAAGAGGTGGCTGAAAGGCTGCAAAATGCAAAACGAAGAAGGGCAGTGATGAAAATTCTGTGCACCTCTTTCACCATCATGTTTTTCCAGAGATGTCGCTAAGAGCTCCTCGCAGCGTTCATATCACGCACTATCAAGCGACAGACGCCGTCTCCATTTGTGAAGGTACGAAAGGGAGTGAACAGACTTGCTACCTGGAAAGGAGTTGGAGGAAATGTCAATTTCTAAAACCTTCATTTGGTGCACATAACTAGAGCTTCTAGTCTGAGGAAGGCAAACCCATCCTTTCAAATCCAGCCCTGCAATTTATAGCTCTTGTCACAAGGTCACCTGACTATGGAAGTCTCAGTTTCTTTATCTGCAAAGTGAAAATATGCTAGAGATTGAAAGAAAAAAATAGTTGAATTGTTCACCATTCTTGGTATTCATTCTTTTTATTATTTATTTTTATTGCCTTTAATCATGTATATAATGTGTGTGTGTGTGTGTGTGTGTGTGTGTGTGGTGTGTGATGGGGGAGTGTCATATATCAATCTGTTGATTTCATTGGTTAAGCAATAAAGAAACTGCTAGGCCCATTTGATAGGCCCACCCTTAGGTGGGTGGAGTAAACAGAACAGAAGGCTGGGAGAAAGAAGCTGAGTCAGTGAGTTGCCATGATTTTCCCACTCCAGGCAGACGCAGGTTAAGATCATTTCCTGGTAAACCAGCTCATGGACTACAGCAGATTATTAGAAATGGGCTAGTCCAGGTGCGAGAGCTAGCCTAGAAGAGGCTAGATAGAAATGGGCCAAGCGGTGTTTAAAAGAATACAGTTTCCGTGTAATTATTTCGGGTAAAGCTAGCCATGCGGGCGGCGGGGTGCTGGGGACGCAGCCCCGCTGCTCTAATTTCAACGTGTGTGTGTGTGTGTGTGTGTGTGTGTGTGTGTGTGTGTGTGTGTATGCAGTTACCTCCAGAGTTCAAGAGGATGGTAGATGTCATGGAGCTGTGATGTGGGATTCCCCTCTGTATGCTGTGAATACCATTGGTTAATAAAGAAACTGCCTTGGCCTGTGATAGGACAAAGTAGAACTAGATGGGGAAAACTAAACTGAATGCTGGGAGAGTCAGTGAGAAGCCATGTAGGCCCACCAGAGACAGACACTGGAACTTTACCCGATATACCACAGCCTCGTGGCGATACACAGATTAACGGAGATGGGTTAATTTAAGATATACACTTAAACTATTGGCCAAACAGTATTGCAAATAATACGGTTTCTGAGTGATTATTTGGGGGCTGAGTAGCTGGGAACAAACAAGCAGCCTTCTACTACAGAGCTAGAGTTACAGATCCAGTGTGGGTAACTGAGATTTGAACTCACGTCCTCTGCAAGAGCAGTGCCTGCTCTAAACTGCTGAGTCCAGCCTTGCCAGTATTCATTCTTCTGCCATGCTACTTTCCAGTTCTTCTCCAAGGAAATTAATGGGAGGTGTATTAAGCAACTAAGCTTCTTACACTCTAAGCCTTAGCCATGTGGCTTTGTTTAGCTAATTAGATATTTACAGGTATGTGACAAGGAAAAGGATGGAATGTATCACTAGATTATTCAGAGCTTGAGAGCAGAGCCTATACCTCTGCAGTAGCCTACTGAACATATGGCCACAAGGTTCTATAAGCTTTTTGGTACTCAGTATTGGTGTTATGGTAAATCACTGACATCTGACAGTAGTAACTACTAACTCTGCATCTACATCATAATAAGAGTAATACTGATGTGCTATTTCTTACAATGAACAATTACACAATATGCAAATGTATGGGAAATTCATCTATGAATCTAAAACAGACAAGTATTCTGAAACATGTCATTTACCAGTTTTTGTGAAGGACCAAGAAGATTCAGTTATATTTTTAAGCTAATAGATACCCTGAACTCTGTCTACAAGCAGTTCATTTCCTTCTACAAGATTTACATTAAATATTTTTGATTTATATGTTTAGTTAAATATGTTAAATATTTTAAAAAACAAAACTAACCAATATCACACACACACACACACACACACACACACACACACACACACACACACACACATGCATACACCCCACAAAGACATTCAAACCCACAGTCTACCAAGAGAAGCAGGGCCTGGATTCATGATTAAACCTGAGTTAGAGGATTTTGCTGCAGGGGAGGGATGGGCAGGAAACAATGTTTACCACCATCTTCTTTCCTTGTAGCCTATCTGGGCAATCCTCTTGAGGTGGTTTAATATGATGGGAAATGGGAGCTTTGGAGCCTAAATTCTGGCTCTGCCTCCTCTGTGATCTTGAGCAGGTTAAACTCTGGGGACCTGGATTACTTCATTCCTTGAATGAGAATAAAAGCAGGAACCTCCTCGGGTTGCTGCAAGGCTCATATAAAGTTATAGCTGCAAAGCCCGCACAGCTGTGCCTGGCACACAATAAACAGTCAATAAATATCTGTGATCACGAACTACTCCGCAGTGGAGGCTGAGGTCCTGCAGCTCCATTTTGAGCTGTGCTAGGTTCTCTGGGCTCCACTCCTGACTATGGTAGGTAAACCTAAAAAGGACTTGGTTCAGACAGATCACCAGCACTGGAGCGGTCACCGTGCTCACTTCATATTTCAGAGTCCAGCGGAGGAAGAACCTCAGGCAATGGCATAAAAGGAGAAAGGGCCAAGGAGAATTTGGATAAATGTCAAGAATGATGCTTTTGTTTTCATGGAGTCTCAGTCATCTCACCCAGCCTCTTAGAAGAAAGAGGAATTCAAAGAGACTTTCAACTTCATGGAATAACTGCCCATTATCACTCAGACAAATCAAATGACCTTCGCCTAGCCAGCCAGGCAAGCGGATAGACCAGTGGCCTTGCTGTTGTGAAATATTTCTCTCGCTGATTTAGTGAAACTGATAACTGGAGCTAGAACCAACTCTTAGTGTCGCTGTTCTTCTCAGAAGGGTCACCACCAAATTATACTTTCTTCTTCATCCTGGTCTTTGCATCTCTTCTCCACTCCCCCCACATACACACATCAAGGAGATGACTGTTCAACCTCTCAGGGCTTTAGCAAGTTCTCTTGCTGTGGTCACCAGATGCTCAAGTAAGTCAAGACATCAATGCCAGTGCCACAGATATTGCCAGTTCTCGTTCTGAATCCTGCTCAGCGAATGCTCCACAGCCCAGCAGGACGAACAATGAGTACCAGATGAAAGCGGGGCCCACATCCCATGCCAACACTATAAAATTCCTGAAATCACTGCCACCTTATAAAAGTTAACAATACAAACTTTCTCCCCTTATCAATTCAATCTGCTGCTCCCACAGGCAAACCTTGGTCCAGAGTTCGGCTCTGCTATTTCCCCTCCCTGGCTCTGTCATAGGCAAAGAGAGCATTTGGGGATCTGGTGGAATCCAGGGGCCTCTGGCAGCTGTGCACTAGGCTGCTTGCCAGTGTAATTAGACTAGAGACTTAACACCGCCAATCACTGATTATTTCAACCCCACGTCTCTTTTCTCTATTCTCTAACATACCTAAGGGTCAAAAGTACACGCGAGACTATCACAGCATCAGCCTTCACCGCCCCCCCTCCCAAAATCAGAAGACAAAGCCAATTCTAGTTCATAGCTTAAACACTGATTTCCATCTGATGACAGTTCCCACACTGTCAGGACAGACTTTCCTAGAGCCCAGCACAGGTCACATACCAGATCTCTACTTGAGGGCCAATAGCAGGCCATTGTACAGATTTGGGGGTGTCCAGGTCTTCAGGGGAACAAATGAAGAGGCATCCACTCCCTTCCACTGAATCCAACCATGGATATTGTGCCTGAATTCAAGACTCGGGAAGTCAAGTGGGTGAAAGAGAGTATCTTCATCAGTACATGAATTGTGCCACGTGCTCCTTGCTGAGCTTTGCCCGCACATCTGGGCTTCTAGGCACTATGAAAATGGCAACTTCAAAGCAAAGACTCAAGATGATCTGTGCCGTCAGCTGCCTGCTCCACCGTTGCCAAAAGCCATCAGCACGAAGAGATAACGCCATTGGCATTCAAATTTAAATGTTACAATAATAATAACGCCTATGGCCGCCTTCAGGTCAGTTTATAATAAAAATAACTTCTCAATCCTGGAAAACCTATCCAGTTTCTTTCTCCTTCTCCTTCTCCACTTAATGACTGAAGTTATTATTTCCATGGTGGTCTCCAAAACCACATTTGGTTTCTATGTAGATTGGCATGTCACCTCCAGCAATTTTACTGGCTGAATTTCTCTCTCCAGAGGCTATGATTAAAATATCAATCCAGTTTCTGAACAAAGTTAGCAAAAGAGTTATATAAATACCTAACACGAAAATTCTTCACTAGGGTCCCCCTCTTCTTTTTTTAATTGTCTCACGGGAAAGTTACCAAGGTGGAAACAAACACTGCGCATCTCTGTCCCCCTCTCCTTATTGTCCTTCCCAGTGCCTCAAAGGTGAAAATGTGAGCGAGTAAACACATGTCCCGCATGTAGGTTTCCAATGAGCATAAACGAACTGGAGAACATCTGGAATCTAAGCCATGCTACCTCGGCTGCCCAGCTGTCTGGCAGTGGTGGCCTCTGCGAAAAGGGGGCATTAGGCAAAGAGAAGGCTTGCCCAGTAATCCAAAAGGACAGCAAACTCTGGTAGTGCTAATTCACCCATTTGTCCTACTGCCTGGAAACCATCCAAAAATGCAAATCCATCACTCAGCAAGCATTTACTGAAGCTGCCTCTGGGCCTAGTATTGGGCTAAATCCTCGCGTTTGAGCAGCTTACAATCTAATTACTGTAATTACAGACCAATTGAGTATTAAACTCTGTGACAGTAAGGAGGAGCTGGAAGCGAATGATCACAGTGGGCTGGGGTATTTGGGAGAGAGCTCATAGAGATTGCAGGCCTGTGAGAAAAATATCACCATAATGCTGAGGTTTCCACCAGCTGATAAAGGGGCTTGGGATAAAAGATCACTGGTGGGGTGTTGAGTAAAGTGGAAGGGACCCAACAGGGAAGGTAGATGCTGGCTCTCTTGGTACCCAGCCAGAATCCCTCTTTACAAAGAAGATGGAAGGAAGGTCAGGGGAGGGGAGTCAGAGAGACAGCTCAGTAGTTAAGATCCTGTACTGTGCTTACACTGGGGACTCCCAACTGCCTGCAGCTCAGTCTCCAAGAGGACCCAATCTGGGGGCACCTGCACGCAGGTGTACATGCCAACACACAGAGAAACATGGACAGATATGAAACTAAAACAAAATTAAAAAGGAAATACAATCTCTCCTGAAACCATTTATACTTTGAATCCATAATGGTGACATTGCTGATATAAAAAAAAAATCAGACATCCATAATTTATTTAGCTTCTCTTATAGAGATACCTCTGAAGGAAACGACTTCCTACCAATGCCAGCACAGGCTGCAGGCAAAACAGAAGGCATGTTGCTGCGAAGTCAGGATGGGCCATTCTCCAAAGGGCAAAGGGGAAGAGGGAGAAAATGGGTGAGACCCTGGGTAAGGACCAAAATAACCAGCGTCCATCTGCTCATCTGCTCCAAGAATTTCCCATAGCTAACGTGTGAGTTTCGATCTAATTAATTAATGGAAGTAGCAATAGTTTATTTCCCTTTAATTATGAACTTTGCATTCACCAGAATAGTTTAAATAAATTATGAGCATTATGTGAGAAAATCCCATGTGAAGAGTGCTGTGTGGAATGGTTTTGGTTTGCTTTTAATTTGTCTAAGAAAAAAAGAAAGAAAAGAAAGCTAAAAAGATTTGACACTATAGTAACTGTCGTTAAAGAGGGCCAATGCTTGAAAACCTTTTGACATAACTCTAAGTAAAATGCATGTTCTAAACCCCCCAAAAATGATACATTATCGTTTCTCCTTGCTACTCTTTAAAAGTAGTATATAAAGAAACAACACGGTTGAAGCCAAAATAAATATTTCAGTGTCTCCAATCTCACTTCGATATTTATAAACAAACTTTTAAGAAGTCATGGTAACGAGGTAAAGCTGCGCTCTGAGCCACATAACCCAGCTGCAAAATCATGGAACTTGAATGAGCGGTGCGGAGATCCAGCCTCGTCACCTTTCCCACCCTCCATCAGGAGACAGGAAACGTTTCCGAAGGGCCAGACGCTATTATAGACCCTGTGACCGGAGTTGCCCCTACTGCTGGGTGTGTCCTTGTGGCACCAGAGCCAGCACAGGCAGAAACAGATGGGAGCTGCTGTGACCCCGGGAAGATTTAGTGTGATTTTATTTTCATCTTAGGTTCACAAGCCCCTACATATTAATTATTCAATTGATTTTTTTCCCAACCACTTAGAAATGTAAAAACCTGTCCAACGGAAGAGTCTACAAAAACAGGCACTAGAGGGGATTTGGTCCACGGGCCATCATTGTGGGTTCCTTCTCTAGATTTTAGTTAGCGCTCTCAACTTGTTAAAAGCAAAGTTTATCCTGGCACTTGTGAAAATGGGAAAGACAACTTCATTTGGGATTAGAGCGTTATCAACACTACTGCATTTGTGGTGTGAGACTGCAAGCCCGGAGAGCAAAACAACAGGGACTTTATAACCAGAGAGCAGGAGACACAGGTGGGAGGGGGAGAGGAAACAAATGTCAGCCCGCAGACTCCTGCTGAAGGTAAGACAAGATCACGTACACCAGTGGCGGGGGTGAAAAACTGAGCTTCCTCTTGAGAGTGGGGGAAAGGATCCTCTAAGGAGAGCTCACAGGACCCTTATAAAAAGCCGTGCAGACCCGACAGTCAATGGGGCCGGTGTTGTGGCCTGTTTAAGAGGTCTTGGAACCTGACCAAAGCCTGGCCAAGGACAGCCTTCGTCAAATCAAAGGTTTCTCGCTAGTTGTCATTGATAGGTGGTGTCCAGCGTGTGAAAGTCAGGTGAGAGACGGTCGCATAAGCCTGTGTTTATTAGCTCAACACACAAAAATGTAGGATCCTAAAAATGTCAAACTCTCACCACAACTCATGCCCGTCTGACCCATAAAAACAACATCACCCATCAGGCCTTTCCTCACTACTCACAATTAGCGCCCTGTGGAGTAAGGAAATAGCTGGCAGTTGTCTGCGCGGATGAAGTCAATGCAGTCTCATTCCTTTGCCAAAAGGCAGGGAAATCAATTGCTGATGTCTCTTTTCCTCAGGCCTACCCGAGGTCAGCTGATGTGGAACAACCAGGCAAGACAGGGTTTGGCTTCCCCAGGGCCTTTTTTTTTTTTTTAAAAAAACGGAATCTACACTGCTTTTTAAAAGAAATGAAAAAGGTTTTTAGAGTTGCAGCTTTTGCTTTTACCTACCCCAGTGGTGGGGCTTAAAACATTTTAAGTTAAGATGTCTCTATGGAAACACACACACATACACACAACTTATATTTTATGGCCAGGTGATTATCAGCCTAGATTTCAACGTCCTATTGTATTACCATAGGCCATTGGTGATGTCAGCAATACCTTGGACCATTTTCCCACAACCCTATTAGTTATAATGGAATTTATGTAATTATTTCTTTTACTGAAAAAGGAGTCTAGAGTACTTTGCCCTGAGATTTCCTTTTAATTTTCACTGACAGTGTATTGTTTAAAATATCCCTACCAAAAAAAAATTTTTTATGAATTTTGGGACATACAATGAAGAGGGAAAAATGAAATCAGATAATTTAACAGTTGCTTTTGGATTTACATAATCAATTTTCCTTCCCTCCCTTCCATCAGGGTCAAACATAGTTTGTTAAGAAAAAAGTCACAACTTCTTTTCCCCACAGACTGCTCATTCACCGCAACCAAGAGTGAAAAAATCAGACATCTTGACCAAGTGACCAAAACTAATGTCACCTGTAGAGTCTGCTGGTCTTTGTGGGCCTCCACATGAGAACACAGCAAACAAAAAGACACCTCTGTTGTCCAGAAGATGGTAGCAATGACAAAACCGCAGCTGTGGCGACAGGCGCAGGACAGGTATGGGGAAAAAAAAAAGTGTCAGCGAGGGAGGGAGGTGTGGTTCAGCCAAGAGCGGGAGGGAGAGCAAGGCCTGGGCCAGCCCCTGTGGTCCCTGGAGCACTGAGGAAAGAAAACAGTTGCAATGGGAAAGGCAAAGGAAATGTTCTAGGTTGGAAGGAGATGAAAACACAGAGCCCTAGGGTGGGCCCAGGGTTAGAGGACTGAAGAAAATCCTCTCCAGGGTTTAGCTGAGCCAAGTGACCCACCGGAACACCAATGCTAGGTGAAAGCGTAAGAAAGATAAACTCGAGGGATCTTTAACTACAGAGTGATGGTGGCACCCGACCGAGAGCACTTTATAAAAACTGAAGCTTAGGGGTAAAGGACCCTGAGGATGTACGCACTACTGCCACCAAAAGCAACCAAACAACCCAGTTCAGTGCCTGGAATGCTTGCCTAACAGTCATGAAGCCTTGAAACTGATTTCCTGGCACTCAGAAACCTGCCACAGCAGCAATCACCTATAATCCCAGCTCTCTAGTAGAGGCAGAAGGATTTGAAATTCAGAGTCATCCTCAGCTGTACAGTGAGTTTGAGGCCAGCCTAGGCTATGAGAGAAACAAAACACAAAGCGGGGAAGGGATTCTTAGAAAAACAAGCAATCTTGCCTACATTTGAGATTGTGTTCTCCATATTTGAAACATATCACAGGAAGAAAAGTGCCGATATCTTGACAGGTATGACCTTTCGTCAATGACATGCATGACCTTACGTCAGTGATTGAAGCCTGTGACAGCATGACATAACTGCCCATCCTTAAAATTTGCTACAATTTTTTTAAAATTTCATTTATTATTTTTTATTTTTGCTGGGTATTCCAGCAGCTTAGATGTAACCATTTCTCCCTAATTTCCTCTAACAGGACAGTGGTTCTACAGCTACCCTGTGCCCTGTGCCTTCCTAACCATCTCATGCACAAAGAACGACTCTCAGTCTCTCCTGAAGGCACAACCAGTATGGTTCTGTTGGGTGTCAACTTTTGAGCTGCTCTCTTAATATTTTAAGATATACATCTATAGTTCCTCACCATCACGGGGATATTGCTTTTGAATTCTGCAGATTTGGTGGCTATGACATACTAGCAATACTGCCAGGCAGTGGCAGTGCTGGTTCCTAGTCTACAACAGATCCAAAGTGATCTTTCCCATAGGAAACTATGCCTGTGTCCAAAAACTCTTTGTCAGTGACTGGAAAGAGAATGTTGTTTTTTTTTTTTTTTTTTTTTTTTTTTTTTTTTTTTGGTTTTTCGAGACAGGGTTTCTCTGTAGCTTTGGTGCCTGTCCCGGAACTAGCTCTTGTAGACCAGGCTGGCCTCGAACTCCCAGAGATCCGCCTGCCTCTGCCTTCCGAGTGCTGGGATTAAAGGCGTGCGCCACCAAGGCCCGGCTTGGAAAGAGAATGTTAAAGGTGGTAAAGGGAAATTAAACCTTTCAGCCCTGCTTAGGAATCAGGAAATGTCACTTCGCCATCTGCTAAAATTGAGAAGGGAGAACACGCTCACGGCTTTATTCTGGTATTATCTCTTCACTTCCTAAGCAGGGCTTGTCTCTGGGATAAAATGCACACACTATTTCTGGCCCTATGCTTTTAGCTTAGTCTTTTTTATTTTATGAATTTCTCTCTAAATTCAAACTAATCACTTCATTAAAAGCTTACCATAAAGCCATAGCCAGAAAGACCCGGTGGTACTCTACAGAGGAAAGATCCGGGTTGCTTTGCCTACAGGTAATACCCAGAAAATGATATGAAGTCAATAGACGATGTCTGCCCGCGGGAAGGCATAGGAGCCAGAGTGAATTATGGCCAACTGCAAAAAGGAACACACTAGTCAGGGCACTAAAATTTAATGAGAAGACAACTTTTAAAGTAGATAGAACCGAAGAGATGCACAGACCATTATTGTAAATTTAAAATCGTGCGTATTCTTCGCCCATAAAACTTCTGAAATGCCGTTAAAAACACACACGCACAAAACCACGCAATTATAAATCCTCTGAAGCATGTAACTGTGATTAGCTGCTCCCCCCCCCCCCGGCAATATAAAAATACTACCGCCACAATCACATTCCTGCCTGTAATGTAATTCAAAACAAACAAGTCGGAGACAGCGCTCAAATGGCAGAGTCAACAAACACAGCCGCTTTGCATCAAGGGCTCGCGCTGGCACTGTGGCTGGCGCTGGCACAGGCCCTGTGGTGGAACGGCGAGGCCCCCTGTTGGGCAGAGTCGAGCACTGCGCCCAGGGAGGCTCAGAAAAGCCGCACCTGGCATCGGTGATCCTTCTGGGAGATTTTGTTGTAAGGTCAAATTTTTAGCCACTCAATTTAAATTTTATCAGCTGTGTTTCAAAGAGTAATGGCTTTGTCGTTTTGGATTAAATGGATCATCTTATTCAATCCCATAACCATCATTCCCGCATTCTTATTCCAAGTATCATCTTGCTTCGACCTCCCCGGTACTGGGGTCACAGTGTGTACCCCAGTGCACCTATCATTCTCCAGAAAGTCATGTCACTTTTCAATTATCTCTGAGAACACGAGGTCTTGGTTTGGAGAGTACAACATCTTTGTTCTGTTCCAGAAAGATACGGATCTTAACAGAATAGTTCCTCTGTTATAAGAAACGACTTCACTTTCAGTTTTAGCTTTAAAATTTTTTTTTAAATTGTGTGTGTAAATTGTGTGGAAACGTGTGCACACGTAAGTGTGCCCTTGGAGTCCAGAAGAGAGTATTGGAGCCCCTGGGATTGGAATTACACGAGGTTGTGAGCTGCCCAGTGTAGGGCTGGGAACTGAACCTGTATCTTCTGAAAGAGCAGTGTTTATTCTTCACCCCTGCGCCACCTCTCTAGCACCCGCTAGTTAAGACCACTCCTCTTCAAAGAAGGCACGAACACAATTTTATTGTAGCAATATGCTAGGATTCAAACATGACCCTCGGGCACTGCCTTTAAAAGCATCCATTTTATCTAAGTACTTTTAAAAAATGTTCTAGGGTTGGAGAGAAATCTGTCAGTATAATGGCAGAAGGACTGGAATTCAACCTCCAAAACTTAGGTTTAGAAGAAAGGAGGGAGGGGATGGGAGGGTGTTGTGGTGCATGCCTGTAACTCCTGCACTAGAGGACACAGGAGGAACCCTGCGCATTCCTGCACTAGAGGACACGGGAGGAACCCTGCGCATTCCTGCACTAGAGGACACAGGAGGAACCCTGTGCATTCCTGCACTAGAGGACACGGGAGGAACCCTGTGCATTCCTGCACTAGAGGACACAGGAGGGACCCTGCGCATTCCTGCACTAGAGGACACAAGAGGAACCCTGCGCATTCCTGCACTAGAGGACACAGGAGGAACCCTGCGCATTCCTGGTCAGCCTGCCGGGTATTAACTGAGTAGTAAATTTCAAGCCAGTAAGAAACCTATCCTGAAAGAGAGAAAGACAGAGAGAGAGAGAGAGAGAGAGAGAGAGAGAGAGAGAGAGAGAGAGAGAGAGAGCAGGAAGAGGAGGAGGGCGGCTACATCTGAGGAAAGGAAAGGCACCTGAGATTGTCCTCTGCTTCCATACCCACACAGGAACCCCCAACATGCACGGTCATATGCATATATAAAGTCATATTACAAACTAGCACGAGCCCAGGTCCCATGTCCTATGGGAGTTGTGGGCAGAAGTGGGTCTGAATACACTCAGTAAAAAACTGAAGGCTTTCTTTCCTTCTTCTTCCTCTGTGGGTCTTGCTCAATCTTCTGAAGACTTGTCTTTTGTTTGTTTGCTTTCTTGTGTGTGCATGCGTGGTGTCAGTGTGTATGTACTTGTGCTTGGGGGTGCATTGTGGGGTCCTCCTAGATCACTCTTCACTCATTGAGGTGGGATCTCTCATTTGAACATGGAGCTCACCGATAAGGGCTCAACTAGTAGCTTGCTTTGGGATCTTGGAAGCCCAACTCTGCCTTCTAAGCACTGGGGTTACAGGCAGGCCGCCAAGCCCACCCAGGAATTTATGGGTGCTGGGGACCGAGGCCTCTTGCTTGCACGGCAAGTACTTTGTCACTCAGCCATCGCCCCAACCCACGAAGAGCTTCATTAAGATGGAGCTGAAGCTGTGGCTGATCTCTGACCTCAAGCCTGGATTCCTCTTCCCCTTCCGGAAACACTCTTTCAGCTTGGGAAGAGCTAATAGCTGTTTACATTTGTCAGACTTTAAGAAGGGCTCATTTGTTCCCTTAACAGAGCATGGTGACGAGAGACACCGTTTTCCCACACAGAAACAACAACATATAAACACGGCCAGCGATGCCAACAGCTCTCGGTTGAGAATTCTTTGTAGGTCTCCTAAGGGCACGTGGCTTTCATCAGAATGTCAGGATTTCTGACAATCCTTTTTCCGAACTTTTGATTTTGGTGCTGAAAAAAAAAAGAGGGAGAAGCAGGAAATGAAGAATGCCAGACTTGGTTCACACCGGGTTGTTTTAAGGTGGGACACTGCACCTGGAGGAAACTGACCATTTGGGTTTTCTTGTTTGTAGAAGGTCTTTAGGAGCTCCACGGCCTCCTCAGCACGGTATCCGGGGATGCACTGAGGAAGGGAGGAACATGAGGTGAGCGTCGGCAGTGATCCAACAGTAACGTATACACGAGCAGACTCCATACACTGCTCATTACTCAGGACAAATAAGCAAGGATACACCAGATATATTAGCATGGATAAAGACGTCCATTTCCAAAGAATGGTTCCCAGCTTTAGTCCCCATGTCTCTCAATCGGTCACTACAGTATGTAGAGACTGCAGAGGGATGCTGTACTCATCACCTGAGATGCTAAACAGGTGCTCATGGAGCGCGAGCTATTTTCACCTGCGATTATTTTCTAGCGTTTCACCAAGCATGGGCTGCTATTCACCTAGGGCAGGTAAACTATTATTGGTGGAACAAATCCAGGCCACAGTTGAGAATGACAAGCTAGCAACCGTTTATACTTTTAAGAGTTTATCATTATCATTATTACTATTACTATTATTATTAAACAAAACACTATATGACAGAGACATGTTTCTCACAAGAGCTAAAAATATTTATTTTTACATTTACAGGAAACACTTTTCAAGTTTTGCTATGGAGGATTTAAGAAAACTGCTGAGTTTGTTTTCACTCTGGGATCTGGGCAGAGGAGACGACAATGTGTGGAAGACCAAAGGAGAAGTGAGAGCTGCAAGGAGCAATGAACGGTGTTCTGAAGACGAAGATGAACTGGACATTATAGAAGCAGCTGGGAAGAGTGGGGGAAGCATGGGCTGTGTGTGTGGACGCAGGCTGAAGGGCCTGGTAGGGCAGGGGAAAGCAATCAAAGGCATTGAGATGGCGCCAAGCGCTCGGGGGTTTTGGCACTAGGCTAGAGAGACTGGAAAGGCTCTAACCCATCCTGCTGAAGTTTATGGAACAATTCAGTCATCCCTCAAAGTGGTGCCCAGCCAAGCACCTGCAGACCTCTCTGGGGCATTGCTGAGAAGGCACAACCCTTCCTGGAGCCTCAGCTGATGTCTGGCTGGGATCTTCCCCCATGGTAACAGAAATCTTCTCCCTCTGCTTCCAAAATAAGGCCCAGCTCTGGCCATCTCATTTCCTTTTCCTCTCATCTTTACCATCTCATGCTCTTAAGACTCCACCGTGGCTGCCTCCCAGGCATCACAAGGCACTCACTGATGCAAACATGGCCTCCTTCCCACCCCAGCTCTGTGGTCACGTCATGACTGGACACACAAGTTTCATTTAGAATCCTATCCTCCCTTGCTTTCTCAGTCTGCCATGCTAACCATGGCTGCTCAGGGTGTGCGGGGGCTGGTGCCAATGTCCCTCTGAGCCCACCAGGCCCTCTTCTCCAGGGACTGGTAATGCACTGTTTCTCCATCATTGCTGTCCAGTATAATTACGTGGGCAACATCCAAGAGCACAGATGCTCCTCCCCACCTTTTTGTTCATCTGATCCAGGGTCTGAGCACAGAGAAATGCAGAACCCTTCCAGGAGATTCCAACATGTGGTCCAAGGAGAAACACGGACAAACACGGAGGTGGGAAAAATAATAAAAACTATGGGTCTAGATAGTAAGATGGTATCCTAAAGTACCAACCAGAGCTGCCCATGTGTGGCTTTTATCAAAAATAATATTCTTATAAAAATAAATGCTTTGAACAGAAGAGGTAATAAAAATGAATAATGAATAGCCATTTTTAAAAACAATAGTTCCACAGAATTCTTTGTGAAATTTTTTGCTGCTTATAACACAGCATTATATGAAAAGAATCCCTAAGTCTCATGTGAGATGCCATCTCCCTTTTGTACCATGAGTTCAGCCAAAGAAAAGGAAGAGAACACAGCATCCAGAAGCCTGGCCTACTAAAGCCTGGCTTTAGCACGTCAAAAGAGCTCCTTAGGACATAATTTGGCATTAAGCTTTGATCCATGCTTTTAAACCATGGGCATTCATTTTCCACTGAGCCAGTACGGCCATAGAGATGAACTGTAAATTAAGTTTTCAGGTTGAGAAAGATTGACTGCACTGAGATCCCTGAGAGAGAACTGCTCAAGACTTCATGTCACCAACATTCTGTTTATTTGTGTGTGTGTGTGATGTGCACACGTGTGTGTACAGGCTAGCAGGCAAGTGGAGCCCAGAACACAAGGTCAAGTGTCTGCTTACACAGTCCACCTTGCTGAGACAGAGTTTCTCGCTGTTTGTCACCGAGTACTGCAGGCTAGCTGGCCAGGACGCTCCTTACCTCTGCATCCCATCTCGCCACAGGACCCCTGGATTCCAGATACCTGCTTCTGCATCTGGCCTTCAGTGGGATCTGGAAACCCTAATTCAGGTCCTCGTGCTGCATGGCAAACACTTTACCCACTGACTGAGCTGTCTCCTCACCTACATTTTAGAGAATAATGTTCCACCCATGTCTGATCCCCAAGGACACACCTTAGTTTTGTCCAGAACTCTGAGAAATTACTTAGGCCGTTCTCACAGAGGAAGTACCGCACGTACAGAGCCAGCAGTCCATGCACAGTTATATAAGCAGTGCTCGGGCGGCTCCTAGAAACAGCTGGAAAAATGAAGTCACTCTGCAGCCGTCTTTAATAAACAGCCTCATTTACTCCCCATCACTCTGTTACAGCCTCTTCCTGACATGATGTTAAAGGCGTCTGTCCTTAAACACAACAGTAGCTGGAAAACTCAAGGCAGGATGCTTTACCTGACTCGCTCTGTGCAGGATTAGGGCTCTCTAAGTCCTCACCATAGCCTGCAAACACGTGAGATCTTCAAGAATTTACCGAATCTTTTTCTTTTTCGAGTATAAATGCCGTGGGTTTAACCCTCCATCTTGGAGAATGAACCAGTAGAGAGAATTGGGTATGCATCCAGACATGTGGGTTTCTAATGCTCACAGTTGCAACAACAGAGCTTTCAATGGTGTGATAAAGGAAAAGAGGAAAGGAGAATTTCTAACAGCTAAGGACATGTGGGTTCTCTGGTCTTGGGGAGGTCTCAACACTAAAAACATCTAAGATAATGAAATTGCAATGATGATTGGATGGTAATCATGGTATGTGACAAAGTGATGGAATTTGTGCCTAAACAATGTTAGTTGTGAACAGTATCGTGGTTGCTGATGCAGGCCGAGTTCCAGCATCATATTTACAGAGCTAGTATTCGCTCCAACGGAGAGTCTCTAAGCCCACACAAGGTGCCAGTGAACCCCCTTAGGAGCTAACAGTTCAGAAAGCTGCAGACTGTCCTGCAGGACAGATTCTGGAAATGGAAAAGGGACACACATTTTTCTCCAAGAAAAGAACTCAAGCCAGGGCCCCGAGGTTCTGCTGGATGCTGCCATGGCTGTTTGGAATACTAACCATACACAATTGGTAAGCCCACCAGGAGATGAATAAACAGAAGAAAGTGGGTGGAGATAGGGAGGAAGGAGGGGAGGGAGGGAGGGACAAAAAGAGGGCATATGCAGATTCTATTACCTGAAATGGTCTCCCAGTATTGGGTAGGTCAGCAGAGGCGATGTTTAGGACGGAACCACAACCACCAAACCGTTCATTCTGACAGCCATAGACGACCAGCGGAATTTATGGTACAGAATTAAAGTCTGTCATAGTATGCAGAATCATGGCAAAGAATAGGCTGATTCTAATTACCTAAGAAAACTCAGTCTAGACTTCAAAACAAAGTTCATGGTTTAAAATAGTACAAATCAGTTGTACAAATGAAGAGAAAAGGGTTTTAAGTATTGAGAAATCAACATCTAGCATTTGTGGGTCAGCAAGACAGCTCAGCTGGTTAAAGCCCTCGCCATGCAAGCCTGACAACCTAGGTTGATCCCTGGAACCCACGTAATGGTGGAAGGAGAGAACCAACTCCTCAAGATTCTCACCTTTGCATGCATGCCATGGCATGTATTTGCCCACATAATAATAATAACAAAAATAATTTCAACAAAAGATAAAAACCTGGCTATTGTAAATAGAACAGAAACTAAGTGTTTTTACGTAATATGCAGTTTAGCCAATTTTCTGCTCTTTCCAAAATCACTTTTTCAGAATCATTGTAGAATTAGAAATTTAATTCAAGAATTTCACCTTTTAAAACATGTAGCTTAATCCCTGGAGCCCACTGTAGAAGAGAACAGACTCCTAAAGGTAGTCCTCTGATTGCCACACAAATGCCATGGCATGTCCATGCCCCTCATAATAAATAAATAAATTTAATCAAAATGTAAAAAGGTGGATGGTAGCCTGGGGTGGTGGCATGTGCCTACATCCAAGCACTTTGGGGGTGAAGAATCAGCATCTTTAGGCCAACCACCACTGTGAGTGCCAGGCTAGCCTGGGATACATGACAGCTAGCCTGGGCTATGTGAGACCAGTCTCAAAACAAAAATAACGAGTCAAACCAAAATAATCACCCAAACAAAAGCCAAAGACCCAGTCACATCTTTCTGCAAGGCAGGATGAGGAAAACGGCCTAATAACTCCTCTAATAACGCTGTCAACAACTCCTCTCACCCAGAGACAGTATGCTTTATTGTACCCAAGAGGCCCTCTACATTGTTTTAAGTGATAAAACTGCACATAATTTTAAAAGCGAGTGAAGACGCACGAATAAAGAGAGCTTGCCTAGCATTCACAAGGCTCTCGGTGGGATAAAATAAATAAACAAACTGTAGAAATGGACTGCAGTCAGCATACACATTGCTCACTCTATGTAAGACACAATCCAGCCACGGAACACTAGCTCACGCATGTCCATGCGTGTACAACAATAACATCCGATGACATTTCCAATCCTCAGTTACTTAATTATTTAAGTAACTTAATTACTTAGTTACTTAAGTTGAACTTAATTTTTTTGTACTTTGTGATAGGTATTTATGACAAAAGCAGGTTGACAGAAAATATTTAAATTACCCATAATCTGTCTCCCAAGGCAAAGCATGCTCCTCAGAATGTGTCCTGAGCTCTATCTTAATTTGGACTCATCCTTACACCAGAGTTTAAGTCGGTTCCAAGCATTGCTTTCTGTAGCGGATGGGCTCAATAGTTTTGAGGTTATTGGTACAGAGAAAGAAGAGGTAACTTCACTGTGTAAAAATCCTCCCTTCTGTTTCTGGCTGAACTTTCCAATGTGTTCAGTAACTGTTTCCACACATTAAGAAACTGAGAGCTGGGGAGAAGCATTAACTCCATGATAGAGCATACACTTAGCACGAGCAAGAGCCTGGTTTCAATCCTCACCACTGAAAAGAAAATCAAACAGAGAAAAGAGAAAAGACATGTTATGGATCTGGCCATTTTCTTTCTGACAGGCGAGGTAAAGACAGGAAACTCAGAAGCCAAAGGATACTCATGAGGCGGAGAGCAGCTGCACACATGATACACGGCTCCACGGTGACGAACAGCACGGTGTGTTCAAACACGTCAGCAGGACGATGGCTGTGTTGACGACACCAATCCAGGACCTGATCAATGGCCACCATTTCAGCATGCCGTGTAGCCTTGAAAGAGAGAGACCTGTATTGATATTGTTCATTTCATAACTGATGTCTTTAAAACAAGCAAAACAGAAATTCAGAGAGCATTCCTATCATTCTGTCTGAACTGGAACATTCGTGGTTCCCCAGTTCCCATATCCTAGCCACACCAACAGGGATAACTAATCCGAGATAATATACAAACCTTGCTCCTGTTTTAGTGAAATTCCCACGTACCTTGGGGGAAAGTTTTCATTAAAATATCATAGAGAAAATAGGTCTCAAAAAAAAAAAGATGTCTATGGTTTCTGAATATTTGAAGGGAAGATTGAAATTTTCATAAGCTTGTGCTCTCGTTTCAGACAGATTTTCAACTGAGCTCACTTCAGGGCAGAGCTCACTAGAATATCATCATGTGCACAGCAGGAGATGAGATTTTCTAACACAACTGGCTCCATAAAAACCACAGACCTGAGATCTCAGCTAGTTCATGGGAGACAGCGTACTACGGGAGAAACCACCCAGCATGTGGAATCAATCACACTGACATTTGAATCCTGACAGGCACGCTCTGTTGGTCTCAAGCTTTGGATCCTCTGTGTCTCGAGTTTACTGTTATCTCCTCTACAGCTCCTAGAGCAATCTGAGTCTCACCAGGCACAATGTGGCTTAATGCTATTTAGGTTCTCCTCATCCCTTTTCCCCCTTATTAAAACAATTTTAGAGCAGGGGTGAAAAGGCGGCTCAAAGATTAAGAGCACTTGCTGCTCTTGCAGAAGACCAGAGTTCAGTATCTAGCACTCATACTGGGTGGCTCACAACTGTCCCTAATTCCAGTGAGCTCCAACACCCTTTGCTTGCCTCTGAAGGCACCTGCAGAGGCACATGGTACATATACATACACTCAGGGGCACTCATGTGCATGCACACATGCATACACACACACATTCACACACATTGTCTCATGTACCAGTTTCCTCTGAGATAAAGCCTTCTACTTTAGACATGAGTTCCTTAAGACACAGGATGTTCAAGAGCAGTGGTTCTCAACCTTCCTAATGATGCAATCCTTTCTCTCATGTTGTGGTGGACTCCAACCATAAATTACTTTCTTGCTACTTCATAATTGTAATTTTGCTACTATTATAAATCATAATGTAAATGTGTTTTCTGATGGTCTTAGACAACACCTGGGAATGGGTTGTTTGACCCCCAAAGGGGTCGTGACCCACAGGTTCAGAACTACTGTTCTAGGGGCAGGTAAAACATTCTCTCCTGCTGGGAAGCTCCTCAGACTCAGAAAGTAAACAACTCAAAGTCCTGGAAACTATCTAGACAGCCCCTCCCTCCTCAAGGGCACTTCAGCAATGGGGGCTAATAAGAGACACTCAAAGCCAGGCAGTGGTGGCACACGCCTTTAATCTCAGCACTCTGGCGGTAGAGGCAGAGGCAGGCAGGCAGATCTCTGTGAGTTCAAGGCCAGCCTGGTCTACAAAGCTAGTTCCAGGGCAGCCAGAGTTACACAGAGAAACCCTGTCTCAAAAAACCGAGAGAGAGAGAGAGAGAGAGAGAGAGAGAGAGAGAGAGAGAGAGAGAGAGAGAGACTCAAGACTTTTAGACCAGCCATAGTACCTAGAAGAAGCTCAGAACACCTGAGGCACGTGAAAGACATGCTCTCCCACCTGCCCAGCTGCCTTAAACTAGTGCATTGTCAGGTTTCTGGCTCTCAGGAGAGCTGTCACAAAGGCTGGGGCAAGCTTTGTGGTGTATCTGTTACAAGTCATTTCTGCTCTTGTAAGGAACCCAAACCAAATTAATAGGTTTGCCAAGCTTTGGTGATGCCCCTACTTTTGGTGAGTTGCTGGTTTCCTATCTGAGGTGAGCATTTGTTCACATGTCCCCAGAGTAGTGTCACCCAATGTGTGCGCACACACACAAAAGAAAATAAAGCTTTAAAATAACTTAGTGCAAACTCCTAAACACAGGTAATTAAGTCAAGAAGATGTAGACAAGTTAAACATATAGTAAGTAATGAAACCGAAACAATAATCAAAAGTCTCCCACAAAGAAAAGTCCAGGACTGGGTAGACTCATGGCCAAATTATACCAAACTTTTAAGGAAGACCTAACACCCATATTCACCAGACTATTCCACAAAATAACAGGGGAAAGAACATTACTGAACTGCCCAACGCCAGTCTCCTCAAAACCAGACGAGGGTACCGCAAAGAAAGAAAACTGTAGATCATCCTTCTTGATGAACATAGATGAAAAATTTCTCAATATTCTGACAATCCTAATGCGAGAATGTAGTAGTTTGCACATCACAATCAAGCTGGATTCATTCCAAAGGTGCAAGGTTGATTCAACATATACAAATCGGTAATATACTTTATAAGTATATTATAAAATGCAATATACTTTATAAGTAGTCTTAAAGACACAAATAATATGACCATCTCAATAGATGCAGAAAAGGAATTAGACAATGTTCAACAGACATTCATGATTTAAAATAAAGTCCTGAAGAAACTAAATCTTATATAATAACTGCCGTATATGGCAAGGCTACAGCCAACAAACTAAATGAGAAAAAAACTTAAAACAAAATCACACCATGAGACAAGAGTGACCACTTTCTTTCCTCTTATTCAAAACCATGTTCAAAGTCTTACCTAGAGCAGTAGGACCAGAGAAAGTGATAGAAGGCATCTATATCAAAGGGAAGAGGTGAAAATTCTCTCATTTTTGGATGACACGAGTCTTGTGGATTCCACTAGAAAGCCTTTACATCTGACACTTTCAACATAGTGACAGGATAGAAAATCAGCACAGACAAAACCAGCCAATTGTCTATGTATCAATAACAAACTATCCAAGAAAGAAAGCAGGAAAAAAAATCTCACCTTCATAATAAACTTTTAAAAATATCTGGAAGTAAATCAGATTGAAGAGGTCAAAGACTTCTACACTACAATGAAAACTTTAAAATAATCAAGAAAGAAATTGAAGAAAATAGAAAATAGCCCACTCATGAGCATGGATTAGCATAATTAATATTGTGAAAATGGCTGTACTACCAAAAACAACCTACAGAGTCCCCTCAAAATTCTAATGGCATTCTCTGCAAAACTATAAAAAAATCAATTCTTAAAACCTTAATATGGAACCACCAAAGACTCTGAATAGCTGAAGCAAAAAGAACAATTCTAAAGGAATATATTACAATACCTAACCTCAAATTATTCTACAGAGCCATTGTGATAAAATAGTAAGTATCGGTACAAAAACAAACATATAGAAGTAAAGTAGAATAGAGACCCAAAATAAATCCAGATAGCTGTAACCACCTTATATTTGACAAGTGTAAAACACATAGAGGAAATAAGATAACCTCTTCAACAAATGGTGCTGGGAAAAATGGATTTCCACATTCACGAATAAAATTAAACCCATTTCTTTCACCCCACACAAAAATCAATGTCAAATGCATCAAAGATATTAATATAAATCTGAAATGCTTTAGCCCCTGGAGGAAAATTGGAAACTAATAGTGCCAGCTTTTAGGAGCCACTGCACAGCAAGGAAAACTAAAAGCAGAAGGAAGAGAGGGGCTTCAGAGTGGGAGAGAACTTTTGCCAGCTACACCATGCTCTGAAGAGACACCATGACCATGGCAACTCACAGAAGAAGGCATTGAACTGGGGCCTGGCTTATAGTTTCAGAAGGTTAGTCCATCATGGTAGGGAGCACGGCACCAGGCAGGCAGACACAGTGCTGGAGCAACAGCTCAAAGTTACATCCTGATCCACAAGCACAAGGAAGTGGGGGAGTGAGGTTGGGGGGGGGGGGTGATGGAGAGACTAGGTCTGGCCTGGGCTTTTGAAACCTCAAAGCCCATCCTACTAACACACCACCTCCAACAAGGCTGTACCTCCTGATCCCCCCTAAGCAGCTCACCAACTAGGAACCAAGCATTCAAATATTTGACCCTATTAGGGACATTCTTATTAAAAGCACACAAGTGCTTGTATGTGAGGTATGTGAACCCATCTGCATGCATATAGAAGTTAGGAGAGGATGTAGACGTCCCATCTATTACTCTGCGCCCTGTTCCTTTAAGATAGAGTCTTTCACTGAACCGGGCACGGCTGCAGCAATCCTCCATACCTCCATACCTTCCGATATCTTCCGATCCAGCCCTCCCACAGCTCTGGGGATACAGGCACTGATGGCTTCACCTACTTTTTTATGTGGTTTCTGGGATTGAAATTCAGAGACCTTGTGCTTGCACAGCAAGGAATCTTACCACATTTTCCCAATCCCAAAAGTTTTATCTTACACAAAGTCTCCCAGATTCAGAAAATACTGCATGTTTTCTTTCAAAGATGGAACAAAGATTTAAAATTTCATATATGTATACATGTAAGGGCACAGACCACAAAACCATGAAAGGAAAATAAGAGTTGTTAAGGGAGAGAAAATTGGGGCAGAGGAAAAGGCATGAAAAAGAGGAAGCAGCTGAGTGGTAGTGGTGCCTTTACTCCCAGTGTGCTGAAGGCAGCCGCAGGCTGGTCAAGGCCAGCCTGGTCTACACGTTCGAGTTCCAGGACAGCCAGGGCTACACAGAGAAATCCTGTCTTGAACTACAAAAGCAAAACAATCAAACAAAACCCCACAAAACAAAAACAAACAGATCAAAAACAAAACAAAACCAAAACCAAAACCATCCAGAGGGCAACAGACTACCTGTGACAGAAAAGCCAAAGGGGACTAGCTGGCTGTGGAGGAGAGGGACTGGGACTAAGGGCTGGGAAGAGGCTACTGTAGAGCACGTATAAAAATCTAAAACAAAACAAAAAACAAACAAAAAAACGTATTACTTTGCACAACTAATTTTAAAAGAAAACTAACAAAACAGTCTAAAATAAAAGCAGTTTAATGTAAAGCACCTATGCAATAATTTATAATATCTGGCAATAACATTTATCAACAATTGATACTGAGTGCCAACTTTATACAGCTAACTAAATTCTATATATGATTAAAAAAATTCCGTCCTCAACAAGCACAGCACTGAGCAAGGCTGAAAGAAAGGTGCTCATATTCCTGTGACCTGGAGCACAGTGAGGAAAGAGTTGGCAGGGATCCACAATGCTGTGGTAGCCAGTGGCGGACAGGAGCTAGCCTAGGTGATTACAGAACCAGAAACCCGGGGAAAGAAGGACTTTATAGAAGAGGGTATGGTTCTGGCTGCATATCAAGACAGCAAAAGAACTTAACACCAAAGATTCTTCCAAATGGAGTCTTTAAAGCTCAAATTCACTGAGAGATGGCATCCTCACAGATCTTGATAAAAACCAGTTGAACTGAAATCACCAAATTGCTCTCTTGCCGCTAAAGAAACACAAGCTAAGCTGTCTTACCGTGCACTGAAAACACACAGGGAAAGAGGATAGGGAATAACAGAGCAGGGTTGATATCACAGCCCAAAGCAGAACTCTGGGCTCCTCACACTGGAATCCAGGGCCTTCCTATGCTGCATTCAAAGTGCGAGTCTATAGACATGACAGTGCAATAACCTTGGTTAATTCCAAAGTGTCTAAAAAGTCAGTCAGTGGGGATTAGGTCATGAGTTCTCGTGTGAAACGCATGGTATCAAACCACGCAATACGAAGTAGACACCGCGGCAATTCTGTAAAACAGAACTTGGTAAGTATCAACATAGCCTCTACTGCACCATGTGTGTGATCTGCCTCCGATGCTTTCATGCTGTCATAACTGCTGTGTGCATCTGGGTTCCTACTTTACATGAGTTTTGCTAAACCTCGAGGTTGTAATGGATGAACTTTAAAAGCCCCAGTGCTGACAGTAGACTGGTCTATGCTGCGGAAGCACAGAAGATCAAAGTTCATGAGAATGGCATTATAGTTATGTTATCCTTCAGTCCACCTGGCACTTTAAATCCGAAAAAAATAGCACAGCACTTTCACCTACTTCCATTTCCCATGCACGTCCACAATGACACATCGATGTGCCACCACGTTTAAGAAGCACTGCTTTAGACCATGGACCTTCCAGTCCGACCACAAGACGTCAACAAGTCACTGAGGCTGAAAGGCATGTAGCTGAAGACAGCTCATCCTGAAGACCCTATCCCACTGACTATCCAAAAACATTTTCTCCAATATAATCCTTTCATGCTTCCCTCTAATTTGTACATTGAGGGTCTTTTGTCCTCTCTAGGAAAAAAATAAAGAAACTAAAAAAAGTGCATTGCAAGTTAAATGGATCTCCTTTGAAAAGGTTAATTTTCAGGTTGAATTTGTTACAGTGAATGTGGACTCCTTTCCTCTGCGCTGACATACAAAATTCCTTCTTGGGTTTCACTCAAGTCTTAAAGGGAAACATAATGAAATAAAAACAAAACAGCTGAGGGCATGTCACACACACCTTTAATCCCAGCACTCAGGAGGCAGAGTCAGGCAGATCTTTGTGAGTTCGAGGCCAGCCTAGTCTACAAGAGCTAGTACCAGAATAGGCACCAAAGCTACAGAGAAAACCTCTCTCAAAAAAGCAAAAACAAAACAAAACAAAAAACAAACAAATGAAAAACATCTCTTAGCTTTTTGGCTAAGATCACAAATGTAGAAATAGAAAAAATAGCTTCATTGAACTTTTCTGAATATGTGCTTAAAATATCATTGGCTATATCACTGTTATAATCAGGAAAATGAACATTTACAAAGGAGAGAGGAAAGATCTAGGGCTGGCAGATGGCTCTGAAGATGAAGTGCTTGTTGAGGAGGAAGAAGGGCCTGAACTCAGACCCCCCCTGCAGCCATGTGAACACCCAGACATAGCCACGTACATTCACAGACAAACCCAGTGTAGAAGAAAGGAAACAGGGGTGCAGGAGGGAGCTCCTAGGGTTCACTAACCATCCACCCTAGCTGAACGGATGAGCTCCAGGTGCAGTGAGAGACCCTGTCTCAAAAAGTAAGGTGGAAAGTAATAGAGGAAGGCATCTTGACCTCAACCTGCACACACACACACACACACACACACAGACACATACACAGTGACACATAGACACGTATACACACACACACACATAAAGGTGTACGCCTATACTTCCTGCTTGGCCAATAAGCGTTTATTTAAAACATGATTGACAGAATACAGACAATTCTTCCGCACCAATGGGGAGAGACATTGACCCACTGGTCACATTTGGTCTTGTCTTGCCAGCTGGCCCCTGCCATGGCTATATTATGTTTTTGCATTGATATTGCTCAACTCACATTTTTTGTTTGATTCACTTCATTTCTTCCCTTCCCCACAATTTCATTTTTATAGACCATAAGGCAGCCAACAGGAACTTCAGTATTTTCAAGTGCTTCTTTGGCCTGAAACACAAAGAGGAAAATCTCAGTGGTGATGTGTTGGGGAATACGATTTTCAGGTGTAACTTTTGTTTACACTGCATTTGTTTAACTCTGTGAAGCTGTGTAACTGTGCCTGTCTAAACACCTGATGGTCTAATAAAGAGCTGAATGGCCAATAGTAAGGCAGGAGTAAGGATAGGCAGGGCTGGCAGGCAGAGAAAATAAAAAGGAGAAATGAGAAAAAAGAGACAAGAAAAAGGAGAGAACACTAGAGGTCAGCCAACCCAGTCACTTGGCCAGCCATGGAGTAAGAAGGAAAGTAAGGTATACAGAAGTTAGAAAGATAAAAGCCCAGAATCAAAAGGTAAACAGGATAATTTAAGAAAAACGGGCAAAAAGCAAGGCAAGCTAAGGCCGGGCTTTCATAACTAAAAATAAGCCTCCATGTGTGATTTATTTGGGAGCTGGGTGGAGGCCTCCCAAAAAATCAAGAGTAAAACATCCCACAACAGTTATGTGTGGTGCTTGAAAGGCTATGTGAAAGAGAAAAAAAGCGAACAGATGCACAGATAATGACCAAGACAAAACACGCCTGCGCTTCCCTTTCTGAGGTCTGGTGTTTTGGTGCTGTGTTCTCTGCTGGGTGTCTATGTTAAGAAGGACTCGGGAATGTCTCCCTTCACAAGCCCTGAGCCTCATTTTCTCTCACTGGTAGCACAGGTAATCAATGGCTTTTGACCGGTGTTCTTAAAATTCCAAAGCCACCCCTTCTCAGACATGAAACGTATAGTTACAAAGAGATGGGATAATACATAATATATCTAATTTTTTTTTGCTTCTTTAAGAAGAAGAAATGATCCCATGAAGTACCAATATCATAAAAAGGATCGGAGTGGATGTTGTTCTGCCCCACAACTTCTAGAAACATGTGTAAGTTTAGGGATATTTTATATAAACATGGCATACACTTGGAAAGTATTCTGGACGTTTCTTTTAAAAACCAATATGCATAAAGTCTATGATCCACATTGCACAGAAACACACACAACATACACAGTAAGCTTATGAAACTTTAATAAGCTCTTCGGAGTATACCAATGAGATATCCCTGGCTCTGATCGTGTACCGCGGTTAGAAAAGCTATAACACTGAAGAAAATCGCATGAGTGGATCCTCTCTATATACATTTTTACTTTTTTGCAGTTTCCTGTGGTGTAAAATTATTCCAAAAGGAAAAGATAGTAACTATAACCAAATAAGAGTCTAGCACGCCTATTGAGGGAAGGTCGTACTATTGACTGTTACAGAAGAAAAATAGAAAAATACAGACCAAAAAGGAAGGGGTATCAACTGGGCCAGACCAGTGACAGAAGTAATTTAGATGGAATGGCAGAAAAAGAAAAGCATTGTCTTGAAAAACGATTTCCTGTAGTTCAGATTCTCAGCTTCCAAGTGGACATTTCCCAGTAGCTCTCTTAAGAGGCAACACCATGTCCACACCTTATCCCGAGATGTTGAAAATTAAGTTATTCTTTTGTTTTGTAAGTGTGGTTTGATCTCGGACTATTTAAACACTTCATAACTGTCAATCCCTTTTCGTTTATAATCCTAAAGTGATAGGGACACGGATCTCCATTGTGCAAATGAGGAAACTGAGGCACCGGGAAGTGTCTTGGCCATCTGAGAGATTTGTAATGAAAGTCTAGGAAGTTTGACTTTCCTCCTTACACACTTCACAGATTATTGGAGCAACTGTTAGCATCAGATGCTGGGTTCTCTGCATCACCAGCGACTTCACTTCATCCAGTTTGGGGCTTAGAGTTGGTCAAGAGCCAAACGGAGTGGGCAGAGTCAGAGGGAGAAACATGGAGAGTTGGAGACTAAAAACTGTGAGAGGATAAACAGAACATGAAGAACTGGAGCTGCGATGGCAGGAGGAGCTTCAAACACACAGAAGAGAACCAAAGACAGGGCCAGGTACATGGTTCAGCAGGTAAAAGGCTTGCTGTGAATGCCTGATGACCTGAGTTCAATCTCTGGATCCCACAAAGGAAGGAGAAAACTCTGCCCTCTCAAAAGTTGTCCTCTAATCTTTATACATGTGTAACTTGTGCACATACGTGTGCACACACATGCACACGCACATATACAACACGCACACACACAAACACACACACACACACACACACACATTAAATTATTTCTTAAACTCCCCAACCAAGTAGAGGAAGTACCTAGGTGGGAAGAAAGAGATAGGGAGAGCCAATAGCCCTGGTCACTGTGTACCTGACATGGCCCACAGCACTGCTGTCTGGCAGCCTTTCTCTGCACCAGGTCAAGAGAGGACTGAGAGTCATGGTACCTAGTTCCTCTGGGTCCTCTCTTTCTCCTTCAGTCAGTTTATCTCCCTAGAAATGATAGGAATGACCTAAAAGAGACAAACAGCATTGCTGATAAGGAATGGCCCTTTAGGCCATGCTGAGAGTGGGTGTAATGGCAGTCCAGAGAAAGGGAGCTGAGAATACAAAGTCTGTGCGAGCCGGTTTAGAAGCACTGTCTTCCAATACATTTCCATGAAAGTACGCACACGTTTCCTCTACTGACAAGTTCAAAACTTGTACGAAAGCTGGATATCCACGTCACCCCATCCTATCTCAGACTTTCCAGTGCCCCTCCCACCTCTTCCGGCCACTCCCTTCCTCCCATCACAAGTGCAAAAGAGTTCAAGCAAAACAGGTCTAATAGTGTAGACAGCTTTGAACTTAAGAAGCTGAACTTCTCTGGGAGAGGCCAAAACTCGGCCACTGAAATGGCCACTTGATCTTCCATAAACTAACAAATTCTCAACTTCAAAACCGAAGAACAAAAGCTCTCTTCTTCCTATCCCAGGTACTGAGAAAGATAACAAAAAAGTGTTAACAATAACAAAAGAGAGAATATATTATTTCATATATGAAAACAATGTGTGCTTTTGTCTTCACAATGACAGAAACACATGAAGGATGCTCACAAAATGTCATCAATGCTATCTCTGAGGTCAGGACTTTAAGAAATTTTTGCATAATTTGTTAAATGTTCTAGACTTTATTATGAATGTGAACTTTTATAAACATTAGAAGGAAAAGTTGAAATATTTTAATTTTGTAAAAGAATAAGAAAAAAGAACATTCCAACATCAATGGCTGAGCTCAGTTTTAAGGCCTTTATAAAGGTGAGAGCAAATCGGTATGTAGACGGCTATACCACCTAGATCCCTGTTAAGTACATTTCTTAATGTTCACAGAAAGAAAACCTAGCACTAGAAAGACTACACACACACACACACACACACACACACACACACACACACACACACCTACCTATCCCTGGCACACATCAATATCGGTAAAGCTTGGAACAAGATGTAAATACGACCAGAACCCTCCGTAATCAGCAATCCTTAAAGGGATCGAAGAAAGGAAATACAAGAGCAGAGAAAAGTATTGTAAAAAGTAAGCAAGTGATAGGTGAGGATTGTACAGGTACACGTTTTCAAATGACTCTCTACCAGAAACAGCTTCAGCTTTCCTCCATTTTAAATGTTCAAGGGTGTCGGGAGCAAAGCACAAAATAGTGTGGCTGTGTGGATCTGAAAGTCTGTGTCCATCCATGGAGAGGAAGGTAGGCAGGTAGGTAAAATAGCAGCTAGGGCTACATGTAATACATACGGCACAACCGTTCTCTGTATTTTCCCTCAACCCCAATTATTATGAGACAAAGCTAAAGAAAATTTCCCGAGAATAAAACAAGCGGTTGATCTAGATATTTTGAGAGCCGATACTGCAAAGGTGATGAGAAAGCGCGCCAGCCACATTTGCTCAACTACTCGGGTCAGGGTATGGCTGGGAGAAAGTTTGCACCCTCATCATCCACCTGCCGGCTTCCTCACCATCCGCATCGCCTCCTCCATCCACTTTTCGGTCTCCTGTGCCGACACCACGCACGAGCCGTCTGGAGCAGTGGAGGAGTCCACCTTCTCTTCCATGGCGCCGTCAGTCAGAGACCCGGGCCGTGGAGCCGGAGGAGACCGGACAGCAGCGGAACGCGGCGGGCGCGGGCTCTTGCTTCCGGGAAGACAGAAAAGGGCGAGGCACCCGGGAGCTATTTGTGGACGGACCCAGGCGTCCCGGACCTTAGTAAGCGGCGGCTCCGGGAGGACCGAAAGCTCTGCAGCTCCGCTCTAGTCCACGCCCCCTTCCTCCGCTCCGGCGAGAACCTCTGCGCCAAGAAGCGTTTGTGCTTTCAGGAGAGCACCGAGCACCGCCGCCGCGCTCCAGCCGGAGGTCTGGCCCAGGTAGACGAAGACACGGTTTCCTGGTGAGGCAGCCCCTCTCCCCTGGGTAACCCACACACCCAGGGTCTGAAGATGCTGAGATCAATGTGGAATTTTCTGAAACGTCACAAAAAGAAATGCATCTTCCTGGGCACAGTTCTTGGAGGTGAGTGACAATGTACTTTGGAAGGGGACTTTGGCAGAAAGAAGGGACAGAGGTGGCTTTCCAAACAGGCAGGGCCCACCGATCCTAGTAGAGGGATTGGCTCAACCGTCAGAGAAGAACCTCTGGGGTTCTTTTCTCTCCTCTCTCTGTGCCCTTTGCCCCTCATCCTGTCCCCCTTCTCCCCCCACCCCACGGGACTTTGGAAACCTACCCCAATGAAGTTTCTTTTCGAAGCTCTATTCTTATACAGATAACATTTACCTTCCTATTATCTTCTGTTGCTTTCCTGTTAGATTTCTTCATTCTTTTTGGCACCAGTACTCTGGCTTTTAACCTTTCGCAGGAGTTTCGAAATATTCTGGGGCAGTTAGCTTAAGCCTGCATTTGGGGTAGTGTTTAAAGCTAACTTGAAAACAGGTGTAACATGCTGCTGTAAGATACCCTAAATAAATGAGGGGGGGAGTATTTTTGATTCTCCAGTTTCAAAATACAAATTATGCATCAACAAAACGCTTAGGATTGGGTTATTCTTTAGTGCTGTCAAAACTGTCATTGTTGGTCATTGCCTATTTTGCTGATATAGTTGAGTTCACTGACTGAGAAGAGAGTTAGAAACACATAGAATAAACAAAATCTAGATGATGGGCTTGTAGCTTTGTGATAGAGTACTTTCTTCAGCTGACTGCATTAGATCTCAGGCAGTACACACAGACACCACTTTAAATCCCTTGTCTTCGTAAAACACACAGTTCATAATTCTGGGATTTTAATAAGGGAGTAGAAAATCTTTTGAGTTACACAAAAAGGAAACTTAGGAACTTTAAAAGAATTTTTTTAAAACTTGAGTTTTCAGAAATGCCATCACTATCCACCTATCCTAAAATACTAGGTCAATAATATGGCAATAGTCATGTTCTGCTTGTCTCTGCTTCTCATTGGATAATGACTGATAATCACCTTTGAGAAATACTCCTCCAGCCTCTACTATCTAAGCAATATTTAAATTACACCAATATTACAAAATACATATGTGAAAGATAAAGATGTATGTCTCATAGAAGACATATAAATAGAGATTTTCAAAAATAAATAAATAAATAGAGATTTTTTTTTCCTTTGTCGAAGGAAAAAAAATTGTCTCTCACAATTTTGGAGGGGAGAGCCTACCCCTTAATGGCAGATCGGAAAAATTAATACGAGAAGTTAAAAAGTATATGAATATGGTAATATATTTTCTTTTGGAGCTCTATGGAGAGCTTTATAATTGCAGATTGAGAGGAAGGAAAAAGCTGGGTGTGGTGGCACACACCTTTTATCCTCGCACTTGGAAGCAGAGGCAGGCAGATCTCCTGAGTTGGAGGCCTGGTCTACATAGTTGAGTTCTAGAACAGCCAGAGTTTCATAGTGAAACCCTGTCTTGGAAAGAAAAAAAAAGAAAGGAAGGAGAAAATACTTAGAGGCATAATAGAAACACTACAACTTTCTAGCAAAATGGAAAATATTAAAACTTCAGCATATCTAGTTTTGATTTGTAAAGAGATCATATTTTTTCAGTGTCATGAGGAAATGCCTATCTTTATTTCAGTTTAAGAAATGTTTATTAATTGAGTGTACTGCTGGAAGTAGTATACAAGTTACAGATTTTTAATCTTTATCATTTATTAGAGACCCACTGTATGTTGAACACTATGCTAAGCTCTTTCCAGCCAATGGAAACTAGAGCAGGATAATTAATTATGCCATTTTTAAAATGTAGAAACGAGAGCACATAGAATTAAGAAGCTTGCCAAGGGTTTGAGTTACTACAAGGAAGTAAGAATTCAGCCCCAGGTGTGTTAGAACCCAATGCACATTATTATTCTGTACTTTACCACTCTGCCTTTGTGGGTTCTTTGATCTTTTAAGAACTGAGAAATAAGTGAAAGACCGTGATATTAAAAGACCATGAGAGAGTTAAATACAGAACATATTGATATGTAGCAATATGGAATTGTATACAGTGAGAAAGGATTTCACAAGAGGAGCGGCACAGTTGGACAGACTTGAAAGCTGACTAAGGTGTTATACATGCTCAAAGGAGTTCAGATATTGAGTGATGGAAAAATACAGGCAAGCAGAACTTTGAGTAGCGTGGCTTCAAAAGTTAGAATTTCTATTTTCCTGTATTTTGGATGATAATTGCTTCATGTCTGTCTATGCAGTTTGATCATTTGAGACAGGCCAAGAGCAGTGGTTCTCAAACTGTTTGATGGGAAGTCTCCTTTGTGTTCTTAGAAACTAAGCCCCTCTCCAAGATACCTAAGTTCTGTATCTATTAACAGTTTTAACATCAAATATAAGATGGTTTTAAAGTAATTATTAGCCCATTTGTGATAACAATAATAACCATGTTAAATATTACCATAAGACATCTTCATGGATAAGAATGGTATTGTTTTACAATTGCAAAACTCCTTATTTAGTTTGGCTTAGCTGCAAAATAAATTTGTGTACCTTCTGTAGTCAGTCATATGTGAAACCACCCATTAATTAGCTTCTAAATTCTCCCCATCAGGAAAAGAGTGTAGAATGCCAGTGACAGCATTTTAGTATGACAATAGTATTGTGGACCTTAGAGATGCCTAAACCGACTCCAGGGATGTTCAGACCATACTTTGAAAACCATTCTACAAGAGAAAGTGTTAGAGACCAATGGAGCTAAGTACATATTTATTGTCTTACTGATTTAAAAAAAAAAAAGAAGAAGAAGCACAGAACACTGAGCTGTATCTTAAGCCTTGTAATTTTTAACCTCTTTGGATTTTGGTTTTCTTTTTCTTATTTTTTTGTCATTTATTTACTCAACATTTGAATAAGAATAAGGCCTACTCTAACTATACTGGGCTCTGACTGTACAAGGAATAAGACAGCATTTCTGAACTCATGATCTAGTCTGGAAAATAGGGATAGAAATAAGCAAAAGCAGTATGAAGTGTGAAAAGCCTTCCTAACTATGCCACTGTGTATACTGTAGGAGGATTGTGTGTGTGGTTACTTCTCAGATTTTACTATGGGTGAAACCATTGAAGGAATTCGGAAAAATATAGAACCCTGCCCTTCAGATTCTAGTTCTTCAGATGTAGTACAGTTCAAGAACGCCTCATACTGGAGGCATTGAGATGCCACCAGGTGGTACAGCACTGCCTACTATGGACAAATTTGTTAGTCAGCACTGGAGAAAAAAAGTGAAATAGAACCCAAACATCGGAACTTGGGGATCTGCCAAGTTAGAAGTGGTACTGGTTAATTATTTTCAGATGGTATAGAAAATAATTGTGCTGAAGTCATTTTTATCCTGAAAGACAAGACTAAGAGGTGGTTTTAAAACAGATGATTTATACAAAGACTAGCCATGCTTTGCTAGCCATGAAAGGAAATGTCAAAACATTTTCACTTATTTTTTTTGGGCATTTAATAGATATTTTCATTGCTAATAAAGAAGGTTATAGTTACAGAGGAAATCTGAAACTACTTGATTTTACACAGATGTATGCCCAGAGAGAAAAAGTCACCTGCTCCAAATCCCCTCACTTGCTGTCGTTTTCTAGTTCAAGAGTCAGGCTGCCGGTGAAGTATATATAGGCCTGAGTATTATAGCTTAACTCATGATATGTTTTCTTTCATCAATATTTTCTAGAGAAACATCTGAAAAAGTCAATTTGTGGATTTTGTATATGGGATCTTAGTGAGCTAGACCTTGAATAGGAATGAATATTAATGCTGGCTAAAAGAAAACAATGGGTCTATTAAGCTTAATTTCACGTGTGACTTTTCTAGGGATTCCACAGTGAAGACCTCCCAGATGAGTACCTTAAGAAACCGAAATTTATCTTACAGTTTTGAAAGTTAATAGTCCACTATCAGGGTGTCAGCAGAGGGTGTTCCTTCTGTCATGTGGCCGTCTTGTTTCCACGGTCTTCTACAACAGAAGTCTGACTGCCATAAAGCCACAGAGATCCTTTCGGAGCCTTCCATTGCCTTCTCTCTGTGCATATCTCTCTAAATTTCACTTTCTTTACAGAACACTGGTCATGTTGTTTTGGGGCCCATTGATTTCAGTTTGTATTGACCTCACATTCTAAGGTGCTTCAGCTGTCAATATACTAATCTGGTGCAAAGAGGGAGTGGATAAATTCAACCTGGAGCAAATCATTTCCCTTTTTAGCTTTAGCTAGAGTATACTGCACTTCCCAAGTAAATACAGAATTCCTAAGGTTTTATTTTTTAAATAAGATTTATTAAGAATATGATGAAAGAGACAGGCCATCTCCCCAAGAAAATACACAGGACAATCAAATTTACCACTGTTCCAGAAAAATTATGATCTATGCAAAGAATGTCACATCAGCAATCAGTTTACAATATAACTTGAGAGATAATAATCATTGTGTATATAACTTTCAGTAATGTGTTATGGAGATAAGCTACAGGCAATTCATTCAGAACTAGTTGCACTAGAATTGCCTGTTGGAGGGTCACTTTGCTAAATATAAGTCAGTTTCTTCATTCTCTTGGGATTTTAGTGGGGAGAGGGGAATAGGTTCTCACAGAACATCCCAGGCTGCCCTCAAAATGGTGATACCCCTGCTTCAGCTGGAATTATGGGTGTGAGCTACCATGTCTCTCTTATTCTAATGATATTGTGTCTGTTCTGCTGTGATGTTACAGAAGACACAACCATTGAGCAGCTTTTATGAATTTCTCTTCAAGCTTAATTACCATGCCTGTATTTATCCACACACTAGCAATAATCGTACACTGTTTCTATTTAGCACACGATTTTATGGAATCATCTAAGGATATGTAGCATCTTAGAGCATCACAACATCTATCTTAGTGAAAATAATTTAGGATGTGTTTGTTTTGCAGTTCCTGATTGTGAGAAACAAATCCAGCTACCTAAGTCATACATACTCCCTTTATTAGATACTGTGAGCTACAAACAGTAGAGATAAATGAGAAATGGTTAGTCCCCTTTACCCTTGATGCCAGATTATAATGAAATCAAGTTCTGGCACACGCGCAGGCATCTATTAGCAAACAAAGATGAAACAGTAGCACAGCCTGCTCTATAAGCTTGCTGAGTTCTGCTCTGCTTTGGCACTATGGCAAAATCATGTACCTAAAACAAAGGCGTCACTATTGTTGCTGTGACTCATTTGACTTGGAAGACATTTCTGGGTTCCAGGTTAAGCCATCCGGGGGAGAAAGGCCTGCAAATTCATGTTCACAGAAATGGTTCTAAATTATTTCAGCTAATCGTGAGTCTAGAACACCTACTTATGTATTCCATGAAAATCCAGTTCTGCTGTTCATTGAACTACTTAGCAAAATATCTGATGCTAACCAGAGATGGTCAGTTAAACCAGACCATCTGGTATGGGGGACTGCTGGGGAAAATATGTAGATATCCAGGAGAGGGTGGGAAGTAAGAGCGGGTAATGGGGGTAGTGGTGGCTGTGATCTCAATGGATGGTATACATATGTGGAGTTGATCAAATTTTAACAGTAGGTGTTCATCATATTCCCAGTTAAGAAAGTCAGTGGCCGCTCATCGTACATATAGATAAACATGAACCCATTTATATTGTATCACCTATGCTTACATGTGCTGAAGACTGCAAGACACTGCCATAATACATAATACATTGTGTTATGATGCTGTCCTCCTGCTCGCTTATATTGAGTCATTTTTAGATGATATCAGTTATAGTCTCTTTTTCTCAGTTTTTTCTAATAAATGGGTGGATAAATACATGACTTCCCAACTATATACCTTTCTCTCGTTCCTTTAAATCTCTTATTATAGAGACTTTTAAAATTATTTGTTCATTGAAGAAAATATGGAAAATAGAGGAAAGCAAACAAAAGTGAGAAACCACAATTATTACAGTTTACTTTACTTTAGAAGTTAAATCCACGAACTTATCTGTTTCTTTTCCATTATAATACAAACTTCCTGGATGTTCTTTTATCACCTAATAATGTAAGGTAGATATTTCCTCAGTCATTAACTATTTAGCAATGTGGTTTTTAATAGCTACATAAGATACCATTATGTGGACAGATCATAATTTATTTAAATAACTCTCTGTTGCTGGACGTTTAGAATACCTCCAGTTAACTATTAAAGATGCTGCCAGACTTCATAGATTCAGTGCCTTTCTGCTTCTTGTCTGCCAGTCACTTCTCTTGTGGCTGGACATAATATAATACATTTTATACATGTAAGATAAATAAGAAGGTAAAATATGCAGTCTCCTTTCCTTTTTCAATTGTTTAATAAAAGTTTTTTAGGAACTGTAATATTGTCCCTAATATAAACCTTATAGTTTAATCAAAAATGCCTAAAAAATTAGTTGGGATTTTTAGTACTCTAATTAATATACTAGTATGTTTTTAATGATTTTAGGAGTATATATCCTGGGAAAATATGGACAGAAAAAAATTAGAGAAATACAAGAAAGAGAAGCTGCAGAATACATTGCCCAAGCTCGGCGACAGTATCATTTTGAAAGTAACCAGAGGACTTGCAACATGACAGGTAAGCAGAGATATAGATATATTTATGTGGAAAAGTGCTTGTTGGTTTGTAATAGTGCACATACTTTCAGATATCAAGTTATGGGAAAGACAAAGAAAAGATGCCAAATCCTTTTAATTCTATCAACAGAGACATAAAATTTCAATGTGAATTTTTAAAACCAGCACAAATACTCATTTATTCATTCGGCAGATGTTTGTGGTGCCTACCTCTGAGGAAGTAGGCAGTAAAGTAAAATTCCCTGACTTCTAAGGTGTATGTTCTGGTGAAAAGAAGATAAGCGCAGCAAATAAATAACCTTGGATAGTGGTGGATCCAGTAAGGGAAGTAAACTTTGAGGAGTGGGCACCTGTCTGGAAAGTGTTGTCAGGGGCTCATGCTTCTGACCAGATGTTGTGTGTAGAGAAGACTCACACTATAATAGAGAGAGCAGATGCCCGAGATGAGAACATGCTTGTGACATTGGAGAAACAGCACACAAGCACTGGAATGCATGAGGAATGGATGGGTGCGAGGAAACAGAGCTCCAGAGATAGGCCAGACCCGCATGGCCTCGAAGGCCACAGCAAGGAGTCATAAGTCTGTTACATTTGCAGCAGGACACTACAGGATGTGGGTATTACATAATGGCGTCTGCTCAATCACTTAATTAATGGTAATAATGTAACTACCAGAGCTAGAAACCTCCTGGGAAAATGGCACAATAAAAGCAGCCTGCTCGTATTTGGAGAGAGCAAGAGCATCACACCAGTTAGAAAACGACCAGTTGAAAACTAGGTTCTCAGTTGTATGTCAAGCCCCTGTTCTTTTCCCTATTTAAAGCTCTTTTTTTTTTCTCTAACATTTCCTTCAAGAATAACTAATTTAGAAAGAATTTACCAGGCAAGCTAAGTGCTTCTTGTTCAGCTTACATGTAGGACTTTTCTCTAGATTTATAGGGACTTTATTGCTAGCTCACTTTCCTCATTTCATAGATAGAGAAGCTAAGATCAAAAAGAAGAGATAGTTCACAGCCATGTGTGAGTTTTCTATTTGAAGTAATCCTATCTAACCATATGCTTCCATTCTGTGAAACCCTAGTCAGAAGTCTTGTCTGTAATGACAGCTCTCTCATGCACAGCCCAGGATGACAGAGGCTCTAGGGAGGGGCTGAGCTGGCCTAATTTCAGATTTGTATTATTTGTGTTCTGTGAGCTAAGTAAGCATCAGCTCTTTCTATATAAAACCCCAATCTCAAACTTACTTCAGAAATGGTTTGTGAGGGACCGGGTATGTATTGCAGTTGGTGAAAGTGCCCCCATACATGCATGAAGCTCTGAATTGAATTCGCATCCTAGCACTTGGGATCCTGAGGCAGGAGGATTGTTTCAAGTTTGAGGACAGCCTCGGCTAGCAAGTTCTAGACCAGTCAGTGCCATATAGCACATCCTGCGTTATAAAGAAAAATGAGGAAATCACAAGTTAATGGACTTAAAGTGCTTGGCACATGGGTCCTCAGCAAATTATGACCTCACAGATCTCATGGAACTAGCTGGTACTGCTAAGGACATTTCCGTGAATTTTTAGAGAATATTAATAGTCTGAGATTATTATGCAATTTTTCATAAAATGATAGAAGGTCACTCTTGGGATCTCAAAATATATCTCAGCTTGACAGGATCCTGAGTCAGATTGGGCCTCCCAGAATCACATGAGATGTGTGAGCAATTTCTTGTGGAAATGCCTATGGAACATAATAGAGAAGCAGCAGGATGGTTAAGGGAGATCTCTGACACTTGTGGAAGGGAGGAGTTGTAGGTAAGAAGAGCCCTAAGCTAGGCATGGTGATGCCACTTTTAATCCCAATATTAAAATCCCAGGGGACAGAGGCAAACAGTTCTTTATGGGTTCAAAGACAGCGTGGTCTTTTTAGCCATGTTCCAAGACAGCTATAGTGAGACCAAATCTAAAAAACTAAAAGTGCGAGACTACTCGCCACAGCTTTAAGAAAGCTCAGCTAGTTAACAGGAGCCAACAAGCCCCAGTTCCCTGGTAGGAGTCCCCACCCAAGTACTCATTGCCTAGGAGCAATGCAAACCTAGTAATGAATCTATAGGTTAATTCTGCCGCTCTTAGACGGTGTAGCTGGCACATGCCCATGGCCGTTACAACCCTCAGCAGACTACAGGCAATTAAAAATAGCATATCAGGATCACTAGGAGGTAAAAATAAACATTCCCTGAAAAACATGACAAACTAACTTCTGGTATTTATCTACAAGGAGGCTACAAATAATGTGATTACATTTTTATCATAGAAATCTTTGGTGATATCCAGAGGCACTAAGGACTTTAGTTGCATACAAGAGAGGTCTTTGCCTTGAGTTTTATAAGATAATGGGATGCTTCTGTGCTTTGTCCTTTTGCTTTATTGTTTTTGTGAGTTTAAATTTACACGTGACATAATGCTTGCTTTTGTTCATAGCTGACATCACTAATAAAAGTTTCAGACTACAAAATATTCTTGTTTTATTTGGACTGTGATAGACAATTTTTTCTGTATGATGAATCAATTTTACAGATACACAATGATCCAGAATATTGAATAAAGATTGGGAATTCTAATGGATCATAAACTTGTAATGAACAAACAATACACTATGACTTCTAGAAATACTTATTATTTGACTGAAATAATTGGACTATAGTAATGAGTTATTTGATTTGGATACAGAACTGACCTCTTCTGGCTCCTGCATACACATGATACACAGACATACAATCAGGCACATGCAAATACATATGAGATAAATTAATTTTTCAAAAAATTTTGTTGAAAGCAGATGACTGAAGATACAGAGACTTATTCATTTTTCTTACAGGTGGCTAGAGGAGAATAAATTATCAAAGAATTATCAAATTTAATAATCAATATGTAATAGTATATATTTAAATATATAAAGTATACATAAATATATAAGTAGATATATATATATATAAAATAATAAATAATAATCAAAGAGACTCTTCAAAGTAGGTTGTTATATCCCATAGTCTTTAAAGTAGTTCCCACAAGCACCATTCTAATGTGGGATTAGGGCCTTGTTTTTTCTTTGTAAGGTAACATATCTGAAACAAAGGATATGAATATAAAAACCTTGGCTTTGATCACTTTCATCATGCCAGAAGTAAACTTAACATTGAGAATTTTGAAGTATCGAAAAGAAGGAAAGGGAGCTATCCATAGACCATCATCCAGACATCCCCACTGTTAACAGTTAGGAAAAAATTTCCCTTTCTGTCTTCTGCGTGTTCTTGCTGTGGTTATGATAAAGTGTTGTTGTGGTAATGCAAGTAAATGCTTGCTTTATTAGTTTTACATAATTAATTGGAACTCTTTAACCTGGATGGTTCCTCCCATCTCCTGTTAGTTGCCACTATTATCATATAGCTTAAAGCATACGAATATCTCAATGAGTATGTTCACGTCATCTGGGAGTGTCTCTCTTTTCTGTTTGTGTTACAGTGCTGTCCATGCTGCCAACTCTGAGAGAGGCCTTGATGCAGCAACTCAATTCTGAGAGTCTAACAGCCTTGTTGAAAAACAGGTAAAAGCAAGTTATGTTCTTTGCCTTATTGGAATGCAGTCAAAGTTTACAGAATGAAGTAAATACTTTTAATAAGTGATTGTTTCCTTACTTTTCAGTTAAAACTTGCATAGGCTCAGTTTAAAAAAATAAATGCTTATATTACTTAATCAATATTTAACTTTATTTTAGCTCTGCCTCATTATACAAATCATATGGGCAATAGTATTATTGTTTTATATGAATATTTTATATAATTTTTACATTATTCAGCAGATTACTTATTGAGTGTTTATAGAATATAGAGAAATGTAAAGCTAATAAAATTATGGTCAATATCGTGCATCTCATAGTGTTAGGAATATAGTAGACTGTTTGGGATAAGGCACATATATTTATAAGTAACTGACAAATTGATATACAAAACATGAATGTGTAATGCTGACAAATTATTATGGCAGTAGAAAGCATTGCCCACATTTATGACCTAGTATGTGGCTTGTGATATACACACAGGCATTAGAAGTTATTAGTTTGAGGAGGCTTCTGGAAAACAAATGGCTGCTTCCTTTGATGAGCAAAATATGGGCAGTGATGATTTCACTAAGCAAATTTTGTGACTGAAGGAGAGGAGGAGGGAGAGAGAGACAGAAGAAGGAGAAAGGAGAGAAGATCGAGACACAGGTGAGGTCCACACCCAGCAGCCTGTACATGTTAAGTACATACTGGCCATTGAGTTACACCCCAAACAAGTAAGTCTTAGTAACGAGGTTAATGTGAACATCTGCTTGGCTGTACTGAGCCTCCATGTAGTCGTGGGGAAGAAGTGCTGTCCAGAGGCTGTGGCCACCCTGACGCTAGGTGCCTCCCACACGTGCATGCTCTCATGCAGTTTTCACAATGCGCTAGGTGCCTTCCACACGTGCATGCTCTCATGCAGTTTTCACAATGCGCTAGGTGCCTTCCACACGTGCATGCTCTCATGCAGTTTTCACAATGCGCTAGGTGCCTTCCACATGTGCATGCTCTCATGCAGTTTTCACAATGCGCTAGGTGCCTCCCACACGTGCATGCTCTCATGCAGTTTTCACAATGCATCTGTGAGGCAGATGTTATCATCTGTGCCTTGCAAACAGAAACTTAATACTCGGACAGGTTGACAACAAACTTGACAAATTTGTTTTCTTGTTTATTTTATAGTACTGGTGAGTGGACCTACAGCCTCACCCATATAAGGCAAACACTTTGTCACTGAACTACAGTCCCAGCTTTCTTTGAAACTGGTATCCAGAGAACACATCCCAAAATAACAATGAAATTATGCTAAAACTTTATATCTGATTAAAATATAATACCAGTGGCAGATGATTTTCATTCTTAGAAGTAGACTGAATTTAATTTCTGCTTTATAGGCGTAAAATGTGACTTACAAAGTAATCTGTATAATTATACAGGAAGGTATATATGGACAAATTAATCTCAAATAAATATCTAGTCACTTCTCACATGGGCACAGTAAAGGACAAAAAGTAGATTTTAATCTTATTTAGGAAGCAAAGACAAATTAAGTGAATAGGACTTTTTTTTAAAAAAAAATAGATGGATAGATAAGAGTTATGCTAAACGTGGTGATATTCCTCCCCCTTGGCAAGCTTGTTTCCCATAAAGCCCTTCATTCTAAATGCTTAGAAGGATTCTCACTGATTGAGATAAGGCCTCGGTGTACAGCTCAGTGGTAGAGCCTACGCTTAGCATTCTTAAGGCCCTCAACTCAATTTCTAACACCAAAAAGCTGACGAATAAAAATGTAATAAAATTCCTCTAAGTTTAAGGTTGAATTGATAGCCAAAAGGGGGAAATGGGTTAAATATAATACAATTCAAAAATGTTAATCCCGGCCGGGCGATGGTGGCGCACGCCTTTAATCCCAGCACTCGGGAGGCAGAGGCAGGCGGATCTCTGTGAGTTCGAGACCAGCCTGGTCTACAGAGCTAGTTCCAGGACAGGCTCCAAAGCCACAGAGAAACCCTGTCTCGAAAAACCAAAAAAAAAAAAAATGTTAATCCCATGGCAAAAACAAACACTAAAGGAGAATGTAGGAGTTTAGAAAAAGATTGGCTTGCAAGACAATGTGAAATCTTGACTTAATACGCAAGAAAAAGTTTAAAAGGGACTAACAAAATCTACAATTTGATGGTTTTTTTATATTAGAATCCAGTCATCTCTGATTCCATATAAACCTGCCAAGCAAGTTGGTCTTCTTTTTAGACTAGTTTGTTCATAACTGATAAGGGATGAACAGATGACCTGATAGCTTTGTTTCGACAGGTGCGTGGTAAAGAACCACCAATGGAAGAGACTCTTACACGCCCTTATCACAAGCAGCAGCATGCTTTAGCACACATTGGCCAAAGTTTTAGGTAGATATTTTAGTAACACTGAAAAGTCGAGTTGTTTTTAACTTGGACTAGATGTCTACTTGAAGAGTCCCTTTGAACAGAAACCACGTAGAAGGTACTTTCCCTGACCTATGCGATTTGAAATCAGGATTTCTTAAAAAGATAATTATGAGTGTGTGCGTGTGTGTGTGTGCACATTTTCGTTTTGTTGTTTTGTAATCCTGGGGTCTGAACCAGGAGTACATGATAGGCAAGGGTTCTTTCTACCACTGAGCTTAAAACTACAGATACAGTCTTAGGGTGATTGCCAATACACAGGCACTACTGGGTTGCTCACTCTGGTCTCACCCACCAGATTCCCCCAAATGAAATATGGTTCAGTAAGTATGACATCAGTTTGTCATTTTACAGATTGCTGCCACTAAGTCCATCCTGTCTTGTTATATTGATTCAGCTTCAATTGTAATACTAACTCTGAATTTTTAAGGTTTATTATTTGTGCACACACAACACACACACGCACGCACGCACACACGTACATACACACAAATCTGAATACTGGTGCTTGTGGAGCCTGGAGACATTTGATGCCGCTGGAGTTACAGGCCACCCAGTGATGAGGGTGCCAAGAACCAAACTTAGGTCCTCAAGAACAGTAGTATTTTTTCTGATCATCTGAGCCATCTCTCCATTGAAACACAAATTTATGTTCAGATATAACAAGCATAATTGGCCTGTGTTTTATATCTTTGTGTTCTAGTAAATAATATTTATTATATTTTGTAAAAGTATTTATGATAAATTGAAAATAGTAAAAATCCCAGTCCTTTGAAACAGGTGCTCTGCAAAACACTGCATTTTATATACATAGCACAGTCACACACTCTGGTGCTATACCGCATTTAAATACTCTGTTATTTTTATTGCATTGTACTTATTTATTTTGTGTGTTGAAGGATAATTTTCAGGAGTTGGCTCTCTCCTTTTACTGTGTTAGTCCTGAAAACAAATTCAAAATCATCAAACTTAGGAGCAGGCACCTAATACCCACTGAACAATTTTGCTGGCCCATAAATATGTTTTTAAACAAATATGCCTTTGTGCTACTATGGACTAATGTCCTGGATATGTTGATATCTTATTTTTAAGAAAATAAAGTATGTAGTATGTCTGCATTTATTTAAAGAACAATTTATTTATTGAAATGTGTTGAATAATACATACATGCTTATATAAAGCAGTACAGTAGAAGAAAGCATATTTAAATCACCTATGAATGAGAGAGAAATATGATACTCAACATACAAGGTTGTATCAATTTGACTTTATAACCCTGTGTTTTCTGTAATTATAACTATATTTAATTTTTAAGTGATATCAAATATTTATAGTAAAATAAATAACCTGAATTTTTCTAGTTGATAGTATAACCACAAAGACAGAAACTGTATTAAGTGTCTTTAAATCAGAAATTTAGTTAAACTTCCTTAGTGGAATAAATACTCCTGTTACCTAGAACTTAATTACTCTAGCCCCTTTTGAAACACTATTTTAAGACCTCTATTCTTGAACTGATGGTTGAAGCAGATTAATAACTATGTTGTTTTCACTGATTTCTAGTGTGGGCCAAAACAAATGCATATATAATATGAATAAAATTAAGCTAACATCTTATAAAGTCGACTTTGACTTAAACTATAAGCTTGTGGCATAATTTATCTTTAAATATGTGTGTATAAATAATATATGTTGGCAGAGGTTTCTGTCCCACCTAGTCCCACAGTCACTCAGTCCCAAAGAAACACACAGAGGTCTAAATTAATCATAAATTGCTTGACCTATTAGCTCAGACTTCTTATTAACTTTTAAATCTTAAATTATCCCAGTATTCTTGTCTATATTAGCCATGTGACTTGGAACTTTTATCAGCGAGGCATTCTTATCCTGCTTCCTTTGTGTCTGGCTTCCTCTGTGTCAACTTCAGACTGACCCTTTCCTCTTCCCAGAATTCTCCTGTTCTGATTGCCCCACCTATACTTCCTGCCTGGCTACTGGCCAATCAGCGTTTTATTAAAATACAAGTAACAGATCTTTACAGGATACAAGATCATTGTCCCACAGCACCCCCCTCCCTTTTTTTCAAAACAGTCAACAAATGCCCCTGATGTGGACAACTGAATTCTCTTAAAACCTGAGAGATTTTTGGAAGGAATTCTAAACACAAAAAGAACAGAGTTAAGCATGGCTTCTCGGTAGCAGCATTTTCTCAGGTGGGCTCTATTTACTAAAGGCAAATGCATCTCATTAAAGAGAGGCATCACTTTAGCTGCAGAAACCTTACAGCCCTTTTAAGCAGCTCTACCACAAACCATTTAAAAAGTGTGTATGAATAGCCAACAGCATGCATTTTGGTGGCATCAGGGACCTTGAAACTCCATAAGAGTTGTGGCAATAAACATAGCTCCAGCCAGTACCTCTGCCATGAGGCTAGATTCTCAGAAAGCTAAGGAATGTGATGGATCTAGACAGCAAAGCCATGGCTTTAATCCTAGCCATATTGCTTAGCAAATTAAAGACTCATGTGGTCAAAAAAGGAGAAATATAAGGTAAAGATAGATTGAAATGAAAAAGCCTCTAAATGGTTTAGAGTGTGTTTAAAAATATATGTAGGCTTGGGAGAGAAAAGAAAAAGGATAAAGTCCTAATATGTATGTATGTATGTAGGTAGGTAGGTAGGTAGGTAGGTAGGTAGGTAGGTAGATAGATAGATAGATAGATAGATAGATAGATAGATAGATAGATAGATAGATAGATAGAACCTGGATGTGGTGGCATACACCTTTAACCCCAGCACTTGGGAGGCAGAAGCAGGCAGATCTCTGTGAGTTCAAGGACAACCTGGTCTACAGAGTGAGTGCCAGGACAGCTAGAGATACACAGAGAAACCTAGTCTCAAAAAGCCAAATATTAAAAGTAAAAGAAATAGAGTTTAAAATAAAGCCACATAAAGATGAAAAATATACAGAGAGTCTGGATACTGTATGTTATTGTGTTGTCTTTAAAATGTTTGATGGCTGAGGAAGGAGCAAAAGCTGCAAAAAGACATTTGATTATAAAAGCTGCTGGATTAATCCAACATATATATTTTGAAAATGCCTTGGCTTAAAAATTTAGGTCAGAAGGTATATTAGTTTGGAGAAGAGGTTTTGCTTTTTTTGCCATAGGAAATGAGAGGCTGTGGATTCCTTCTAGGCTAAGAAAAATCAGATTTGATCAAGAAGACCACCTGAGAAATCTCCAATAGGAGCAGATGGCCCAGATGTCTGAGTTCTACATCCAGAACAGCCTCAACACTTCTGGCTAAGATTAGCAAAAAATTTTTTAGATTCCAGTAAGATTATCAGTGCCTCCAATCAGCAAGAAGTAGCCTGGAAAACTATGCCCATTATTCCCCCCCAAAAATGGATTATGGATATTTTTCTTTGTTTGGAATGTTGATTGCAAGTTGTTATTGATAATGGTCAGGAAAAAGCTAAACAATGAGATTGGATTCAGAGTTCTTGCTTTGAATTTTAATAAAAGGGGAGGGGGAAGTGCTGTGGAACAATGGTTTTGTACCCTGCAAAGATCTGTTATTTGTATTTTAATAAAACACAGATTGGCCAGTAGCCAGGCAGGAAGTATAGGCAGGACTACCAGAACAGGAGAATTCTGGGAAGAGAAAAGGCTCATTCTGCAGTCTTCACACAGACACAGAGGAAGCAAAATGAGAATGCCTCACTGATAAAAAATACCAAGGCACATGACTAACACAGACAAGAATAATGGGTTAATGTATGATATAAAAGTTAGTTAATAAGAAAGCCTGAGCTATTAGGCCAATCAGTTTATGATCAATGTAGACCTCTGTGTGTTTCTTTGGGGCTGAATGGCTGTGGGACCGGGTGGGACAGAAACCTCTGTCAACAAATATATACATGTCTAACAGCTTATCCATCAGTTTTCACTTACAATAAAATTCCTGCAAGGGGCTGTTTTGGTTTGTAATTTTTAGAGTTCCAGTCCAGATTAGGCAATTCTGCTGCACTGGGTCTCTGATGGCAGTTGTGGGCCAGCAAGCTGCCACCTAATGACCAAAAACGCAAGAAGAATAATACTCGATGTGCCAGGGTCTCCATATCCCCTGGTAGGCCTGTCTTTAATGACCTAGAACTTCCCTGTAACCTCCAACTCTTAAAGGTTTTTCTACTTTCCAGTTATGTAGCCTGACTGCCAAGCTTTTCATATACAATCATTGGAGAGGACAGTAAGCCAAGCCATAGCACCAGCTGAGCACACTGAAAATGTTGAGAAATAATACCTGACCCAGGAGTCATGTAGTCTCTAACATTTCCCATCATGACAAACCAGGACTCTGAAAGAAATACATAGTTTCAGATCTGCAGCAAGCTTAGAACAACTCAGGACATCTTTTCTTTTTAAAAAGTAAAGAGTAGTGGGCTCGTGCCAAAGGTCTTAAAAGCCAGCCTAAGTATAGCCCCAGTGGTGATTTCAACAGCAAGAGGGAAATAACTTCAGTTTGTTATACTTCAAATATGCCTGTCAATTCATGTGCTTATAATGACGCTGCAAAGCAACAAAACAGTGGTACTTACCTTTGAATGATCACAGAATCTACTTGATTATGTGTAACATAAGCAGAGGGAAGAAACTTCCTGGTTTTCTTTACTGTTTGTATATTTCCATGTATGTGCTCAGAGGAAAAGGATTGGAAGAATGTACACTGGTAAAAGTGATTGTTAGCATTGTTTAAAAGAATTGCACTTTTGCTATCTTATGGGCTTTGTTTCTTCAGTATTTGTATGTTGTTTTAATATTTAAAGGGAATATAGCTGTGTAGTTGAAAGTTATATTTGTTTATATTGATTATTATTTTCTGATTTTTTCTTTAGGCCTTCAAACAAGCTAGAAATATGGGAAGACCTAAAGATAATAAGTAAGCCTACATATTTCTTATAATAGCATATCCTTAAGATATTTATAACAGGAACTTTTTTTTTCTGTTTTTTTTCAAGGCAGGGTTTTTCTGTAGCTTTGGGTCCTGTCCTGGAACTAGCTCTTGTAGACCAGGCTGTCCTCAAACTCACAGAGATCCGCCTGCCTCTGCCTCCTGAGTGCTGGGATTAAAGGTGTGCACCACCACCACCCAGCAACAGGAACTTTTTATGCCATAGTATGTATATGACTCTTCTTTCCCTACTTCATCAAATAGTCATGTTTAAATATAAATATTCATAAAGCAGAGAGATCAAAGTCTGTTTCTAAACTATATTAATTGTGTGATGGTGATATTAGTGTGCTGGTTAGGTATTATATTTTTAACGTTGTATTAAAAAATTATCTAACCCAAGTAGTGCCAACTTTACATTGCTATTATATGCAAAATTTCATTAGTGATAAAAATTTGAATCAAAGAACATTTCTAGGCTCTTGTATATGTATGTATCAAAACTTCATACCAGCACACTCTCCTGATTCTTCATTTCAGCTAATATATCCACTGAATGATGATGCCTAAGTCTTCACCTAGTTGGAAGACAAATCCAACTTCCTAAGTTCCTGTATTTCCTTTCAGCTGTTGTCCTTCCTCACATGCCCTGGGAGCAGCTGTTTCTACATTTTCCTTCTCCATTTCTTTACTCCTACTCACTCTTCGATATAGCACCCTAATTTTTGCTCTTGCTTCCACCCAAGCAGTCCTCATAGGCATCAGAAGTAATCTCTGCTGTCCAATCCACTGGGGCTGTGGACTCACCACACTTCTTGGCACAGTGGACACCTGTGTTCCCTTCTCTGTCCTGAACACTGTGTTGTTCCCTTGAGGGCGAAGTCTTCCTGTTTCCCTGTCCTCTCTGATCCTCCAGTTCTTTGCTGGGCCTCTTTTCCTTTACCTGACACTGAGAGCTGGAGTCTTCCGTGCTCAGCCCTCCTTTACCTCAACTCTCTGGACATCTGAGTTCTGAAGACACAGCTTAGTCAGGTCTGACTTTGCCTTGCCCCAACCCTGTGCCCATGCTCGAGATAGGTCCAGGGCCTTGTGAACACTAGGAAGTCAGACCACCAGAGTCACATGCCCAAATTTCTTTGCTTTCCTTTCCCAGCTTCTAAACCTGCAATTCCTTTTACTAATAAGTACTTATTGGGCAGGACTTCATTTGGGAAATTATACCTAGTCAAGCATAATGACAACAGCCTGAAATCCTAGCACTTAGTAGTCTGAGACAAAAGGACCCTGAGTTCAAGGCCAACCAGGTCTACTTAGTAAGGTCCTGCAAAAAGGGGGGGGGGCTGGGGAGGAGAGTAGGGAGAGGACATAATTATTCTAAACAGGCTTAAAGAGATAAAGTTTTTAAATTGATCTATTTTTGTACTTGCTCCATTTACAAATGTATTTGCTAAAGTCAGCTATTTAAAAGTAATCATAGGCTTAGGTCATGATTTTATATTTTTGTTGGTGTTTTAGTAACAATGTCAAAAGATTTCTTTTCTCTCTGAAGGCTTCACAAGGAGTATTGTAGCCGTATATAGTAACAATGTCAGAAGATTTCTTTTCTCTCTGAAGGCTTCACAAGAAGTATTGTAGCCGTATATAGCACTTGTATGCTGGTCGTTCTTTTGCGGGTCCAGTTAAACATAATTGGTGGATATATTTACCTGGATAATGCAACGGTTGGCAAAAATGGCACTGTAAGTTTACCAGACCTGCCTTTTCTATCTCCTGACTGACTCTTGTCTTGGGAGAGCAGACTTTTTGGCACATTAAAGACTCTTTTCCTGTAAAGGCTTAGCTCATTTAACTCTAATTCTGTTCCATGCAGACGGTTCTTGCTCCCCCGGATGTACAGCAACAGTATTTGTCAAGTATTCAACACCTCCTCGGAGACGGTAAGATCACAGTCGGCAGCGTGCGTGTTTATGCTGTTGTGGGCGGTGTTAAGGGAACATGGCTCTGCTTTCCCTCCAATAGGCCTGACAGAGCTGGTCACTGTCATCAAGCAGGCTGTACAGAGGATTTTAGGAAGGTAAGCTGTTTCTCCTTTGACTCTTCTGATTTCTCGGCTCTGGTGAGTAAACTGAGGGGGAGAGCTGGTTGTGGTGACACAGTTGCATCTTCCCGTCCTCAGGAGGCCCAAGCAGGAGGATCCCAGGCTCAGGCTTAGCTGGCAGGTAGAGTTGAGGGCTGGCTGCCTAGACAACGTAATGGCCTCTGTCTTCAAATTTAAACACAAGAAAAAAGTGGGGCCCGGGTGGGCTTACGTAGAGCATTTGCTTTGCATGCATGCCTGAGGTCTCACATTCGTTTCTCAGTAGTGCAGAGGAAAGGGGGACAGAAGATAGAACTGACCTAGTGAATTGGGTGAGTCATGAGAGTAAGAAAAAATATTTAATAATCTGCCTACCTCCCCCTTACACTAATAATAAGATCTGTAATTATGGCAGGACTTTCCTTGTGAGATCTATGCAGTAGCTTACTGTGGTTCTGTATTGATGGCCCTCACCTGGCGGCTGGCTTCCCAGTCCTTCCCAGTTCAGCAGTTCCGACTAAATGCAGCAAGGTTTCAGATGCCAGCTTATTAAGACAGGAGCGCTGTGAAGGGTGCTGTGTCCTTTTCCTTTTACTTACTCTCCTTTCTCTGTTCTAGTGTTTCTCTTAAACATTCCTTGTCCCTTTTGGACTTGGAGCAAAAACTAAAAGAAATCAGGATTCTTGTGGAGCAGCATAGGTCTCCTTCTTGGACTGATAAAGATGTATCCAGGTCCTCACTGTGCCAATACATGATGCCAGATGAAGAAACGCCATTAGCAGCTCAGGTACTTAATTCATAGCCATTTCTATATTTTCTGACTCTTACTCCATATTTTATAAATCCATTACTCTCTCTTGAAATATAGATTTCTAAGTCTTGTATTTCAGCAATTTAAATAAAGCCTTATTCATTAGAAAAACTGTAAATCTGATTTAGCGTAGCACTTATAATATTGAGAACTTAGCATATTTTTATCACATCATAGTTAGGTTTCAAGCACTGTGATGTATGCTATGAATCTGAAGGAGAATACAAGTTCATTACCCTCGGGAACCGAAGAGACAAGTCAGTATGGCTAGCGAGTTTGTAGAGGAGCAAAGAGAACCTGGAGGAAGATCATACTGGAGACAAGAGCATGATGAGCTTTGTGTCTCTAGATAGAAAGACTCTGCTTTAGTTTACAGAATTAAATGTTAATGAGACTAGGGCTACATTCAAGTTTGCTTAAATTCATAGCCTGTTTTTTTTTATTGTGACAGGTGTGTGTCTCACACATACACACACACAGAGTTATGTAACAAAGGAAAAAAGAGGTCATGAATTTCAATTAGAACAAGGCAGAAGGGGTACATGGGAGGAATTAGAAGGAGAAAAAGGGGGAAATATTGAAATTATTATCTAAAGATGTAAGAAAATAAGAGGCTAGAGAGATGGCTTCACAGTGAAGAAAACTTACCAATATTATAAAAGATCTGAACGTGTGTGGATAGTACACAAGCACTTGGAACTTCAACTCCAAATCTGTCTCCCTTTTCTGGTCTCCTCGAGTACCAGCACGTACATGCACCTGAGCATGGACACACACAATTTAAAATAAAGTATTTATTTAAAAAAAAATGAACAGTGACTGTGGGGCAGCAGCCTGAAGAAATCTCTGAGCTCTCAAGGAGGAAGCAAACAAGGCCTGTTATAACACCAACTCTGGCAGGTGTGCTGACAGATGTTATAGATGCTCAGTAAGAAAGTACAAATCCCAAAGCTTTCTGGTTATACATTCAGGTTGTATAACTTACTTTTAAATTAGTTTTCATTGTTTAAGAGTTTTCCCCTAGGGACTCTAATGGTTATCTTTTTGGGTGCTGAGAGGCTCTAGATTCAAAATTATCCAAGGAAGGGAGGGAGGAAGAAAATGAGAGAAAAATTGTAATCTAGAAAGGGAATCTTAGCCGGGTGGTGGTGGCGCACGCCTTTAATCCCTGCACTCGGGAGGCAGAGTCTCTGTCAGTTCTAGGCCAGCCTGGTCTACAAGAGCTAGCTCCAGGATAGAGCTACAGAGAAATCCTGTCTCGAAAAACCGAAGGAAAGGAAAGGAAAGGAAAGGAAAGGAAAGGAAAGGAAAGGAAAGGAAGGAGGGAGGGAGGGAGGGAGGGAGGGAGGGAGGGAGGGAGGGAGGGAGGGAGGGAGGGAGGGAAGGGAAGGAAGGAAGGAAGGAAGGAAGGAAGGAAGGAAGGAAGGAAGGAAGGAAGGAAGGAAGGAAGGAAGGAAAAGGAGGGGAATCTTATGAGTTGAAACATTGAAAGATTGAATTGAACAAGGAGGACAGGAGAGACAGAATTAATGAAAGTGCCAGGGGCTGGAGAGATGGCTCAGCGGTTAAGAGCACTGACTACTCTTCTCAAGGACCCAGTTTCAATTCCCATCACCCACATGGCAGCTCACAACTGTCTGAAAATCCAGTTCCAGGGGATCTGACACCTTCACACCAATGAATATAAAATAAAGTTAAATAAACCATAATTTTTTTTTAAAAAAAAAAAAAGAAAGAAAGTGCCAGCCATAGTGGTACAATCAGGAGGCTGAGGCAGGAGGATCACTTGTTTCAGTATATCCAAGTTCCAGGCCAGGTTGTGCAACATAGGGAGAACTGATCTCAAACAGAAGAGAGAGTTTAATGAAAAAAAATTCAAAAAATCATCAAATTGTTATAAAATAGAATCTCATGGAAATGTAATAAGAGACTTTTAGCAGTCTAAACTCAAAACAATTTCTAAATTTTAGAATTTAACAGTGGCACAAAGTAAAAATGAAGGAAATGAATGAAGAGAGGAATGATAACCCAAGTCATACTGAGTTAAAGCATGAAACTGTAGGATAAAGCCGGGCAGTGGTGGCGCACGCCTTTAATCCCAGCACTCGGGAGGCAGAGGCAGGCAGATCTCTGTGAGTTCGAGGCCAGCCTGGTCTACAAAAGGAGTTCCAGGACAGGCTCCAAAGCTACAGAGAAACCCTGTCTCGAAAAACCAAAAAAAAAAAAAGAAGAAAAGAAAGAAAGAAACTGTAGATAAAAGGAACACACATAGTTTGGATAGAAGAAAAGACGAGGGAGAAAAACCTCACACATCCTAATAGAATTTCTCAATAGTGCAAGAAAAGAAAGAGCTTTTGTTTGGTGAGTGTTGACCTGTGTTCCATCTGTGTGTGTAGGTGTGTGAGGCATCCATGTTGGGATGTAGGTGAATGCACCTGTGTACAAGCATGTGTAGGCAGTCACTCTGCACCTTACTGCCCTCACTGGTCATGGAGCTTGACATTTTGGCTAGGGTAGCTGGCCAGCAAGTTCTGAGATCCACTTACACCTGCTCCTTACTGCTAGAGTTATGCACTAGGGAGTCACCCCCAGGCCTGCAGGGCAAAGACTCTTATCCACTAAGCCAGTACCCCAGCCCTATTAGTCATTTTTTTTTAAAGATTTATTTATTATGTATACAGTATTCTGCCTACATGCATTCCTGCCAGAAGAGGGCGCCAGATCTCAATTCATGAGTGCTAGCCATTGCCTGGTTGCTGGAAATTGAACTCGGGACCTCTAGAACAGTCAGTGCTCTTAACCTCTGAGCTGTCTCTCCAGTCTGCCCTATTAGTCTTAATATCTATTATTTTTCTTTGTCTATAGATGGCTGGAAACATCCAAAACAAACCAAATAAATAAATAAAGCTTTATAAAGAGTACCTCAATTTATGTTTTAAATACTACTTCCATGTTTACATAAACCTTGATAATTTTTTTTTAATTTGGCAGTTTTGGTTGTTGATAAAGTAGAGACATCCAGATTTCCCAAACCCTTGAATTTTTAATGTGATTACTTCATTCGTGATTTGGTAGTATTTGAAACACTGATATCTAGAACTCTTATTTTACAGGCCTGTGGGCTTTCTCCGAGAGATATCACCACTATTAAACTTCTCAATGAGACAAGAGACATGTTGGAAAGGTAGAGTACATAGAAATGCATTTGTACTTCCAGTGGAAGTAAGGCCATTCTCCAATGTTCCTGATCAAATATGCAGTATAATATTGTGAAAATTAAAATTGTAGTCTATTCCCTTCCAATCCAGGTGGGATTGCCTGTCTAAACTGGAAGGAAGTTTGCATGTGGCTTACATTTTCATGCAAGCTTGTCGTGTACTTGAATTATATCCCCCATGCCTTTCTGCCCTCTCCTCTATCTCCCGTCTCCCCAACCAATAGTTTCATTTGTTCCCCTAGACAGCCTTGCTTCTTCTTTTGTGTAATATGTAAATACATAATCTATGTGTCTACATAAAATATAGAACCCACAAATGAAGAAAATGATGTACATGTCTTTCTAAAACTTGATTACCTACAGGTGCATCTTTTTCCTCCAAACATTACAATGTGTTTTACATTTTCTGTATTCATTCCCCTGTTGATGAACGCCTAGGTTTGGTTGCATAGCTGAGCCATCTTAAATGATGCTGCAGTAAACACCAGTGTGCAAAAGTACCTCTGGTGTGTTGACTTGGACCCAACTGGATAAAAACTCAGGAGTGGCTTTCATAAGTGGAACACAGGATGGGTCTGCTTTAGTATTTGAGGACCTCCATACTGATGTCTGTAGTGGATGGGTTCATTTGTGTTCTTGCCAGCTGATATTTTTAAGATAACATTGTACAAAATACATATTAATATGAAAAATATGTGACAGTTGGCAAATAGTCTCATCATGTCAGGCAAAACAATACAACTGATTGTTACACTGAGTTTGAAAAACTAAGTGATAAATTTAGACAGTTTTTCATGCTATGAAAACCAGATTGTAACTGGAAATGTTACTGATTCTGAAGAGTAACCACATAGTTATTGAGTTTGTTTTCTTTGTCCGCTGGGAATCTAAAAAGAAATATTTCTTATTTTATCTAGTCCAGATTTTAGTACAGTTTTAAATACCTGTTTAAACAGAGGGTTCAGTCGACTTCTAGACAACATGGCAGAATTTTTTCGGCCCACTGAACAGGAGCTGCAACATGGTAACTCCATAAATAGGTAAGATGGCATATAAAACAATAATATGACCAAATGCTCTTGAAATGTGATGACTTAGATATAGTTAAGTTTTCATACCAAATAAAAAGAAATCTTAAATGATAAATTATACCCTGAGTTTTCAGGAAATTAAACTCTTCTAAACCAATGACTCCTTTATTGACATAAGTTTCTTCTGAATTTAATAATGCTTTTTTTATCTCTACACCTTTGATACTATAGTATTTACATTGTGAAACTTCCTTTTTATTTAGTCAAAATCCATTTTTAAAAATTATTTAGAATAAAAAGCTGATAATGTAGCCATTATTGGCCTATATAAATTCATTGGTCTGGTTGTGGTAATAGCCAGGCATTCTTGTAGATTCTTGTTTGGTGAATTGTTTCCATATAGTCATATTTAGCTTATATTTAAACAATCATTTTCAAAAATGCTTATATATATTATATCATTATAGAATTGGGAATACCTAGTTGGCTCAATTATTGTAATTTGTCAATTCTGACTGTTGCTACATAATGGACTCGTGTTGTTGAAAGCTTCATTGTGTCTGTCTGTCACTCTGATACAAGGATACTTGGTTTCACATCAGGCTCCTCACTCTTTTAGAACCTCTGGTTTTACATCACACTTGAAAACAGTGGACTACTAAATCAGTGCTGATTAATTGTAAATGCACCTACTAAAATTTAAAGAAACAGTAACTGGCATGTAACGTAGATGTGGGGTTTCTAATGGAATTCTTAGCCTAGAAATTTTCTCTTTTTCAATTGATAAGTAAGAAAAAATTATTTCATTTCTAAAGTCTAGGAAAGCTGAATGCTCAATAACTTCTCACTGATGTCAGAATATAGAATTTTAGTTATACTTCAAAATCATTACTGATTAGGAATAATATTAGGAATGAAAGAAGGGTTAAAGTGTTAGAAAAACTACCACAGTCAGTTATAACATAATGTTAATAAAACAGTGCTTTTGGGATGTCTCTGTGGGTAATGGCACCTGCTGCCAAGTCTGCTGACCCTAATGCAGTCCTTGTAACTTACTTGGTGTGAAGAAAGAATCGCCTCCGCTGGGTTGTACCCTGACCTTCCCTTGTATACTCTCATGTACACATGCACACACACAGGAACATATGTACACTGAACAAATAAACTATTAATAAAAATATGCTAGCAGGACACAAATCATCTTTACTGTTGTTGAAAAGGCATAGACTAAGAAATTTATTGCATCTTATTATAAATAAGATTTGATACAATAAAAAACTGAAATCAAAAGCAAATATACTTATTGACTAAACAGGTTGATTTTTATTAAACTCAGAAAGAGCATGACGATCATCTGGGATGTTCAGCATTGAACTTTTGCTCTTTCTGATGAATGTGACAAGGCTAAGAAAAGACCAATCTTGAGGACCAGAATTTAGGAACACCATTGAATTTTCCTGTATTGTGTTTAAGATAGACAACTAAAAATAAATAAATAAATAAATAAATAAATAAATAAATAAATAAATAAATAAATAAATAAAGATAGACAACTAATAAACTGTTAGTTGACTCTTAATTTCCTAAGTTAAGCATAAACTTTCAAAATATAAGATCATTTTTAATGGGAAACTATATTCACAAACCCAGGAGGATTAACTAAAGAGGTTAAATTCTTCTCCTAAAATTAATCTACAAATCTAGTCAAAATTCTATTGATAACCCCACTGGAGACTGGAAGACAGTTATTTTGATGGCATTAACCCTGTCAAGTGATGGTAAAGGTGATTGTCAGACAATGGACTGAGACGTCACAGAAATAAAGATATTTCTGCCTGTCAGACAGCAGAGATCCAGTGTGTGATGTGGACAAGGCATCATGGTGCAGGAGTTCCACACCAGCGAGGCCAGAGCTGTCTGACGGTGGAGACTGCAGACCTTCTGCATGTAATACATGGAAATTCCATGTTAAGACAGTCACTTAAATACTAAGAAAACCTGGGCAAGAACTTCAGTGCCAGCTCTAAGAAGCTGGTGACGTTGTAATACCTCATATGGACTGCCATCTAACCATTGAAAACAACAGAGATGTAGATGTTATGAAGAGGACTTATAGCAAAAATATGATTGATAGGGTTTTAAGTTGAAAAGTAATAAAAATGTATAAAAGTCACTAGAATAAAATATCCATTAAGTCAACTAGAGTGATTTTTTTAGATGAGGAAATTATATTTTAGTTTTCATAAATATATTACTTATATTTATGTAAATATTCTTCGATGTGTGTGCACTTTTATAATTAAAATGTTAAATGCATATGATGTAGTTTCAGAAAATAACTGTTGTGATGATGTGGGTTTTTGTTTTTCAGTCTGTCCAGTGTCAGCCTGCCTTTAGCTAAGATAATTCCCATAGTAAATGGACAGATCCATTCAGTTTGCAGTGAAACACCTAGTCATTTTGTACAGGTAAGCAGGAAGCTGTGTTCATGCTGTGGTTGTTTCCAACACAAAAGTATATTCCCTGCTGTGTTAATTTGCTTAAAACAGAAGCTTGCAACCATATTCAGAGTGATAGCACTCTTGCAAGAGTACAGTGCTTGACAGTAAACTCATAGCAACACCTTCCCATGCTGCCCAGCTCTAGCTAGACTGCTCTATGGTGCGAATGTTTTGAGGGTTGGTCAAATCTGTGTAGCATTATGCTTTGCATTAACAATGCAGTTCTTCACTGTTTGAAAGAAACTGAAAAAAATGTGGCAAAGTAAAGTGTTTTCATCTAATAAAATAGTTGTTGATAGTGCTCCAGTAGCCTGTTAATGAATGAAAACATCACAAGGTATGGAAAGTTTTCATCGGACTACTTACAGCTCCATTTTTTTCTTCAAACTTTATTTGGGAAACATTTTATTAAAAGGATGATTTTGAATCTATGTCCTGTTCTCAGTCAGTGACAAACTGGGGACTGTATTGTAAGTTTAGAATGTGTTACGGTTTGCCTCAGTAGCAAAATGCTGCAGTGACGTGCCGTGCAGAGTCTAAGGCCCGCATGCACCTGCCAGTCAGTTAGTGCCATGGCCTCAAACAGTTTAGTGTAGACTTTACCCTCTTGGCACAGTGCAGAGTGCCCACACTTAAGGACGAGCTTCTTCCTGCCCTGACCAGTCAGGAGCCATTCTTTACATCCAGGTGGCCCTGTTCTGTTCCCTTTAGTCATTCTTCCCACCCAACAGCTGGCCATTCACACTGCAGAAAAAACAGTAAAGAAGGCTGATGGCGTGTCACTGAAGTGCAAGCCATCATCTTTGGTATAACCTGGACGCATCCATTTTGGCAAATTCATGAGAAATACAACAGAATATATATAATACTGTAACCACAGCTTTAAGGCCTGAGAAATTTGTACATTACATTTTAATCGGTTATACATTTAAGCCTGTGTAACTGATAAATAATCGAAACAAAACAAAAAAGTTCAAGTTTTATTGTCAGCATTTGTAGTCATGATTTTGAATGAGGATCCATGGGCTTCACCAAACTAAAAATGGATCCATCTCAAAAAGGTTGAAGCCTCTTTGAGAATGAGGGATGCAGGCCTTGAGCCTGGCCCGCGTTCTCCTGTGACATGCTCAGCTTCAGATGTTCAGTCCAGCTGCCCTAAGAAACGTCCTTTGAATCTGTGCTTCTTCAGGGTTTATAGAAACGGCTGCAGGAGTCCAAGAGGTTGAGGGGGAAGTTTATTTGATATCTATGGAATTAGAAAACTCAAACCCACACAGGATCTATTGCAAGATTAAAACGTCCCTGAATTTAGGGCACATATCTGTCCTTATGTGCGTGTTCTTGTTGACCCAGGAAGTGTTCAATTGTGCTGTTGGATTAAGGAGAGCTACAGGGAAATGAAAAAACCAGCAACAGGAAAATCATTCATGTGACGGTCAAGTCAGAGAACTCACTCCCACAGAGGAATGGCCCCAGATCAGTTGGGACAGATTGATTTTTAAAGAGCACCAGGCACTCAGGTGTAGAAGCAGGTTGGATGTGTAAAAACATGAGTGCTAGTAGCAAGATAGTTCCATATTCACACTAAATCAACAAATTGTTAGCCACTGGCTTTAGTTGTCTGTTGGGTTTTGTAGGGTAAATTCCATTTAATGGTAATGTGGTTTTTTGTTTATTTTTGTCAGTAGTTCAGATGCATTCAAACATGTAATTCTCCTGTTAGTCTCCAGAGTCCCGGGAATTTCAGGATGTGTCACTCCCTGCTTGTGTCTTCACTCTTAGTTATGGAAAGGCTCTACACTTAAGACATTATATATTTTTTCAAGTACACATAAAGATAATGTAAGCACCGGCAGTGTGCTGCACATCTCTGACCCTAGTGCTCAGGGGCTGAGCAGGATCACCAATTCAAGGCCAGTCTGGACTGGACAGCAAGACCCTATCTCAAAACCCAAGCAAAACTATATTAGTATTTGAGTACTGCCTTTATTTTACACTTGTTAGAGGTCTGTGGGCATGTGAGATGCATTGCTCCTGTAGTGCAGAAGCAACCTCAACAAACAAGTGCAGACAGGAACACATGCTTTCTGCCATTTCAGTCCTGTCATTTTAAAGGAGAACACTTACATAGTTTTCAAAATACATTTAAAATAAATTTAGGAGAGTTCTTTCTAAATTAAATGACAAGATGAATGGAAGTTCTAATAACTTCCACTACTGTCATAGGAAATTTTTAAAGGGTCTAGTTTATATTGCATACAGATTCCCCTTTTTCATTAATACTGATGCAGTTTGAGGCCTGTGGTCCTGTTTAAAGGAAACATGACATTTCAGTTCATTAAAATAAAAAGTAACTTCCTCACAGCTTTATATTCCCATCAGGAGACTGAGAACCTTTGCCATAAAGCTGACGCGCATGGTTTGTGTATACGTGTTTATATAAAACATACATATCCTACGTAGCCAAGAATCTTGGCAGATTTTGTAGAAATAAGAAACTAACCAGTATTTCCTATGGTTTAGTTTCCTTACACTCTTTTCATTCTTAAGTACACAAAGCTTCAAGACAGACTCAATGCTCATAGAAATGAATTGCACACGTCTTTATGCCTTACAAACCGTACTGTTACTGTTTTTGCTAGGACCTTTTGATGATGGAGCAAGTAAAAGACTTTGCTGCTAATGTGTACGAAGCTTTTAGTACCCCCCAACAACTGGAGAAATGATTGTCTTCCTTTGAGAAAAGCTAGCGCGGGAGTCATCTACATTAAAAAGTACTGAAGTCACCTATAACAGTTGACAGTTCGCAACCAAAATGCCTAATAAAGTATGTTCTTAAGCAAAGTTATTTCATAATGAAGTAGATTCATTTGGCACCTTACTGTATCTTTAACTCATCAACAGTCTACTTCATCAGGTGTATCTCACTGGTGCACAGACTACAAACGTCAGGCTCGTCCATGATCTGTTACAACCTGGAAAGCAGATCTAAACCAAATAGATAATTTTATACGTACATGTAATGGAGTGTGGTGTCCTTTCACACATAAAATGAGGGAAAATCTGTCTTGAGAAGTAGATCTAGGATGTGTGAACTCTGAAAATATACTGTTTAACTAATCATGAAGTTTCCTGGAATCTGAAGTAAGCGAGAGCAGGCCGGATTCTCTCCAGTCAGTGATTTGTCTTCACACACCTTGACAGAGGGCTTATATTCTAGAAATCAGTGGATTTTAAAACCTCTGATCAACTTTTTTCCTTTGCTATTTTTTCTTCACTATTTATTTGCAGCATTTTCTAAAGCTTTCTTAGCAGCCCTCAAAATCTGCAGGTTCATGTTATGTTCATGTTTACTCACAATTATCAATTACAGAGTTGTTCATTTGTGTATAAATCATTTTAATAACTTTGTATTGATTTTGAGTACAATAACCTGTTTCAATAAACTATTTTAATACAATATAGTTTTGTTCAGTTAATACTTTTCAGCCATTAATTTATTTGTTAGCTGGTAATAAAGAGAGCATGCTAGTTTTAAGTTTTAACTAGTATACAGTTGGTGCTTTCTTCTAACTTTTTTTTCCAGAAAAAATGTAAATAAAAGTAAATTATTCCTTGTCTCTAGTATACCTGTGGTTCTTCCTTTAGAGGGGCATGAAGGCAGAACTGACTGCATCAAGTATCAGCAGTGGATTAGCTGAGCCCAGTAATGGACTGTCTGCAGAACAGAGTTGTATGTCCTTCCCACATAATATAACATAGCTGAGCAGGAGATGGTGGAAAATGAATTGTGAAGGGCTTCCTAAAGCCTGACTGAGCTCTATAACAAAACAACCGTGTATAAAGATGTCAGAGGGGACACATCTTTAAAATTTGATAAGATATACTGATATTCTCCTTTCTGCATTCTGGAACCTTAGAAATGTGTATGTGGAGTAGGGCATGCATCTCTTCCAGAAATGCCCCTGGTTTGCACCAGGAAAACTTTAAAATTGTGCACAAAATTATCTGGAGTCGTCAGCGTCTGCAGAGTCAAGACCATTGAAGAGGTGGCACGGTTTAAAAGAAAGGAAATAAATTAAGCTGTGTGTAAAGGTAACTGACACTGCAGATTACTAATTTGTTTCTGTTAGTGTTGGAACCTTCTTGTCTAAAACAGTCTGGCTAACCTAGAAAGTAATTTAAAACAGGTTATCTTAAACCCTTAGACATTTTAACTTAAAATCCAAACACTCTTAATTAGCAAATATTTCCCCTAGTGTCTCGTCTCACTTTTCAAGTACATCTACTGATTATACTTCCCCATATCTCAGTACTATTAGTACTGTTTCACTTACATTAAACAAATAGTGTTTTTTATTATTTTTATCTTTTTGTTCATCTAGTCATCCCAGAATCAGCTTAGCTGCCAAGGAAGCTGCAGCTCTCCAGTCACCGTCTTGCACAGTCAGGATAATAAGATGTTCCACTGGCATAATTCATTTGTATTGCTCTCCTAGGGCTGCTGTAACAAATTATTGTTAATTAGGTTACTTGAAACATCAAAACTTTTTTTCTCTCACTTCTGGTGTGAAATCTAACACCAAGATATCCCAGGACTATTCCTCTCTGAAGGCTGTGGGGGAAATCTTTGAGTGCTTTGCTTGCCTCCGTTAGATTCTGGTGGTGCCGTCCCTTCGTAGAAACACAACCCTAACTCTGTGTCTGTGCGCTTTTCCAAGTTCTAAGGATAGTGTCCATCCGCCATCCAACATGAGCTGCCTTCAAAACTTCATTATATTAATAAAGATTTCCTTTCCAAGATCATGTTTTAGAGGTTTGAGAGGGACATTGCAGCCGCGTAACTAATCTTTGGTTAATACACACCGCCCACGGGAGAAGTGGAGGGTGTGCCACTCACGGAAAACCTTTGCTTATCCTAGACAACAGTCAGCAGGAAAGAGCATCAGCTAAGTGGACTTTAAGTTGCTTCTACTTGTTTCCCCTTTAAGACCTAATAACTATACTTGATATTACACATGTATAAAACTTTGAAAGGCATTTACTTCACTTGGAAATAAGGCTGGAAATTTTTTATCTAGTAGTGTTTTTAACTTAACAAAAGTAAAATGAAGTTTTTCCTAATTCATAACTGAGTACTCTGACCCTTTAGGACCATTGTGTTGCCTCTGTATGGCACTCATAAGAAAATGAGATAAATTCATATATTTAGTTTGTTAAAGCCAGCATCAGTCCCTATTTTATTCAACCCAGTAATCTAGTTTGGTTTGCCTTCAATATCTAGATAGTAAGCCCCACAAAAAGACCACCAGTCACGTATTCAATCAACAAGAGTGTTTAATTTGAGAATAAAAATACCTGCATGCAGGTTTGTCTGGGGGCTGATTGGTGGGTTTAAACACAAAGTTTATAGGTTGCTATAGGATTGGTTGGTGGCTCAGTGGTTAGGGACTTTCCAGCATCAGGGTGGGAGAAGCTATTTTTAGCTATCTTGAGCTTCCATAAAGCTGCAGAGCGCTTACTGCTTGGTTATACGAGAGCTGTGGTCTTTCCAAGAACTGCTTGTTCAATTCCAGTAAGCCGAAACTGGCCTGGTCCCTGGCAGGCCTGGAGTCTGTCGTGGCATTGGTTTGGCTCCTTGGCTCTTTCAACAGAGTTAATGGTAAACAAGTGTTTTATCTTTCAGCTTCCTGACGAGTCCACCTGTGTGAAAGCCAAAGTTTTAAGTTTTAAATGGTATGCCTAAGAGATCCAAGAAACTCTGTTGTGCCTCTGTTGTGAAAGCCCCCTGCCCAAGGACAGATGGTTCCTGAAATGCTGGAGGCTGTTGTTTACGGGAGATAACAAGCCACTCCCCTAAATAAGTTTGTTGGACCCGTCTGCAACCTATGTGCTTGATCACAGGTGGGTGGGATGTTTGGGAGCAGGAAATGATCAGGATATATGCTTGCGGATGATTGGATGTAGGCAGAAAGCATGCAGGCAAGAAGTAGATTGGGATGTATGCTTGCTCCTGATTGGACCTCATAGGAAACACAGGGAGTTGTGGGTTACAGGGTTTCTCTGTGTAACAATCCTGGCTGTCCTAGAACTCAAATCTGCCTGCCTCTGCCTCCCAAGTGCTGATGTTAAAGGTGTGCACTGCCACGGCCCACCTTGTGGGTTTTGCTGTTTTAAAACCCTGCAAAACATTTCTGGGGGTTATTTCCTGGGAACCTGGGTATGGACCTGACTAGAACCTATCTACCTGGCCGGTATTTAAATTTGCTTCAAATTTGACTTTAAGATGTGGTAATGGTCTTATTCTTGACTGGTGGGATCTGCTTCACCCTTCTGCCCCCATGTGTTCCCCACGGTGATGGGCTGAACCCTTAAGTGGCTTTTGTTAGGTATTCAAAGCCAGACAGAAAGGTCTACAGAAAACTGTTACTGAGAAGTGTGGTCTTTGATATAAGAAACTTCACCATGTGGTTCATAGACCTTCAGAACTGGTTTGCAGGGGTTTACTGTAGAGTTTGCTTCCTGCTGAACAAACACTAGATATAGGGCATGCATAGTTAGGACTTCAGGAGCCAGTCTACTGGGAATTCAGGAAGTCAGAATGCCAAGACAAGTATAATGGCGTCCCAACTCAGAAGGCTTCAGATGGAATGGAGATTCTCAGGAAACAAAGTCCCCCTTTGCTACTTTCTGCTTGGGGCCTGAAAATGTAAGTGAAACTGAATTCTAAAGTCATGAAAACGTTGGCAGAGAAAACCTTAAGAGATCGGAACAGCAACTGTGGCAGGTTATTGCTGCTCTGAACTCTATAGTCAGAGCAGAATGGTAAACGACACTCAGTTTAGTGAGGAATAAGTTTAAAGCTTCAGACAGGGCAGGTATGAAGAAATCCACTGCAATTGTTGCGTTTTGTACTATCAAATTGCACCCTCTGTGCTGTTCTCAATATCAGTGTCCTGAGGGCATGGCCACCTATCAAGGACTCCAACCTGTGAAAGTACAAGTTAATTTGAAAGGTGACAGCATAAACTTAGAACGACATTAAAGGGCTCCTCTATAATAAAAAAAAAAAAAAAAAAAAAAAAAAACAGGTTCAGACACCAAGGTAAGAAGAGGCCATCAGAGATGTGGCAGAAAGAAGCCAGACTACTTCTAGAGCAAACAGCAACATGCACATGATTTTTCCAAACATGCCAAATGCAAGTGTTAGGAAGTCATGGAGGCTTGCAGCACAGTTCCAGAAAGCTTCTAAGGTTCTAAGGCCTGGCAGTGTGTGGCAGTATTGGATTTCTTTCAAGAAGACCTTGAAAGGACCATTGAAGACCATTGTTGCAGTTGTAAAAGTGAAGTCTTTCTGGTAATAGAAACCTCAAGATGTTGGTGATGTCAGGGACAAGGGACACCCAGTGAGGAAAGCTACAACTTGGAAGTAGAGTTAGACTATGAGACAGGCTACAAGGGCTACAGTGATGAAACTCAGGGGAGAGGGATACACAAGGCTGCTGGAGCCATGTGATGATATTAAAATCCTCAGATGCTGAACATTGAGCTTGAAGATTGGGCAGTTCCCAATGCTGGGTTCCAGTTTTACTCTGACCCAATCTTTCCTTACCATACCCCATTCATCCCTTTTAAAACAGGGATGTTCTCTGCCTTGTATGTTGGAAATCTGTTACTTGGTTTTTGATTATATATTTGTTGCAGAATATTTGTTTAACTATGTAAAGATGTGTGGCATTTGTTTAATTATGTAAAGATGTGTTGCTCTTTTACCTCGCCTGTCTATGGTCTAAGAAAAAGCTGAATGGCCAATGCAAGGGAAGAGGCATGAAGAGTAAGTAGGAAAAATTTAGGACCAAGAAGAAAGAAAAGAAGATGACAGGGAGATGGCAGGGGCAAACAGACAGGAAGAGGCGAGAAAGTAGGACATACAGAATGAAAGAAGGGTAAAAGGCCCCATGGCAAAATGTAGATCAGTAGAAACAGGTTAAATTGAGTTAAAGGAGCTAGTGAGACAAGCCTAAGCTAAGGCTGAGCGTTCATAATTAAAATAAATCTCTATGTCTTTATTTGAGAGCTGCTTAGCAGCCCAAGGAAAATTCCAACTACACAGAGTAGTTCATAGTTAAACAATATTGCCTTGAGTCTTGGAAGAGGTTGTCAGCTTGGGATTTTGAACGGTGCTGAAACTGGTAAGACTATGGAAATTTCTAAAATTTGGGCTGAGTGCATTGCATCCTGTATTGTAAGCCAGGAACATATGGGGATGTGTAAATTTCCTCAGAGATTGAAATATTTCATCCCTTAGAAAGTTCCTTAGGCAGGAAAGTGAACAACTCATAATAGCTTCAGGAAATTCCTGAAACTGACAGGTTCAAGCTTATACCCAGATTTCAAAACTCACCAATCCCTGGGCTTGCCCAAACTCAGGACTTGAAATCCCACCAATCCCCACCCTGGGAATTTCTACCCTAGAGAGCTCTACCCCGGAAGAAATGCCTTAGAAGCCTGTCTCCTGCTTAGGTCCCTCCCTGCTCTTCTCACTTGAACAGAGGCAGTCACCCTTCTGTCTTCCCCAATAAATCTCCTACATGAAGTTTGTTGTACGACGTGACTTTGTGGTATTCCTTGGCTCCTGACTGCCAGAATACCTTCCCCTTCAGAGCTGCAATGCTTCCATTTGGGGAAACCTTCCCCTTTAATGGGTTTCTTACATGGGGTAAATAGGCACGTGTTTTGTGTCCTCAAGACAAATTTTATCACACAACAGGGGATGAAGGATGGAGTGTCAGGGTTAAAAGTAGTGTATTTGTTTGTCAAGTTACAAGGAGTATACAGTGATGGTTAATTTTCCTTGTCAATCTAACTGGGTTTGGAACCATCTAGAGACATGCTTCTGTACATACCTGTGAGGATATTTACAAAGAGATTCAACTTCAGTAGAAAGACTTACCCTCCATGTAAGTAACACCATTCCATGGTCTGGGTCCGACTAAAAATAAAAAGAGAAAAGGAAAAAGCAAATGTTGCCCAAACTTTCATTTCTCTTCATCCTGACTTGCAGACCCAAGGTGATCATTTATCTCATGCCCCTCTGCATGGTTCCCACCATGATGACTGTTGTATCCTCAAACCACAAGCCAAAAATGAATGCTGCTTTCTCTACATTGTTTTGTAAGGTGTGTAATCACCGCAGTGAGGAAACAGCTAATACATCCACTCATCTGCTAATCGCTTTGTTAGGCATCTTTCTCCTTTCCTTTTCATCTGTATCAGGTAAAGATGAGAAGCCTAAAAATTTAAGCAGTTCACAATTTTTCCCTCTCAAAACACTTTTTCAAATGGATGACTCAACATCTGTAGTAAGATTCTTACAACACTGATTTGGATTTTGGTTTTGTTCCTTTTTTTAAATTTGGGTTTGTTTGTTTGTTTTGTCTAGAATTTGATCATTTAAACCTACGCATATGGTTCTCTAGTAAAATGTTGAGATTTAGAACTAATTTTTTTTTGCTAAAAATAAAAAACTGAATTTTTTTTTTTACATGGCGTTTTTGGCATAGTTTTGAATAATTGATAGTAGCAGCCAGGTATGGTGGGAAACACCAATATTCCCTGCTACTTGGAGGCTGAGCAGTAAGAATACTTGAGCCCCAAAATTTTGAGTCCAGTCTGGACAACATAGTGAGTCTTGTCTCAAAAGGAAATAAAAACAATAGTTGCAAGATCTTCAGCAATGGATAATGTTATGGAATATTAGTTTAAGATGTTTTACATTTGTTCATGCTGCAAAATATTTGTTTAATGATGCAAAAATGGCTGGGTGGTGGTGGTGCACACCTTTAATCCCAGCACTCAGGAGGCAAAGGCAGGTGGATCTCTGTGAACTCAAGGCCAGCCTGGTCTATGGAGTGAGTTCCAGGACTGTTAAGGCAAAGAAACCCTATCTTGAAAAAAAACAAAAGAACAATAACAACAAAATGATCCAAAAATGTGTTGCAATATTTTATGTTTTATTTGTTTAAATCTGTAAAGTGTGTTACTTGCCTACCTAAAACACTTGCTTGGTCTAATAAAGAGCTAAATGGCCAGTACCTAGGCAAGAGAGGGATATGCAAGGCTGTCAGGCAAAGAGAAAAAATAGAGGCGAGAAGGAGGAGACACCAAGGGCCAGCCACCCGGCCACACGACTAGCCATGGAATAAGAAAGGAAGAAAGATTTATAGAATAGAAAGGTAAACAGCTCAGTTCGCTCTCTGCCTCATACTTGTAGCGGAGGATGTGATCTCCAGCTGCCTTGGCTGCCTGCTGCTATACCTCGGTACCTTGATGGCTTCTTATCCCTCCAGCACTGCAAGCCAAAGGAAATATCCCGTCTATAAAATTGCTTTGGTGTGATGAAAATCACAGCAAAAGAAAGGAACTAATAACACCTTCCCAAATTTCAACTAGGTTTGCAACTTAAGTTTAAGCCCTTATTAAAAAATAAACCCAGCCCTCCAGTCTCATTCTGTCTCCAAACTGGGACAATAAATATTAAAATATTAATATATTTTTAATACTTAATGCTAAATGTCTAAGCAAAGAGAAGTTTTATCAATAAGAGAGAAGTCTTTACAATGAAACGATAATTACTCAATTTATTGGAAACATACATCCAATCAAATTTATCACATACTGGCCTGCATTATATGAGGATTCAATAACAGAGTGGGTGGGGGAGATCAAACACATCCTGAAAGGCTTCAACAAAAGGACGTTATTCTTCTCACAGTCCTGGAAGCCAGAAGTCCAATATCAGGGTGTTGAGAAATCTGGTTTCTTCTATGCTCTTCTTGGCTTGCAGATGGCTGCCTTCTTGCCATCGCTCTACCTGGCTTTCCTGTATTCCAGCATCTTTGCTGTCTCTTTCCCTATAGGGCACCAAGATCCTATGGTATTAGGGCTAGCCTTATGATTCCTATTGTATTAGGGCTAGTCTTCTGACTCAGTTTAATCTTAATCATCTCTTTTAAGTGTTCTGTTTCCAAATACAGCCACAGTGGGAGTGTGGATGTTAGGGCTTCAATATAAGAATAGGACTTGGGAAAAATTCAGTCCATGGTATCACCATTTTCTAAGTTCTCTAGAACAGACTTTGTCACCCGGGATTGATAGGAGACATGAATTCAATAACGGAAAACTTCGTAGGAAAGCACAGACATATTCAAATAGTAACATGAGCTATTTAGGAAGAGAGGGCAAGGAGGCTGCATTGCCTAATGACTTGCTTTTTCTTATCATTTCCACTCTGATTTCTTTAGTGCTATTAAAAACCCTGCCATTTCCTGGGGTTAGAGGTACCTGTGGCATGCGTCTCCCAGCTGCAGGCTAAGTCACATTTGTTAGTGCGAGAGTCCATCCCCATCTACAGGGCATCTGATGAAAACTTAGGTGTGGCAGCGCCACTGTGATCCCATTTGGCTTTGAAGAAGCCCAGGTCAGCGGCTGCCCGTGGCCCAGAAGTTCTACCTGTAATTGGAAACACTGACAATGTACAAACGTTCCCAAAGATATCACCACGACATTTCTAAGGGGTGACTGAACTTCTAAAGAGGTACTAGACCGAGGTCCATTTTTACCTTCACGTGTCATTTTACACCTTACTCCTGTTCCCATGTTACCCTCAAAAGGTAAACGCACATGTACAGAGATTGGGAAAGGAGAATCGAGTGCCGGAGCGGGGGAAATGCTTGAAGAGAGGATGAGAGATAGGAAATAATTGGGAGCCATTTGCCCAGTTCAGGCCTGCCCAGTTCTCACACATACTTTGAAATAAAGGCTTCCTTCTCCTGGCCGGACCCTACTGTCAGAGTTCCCAGCGACCTCCAATGGCTGGTAGCACATGAATTCAATCAAAGATACAGTCTTGCTCTTGTTCATAGAAAGTGAATTCACAGAAGCAGTTCTGTACATACTCAAGGCTTATCTGAACCCTTTATCACATGGAACAATACAAAATAAAAGTGCTAAATTTTAATTGTATTAATTAATACCATTCAAGGCGATGATAAAAAGGGTAGCTGCTGCCATATCCAGGTCTGGAACGTGCTTTAAGACTAGATTTAAAAACTATCTTTCCAAACGTCAACCTCCCGTGTTGGAAAGAAAACCGAGAGGTGACAGAAGGAAAGTCATATGACTCCGTTCAAAGAGATTATCAGCTTCATGAGGGCCCCGAGATCTATCACAGTGCACTCCACTGGGTCTGAGGACAGCCTCAAATGACAGAAGAACCCTAACATCTTACTTTGATCCAGATATGCTCTTGGTGTGGTGTTCGGGGGGGGTGGGGGGAGGGGAGGCGCTCAACGTTCTATGAAAAATTCATTTTCAATGCCTGGCGTGAACTTGAACACCACAGAGTAACTATGAAAAACAATGCCTAATCTACATCATTCGTCGGGGAGGTGTTGTGGTTTGTAAGTTCAGTTTTCTTAGATTTTCAAAAGATTGTGGCTAAACAGTTGCCATTGTTGCACTGTCTACGCTAATTTTAAAGTAAAATAGGATAAAATTAGGTACAAGAGGATCACATGAAAGTTGTGTTCTCCTCTGCATGTTTTAGTCAGCAACTTAAAAGAATCGCGAAGATAAAATTCTTTCTTACCTCTGTTTCCCCCAGACTACCTACAGGTTGGCCAAGAAACAGCTTTCCTGAGATGGGCCACTTAAGAAAAATAGCGTAGACTATTTTTTTCTCTGGTTTAGTTGTGTACCTGGTTAGAAAAAAAAAAAAGCAAGCAAGCAAACAGCATAGTTAATAAGTTATACCCCATGTTTCTCCTTATTTATGGATTACTTCTGGAATTGTTTTACAGATATTTGACAATGTGATCCCTAGTAATATAAAAATACTTACTTTACCCCCATGGTATATAAAACGTGCCACCCTTTTCCAGGCCTCCAATATTAAAAGAAGTTGACTTTTACTCTGTTTTATAACAGGGTCTTTTATTTATTTACTTACTTTTGGTTTTTCGAGACAAGGTTACTCTGGGTAACCCTGGCTGTCCTGGAATTCACTCTGTAGACCAGACTAGTTTTGTTTTGTTTTTTTTTTCAGACTAGTTTTGAATCTAGAGATCCACCTACCACTGCCTCCCAAGTGCTGGGATTAAAGGCGAGTTTCACCACCGACCAGAGTACAGGGTCTTAATCTGTAGCTAAGACTAGCCTTGACTCTTGCCTCGCCTCTTCAGTGTTGGCATTACAGGCATGCTGCCACAATTGGCTAAATGGAAGTTCTGGGGAGGGGCTACATGAGTTACTACTATTCCTATCCAAACTGCTCACATGGAAGTGAAAATGGAATATAGAGAGAAGCCAACTGGAGCTGTATGACTTGACTGCCACTGACTCAAAGATGCAGGGGTATGTAGTCTGCTCTCTATTAGGGATGCTACAGAGAGCCAAACACAATTCTTGTTTTCATGTGACTTAGGCTAGAGTGGAAAAGGCAGTCAATCATACAGCATAAAAGAAAAGAAAACATAGCAATTGTAATAAAGGGTGTCTTACTTAGGGTATCTATTGCTGTGAAGAGACACCATGACTACAGAAACTCTTATAAAGGAAACTATTGTAGTTGGGGCTGGACCGTAGGTTCAGAGGTTTAGTTCTTTATCATCTTGGCTGCACATGGTGGAATGAAAGCAGACACGGTGCTGGAGAAGGAGCTGAGAGTTCTACATCTTGATCCATAGACAGCAGAACTATATACTTCCTATGGGGCCATTTTCTTTCAAACCACCACAAAGGGACAGCAGATGGCTTCTTTACCAAGAAAACCACATTTAACCTGAGAGTCATATCATAAATAAGAACAGCAGAAACGATAAGAGGAATTCACTCTAGACAAAGATACAGTCATGTGTTCACCCAATTTCTCACCAAAGTATTTATAGAAATCTTTAAACAGCCGGGCGATGGTAGCACACGCCTTTAATCCCAGCACTCGGGAGGCAGAGGCAGGCGGATCTCTGTGAGTTTGAGACCAGCCTGGTCTACAGAGCTATTCCAAGACAGGCTTCAAAGCCACAGAGAAACCCTGTCTCGAAAAACCAAAAAAAAAAAAAAAAGAAGAAAAGAAAAGAAAAGAAATCCCCAGAGTTGTAAGGATACAGGCATGGGAGTCCATGGCTTTAATTCCTGTCTAGGTGAGGGTTTCTAATGCTGTGTCAAAACACCACTACCAAAAAAAAAAAAATTAACCTGGGGAGAAAAGGGTTTGTTTGGCTTACACTTCCACATAGCTGTTTATCACCAAAGAAAGTCAGGACAGGAACTCAAGCAGGGCAGGAACCTGGAAGCAGGAGCTGATACAGAGGCCATGGAGGATGCTGCTTACTGGCTTGCTCATCTTGCTTTTTTTATAGAACCCAGAACCACCAGCCCAGGGATGGCACCACCCACCATGGACTGGGCCCTCTCCCATTGATCACTCTCATATATAAGACATATGAGACAATGCCTTACAGTGGGATCTCATGGAGGCATTTCCTCAGATGAGGCTCCTTCCTCTCCAAGGACTCTAGCTTTTTTCAAGTTGACACCCAAAATCAGTCAGTACAATACCCGCACTCGGGCAGATCTCTGAGAGTTCCAGACTAGCCAGGACTACATGCAGAAAGACAAGGCCTACTGGTGTTAGAAAAGTAGGCCTCAGCTGCAGCACTGAGCAGAATAGGCAGGGACAATCCCTCTGAGCAGGCAGCCATGGAACCCAAAGAACATGAAGCTCCACGTAAGCATGTGGGAAAGCCTTCCAGGCTAAGAAACAAGCACAAAAGCTACAGAGTGTGCTTGGCTTGCAGATACAGCAGCAAGAGTCCAGGGATGGGGGATAGGATGGGGAGGTGGGGGGAGCCAGGGAAAGCAGACAGAGCAAGGGCCGGATTGCATAAGGCCAAGGAGACTTCTGTAAACCCTTCTCCCTTGAGACTGGAAGCCTTGGAAGAATTTGGGTATGGAAATACTCTAAGCCAGGCATGACATCAGCCTGGGTTACATCATGAAATGCTGACTAAATAAATAAATCATAAATCCATGGTTTTCTCTGATTGCTCTCTGGAGACTGCATTAAAAGGACCAGGGTGAAGGCCTGGGAGAGGGTTCAGCTATGATAAGTGCTAGCCTCACAAGTGTGAGGACTTGAGTTTCAACTCCCAGATGCCACATCAAAATCGGAACGCAGCGGTACATCTCTAACGTCAACGATGGCAAGATGAAGACCTGGAAACTCATGGGTCAGCTGGCTGGGTCTCTGTGGTGAAGTTCCAGCCCCGTAAGAAAGAGAAGCTGGCTCAAGCAAAAGGTGGGAAGAGTCTGAGGACTGAGACCGAAGGTTGTCCTCTGTTGGAATCATGCGTGCTGTGCATTTGTGTACATTGTACCCACAAGTACCCACATGCCCTGAACACCACCCCCAACCAAAGGAGTAATGTATTAATACCAGCGGCAGGGCTGCGTCCCAGGCACCCGGCCGCCCGCATGGCTAGCTTTACCAGAAATAATTACACAGAAACTGTATTCTTTTAAACACCAATTGGCCCATTATATCTAGCCTTTTCTCGGCTAACACTCGCACCTGGACTAGCCCATTCTAATAATCTGTTTAGCCCACGAGCTGGCTTACCAGTAATGATCTTAACCTGAGTCTGCCTGGAGTGGGAGAATCATGGCGACTCACTGACTCAGCTTCTTTCTCCCAGCATTCTGTTCTGTTTACTCCTCTCACCTATGTTTTAACCTATAAGGGCCAAGCAGTTTCTTTATTGCTTAACCAATGAAATCAACAGATTGATATATGACACTCCCACATCAGAGTAAGACTAGAAAACAAAGGATAGGGCAGAAAGAGGATCAGTCAAGAAGGCACCAAAATAACCCACGGGTGAGGCAGTGGAGAGTCACGTCAGAACCACCACAGAGAGGAGACGAGGCCAGAATCTATACACACTTCAGAAGTAAAAACAAGAGATCTGATGATGAATTGGCCGTTGTGGCTGTCAAATGAAAATGGCCCTCATCGGCTCACAGAGCACTATTAAGAGGTGTGTGACCTAATTGGAGTAGGTATGGCCTTGTTGGAAGAACTAACACAAAAGTCGGTACCAGGGCCTGGGGTGTTGCTGAGATAGCCCGGACCATGCTTTTGTTTGGAGGAATGTGGACTTTGAGACTGGGTTAGAAAAGCAGTTAACCCTGGAAGTGGGGCTCAATGGGTCACACTAGTGAGGAGCATGAGAGACAGTGGGGCTCAGGGTGGTTTGTACTGTAGGACCAAGCTCAAGGTGTTTCTAAGGAGCATTTTAGTACGTGGCCTAGAGACTGTTCTTGTGATATTTTATGAAGAGCATGGCTTCTCTCTGCCCTGCCTCCTCCCCCTCAAATATCTGCCTGAAGATAAACTTAAGAGTTTATCTCTTAACTGGATTAACAGTTTTGGCAGAAGAGATTTCAAAATAGCCTAGCATTGACTGTGTCATGTGGTTATTCGTGGCCACGCTTATGAAGATCTATATTGAAAAGGAGCAAGCTGAGCAAAAATACAAAATGTACTGTTTGCGAAGAGGGGCCTCAGTAACTTAATGCAGCTAAATCCCGTGTTCAAGGAGATAAAAAGACTCAAGAAAAGCTTGATGCTAGACGGGATGAAAGGAGTGGTGCCCTAAGGACAAGACACCCTCCCCCCCAAGCTAAGCTTCCAATTTGTAAAAAAGAATTAAAGAAAACTTAGGGCCCTACAGAGTGGTACAAGCCTTTAATCTCAGCTCTAGGGAGGCTGATGCAAGCAGATTTCAGAGTTCAAGGCCAGCATGGTCTACAGAGCAAGTTCCAGGGCAGCCAAGCTTAAACAGTGAAAGAAACCCTCTCCAACATCTTGAGGTCTCCAAGGCAATCTAGACTTCTCCTTCACAACTTCGCACAATGGCCTCTCCTTAGACCCCCATGCAGTGATGCTCCTGCCACATGCCTGGCCTTAGCATCTTTCATCAGTCGCAGAGGGAGAGTCCACAACCCCTTTCTTTTATCCTCGACTCCAAAGCTAGAACCACACGCCAAAGCTGCCAAGTTCTGCTGAGGCTGGAACATGGCCCCTCGTTCAAGTACATTTTCACCTGCTTTCTGTCTCCACATCTGAGGAAAGCAGCTGAGGACACACATGTGGGCAGGGAGGCCCAGAGAGGCTACTGTGTGTAGTGGTGAAGGTGTGTCCTAGATTGCCTTGGAGAGCAATTTGACATCAGACAGCAGATGCAGCGTCTGCAGTTTGCCCTAGTCGTTTTTTGGTCTTGTTTTGGTCCAGTATTTCCTCACTTGCGTTTGAACAGTAATGTATATCCTATGCTACTATTTGTTGGAGGTAGTCAAAGCTTTTTGACTTTGAATTTATAGAGAGACTTTGAATTACAGTTAAGAGATGGCCATGAGTCTCAGAAGAGACTTTGGACTTTCAAACAGAGTTGAGACTGGGATAGAGTAAGGATGGGGACTTCTGAAGTTGGACTGAATGTAGCTTTGCATTACGATGTGCGTGGCTACAAGCCTACACGGGTCAGAGAATGGAATGTGGTGGTTTGAATGAAAATAGTTCCTATAAAATCATAGGGAGTGGCACTATTCAAGAGGTGTGGCCTTCTTGGAGGACGTATGTCACTGGTGGTTGGCTTTGAGGTGTCAAATGTTTAAGCCAGGCCCAGTATCTCTCTCTCTCTTGCTACTAACCTGTATGTAAAACTCTCAACTACGTCTCCAGCATCATGTATGCCTGCACACCATTGTATCCCACCGTGATAATAACGGACTAAACTTCTGAACCTGTAGGCCAGCCCCAGTTAAATGTTTTCCTTTAGAAGAGTTGCCGTGGTAATGGAGTCTCTTCATAGCCGTAGAAACCCTACCTAAGACATCTGTGGCTATAGAAGGAAGGTGGAGAACTGTCACCAAATGTCAGTTGGGGAACTAAGATAGAGAAATTTGGAAGCCCAAGGACACTTCAAGATTTACTGATTGGGAAGGTTAAGTACAGGAGACTAACAAGGAACAGCCAGTGAGTCTCAATCTCTGAGGCAAATCCTGCCGGTAATTTCAGAAACGGAGCACCAGCCGCTGGGCCAGGCAAGGGAGAGAGCACTGTAGTCTTGACAAAAGCGATCTGAGGAAGAGTGGGATGGAAGTCCAAACTGAGAGAGATCAACAGGAAGAGAATGGAGCTCCAGCTAGAAACAACCACTAAAAACTGTTCTGTAAGCTGTTTTATTGTGAATGAAAGGAGAGAACGGGAAGGCAGCTGGAGACGAAGGCGAACTTTTAAAGATAAAATAAATAACATGTCTGTATGTGGGCAGGAAAGGAACTAAGAAGGGGAGCCTGGAAATGAGGCGTGGAAATACAAACTGTGCTATGGCCTTGCCTGAAGGATCTGGGATGTGAGGTAGAAAACAGGGCTGGGCTTAAAGCCAAATGTGAGCTAATTTGATATTGTACGTATGTGACCAATAGTTCAGGGGGCAGCCTCAGAAGGAATGGCTGGAGGGAGCTAGAGGCAGGCTTCTGTCAAAGGAGTATAAGAGAGAGAAGGAGGGCTCAGGAGTTAGGATACAGATGATGAATTACCTGAGCAGCAGGCCACACTATACCCTGTAAACAATTCCCCATTCTCTCCTACCCTAGCTCCTATCTCCATGATTTTGATTACTCTAAGGAGCTCATAAATAATATTTGCCTCTTTGTGACTTGGTCTTTTCACTTGACACAAACTCCTGAAAATTCATCTGCGTTTTAGCATTTCTTTCCTTTCCGAAGCTAAATAACATACAAATACCTCAGTGTGTGTACACACTTAGCTTGACCATGAATGGACCCCTTTGCTCTTACGTGTCAGTTTCTGGAAATATAGTTCTTATGGTACCATTCTTTTGCATATCTGCTCAGAAGTGGAACTGCAGGGTAGTGGTGTATTCCTATCTCTAACGTTTTGAGGGGCTGGCATATTGTCTACATACTAGCTGTGGTTTTGTGTTCTCACAACACTGTAGTGTACAGGAATTCCAGTCTCTTCAAGATCATCAGCTGTACCTTAAAAAATAGTAGCCCCGAGGTACAGGCCCAAGCAAGCACAGAAAGGCTTCAAAGAACCAGCACTGGGGACATCCTCCCCACCCCATTACTCAGCAGAAAGTGACAGGGAATGTGGGCTCTCATAGCTCTGCCTTGCCATCAGAGGACTTCAGTATCCCAGGCTGGGCCACCGTTTTCACTTGCACTAAATGCACTAACAGCCTTCAACCTCCAACCTGCCACAGTATAAGCCTAACAAGCGACAGATCGTCTTTGTTCCAGGAGAAGCTAAGCAAGCCCACAGGCTGTTCTGGTCCAACCTTTCTCGCTCCCACCCCAAGCCAAGGTGTCACCTGTAGAGACTTTTATAAAAAGCGTTGGGGATTTCGGACTGGATTATTTCTGTTGGTTTCAGGCAATTTCCAAAGGTGGTGAGCCTTGCCATGCCCTCCCTCTTTGGAAAAGCCAGCAACAGTGCAGGGTACTGCCCCAGGCTGTTGGTTAGGCACAGGGGACTTCAAGAAGGGGGAGGGTGAAACAGGGCCTTCCCTGGTGAGTTGTCATGGGGTTGGTGGTAACTCTTGTTTGGAATTATTATTTTTTACAATTTAAATAGAAGCATCAAAAAATAGAAGTGTCTATCTGGAAAAAATAAAACAAAAACATAGTAGCTATTCTAAGTCTGGTGGTGGTGGTGCACGCCTTTCATCACAGCACATGAGAGGCAGAGGCAGAGAGTTCGAGGACAGCCGGGGTTACAGAGAGAAACAAGCCCTGTCTCAAATGGTAGAATAAGAAGTACCAACTGCCCCTGCAGAGACACTAGCTGTGGTGGTCAGATTTGTACGCTAGTGGATGAGCATCAGAAATGATACTCACATTAAGTCCCTTAGGTAAAATGTAAATGAAACTACAACCGGAAATCATCTCACATTCTTTAGACAAGCTGTTCTTTTGTTTGTTTTTTTTGTCTTTTGAGACAGGGCTTTGGCTAATTTTAATTTACTGTTGGCTTTGCCCTTGGTTATACCTTGCTTGCTTGCTTGCTTGCTTGCTTACTAACTTCATGGGATTTAGTATCTGAAAACTAGAGACTTAAAAAACTTCCTAGCGATTAAACATTAGTCTGTTATACATCAACCACTCAGTGTTCTTTTCTTATCTAAACGTCTTCCAATTTTGTAAGCGTCAATTTAGCTAAACATTGCCCACCATTAGGGGATATCTAGGTAGGATTTAAGCAGAATTTAATAAACATAATGTTCAATGACACTCTTTTTTTTTTTTTTTTTTTGGTTTTTCGAGACAGGGTTTCTCTGTGGTTTTGGAGCCTGTCCTGGAACTAGCTCTTGTAGACCAGGCTGGTCTCGAACTCACAGAGATCCACCTGCCTCTGCCTCCCAAGTGCTAGGATTAAAAGCGTGCACCACCACCGCCTGGCTCAATGATACTCTTATTCTTATCCCTTCTCTTTGTATTTGAGTCATGGTGGAACATGTGTGGTACAGGTAGCAGCCTCTAAGTCTCTCTCTCTCTCTCTCTCTCTCTCTCTCTCTCTCTCTCTCTCTCTCTCTCTGTGTGTGTGTGTGTGTGTGTGTGTGTGTGTGTGTGTAGCTCAGATATTAAGCGCTTTCCTCTATCCAAACAGCACTTGTCAATCAGGAAAACTTACCACACATCTGGAGTGGCAGTGTCATTCTGAGCTCTCCAAGGGTGTGTTTCATAAATAGCCTCCCCGTTGACTTTGAGCCACTCTCCCATCTGCCGTAATCGCTCCTCAAAAATTACAGGGATGATGCCATCTAGTGTGGGACCAATATTCATCAAAAGATTTCCTCCACACGCGACTGTTTGCACAAGTTGCTAAAAGAAAAATAAGTGAAGAACAAATATAGTTTGAGATAGAAAAAAATAACTCATCTCCCGTGTGTCTATCCATATATATGTGTATGTATATATATATTTATGTATATACACACATACATATAAATTAAATCACTTCATAGAAACAAACACAGAGAATAATGCCCTGAGTCTGTGACACTACACTATCCCAATCATAAGAAAAAAAATCCTTGTCACATCTCATCATTAAGAACATTCCAGAGTCGTAGCCCCCACAACATATTTTACTGTACCTTCACCAATTCTTCAATTGTAAGATAATCACCGATTCCAGCTTCCCGCCTGTAGCCCCAGGAGAACTGATCTATTGTCATGCAGTTCTCCCATTTATGTGGCAAAAGATGTCCGGGATTATAACGGTCGCTGCAAGTATAGTAGCCGCCATGCTGGCAGATGGAACCAGCTCCCCAGCGGTCATTGGTGACTACCGTGTTCCGAACTGGGCTGAAATGAAAAGCAGAGTTTCTCTTCAAGAAAAAATACTCTTGAAACAAAGGAAATGTCACGCCAAATAGATCTTCTCCACATCCACTCCCAGCAAATGACCGTGAGAAGTCAGAAAGCCTCTGTGTCTGAGGCCAACCACAGCTGTGGTGACTGGAGCCCTGACTCTCGCGTTCCAGCTTCCAGGCCTAAAGCAAATTCCTCTGAAGAATGAATTCCTTCACTGTTGTTACAGTGCAGATAACAGGCATATAATCCAGAGTCCAGTGAGGAGGATGCGCAGGAGAGCGCTGTATAGACACTGTATAGAGCGCTGTATAGACACTGTATAGAGCGTTGTATAGACACTGTATAGAGCGCTGTATAGACACTGTATAGAGCGTTGTATAGACACTGTATAGACGCTGTATAGACACTGTATAGAGCGCTGTATAGACACTGTATAGACACGGTACAGACACTGTATAGAGCACTGTATAGACACTGTATAGAGCGCTGTATAGACACTGTATAGAGCACTGTATAGACACTGTATAGAGCACTGTACAGACACTGTATAGAGCGCTGTATAGACACTGTATAGAGCGCTGTATAGACACTGTATAGAGCGCTGTATAGACACTGTATAGAGCGCTGTATAGACACTGTATAGAGCGCTGTATAGACACTGTATAGAGCGCTGTATAGACACTGTATAGAGCGCTGTATAGACACTGTATAGAGCACTGTATAGACACTGTATAGAGCGCTGTATAGACACTGTATAGAGCGCTATATAGACACTGTATAGAGCGCTGTATAGACACTGTATAGAGCGCTGTATAGACACTGTATAGAGTGCTGTATAGACACTGTATAGACACTGTATAGAGCGCTGTATAGACACTGTATAGAGCGCTGTATAGACACTGTATAGAGCGCTGTATAGACACTGTATAGAGCGCTGTATAGACACTGTATAGAGCGCTGTATAGACACTGTATAGAGCGCTGTATAGACACTGTATAGAGCGCTGTATAGACACTGTATAGAGCGCTGTATAGACACTGTATAGAGCGCTGTATAGACACTGTATAGAGTGCTGTATAGACACTGTATAGAGCGCTGTATAGACACTGTATAGAGCGCTGTATAGACACTGTATAGAGCGCTATATAGACACTGTATAGAGCGCTGTATAGACACTGTATAGAGCACTGTATAGACACTGTATAGAGCGCTGTATAGACACTGTATAGAGCGCTATATAGACACTGTATAGAGCGCTGTACAGACACTGTATAGAGCGCTGTACAGACACTGTATAGAGCACTGTATAGACACTGTATAGACACTGTATAGAGCGCTGTATTGACACTGTATAGAGCGCTGTATAGACACTGTATAGAGCGCTGTATAGATACTGTATAGAGTGCTGTATAGACACTGTATAGAGTGCTGTATAGACACTGTATAGAGCGCTGTATAGACACTGTATAGACACTGTATAGACACTGTATAGAGCACTGTACAGACACTGTATAGAGCGCTGTATAGACACTGTATAGAGCGCTGTATAGACACTGTATAGAGCTCTGTATAGAAACTGTATAGAGTGCTGTGTAGACACTGTATAGAGTGCTGTATAGACACTGTATAGAGCGCTGTATAGACACTGTATAGAGCGCTGTATAGACACTGTATAGACACTGTATAGACACTGTATAGAGCGCTGTATAGACACTGTATAGAGCGCTGTATAGACACTGTATAGAGCGCTGTATAGACACTGTATAGAGCATTGTATAGACAATGTATAGAGCGTTGTATAGACACTGTAAAGAGCGCTCTATAGACACTGTATGGAGCACTGTATAGCACCCGCGGTTCCCATTCTCGTGCTATGAATGGTAGACTAAGCTCAATCTATACTCCAGACCAGGTTTCTCTCCCAAGACTAAATAGCCTTATACATCCTAGCCTTTCTCTTACGCTTTGTGCCTACTACCGGAAAATCTCTGAAAAACTGAGTGTTGATGTCACGTGAAATATAATCCCCAAATTTCTTTTGTGTGGTGGATCAAGTAGAAAGAACAGGCAGGGCTCCACTCACGGGGCAGTTTGACTCCCAAACAGAAGAGGATGGTCCCAATCATTTCTCAATGATGATTTTTTTAATTGATAACAAAACCAGTTTGGTTGTATTTGACTCCTGACTTCTTTACTTCTGATTGCTAAAACTGACCGAGCTAATAAACATTGTTTATAATGATTTCTTCCACCCACACCACAAATGTGCACAAAACCACAGAAAGGTAAATGCTTATATATCCTTTAGGGGTGTTGCAGGCAAGTCCATGTGCATAAAAGTGTACAGACCTTTCATTGTACAGCCAGGCTAAGAAGCCAGTACTGTTCCAGTAGTGATCTGGTGCGCCCCCATCTCCATCCGCCCACAGAACGTCGGGCTGGTACTTATTCACCAGCTCATAGAGCTCAGGCAACGTCTTAGAAGTGGGAAAGTGCCGCTTCTCGAACACACTGGCCTCATCCTCCAGGAAGAGCGGGTGGAACCATTCAAACAGGGAGTAGTACAGTCCAAAGCGCAAGGCGGTGTTGTTCCTGACGGCCACCTCAAGTTCCTTGATGATGTCCCTCTTTGGCCCCTCATCAACGGCATTCCAGTTCCAGGAATACTTTGAACCCCACAAGGTAAAGCCTGGAAAATGACAGCAGGAAACCCCTGGGAGCATTATCACCTTAACCTTAAGAAATTTCATCCCATGAAACAATTCAAATGGAACACACAATTCACGGCTTCTCCAAATAACCATCCCTTGGCAGACTTTGCAGTCTGTCTGGTACTCATCTAAACCAACAGAGGAAAACATAAATAATGTGGGATTGGTGTTTTCAAAGCAATTTTCAGGGTGCATAGTAAAAGCTCTACACTGTCTCCAGTTACAGAATCTGAGGTTCTTGGGGAACAGCATGGTGTCTGTAGTGGTTTCAGCTACACACTCCTGCCAACTGTTAGCACAACATCTAATGCAATATATATAATCAATAGTAGTGGATGGGGGGCTGGAGAGATGGCTCAGTGGTTAAGAGCATTGCCTGCTCTTCCAAAGGTCCTGAGTTCAATTCCCAGCAACCACATGGTGGCTCACAACTATCTGTAATAAGGTCTGGTGCCCTCTTCTGGCCTGCAGGCATACACACAGACAGAATATTGTATACATAATAAATACATAAATATTTAAAAAAAATAGTAGTGGATGGTCTCTAATAAAGACACACATTATCACAGAACAATCATTTTCACTATTTGGAATGAAGACCCAAGATGTACCTTCTGTGGGATTTGCGTGTGTCTTCTGAATTGATGGGGAAGCTCTGTTGCTTGGATGGATGTCATTACAGCATGAATCTCAGAATACTAGTGAGGACAGGAAGCAAACCTCTGGTGTTCGATAATTAATTTACATGGAGAGTGGGAAGATATGCTATTTCTAGCAGTTCTGCACTTCTGACCTCCCTCAGCTTACTCTAAAGCCATGAACGGGGTTAAAGTGCCCCCAAGTGACTTTTCTAACAACTAAAAGGGTATGAAAAATAACACGCAGTGTAACAGTCTGAAATAATTCACATTTCAACAGGAATTGTCATCTAGATTGGTCAGCATTCTATATAAAATATTAGAAGAGATATCTAAACTGGGATGCTGAAGAAATGGCATAAAATCCTCAGAAATTTTAGCTCATGCCTTAAGAACTTTGTTTCTGTCTCACTCAAGTCTTAAAACATCTTGAAGGACAGACTTCCTTTTCAAGACGCCTTTGCCCTTCACTTCACTATTCTGCCAGGACAAGCCTGAGAAAGGACTCTCTATAAATTCAGTCCCCGAACTGTTTGCACTTTCTATAAGGATGTCTGTGGGAAGCTTGAAGTCAATGTTTAAGGTCTGCCTAAACAATGTCAGCATGAGTCCTTGAACACGAACACATACTGTCTGCATCCTGTTCTCATAATCTAAAGCAGTGGCCCTCAAGCTGTGAGTCATGGCCACTTTGGGGAGTAGAATGAGCCTTTTATGGGAGTTGCCTAAGACCATTAAAAAAAACAGATATTTACATTACGATTCATGGCAGTAGCAAAATTACAGTTATGAAAATAATTTTATGGCTGGGGTCGCCACAACATGAGGAACTGTGTTAAAGGGTCACAGCACTGGGAAGGTTGAGAACCACTAGTCTAAAGGTATCTGGGCTTTTTTTTTTCTTTTGGTTTTTCGAGACAGGTTTTCTCTCTGGAACTAGCTCTTGTAGACCAGGCTGGCCTCGAACTCACAAAGATCCGCCTGCCTCTGCCTCCAGAGTGCTGGGATTAAAGGCATGCACCACCACCACCCGGGGTATTTGGGCTTTCTTTTCAATTAACTCACTTTGTGTCAGAATTTGGAAAATCCCCTAAACAGCGAGAAAATGACACATTCCCATCAGGAGAAACATCTAGAGGAAGAAATTTCGCAGCTACCAGACTGTGGCCGAAGGGGAAAATATTGAAGATAAATAATCGCAGACTTTGGGTTCATCACATCTGCCTCCTTCCCACCCCTGCAGAACATAATAAGGCTGCTTTTCAAGATAAAGAGAATCGTGTAAAATAAGCTACTTTGTGCATTAACAGGAGTGTGGGACATTAGCCAGTGCTTCCCTGGTCTTAAGGACACTGAGTGGTTGCAGCAAATTGATTCACAACTCCTGTGTTACCTTTTATTCTTTTGGTATTTCTGGGCACTATTATAAAACTAACTCTTTTCCCTCGAGGTCTCTCTCTTTCTATCACTAACAGCAAACCCAATGTCGGCCCAAAGTACAGCCAATTGTGTGTGAAGTCAAGACTAAGGCAGCATAAGCCCCAGGAAGGTTTTACAGAATTCATTAAAGAAGAGAAAGGGAACCCAGTGGTGATGGTGCCTTTAATCCCAGGAACTTGGGAGGCAGAAGCAGGTGATCTCTGAGTTCAAGGCCAGCCTGGTCTACAGGAGTTCCAGGACAGCCAGGGCTACACAGAGAAACCCTGTCTCAAAACAAAACAAAGCAAAACCAGAGTGTGACTTTAGTTGTAAACTTGACTGGCTGCACTCATTCTCTTCAAAGAGCTTTAAATAAATCTGATTATTTATTTAAATGGTTAAATGGGCACATAAAAACCTGTGCTCTCTGGGCGGTGGTGGCACACGCCTTTAATCCCAGCACTCGGGAGGCAGAGGCAGTTCAAGGCCAGCCTGGTCTACAAGAGCTAGTTCCAGGACAGGCACCAAAGCTACAGAGAAACCCTGTCTCGAAAAACCAAAAAAAAAAAAAACCAAAAAAACAAAAAAACCTGTGCTCGCCAGGCAGTGGTGGCGCACTCTGTGAGTTCGAGGCCAGCCTGGTCTACAAGAGCTAGTTCCAGGACAGGAACCAAAAAGCTATGGAGAAACCCTGTCTTGGAAAAAAAAAAAAAAACTGTGCTCATCTTCCCTCCATTCTTATGGTACTAGCTGTCTGGATTTATCATGCTTTCCAACTGAAGTGGGATAGGCGATCCTTAAACTGTAAGCAACACTCAACATCTATCTACCTGTGATTCTTTACTTTAATGTCTCCGCCCAAAAAAAAATGCCCTTACATTCCCAAACCATGGTTAGCAGATATTGTATGTGCTCTGCTTACCTTCGTGATGTTTGGAAGTTAAGACAACATATTTGGCACCAGAGGCCTGGAGAATATCTGCCCAGTGGTTGGCGTTGAAATACTTGGCTGTGAACTGTACTCCAAAATCTTCATATCTGAAACCAGGGGGGTAATTATTGTTCATAAAATCCACAAACTTGGGTCTCTTTTCCTTTTGCCAGTACCACCTGTGAGAGGGAAAGAAAGAGCACACATAAATGCTTGAAGAAATTGCCTGGGCTCACCCCGTGGCGGCTCACCCCCCAACACACAGATTCTTGTCAGGTTCTCTGTCATCTCTTTACCAGTGTGACTTTGCATTGAGGGCAGCTTATGTAAACCAATACTCTCGCCTCGTTCCCCATCTTGTCCTCTGGTTATCCAGCCACTGATTCTCCTAATTCTTCACTTACGTCATATGACATAATATTTCCCTTCATACATAAGCTCACTGGAACATAATCAGCTAAGATTTCAAGGCAAGACAACAGGCCTAAAGCATAACATGCGTCTACCATATTCATTAACAGAAAACATTTTGGGGAGACGGGGAAAGCAGTTCCATAGGCTGAGCAAACCCACAATCAGCACTGCCTCCCCAAAGTGGGAGAGCAGCTTTGTGTGGCTGAGACTACTCAAAGGACTTCACAGACCGCAGCAGCGTGTCCTGTGCCTGGCCCAAAGGCATACACAAACTTCACGAGCATCCATCACAGCGACCCATGCTGGCTAGTGGATCAGACAGATTCTAGGACTTCCTTCTTTGTTGTTGTTTTTGTTTTATGGGGCAAGGTTTCTCTGTGTAATCCTGACTGTCCTGGAATTAGTTTTGTAGACCATGCTGGCCTCAAACTCAGAGATCTGCCTACTTCTGCCTCCCAAGTACAGGGACTAAAGTCGTAAGCCACCTGGCGATTCTGAGAACTTTTTTTCCTTTATTTTTTTTTTTTCCTTTTTGGTTTTTCAAGACAGGGTTTCTCTAATAGCCCTAGCTGCCCGGGAACTAGCTTTTGTAGACCAGGCTGGCCTTGAACTCAGAGAGTGCTGGGATTAAAGGCGTGTGCCACCACCGCCCGGTGTTTCTGGGAATTTCTAACGAAGAGAGAAACTGGTTAAAAGAGTTAAGAAGTTTATGCCCATCTACCATCATGTGACTTTGAAGATAAGGTGACGTAATTCACCTCTATTATTACCCCTTTATTTGCTTTGTGGTTTTGTTGCTTTAGCATGCAAAGATCTTAATTTCATACCTGATCCATGAAGCATTTGTTTTAAAAGATTGTATCTTATTTTTAATTACACGGTCGTGAGTCTCCCAGTGCGGGTGCTAAGCACCAAACTCTGGTCCTCTACAAGAGCAGTATGTGACTTTAACCGCTGAGCAATCTCTCCAGCCCCTTTGAAGCATTTTTTTTTTAATTCTGAGACTGGCACTACCCCATGCACACAGGCACAGCCAGGCCCACCTACCGTGTGCCTAGGAACTCAGGGGGAGCAAATATATTCCATGTCGATACAGGAGAGATACCCTGTCAAGAAACTATCTATTCAACATCTGGAATTGCAAATGGACCCACGGCCAAAACAGTGACAAGCAGGCAGCACTCAACGCCAGGTGGACTGGCTACTGACTGCCATTGCCTAGGTGGACACAAAGAACAGGGTGTGTGTTGGGCAGGGGTATGCACTTACCAGAACCATTCACTACCGAAGCTGGGCACGGAGAACACTCCCCAGTGGATGAAGATGCCAAACTTGGCCTGGTCGAACCAGAGGGGCAGAGGGCGGCTGTCCAGAGACTCCCACGTGGGGTCGTAGCGCGGGGGACTTGTGGTCCTGCATTTTGACAGGAGCGGTAGCAGCTGCAGGAGCGGCAGCAGGAGTGCCAGGCGCATGCGCGTCAGCATGGGGAACCTCTGGGACCCGCGTGTCACCAGGACAGCCCCTGACTTTCTTTGCCACCTTCAGAGGCTGGCGTAGCACTCCTTGGTCTTCCGTCTTCTGCCAAATGTGCTCCGCCCCTGTCACCTGACCAAGACCAGACTGGTCAGATGACTGACTGTTGTGAATCCCGGGGAGTTGGGCGTGGCTGGGTCTGGTGAATTTTGATTGCCTAAGGACCCCCGAGAAGGTTGCCTCACTCAGGTGCACAACCAAGGAATTCCGTTACTAGCCAGCCATGGCATCTTACCGGCCCTGGTTCTTTTTCCTAGCCAGACCTGATCTGCTTAGCCAAGACTCCGGGTGTGTCTGCTGTGAGACAAAAAACCCGGAGGGTGATCTTTGATCCGTGCAGCTGACCTCCCTCCCTCGGGAGGGAGGGGAAAGAATCTTACGGAAACCTCACAAGAGGTCAGCGCGACCGCCCGGTCCTGATGGCTGCAGAGCTGTCCGAGCTGTGTGCCCCACTGTGGGCTTAGAGCCTGAAACAGGAACCCCGTGGGCTGCCCCTCTTGGCTCAGAACTTTTGAAACAACCCCTAGGGCTCCCAGTCTCTGAATCTGCCTCTGCCTGGTTTGAATTTGCAGGTGAAATCCCAAGTTTTGGGTTCAGTCAGTCTGGATTGGGGTCCAGGAACTGGCATTTCTACTCGGAATCTTGATAGTTCTGATTTTGCTGATTGGTGGAACAAACTTTTGTGAGAAACTGCATTAGGAAACAAGGCCACCTGAGTAGAAAGAATCTTTTAAGAAATTTACATCCAAGGAGGGGCCAGAAGCCGGGCGGTGGTGGCGCACGCCTTTAATCCCAGCACTCAGGAGGCAGGGACAGGAGGATCTCTGTGAGTTCAAGACCAGCCTGGTCTACAGAGCTAGTTCCAGGACAGGCACCAAAGCCACAGAGAAACCCTGTCTCGAAAAACCAAAAAAAAAAAAAAAAAAAAAGGAGGGGCCAGGGACCTGCTTGGGTGCCTGAGGACTTGCCTAGCATTGCAGGAAGCCCCGTGTTCCATCCCCTGCACATAGTGAAACCGGAGTAACCACGGCAGTATGGAAGGGGGAAACAGGAGGATGAGGGTTCAAGGTCGTCTTTGATCACATCGAGAGCTACCTGAGACCCCCCTCTCAAAAATGAGGGAGGGAGGAAGAAAGGAAAGAAGGGAGGGCGGGGAATAAGGAGAGAAGAACGATAAATGTCCTAGGTGCAAGTAGGGCGGGGTGGGGGTGGGAGAGAAAGGTGAAAGAAAGAACCTGCTTGGAGACGAAGAAAGGAGCCAGACACTTAGAATAATCTCCAAAGCACATCTTCAGGAACTCATAGCCCCAAGCCTTTTAAATGCCTCTGACCTAAAGCCAGAATCTCTGCTGGTGCTTCAGCAAAATCCCTATCCTACTCGGCCCATTTCCAATGTCACCTCTTCCAGGAAGCTTTTTGTCATCCCTCCCATAGCTTTCTATTCCCCCTGTGTGCCCCCAGACACCTTATCCTGACCACTAACACAGGCATCCACTGGCAGTTTTAGAGCTGGGTGGCTAAAGCTTGCATTTCTCTCAGGCAGTGAACGTCTTAAAGACATCCAGGGGGACTTGCCTGGTGCCTTGCCTTCAGGAGCTGCAGAGTCTGGCATTGCACAACACTTCGTGTTTTTCTGGAGTTCCTCGGTGGACCGGAGTTCTCCTTACTGAGTAAACAGAGAAGGAAGTGACACCAAGTAGCTGTTGCTTGTGGTTCCCTCTTCTGCACAGCTGGGAGCAACTGATGCCCCTGTCTCCACAAGCCTGGGGACACTGCTCCCCTCCATGCAATGCTGATGGCTCACCAACACCCCAGCTCCACCAGAAGAGACCCTGACAAAACCAGCTTACAGAAAGAAAAGTTTACTTTGACTGAACAGGAAGTGTCTGTTAAGGCAGTAAAGACCTGGTGTGGCCGGAATAAGGCAGTTGGTGGCATCGCATCCAAAGCCTGCAAGGGGACAGCAATGAGCACTGATGCTCAACTCACTTTCTCCCTTTTCTTTTTCTCCCAGACCTCAACCTATGGTATGGTGCCCCCTACAGTTACTATGGTGTTTTGAATGAGAATGGCCCCCGTGGGCTCATATATTTGAATGCTTGGTCCACGGTTAGTGAACGTGTTTGGGAAGGATTAGGAGGTGTGGCCTGGCTGAAGGAGATCTGTTGTTGGGGGTGGGCTTTGGCCATGCCACTCCTAGTTAGCTCTCTCTTCCTCTGCCTCACGCTTGTGAATCAGATGCGAGCTTTCTGTTTACATCTACCGCTCCAGTGCTATGCCTGCGTGCTGTCTGCTGCCATGTTTCCCACCGTGGTGGTCTTTGTCTTAGTTAGGGCTGTTACCATGACCAAAAAGCAAGTTGGAAGCAAGGAACTTATTTGGCTTACACTTCCATATCACTGTTCATCATTAAAGTCAGGACAGGAACTTAAGCAGGGCAGGAATGTGGATGCAGGAGCTTATGCAGAGGCCCTGGAGGAGTGCTGCTTACTGGCTTGCTCAACCTGCTTTCTTTTAAAACCCAGAACCACTAGCCCAGGGATAGCTCCACCCACAATGGACTAGGGGTCATCAATTACTAATTAAGAAAGTGCCTACAACCCAATCTTATGGAGGCATTTCTTAATTGAGGTTTTCTCTTCTCAGATGACTTTTGCTTGTGTCAAGTTGACATAAAACTATCCAACAGAGGGGCTGTGAGAGATGGCTCAGTGGTTAAGAGCATTGCCTGCTCTTCCAAAGGTCCTGAGTTCAATTCCCGGCAACCACATGGTGGCTCACAACCATCTGTAAAAAGGTCTGGTGCCCTCTTCCGGCCTGCAGACATGCACACAGACAGAATATTGTATACGTAATAAGTAAGTAAATAAATAAATATTTAAAGAAAAAAAACTATCCAACAGAGTTATGGACTCAAATCCTCTGGAATTGTGAACCCCCAGTTAAATGTCTTCTTTATAAACTACCTTGTTCATCCTTTATTATGAAGACAGAAAAGTCACTAAGACATCCACCTCTACAAAAGCTGACCCACAGATCTGCTCTGAGGTTTGTCTCTTGGGTGAGTCTAGACTCTATCCAATTGAAAATCAGCCTTAACCACTATGATTGAGCTCAAGGAATCTGGTGTGCTATGAACGATCACTGGTCCCAGTTTCACTCGAAAACAATGATAGCTGTTGGAATCTAGTCTTGAAACCCTGTCTTAGTGAGTGTTCTATTGCTATGACAAGACATCATGACCACGACAACTCTTCTAAAGGAAAACGTTTAATTGGGGCTTAGTCCATTATCATCATTGCAGGAAACATGGAGGCGTGCAGGTAGACATGGTGCTGGAGAGGGAGCTGAGAGTTCTACAACCAGATGGAACACAACAGCGAAAGAGAGAGAGCGACCCTGAGACTTGCTTGGGCTTTAAAGCCCACCCTAGAGACACCCTTCCTCCACAGCCCCATGGGGCCGTTTTCAATCAATCCACCCCACACCCCAAAACGTTCTAATCCCTCAGCGGCTGCTCAGCCCCGAGGTGCTCTCTAACAAAACAACAGACTTCCTGACCACTGCCTGCATCCTACTTTTCTCCTAAGTGAATTTCTGTTCAGTGAGTACAAAACAGCCTTCAGTTTTGTGCCACGTGCCAGGGAAGGCCCCGGAGATATTATGGTGCCGACTGCAGTATGGGAGTTCCAGGTGAACCCCAGGTAACAAAACAGTTCATCTTTTAATAATTATCTTAGCAGGTCTAAGTTACTTATATTTCCATGTAATATTTCAATTTCAGACTGACCATCAGACCTGAGTTCCTGAAATGCCGTTCAGGTCACTTATATCATTTCATATGAATGCAAAGAAATGCTGAGTTAGTGCACACAATCTTATCCTGAAATTACAGTCTACAGGAGATCGTAAAATCCTCACGGCCCCCACTTAGCACCCTGGAAAATTCATGGGAGTCCTAGAATAGCAGGTTGGGATTACAGCCTAAGATCATAAGAAATGCCAAATAGTACTGGAAATGAAAAAGAAGAAAAAAAACTGTACTGGGGGAGGGGTGCTAAATGACAGAAAAAAATGTAATCTGTGAGACGTTTGGAACATGGTCCCCAGTGGAGAAGCCTACCTATAGTAGAGTCCGTGCCTTCTTTTGAATGCTAAAGCTTTGCCAAGACATTGTACTTAGGGCCTCTGCTCCCTGAACAGTGGAGACAGGCCACAAGAGTTTCCCTCTGCACATGCAGATGCCAAAGAGGATCAAGAGCTCTGAAAACACCGGGTTTCTGCAGGTATGCATGGCTCATTTAAAAAAGCCTTGGACCTCAGTGGGGAGCACACCTAAGGAGTCCTGATGCGGCCTTGCTTGACAGATGTCACCTTGAGGTGCCAGAGGAATTAAGAATGAGGTCTTTGTCCCCACATCAACAGATAGGTCCCTCCAGGAAGCAGTAAGTGTAGACAGCTGTGAGTGCATCTAAGCGGTTGGAGGTGGTGGGGGAGGGGCAGGTCTCCATAAACCTTGGTGGCTGCCAAGAGGAAGCAGTCCTGCCGTGGCCATCCTTGGGGATGTCACCATCTGCTGAGGGTGACGCTGGCATTAGAGCGAAGCTCTGGAGGACCCACTCTGGATTTGCGTGCATGAGCTGGATGGCAGCCACCAAGCAGTATCAGAACTGCTCTGAAGAGGACAGCTGACATCAGCACACAGCCTCTATCTCTCTCTCTCTCCTGAAGTGTGGGAGAAAAGCTCCAAGAACCAGCAGAGCCCTGGCCAGCTTTTATTTGGTAAATAACCAAATAAAACCAAATAACCAGGTTCTTAAAAGGAAGAGCAAGCAACACTCAGAAAGTGGAGGAAAACCTTCCTTTGCCTGGTCCATGGGAAGGGAAACAAAGACTAGGAGGAATACAAGGAATAAACAAAAGAGACACAAAACAGGAGACGCACCTAGAACACAGATTGTGAGCAGCCAACCACTGGGTTAGCAGACACTCTGACAGAGACACCCACCTGAAGTAGACGCCATCCCGTCTTTTGAGGGCTAATACTTCGCCAAGCTAGTCTTTGTGCTTAGAGCCCCCTACTCCCTGAACAATAGAACCACAGGGTACAAGAGCATCTCCTCGGCTCTTGTAGATGCCAAAGAGGGCCAAGAAAACACAGATCCTCTTGTAACTGTGAGCTATATTATTACAGCTGTTAGAGAGAAATGGGGAGCTGGAGGGAAAGACATCTTCGTCCTGGTTTCCATGGCAGCTGTAGGCTGATGGGCAAGTTTCATGAGGTCCGAGTCCCGTCAGACCCAGCACACTTGGCTTTTTAGATTTCCTGGTTTTGATATTTGAGTGACATATACAGGACCCAGAAGTATCTGGAAGCCTGGCAAGAAATCCGGCCTGAGTGGTTCCCTGTGGCAGGCTCTCTTTGCCAAAGACTGGTGTTCGCAGTCACAAGTCAGAGCATGTGGTACTATTTTGTTTGTGCTGTAACAAATAAAGCTTGCTTGGAAATCAGAGGGCAGAGTCAGCCAGTAGTTAACTGTAGAGGCCAGGCAGTGGTGGCACACATTTTTAATCCTAGCACTTGGGAGGGGGAAAGAGGAAGGGATATGGCTGGGCCGAGAGAGGAAGAGATAAGGCAAGAGACAGGAGTTCAACCCTTTTTATTTTTATTTATTTATTTATTTATTTTTGTTGTTGTTGTTTTGTTTTGTTTTTCGAGACTGGGTTTCCCTATGAGCTTTTGGAGCGTGTCCTGGAACTAGCTCTTGTAGACCAGGCTGGCCTTGAACTCACAGAGAAGAGAGGTCCTCCTGCCTCTGCCTCCAGAACACTGGGATTAAAGGCGTGTGCTGCCACTGCCTGGCCATGCTCAACCCTTTTCTGGCTGAGGAGCTGGCAAGGTAAGAGATGGCTGTGGTTTGCTTCTTTGTCTCTCTGATCTTTCAATTTACCCCGATGTCTGGCTCCAGGTTTTATTATTAAGAACAATCAGAATTTGTATTACAAGAGGACCTCAGCACACTCCGGGCCCTACACAGGCAAGAGTGTACATCACAGAAACTTCAGGCTTCATCTGGGAACAGCTAAAGGGTGAGCTCCCGGCAACCAAGGGGACAGAAGCATTGTACCTCTTCTTCACACCTGGGAAAGGCACAACATGCCTGACCAAAGTGCAGGGCCCGGCAAGGCATCTTCAGTACAGAACAGTTTTGCCCAAAGAAAGACCAAGTATTTGCTAGTGGACTGCTTACCTCTCAGTATTTGTCAAAGTTTAATGCAGACTGGACAATGAAATATGCCACCAAACAAGTGATATATGTATGTAATAGTGTAGAATACAGCTATGACAAGCTTAATAGAGGCCTGAGTTTCAGGTTACCTGGTTCCAGGAAAGACCACAAACTGAGACCACCCAGGCACTGCCCAGGAGCCATCCCAAGTACCTAACATTCCAAAGTAAATTCCTAACGTTCTAACCATTGTAGATAGGATCACCTGAAGTCCCTTAGCCCAGCACAAACCCATCCCATTTCACCAGGACACCCCTAGACAAATGTCAGCCACTCAGGGGACCTGAACCTTAGAAATCCCTCACCCCAACCTCTGCTATGATTAAAAAACCCCACACCAGAGCTGGGTGGTGGTGGTGGTGCATGTGTTTAATCCCAGCACTCAGGAGGCTGAGGCAGGGGGATCTCTGTGAGTTCAAGGCCAGCCTGATCTACAAGAGCTAGTTCCAGGACAGCTAGGACTGTTACACACGGAAACCCTGTCTTCAAAAAACAAAAAACAAACAAAGAAACCCACCTCAACTGAACTCAAGGCTCTCAGATTGTGCCAATGCACTGGACACATGCAGAGTCTAAGTTCAAACTTGAATAAAGACTCTCTTGGCTTTTACATACAGGACTTGGTCTCTGTGGTGGCCTTTTGGGAATAACAATGGCAGAGCAAGGAGTGTGCTGGTTCCCCCAGGCAGAGAGAGGAGTATGCTGGTCCAACAGGCAAGCAGCTCAACTGTGAATACAAGAAGACCCACGTTTTCTCTCTCCCACAACAGGGAGCCCCAGGTAGGGGGAAGGGCAGTCTTCACCAACAGCACGCGCTTTTGATGGCCCTTGTGATTTAAAACTACAACACCTTCTGTCTGCACCAGTCCAAGAAGAAGGGAGTTTCCACAGCCCTGGTTAAGAGTGGGAGGGAAGAGGTCAAGTCTCAGAGGAAGAGAACCGTTGGAGGAATGAGACAAGAGGAACAGAGGGGGTGTATTTATTTCAAAGGAAAAAAAAAAAGAACTGAGCATAGGAGAACAGAGCCATAAAACCACAAAAAAGGTGGCAGGAGAAACAACGTGTACCAGAACTGGTGTGAAAAAGCAACTGGAAATTCAAAAGGACCAGATCATATGCAAGAGTCATAAAATTCATGAAGGAAGACCAGAAAGGTCGAAAGGATGGGAGAAAAGCAGAGTGAGAAACTCAAGGGTCAGTAGGACAGATAAGGCTGAACCCTGAGGCTAGACTAGGTGTCCTCGCAGAGCGAGAGCCTCGCACGGATGACACGGGAGCACTCTGAGGGTGACTTGCCAGGGATTGATGTAGGGACTGGGCATGCTGGGGAGCCAGCTGGAAAGAGTAGGCGGATGAGCATGAGACAGGATCTCCGTAAGTTCCTGGGACAGCTGAGAGCATTGGAGGGTGGATTGGACATAGATTCTCCAGTGCTAGGATGTCCTTCTCAGTGATTGGTCCACTCTGAGCATAGAGCCCTGCCACAGCGGCAGCTGTGTGATGTCATATGGAGACATCTCTGCTTCTCCTCTAGAAAAAACTCAGGACTGAAGCAGAGGGCAGGTTAAGAACGGCTGGGCACTGTCGTGCCTTGCACTTTGTCCACAAGAGGCTGCCTTTCATAACAGCAAAAGAATAAAAAATATTGGGGTCGTGGGTGCGTAGCTCAATTGGTCAAGTGATTGACTGGTGCGCACCAAGCCCTGAGTTCAATCTTCAGCACCGCGTTAACTGAATGTGGTGACTCTATTTGTAATCCAGCACTCAGGAGGGGAAGACTGAAGGAAGGAGCAGAAGTTCAAGGTCATTCTCAGCTAACAAGTAGTTTTGGGGCTAGCCTGGGCTACACAGGAACCTGTCTCCAAAAATGTAAATACACACACACACACACACACCCTGACTACATTGACAAGTAAATATATTAATATTGCGTATCAAAACATTCTTTTTGGTATAAATGTTCTTTTTTTCCCATTCTAATTTTAGAATGAATCAAACCATTTCTATGGGTCTCTACGAGTCATACAGGCACAGAGCCTTTGGTACCTAATCAATAAGACAGTCCTGAACAACTAAGAGTCACAAAATAATAAGTTCTAAAAATACACTGAGATTAAATTAAATATTTATATTGATGTGAGGCAGGTTGAGTGCATTGAGATGGCAGCGAGGGATGCAATGATCATAAGAAGTACACAATTCCAGAGAGAGGTGGCTTTTAAGGTGCAGGCCAGCATGTGCTATTTTTGCTTGCAATATGGTAGGCACTATGCCATGTGATTTTTTTTCCATTAAATCCCTATAGGATACATTCAAGTTTATAAAGTATCCCAAAAGGTACTTTAACGAAAACATTTAGTGGGCCATAAAGATGGCTCAGTGGCCAAGAGTATTTATTGCACTTCTGGAAGACTCAGGCTTGGTTCTCAGCACTCATGTGACAGCTCAAAGCCGCAAAACCCCAGTTCCAGAGTGATCCCTTGCTCTCTCTTTCTCTCCTTTTCTTCCAAGGCACAGCATGCACATACAAACATGCAGACAAACATTTATACACATAAAACGGCTGTGGGACAATGGTCTTTTATCCTGTTACTTGTATTATTTTTAATAAAATGCTGATTAGCCAGTTGCCAGGCAGGAAGTATAGGCAGGGCAAACAGGCAGGAAGTAGAGGCAGGGCAACAAGAATTCTAGGAAGAAGGAAGTTTAAGTCTGCAGTCGTGACCCAGCCACAGAGGAAGCAAGGTGTGACTGCCTTGCTGTAAAAGGGTATCAAGCCACGTGGCTAACTCAGACAAGAATTACAGGCTAATGTAAGTTATAAGAATTAGTTAATAAGAAGCCTGAGCTAATGGGCCAATCAGTTTATAAGTAATGTGTGATTTCTTTGGGACTTAATGACTGCGGGAACCAGGCAGGACAGAAATGTCAGACAACAGAGATTTTATACTTGATATCTGTTCCTATTGTATATAGTTTTGTATTGGGTTTTGACTACTCTTGTTTAGACAAAGGGAGAAGATTATGGGGAAAGCCTTGTTAACCAAAAATCTTTAAAAAATGGAACCTAGTTTAGGCGTGGCTTTTCCGGGACGGGGAGATAAAAACCTGTGTACCACCCAGGTGTACTCTCTGTGCCTTTTCCCGCAGGGACATTGCTATGCTTGAATTCCTTGTTTCTGGTTTCATGAGTTTTCCCCCTATAATAAATAAAATATAATTGTTTTATTCTTAGCTAGCCTGGTTATTTCAACATAAAACAAAACAAATAAAAGAAAATCTTTTTAAAAACATGTATGTATGTGGGGGTTGGTGTTTCATGCATTATGACATGCATGTAGAGGTCAGAGGTCAGTGGACAGTTTTCAGAAGTCGGTTTCTTCTTCTGCAATATGAGTTCCAGGGATCAGAAAAGATTGTCAGTCTCAGTGGCAAGCACATTTACTAGCTAAGCCACAACGCCCTCAAAGAATAGTTTTGTTGTCCTTGCTCTACACATGAGGATAGACTACACATAGACTTAAATCCTCATCAAATAGCCCAGTGCCTGTCTTATTATATGAGGGAAAAAAGCTATATAAATTCTTATGTTGTGGCCGGGCGGTGGTGGCGCACGCCTTTAATCCCAGTACTCGGGAGGCAGAGGCAGGTTTATCTCTGTGAGTTCGAGGCCAGCCTGGTCTACAAGAGCTAGAAACCCTGTCTCGAAAATAAAAAAAAAAAAATTCTTGTGTTGTATGAATTCACTCATTTATTTGGTATTACTTTTTTTTGTTTTGATAGGTCAAAATATATATTTTATTTTGGTAGGTCAAGATAACCTTTACTTTGTGCAGGACACTGAACCAGGAAGAGGGAAGAAAGCATGCAAAGCTCTATCTTTCATATGCCTACTCTCTAGTGGACTTGAAATAAATAGCCTTCTAAATATTATGTTGCAAGCCAGAGTTCATATGGTGACTTTGTAGAATGTTCTCAAAGTTTATGTCATGGGATCCTAATTGAATCTGTGTATCAGAAAGAATTTCCTGAAGAATCAAAGTTTTGATTGAAGCAATAAGGATGGGTAACTAAGTAATGAGTGGAAGTGAGGGTGTTCCAGGTAGGGACCATCTGGATTAGGTGCCCAGAATGTAAGTCCACTCCTTACAAACTTTTAAAGTCAAGACAGAAGAGACTCTCGAGGAGGTGCTGCTGTGCAGTAGAGCTGGTGCAGACTTGAACTGCGGAAGAGCCTAAGAGGAGGATGAGTTGATTCAAAGCAACGAAATGTCTGTGAATAAGAATGACATGGAAGATGAAATAAGCCTTTCACAGCTTCCTGAAGGGGAAGACAGAGGAGCTTAAATTATTTACAGCCCTGAGGGGCGCTGAGAGTGAGACGGTCCTGTCTTGTGGACATTCTGAGAAGTAATAAATTGCTATGACGTTCTCCTCTTATGACCAAAGGCCGTGTAAGAATGAGGCCTATAGATCTGTCTTAGGGTGACATGGTGCTGAAAGTAAATTAGTAAGCCTGTTGAAAGGGGTGTCCTGCTTTCCAGACTGGCACCAAGTCATCCTGCCACAAGAGATTCTTCATATACTTTTATATGAATCTCTTGTGGCAGGATGACTGTGGCCACCTGGGCGACACACAGGGCTGTAGTCAGTCAGGTTTGCACTGAGAGGCCACCATTCTTTGTCTTCATCACACGTCCCTTTCTTTCATGGTTGCAGATCCATTCAGAGCTCATCAGAAGGAACGTCATGCAGGCTCTCTTGCATGTATGAATCCCAGTACTTGATTTGGGATCCTGTGGCAGGGATATTGCACGGCAGCCTGGGCGACATGGCAAAACAACAACAAAAACAAAACCTACTTCATCCCATGTCATCATCTTACCCCAGCACTGCTCAAGGGCACGTGAGGCTCCCATGAACATGCGGGGGGGGGGGTACCCTAAATATTTGTTTTCCCAACTTCCTCAAGTATGTACTACTTTTATTCTTGAAAAGTAAAAAAACTAAAACCAAAACACCATGCGGGTATACATCAACATATGAAGCAAAATGGGATTATTGAAATGTAGTGCTCATTATAATATTTAGAATCTAACATAAAATCTTCTTGTTTATCTCAAAAGGGTAGGCCAATGCCCTTTTGATGATAGCTACCAATATAAAGCAGCAGCAGGGGATGATTTCTAGCTGTTACTGTTGAAGATATCGAAAAACAATATTGGACTTATGGCCACACAAAAAAAAACACTTAAGATTTTTACAGCTGATTGATCGATTTCCTAATTGCTTTACAAATATGGAAAGCAGGAGGCTAGGAAAAGTAAGACGTGCTCACCATGCAAGACTGCTGAGCCGAGTTTGAATGCCTGGAACCTTCATACAATCTAGGTGTGGTGGCACAGGTCTGGTACCTCAGCATCCCTGTGTAGAATGGGAAACAGAGACAGGGCATCTGCCAGAAACTGGCTGGCTCATAGTATGCAGTGCACAGTGTAAACAGGGAAACCCTGCCCAGACACAGTGGAAGGTGAGGACTGACACCAAGGTTGTGTGTTGCAAGGGCTGCTTGTTGATTCCCAGCCGCTTAGCCTCAAAATAATCACACAGAAACTGTATTAATTAAAACACTGTTTGGCCCATTAGCTTTAGCTTCTTTTTTTAAAAATTATTTATTTATTATGTATACAACATTCTGCCTCCATGTATGCCCACACACCAGAGGAGGGCACCAGATCTCCTTACAGATGGCTGTGAGCCACCATGTGGTTGCTGGGAATTGAACACAGGACCTCTGGAAGAGCAGCCAGTGCTCTTAACCACTGAGCCATCTCTCCAGCCCTAGCTTTAGCATCTTATTGGCTAACTCTTACATATTAATTTAACCCATCTCCATTAACCTATGTATCGCCACAAGGTTGTGGCCTACCAGCAAAGTTTCAGTGTGTCTGTCTCCGGTGGAGGCGCCATGGCTTCTTCTGACTCTGCCTTTTATTTTCCCCCAGCATTCAGTTTAGTTCTCTCCCCGCCCCCCGCCCCCCAGCTCTGTTCCCCTATAGCTCTGCGATAGACTCAGTTCCTTTTTAACCAATGATATTCACAGCACACAGAGGGGAATCCCACATCAGTTGTGTTCTAACCTCCACACATGTGCTGTACAACCACAGCCCCCCTGACTTGTACACAGAAATAGTTTCTAAGATATGCTAAAGTAGAATTTTTCCCAAGATTTTTGTTTTGCTTGTTTAGAAAATGCTTATCAAATGTATTCATTCAACGAATACATTTTGGGCAACGAGCATAGGATAATAAATGTGTCAAGTCCAGAAGACCTAAGGCTGAACTAGAGGACATTCTTGAGCTGTCTGTCAGCCTGGGAGAGATGAGCTAGTATGATGAAATATGGAGCGAAGTCACAACTGCAAACAATGCGCAGGGCAGTGAGACGCCAGTGCAGAGAAAACAAACTCATTTACTGCTTGTTTGGGACTTTGCACCATTCTTCTGCTTGTTTTACATACATAGAGTCTGTAACAAGCACCCTGATCTGTTTCCTTACAACGCAGTCACAGGCACTGAGCAAATGATAGACTGAGGCACAGTGTTGCAGTAGCTTCTTCACAGGGGGTCCAAGCTATTTTCCAGGGGATGGGTTGCCATGGTCTTCAGTGTTGGTCACATGTGAGGCTCCTGAATGTCAACCTGCTCCTGTCCCTGAGGTCAGGCCTTTTACTTTACACACACATGGCCATTTGCAGACATCCAGGGCACTGAGTCATTGCTGGCTCTGGAGGGCATCTGTTTTTTTTCCTTCTCAGGGAGTAAGGACAAATGCCAAAAGAAAAACATTCGTCTTCTCTTTGTAAACCCTCAAACACAGATGATCTTATCAAACCCCCTCTAAACACAGCATGGTAGCTCCTCACTACTTCCCCAAAGGAGGTAATTATCCTTGGAGCATGGCCCTTCCAGGAGGACACATACCTGCAGTAACTCGAACTCTCATGCCCCTCTCAAGGTGCCATGCCTACACTCCTTGAAGTGGGTAGAACTAAGGGAAAGAAGTCAAACAACCAAGAGGCCACACAGTGTGGGTCCACTTATGGCTCATTTTAGAAAGACACAAGATGTAATGACTAAAAGCAGATCAGTGGTGCCTGGGGCTGTGGGTCACCAGGGAAGGGGAGAAGGACAGCAGGACACAGGAAGGATCTGTGGGGCTGACGGCCATGTTCAGTGCTCTCACCAGGGTCGTTTCAAAGCTGTGTCCATCCACCATAATTCACCAAATTTATTTGGAGGCAGATAGACTCTACTGAGTGTAAATTAGATAGATTTGAGTTTTAGAATGAGAAAAGGAGCTATTACCCAAAGGAAAATTAAAGGCCTGTTAAAAAATATATTGCCCACAACACAAAGAGGGCTTTCTAGGTTTCAAGTTAAGTATGTGGGAATGCTAATGTGCTTTCTACATGAGGTTGGACATTTTGCTGTCATTTTTATTACCATATTTGATAGCTAAGAGAATCCTGGCATAATGTGTTCTTTAAAAGAAAACACCTTAGAACACGGTATTCCCAAGGTAGTGAGGAATATCTGTATCAAACCAAGAGCCAGCTGCACACTTAATAGTGAAATTATAGAGGCATTCCTGCTAGAATAAGAAAAAGCTGTGATGTTTATTATCAGCATTTTTTTTTCTGGAACTGCTGTTTGAAAAACAATCAGAGTTTCATTATTAGCAGGGGTAGGAAAAATGAGGTATGATGATCTGTGTCTGTCTGTATTCCCAGCCCTAGGAGACAAAAACAAGAGAAACAAGAGTTCAAGGCCAGCCTTGGTTACAGTGTGAGTTTAAGACTGGGCTAATTGAGATTCAAGCTAAAGAAGAAACAGAAGGAAGAGGAGGAAGAAGGAGAAGACAAAGAAGAAGAAAAACTATTTATTTTATGTTGCCACTTTAGTTGGTGGTGTGGACCTGGGAAGCAGACTAAAGTCTCATGGAACATTCAACTTTATTGAGGGCATCAGACAACTTATATTCTGAGGGTATTTTGAGGGCTAAGTAGTGTCACATGAGAAAAGCTTGCTTGAGTTCAAGTCATGCCGACAAGATCACGTGGGTTTCAACATAGTCAGAAGGACAACTCACAATTAGAAACATCACCCTGAATAATAATGGGTAAGATGATAGGTAGTCTGAAATAGAAGCCACTCCTGTCAGTTACACCTGGGAGGGGCACGAAAACGCATTCCAAGAACACCCCATGTTCTGAGGGAATAGAAGTCCCAGGACTTATGTCTTATTTATTTGGAGTTTTCTTAGATAGTCTCGGAAATCTCCTCACACAGCCTCATCCGTGGACCCTGTTCTGATACCTTTAACCTCTGTGAACTTGTGAGGGCTAAAGTCACGTTTTAAGTTTTAATTACTGTGCTTAAGAGATCTACAAAACAACCTGTAATCCTTTCTTGCCCAAGGACAGATAACTTCCTGGAATGCTGGAGGCTGTTGTTCACATAAGATAAAAATCCAAGTGTTTTCACTTTTGTAAACAGGATTGGTTGCCCCAAAGGCACAGGATGTATTTGATCATAGACTGGAGATACATAGGCAGGAAGTTTGTCAGAATGTGTGCTTGCCCCCTATTGGACAAAAGCGGGAAGTATGGAGCCTTGTGGTTTTACCATTAATAATCACCTGACTAATGTAATTCACATCCATTCTCTGGGAATCCTGGGAATGGACTGGCCACTGTGATGTGGGATTCCCCTTTGTATGCTGTGATTACCATTAAGAAACTGCTTTGGACCTTTAGCAGAGCAGAACTTAGCTAGGTGGGGAAAACTAAACTGAATGCTGGGAGGTAGAAGGCAGGGTCACAGAGAAGCCATGTAGCCCCTCCAGAGACAGATACCAGAACTTTAGCTGGTAAACCACAGCCAAGTGGTGACACACAGATTAATGGAGATGGGTTAAATTAATATGTAAGAGTTAGCCAATAAGAAGCTAGGACTAATGGGCCAGTGTTTTAAATAATATAGTTTCTGTGTGATTATTTCAGGGCTAGCTGGGAACAAATAAACGACCTCCTCCAACACCGCTGTCCTTTGCCCTGGCCAGTATTTAATAAAGCTTATTTCATATTTGGCTCCCAAAAAACCAAAATGATCTTGTTCTTCCCTGGTGGGATTAACACCCTATGATTCCAAAAGGCATCTTAGAGTTCAGCATGAGGTGAGTGATAGGGAAGCTATAGCTTTCCTGTATGCACCACTGTCTTGAAAATGGAAAATATTCCATGGGCCACGGCAGCACAAATGTAAAGTAGAACCCGAGAGGCAGACAACAGAGAAGCAAAATGCATTTTCTACAAATATGGAACAATTATGGTCTCCTTGATCTCTGAAGTGCTCATGTAATCGATAAAGCTAAGATCCCTGTGGACGAACAGAGACCAGTTGTGGCTATGCAGCTCACCAGCAGGGAGACAATCGGCACATAAGAAAATATTCAGACATCAGATCTTATTTTAAATATAACAACAAAACTTACCATTTTTCTCATCAACTTAATTTTTTTACAAAAAGAATGGCCAGGCGGCAGAGCCTGGCCTATGGTAGCCAGTACGAGCAAGGTGGAAGTGTAGCGCACAGTGCATGCCGTCTGGGGAATGCACTTCACTTTTCTGCTCTCCTGAATAAATTTCATAAAAATGAAAGATTATAGAGAGAAGCAAATCAAAGACTTGCTTCTTCTTTGTGTGTTTTCTCGTTTTCTAGAAAGTGTTTTTCTATCGATATTTGATTGCTTTATGATTCATGGTTTCTTTGCATTTTACTATTGAATCTATCTTTTTTTTATCAGGGTGTCTTGGTGTACGTGCCAAAGGAATGTTTAAAAAGACATTTTCTGAATACTTTTGAAATAAGACACACTACAGATTAATTTCCATGGGGTTTTGCTGGTGCCATTATGATGGACTGAGATTTGGACACATCCAGTACCTTTGATCCACACGCTGTTCCGGGGGCCTGGCTTTCTGAGCTCCAGCTTCTGAACAAGGAAGGTGTGAGAGAGTATGTCTTGCACCCAGGAGCCTGGATCTCTGAGAGAGCAGCTTGTAAGCTTTGTGTTTTGGGACAGTTTCCTCCTTCTGTGCCTTAACTCCTCAGCAGTAAGCAAGCACTACGAAACGCCTGTCTTGTTCAGGCTTAGGATTAACTCAGCTGTCCATGTAAACAGCCAGAGTGGTACCCAGAGCATTGGCCAGATCGCATGACTATTAATGATTATTCATGTGTCAATGCCACGTGACTTTAATATTATGGCTGTGTCTTGTTTCGAAAGGTATTGAATAAAACAAATTGTTCTCATTTCTGTTTCCTTCTAAAAATTAAATTTAATGTCAAGTCAAAAAAATCTTCACATAACATCTGTTTCTTTCACCACCATTTACCAGTACATCACTGGTATTTGTTTTGTAGTTGTTATTTTACATTTATTTGCTTATACATGTGCACACAGGAGGTGGGGAGTGAAGACACATGTATGGAGGTCAGAAGACAACTTGCAGGAGTCAGTTCTCTCCTACTCTGTGGGGCCTGGGGACTGAACTCAGGGCATCAGGCTTGGTGACAAGCGCCTTTACCAGCTGAGCCATCTCACTGAATCGGTATTTGTGTTTCTAAAAATCTAGAGCAATTATGTTAGTTTTTACTTTTATTACTTTTTAAAAAAAATTTTTAAAAATTTTATATGTATATGTGTTTTGCTTGCATGTATGTCTGTATGCTGTTTGTATGCTTGGTGCCATGGGAGGCCAGAAGAGGATGTCGGATCCGCTGGAACTGGAGTTATACACAGTTGTGGGCCCCCTTGTGAGTACGAGGACTCTAACCTAGGTCCTCTGGAAGGACAGTGATTGGTCTTAACCACTGAGCCATCTCTCCAGCTCTAGAATAATTGTTCAAAATGTGATCTGGCTCATGTCACTCACCTGTTTCAAATCCCCTATCCCCTTTTTCTGGTTGGACTAGGAGAGTATATGGATGCAGAAATATCCCAGTTTCACCTGTACCCCAATAATCTCTCATGACACCCAGCCCTACTGGCTCCCCACATGGGTGCCTTATAGCCTGCCATGGACTCCTTCCTCTGTGTTCTGGGTGTGTGTATGTGGCTTTGGGGTTCCAGTCTTTTAAAAGCTTCCCTTGGACCAGTCTGGCTAAGGCCTCCCCTTCTAGGCACTTTCTAGCAAATGGTTCTGCTTGTTTCCTCCTAAGTAGTAACACACGAAAAGCTTCCACGCTTTGCTACGGTTTGTGCATGATTTGTGTGCTTCTCCCTGGGGTTTCACGTTTTGAATCTAATCCCTATTGTCAGGGACCGAGGAGGTGGAAATTTCATCTGACTGTAGTGTTTGCAGAGGGGGCCACTGGGAGGGATTTAGGGTTGGACGGAGCTCTTATGATTGGATGTTGATGGCTTTCTAAGAAAAGGGAGAGAGACCAGAAGAGGCCCACATGCACAGGCAGGCTCCTCATCTGTCTGATATCTGCATCAACTCAGGGCTCAGTTATCAAGACCCCTCCCCCCAGACCCATGGATCTTGCACTTCTGAACCATGAGCCAAGAAAACTTCTTTTCATTACAGCTCACTCAGTCCAAACACTAATACCTCAGCTGCCTTTCTTCAGCCTCCTTCTCTGGCACTCCATGCAAACTACTTCCTGCACCATCGGTTCCCAAAACAGACCTCGACCTGGCGATCAAACCCTGGGGTGCTGCGACTCAGAGGTGCAGTGGATAAGAAGTATATCAAGAAGTCACTTTGGTTCCTTTGACTCCTTTCTCTGCAGGTGCAGGCTCATGGTGGTGGGAGGGACAGGGAGATGCTTGAAGATCATTTCAGCTACTCCTTCTTTGGGAAGTTTGAGCTAAAAAGCAAACAGATCAAATATTGTCAATGCTTAGTGATAAACCCTAACTTAACCTGCTTTGTCAGTTTCTTCTCTCCCCTCCCCCTCCAATTCGAATGCAGCTAGAGATGGAACAAGAGTGTCAAAGGAAAGGTCTGCCTCCCTTCTAGACAGTGGTCAGACCTTTGCTTCCTGTAAGTCATGCAAGAACACCTTCATATGTTTAAAGCTTTCCCATGGGAGTTCAGATTCTCAGGGCAGAGACGTGCAGAACAAAAACAACATACACGCTCCAGCTGTTTGTCACTATTAACGACATTAGACTAGACTGTCCCCAGAGGAAAGAAAAGCAACCTAATGGGACTCCCCTCTTCCTTTATTTTCTCTCCAGGTATAACTCAACACACAGCAAGTTTCTCTGTCCAGCACACACTTTTGTGGCTATTGACAAATACAGGTGAGTAGTTACCGCCACAATTACACTTTAGAACCCACTTCTAAGCCATTGGCAACTACTAATCTATTTTTCAATCTTTTATTTCCTACAATGTTAATTAAGCCGCATAGTGTTCTAGGAAACCTCAAACCTTAGAGCCTGGCATCTTCTACCCAGGGGAATGTAAGACTCTCCCCAGGATGCAATAGGAGTTCTTACCTTCCTGTTGTTGAGTAGCATTCCTCTGGATGGTCTTAACAGTTTTGCATGGATGCAAACTTTTCTTTCATTTGGATCCATCACTCAAAGTAGTATGGTTGGGTCTAGGGTGTGTCCTAGTTAGATTTTCTTCCTTCCTTCCTTCCTTCCTTCCTTCCTTCCTTCCTTCCTTCCTTTAATTTTTACTTTATTATTTATTTATTTGTTGTCAATTTGACACAAGCCAGGATAATCTGGTAGCTTCACTTAGGAAAATGATCTCATTAGATTTGCCCCTGGGCAAGTGTGAGGGGGCATTTTCTTGATTAATTTTCTTCATGGGGGAGGGGGGAAGGCTCAGCCTACTGTGTGTGGGTTCTGCCCAATGGGCAGATGGTTCTGTGTAGTAAGGAGGGCAGGCTGAGCAAGCCATGTAGAAAAGTGTTTCTTCATGCCTCCAGGTTACTGCATTAGATTCTGTCCCTGGCCTCCCTTCATGAAGGACTGTAAGCAGTAGGGTGAAAGAAACCCTTTCCTACCTAAGTTGCCTTTGGTCATTGTGGTGGTGTGAATAAGAATGGTCCCCACAGGCTGATAGAGTTGAATGCTTAGTCACCAGAGAGTGGAATGCTTTGATAGGATGAAAAGGATTAGGAGGTGTGGCCTTGTGGGAGGAAGTGTGTATCACAGAGGTTTCAAAAGTCCATTCTAGGCCCAGTCTCTGTCTCTCTCTGTCTGTCTCTGTCTCTGTCTGTCTGTCTCTGTCTCTGTCTGTCTCTCTCTCTCTCTCTCTCTCTCTCTCTCTCTCTCTCTCTCTCTCTTTCTCTCTGCCTAAGAATCTCAGCTGCTTCCCCAGCACCACATCCAACTGTGTGCCACCATGCTCCCTGCCACGATGATAATGAACTAAACCACTGAAGCTGTAAGCAAGCCCCAATGAAATGCTTTCCGTTATAAGGGTTGCTGTGGTCATGGTGTCTCCTCACTGCAGTAGAACAGTGACTAAGACAGTCATTGTGCTCATCACAGCAATAGAGAGCAAACTAGGTCAGGGCGAAAGGACATTTTCGTCTCGAGGAAACTGCTCCAGGGTTTCCCAATGTGGCAGGGCCATGTCACGTTTCTAACAGCCACATTTAGAGGGAAAAGCTGAGGAACGCACAGTTCCTAGACAACTCTGGTACCAGGTAGTAATAAGAACCTGCAGTATTAGAGTTTTGCACACGCTAGCCCCCTCCAGCAGGGTCTATCTGGAGGAGTCAGGGCATGGACAGATAGTTCTATTGGCCCAGATGTCTAGAGCTTGGCTTGTGATGCTATTTAAGTCTAATCAAAGCACTGTGTGGCTGGTCCTGGAACAGGTGTCAGGAGCCACTACAGAACTACCTTTAGAAGGAGAGGGAGAGAATCAGAAGCAGCACTGAGTTTGACTAGCAACAGAGAAGTGTCGGCTTCTCTTTCTAGACCTATGAGCTCAGAAAGCCCTTCTTTGGACCAAAGTGTCCTTAGGGTAGCCTTTGAAAATGGAGGACAACATGCAGAATGTCTTTTTTTTTATTGTTTTTACTGAGATGTATATTTTTCTCTGCTCCCCTCCTTTCTTCTTCCTTCCTCTTATATCTCCTCCCATGGTCCCCATGCTCCCAATTTACGTAGATCTTGTCTTTTTATGTTCCATGTAGTTTAGATCCATGTATGCCTCTCTTAGGGTCCTCATTGTTGTCTAGGTTTTCTGGGATTGTGAATTGTAGGCTGGTTTTTCTTTGCTTTATGTTTAAAAGCCATTAATGAGTGAGTACATATTATAGTTATCTTTCTGGGTCTGGGTTACTTCATTCAATATGATGTTTTCTAGATCCATCCATTTGGACGCATATTTCAAGATGTTATTTTTTTTTCTGTGTAATACTTCATTGTATAAATGTACCACATTTTCCTTATTTATTTTTCAGCCGAGAGGCATTTAGGTTGTTTCAACATCCAAAGTGTCTTAAGAGAAGTGGACTGAACTTTCATGGGATGATAGTCTTTACATTTGGCACCTGATACACATTTTTCTTCAATCGTTAAAGCAATAAAACCAATCAAATATATGTATCTCATGTCAAAATTAAAAAAAAAGATAGGTTGTCATTTTGCCTAAATCTTTTAGAGACATGGTTTTCAACCTTCCTAATGCTGTGATCCTTTCATACAGTTCCTCATGTTGTGGTCTTCCCCAACCATAAGATTATCTTCACTGCTATTTTACAACTATAATTTTTCTACTGTTATGAATTACAATGTAAATATCTGGTATTTCAGATGGTCTTAAGGGACCCCTGTGAAAGGGTCCCTAGGCCTCACAAAGGGTTGCAAACCAGGTTGGGAAACCCTGCTCTACAGCCTCTTGTTCATAATTCAGCACTTCCTCTCCTATAAGGCTCTGGGTACACTCCCTCTCCTCCCCACTGTTTCCTGCCTCTCCTTGAGCATACCCCATACCCCAAACTTTGATAACTGTCACCCTACTCTACTTCTGTGAATTTATTATCAGTTTAGTTTGTTTTTGAGGCAGAGCGTATCTACTCAGGTTAGACTGGAGCTTTCAAAACCCTCCCATCTCAGCCTTCTGGGTGTTATGATTATGTTATGAGCAGTATGTCACTGCTCCTGGTTCTTTGAGTTTGTTTTTATAGTGAGAAGAATGGAAAGGAGGAAGGGAAAGAAAGAAGGACCAAGCTTTTTAGATTTTCGGGCAAGTACCATATGGGGGGAATGCCACAAAACCCAGATCATCGTTAATCTTAAAATGAACACAAATGATTTTCCTAGAGCTATGACGTCTCAGAACAGAAGAGCCCTGGAGGTTGCCTTCACTATGTGTTCTCTTTCTGTGGCATTACACCATCCCAAGGAGCTCGGTTCCTCAACCATCTGCATCACTACCACCTTGTCCTAGGGTGCCTTGGCGTCTTAGACAGCTCTTCCTCTAAAAACCCTCCCTTGAAAGTCAAGGCATCTGCTTCTCCTGGGGTCAATGTTCCTTTCATTTATAGCTCAGTGTTGACAGTTACCATGCATTTGCCTGTAATCATTTGTTAATGTCTGTATCCCCAAAGACCTCATGGCTAGATTCACCAAACCCACAGTGGCACTGGGGAAACAAAGTGAGAATCATCCCTTATGGAGCTGAAGGCTCGGAGGCAGAAGGGGAGATATATTTGTGCCCCTGTTAAAGTGCAGTCTTATGTGAAGGTGACAATGAGAGAAATATACATGGGTTTGCGGTATGGCTCAGGAGGGGCACTGTGGATGACCCGAAGGTCAGGGACAGCAAAGCTGCTCAGAGGGGGACACATGTCATGAGGGTTAAAGAATAGTGATGACCAGTTGGACAAAATTAAGAAGATAGGGGAGATGACACTTGAAGTCCAAGAAAATGGGAGTAATAAAGGTATTACTCCCACAACAAAAACAAAACAAAGCACCAAGTCGCATTCAGGAGCTATAGTGAGGTCTGAATGACTTGGAAGCAGAATAGCCAGAGTAACTCCAAGAAAAGAGTTTAGGGCAGCATTCCAGAACACTTGTTAGCATGGCCAAAAAAGTCACCTGTGTGTCGTGAATACTTGTTTTCGAAGAATTTATTTCTTTTGCTTCATCCTGGGTCTTAACACTAAGCCCTCACATGTGCTAGACACAGGCTGCCTCCCTCAGCTACACTCAAAGCCTTCTTGAAAGAATTTACATGGAGGAGCAAAACACCCTGTGAGCTAGATTAGAAGATTACTCTATGGCTGCGATGGAGGCAGAGCGGAAGAAAGCGGCTGTAGGTGCTGAGAGTTTCCATGAGAGAACACGGAAGATGAAGGTGCCAGCTAAAGAGGGGGAGGTACAATAAATAGCAGGAGGAAAGCGAGTCTGAGGATTCCAAATGTCAAGAATGGGCCGAGCAGGTTAACGGCCCAGGAGAGAGAGTTCAGTGTTTGGCGTGTTGACCTCAAAGTGTGGAGGAAACATCAAGAACGGAGGCTTGCGGCTGTGGGTGTAGCTCAGTTGGTACAGTGCTTGGCAAGCATGCCGAACATCCTGGGTTTGATTCCCAGCACCACATAGAGCAGCTGTAGTGGCGTATGACTGTAAGCCCAGCTCCCAGTTTGTGGAGGTCAGAGTATCATCCTTGGCTTCATAGGAAGTTAGAGCTCAACCTAGGCTGCCTGAGATTCCGTCTCAAAAAAAGAAGGGGACGGGGGATGGATAAGATGTTAAAATTTTTGCTACACAAGTTTGAGGACCAGAGTTTAAATCCCTGGACCCCACACGAATGCTGGGAGAGCATAGCAGCCCATCTGTAGTTCCAGCCTTTGGAGGTGGAGATATGCATCCCCAGAGCAGGCTGGCTTGAGACCAGCCATATCAAAGTACTGGATGGAGAGATAAAGGTGATGGAGAGATGCTGCTTTGTTAAACGAGGTAGAAAAGTGACCTAGCATTTTTCTCAGCACTATCCCCTGACCTGTATAGGCATTTACACCCATGTGTGTGTGCCCCCAACTTGTAAACATGCATACATACACAAACATGAACACCACCATCGACCCCCATGCCATGAAAAAGAAAAAAAAAGAAGGAAGAAGAGAAAGAGAAAGGGGAGGAGCAGGAAGAAAGGGGGAAGGAGAAAAGAAAAGAAAGAAAAAGAAAGGAAGAAAGAAAAAAGGGAAATAAAGAAAGAAAGAGAAAGAAAGAAAGAAAGAAAGAAAGAAAGAAAGAAAGAAAGAAAGAAAGAGAAGAGTTAGCTGCAGGAGGAGGAAAGAACAAAGGAAAAAGGGCCAATAGATCACCGAATGTTGGGATCCTGAGCCAAGGGAGAAGTCTGGGATGGACGTGGCTATTTCGGGCTCTTCTCTGCATAGTTCAAAGCCATGGGTAAGATTTCCCAGCAAAGCTTGTCAAAGGCAAGGACTGATGTTAGAACTCTGGGCAGCTCAACCGGAGTGCAGGTGGAACAAGGAGACGCAGGCAAGGATGGGGAGGAAGCTGGACTAGAATGACGCCAGGGGAGATGAGTGTTCTAGAAACCAGAGAGGCAGAGTCCAGAAAGAAGCCAGTGTTCAAGCATGTTGAAACCAGATCAAGTAACAGTGGCACCGACATCTAGGTGCTCTGATTTGATGGCGACCAATGCTGTCTATGCAGTGGCGGAAGTAGAAGTCACGACGCAGCTAGCAAAGAATGCACAGAAGATAAAGAGCATGAGGACATGGGAGCAGGGGTGTGGAAATGGTATGGGAATGAAGGAGAAATTAAGGGAAGAATATAGGGCAAGCAGTGTTAGCACAGGGCTTGGCCCATAACAGGTACTCAACGACGTTTGTCAAATAAAAGTTGAAGTGATGAATTCTTTGCTAAACAGCTGAATGATGAGTTAGGGAAGACTTCTTGGGTCCTAAAGCATTTGATTAGCTATGTAGCTTAACAAGAGATGACACAGAGGATTAACCAAAGCATGCAGAGGCAGAGCCTAAAGGACCTATGCACTCTCATGGAACAAGCAATGGGAGAGAGATGTCATAAGTCCCAGAGGTGGGCAGCTGGAATGCATGTCTCAGAATGAAGATTGGCTTGCAAGTTGGGGACAGAACACCAGAGGAAGACACACACCATCAGAATATAGAACAATTGTTGTAGCAGGAGCAGCAGATGTAGGATACAGCGGATGGCAAACCTGGTGAGAAGCTCCATTGTAACACAAGTTTTCAGGGTTACACCCTCATGGACTAAACTAATTATGATTAGAAACACCCCAAGGTGATTATTGGGGGTAAGTATAAAATCTAAGTGTCCCTGCAACCTATTATTACCCTTCCTGGGATCACAGACTTTTTCTCTCCTGAACCAGACAAAAAAGTGGAGTAAGTTTAGAATACTATAGATTTAATGTGTGTGTGTGTGTGTGTGTGTGTGTGTGTGTGTGAGAGAGAGAGAGAGAGAGAGAGAGAGAGAGAGAGAGAGAGAGAGAGAGAGAGAGAGATAGAACAGAATAGGCATGAATATGCATGTGGATGACACCCTGGGGGAGTCAGCTCTCTTCTTCCGGTATGTAGGTCATAGGAACCCATCTCAGGGCCTCTAGCTTGCCACAGCACCTTTACCTACCTAGGCATTGCACTGGTAGCGTAGATTCACGGACTCGGTTAGCAGAAAATAATTACGACGAGGCCAGATGACGTCGGCTGACTGTGAAGACGGATCTGAATCTGGACAGCGTTCACAGAGAAGCTGGGACAATCAGGTCCCCCAGCCCCCACTCCACCCAGGACCGCACAGAGTTGCTGGGAGAACAAACCCCTTTTCAGTTGTTGAGGGCGCACTGTGAGCACCATGACCTAGTTGCTAGGCCTTTCGGGCGTCTTTGCGTTTGTCTAGCTTTACTCTCTTAGTTTTTGTTTCTCTTTTACCTTAGACTTGCGTTTCTTTTCTTGTTAAATGAACTATTCCGCACCAAGTGTCTGATGAATCACCTGGTGTGTATGTGTGTGTGTGTGTGTGTGCTCGCGCGCGCGTGTGTGTGGTTGTAATGGCTGACTCTGGCCACCCTTCCCCTCTCAGTCTCCTTCTCTTCCTGCTTTTATGGTCCATTTGTGAAGCCCAGAAACACTCCTCCACTGCCAGAAACTTAGAGAGCCACCCAGCTCTGGTTTACAGCTTTTCAGTTCTGGGCCAGCCACTACTTGGGGACCTGACTGTGAAACTGATAAGGCTGGCATTCCAATTAGCAAAAATCACTGCTCCCTTTGCTGTTGACTGAGGCACCCACTGCCAGTCATCTCAGCTGCTCTCCCATTGGAAAGCATCGACTCAAACACCACATCTGTGACACTAATTCAGCCCTCAGAAGACCGAGCTTTTAAAAAACCGCGACCTTTGCCTGTGACCCAGCACAGACGGAAGCCCAGGAATGTGGGGCTGTGAGAGGCAGAGATGAGCTTTGACAAGGGCAGGAGGTAGTAGAGGGAGGATCAAAGGAGCAGACTTGACAAGTGACTCCAGCTCTGCCAGGAATCCTTGGGCAAACCCAGTGCCCTTTGGCGCCAGTATCTCGCACCTGTAAATTACAGATGACGGTTACTGGGTCCTTGTCCTATCACAAGCCGTCAGGTGTGTGCACGCGTGTCCTCGCCCCGCCCCGACTGACTGCAAATGGTACTGTTAATGTTAACCCTGAGCTTGCATCTCAGCTCTGCAGCTTAAACTTCACTTCTCGGTGACCGGGCTGGGAGAGCCTTGCTGGGCCAGCGGCTGCAGACCCCAGCCTTCCGGTGGAGGGGCCGCGCCTGGGGGTGGAGCAGTCGGGCAGGTTCCCGGGCACTGAGGGCAGCGGGCTTGGGGGGCCCCGTGTCTGTCACCGGCGGGAGCGAGAGCCGGCTGTAGGCGGCTCCTTCCTGTGCAAACTTTTCTGTGTTCTTCCTCCTCCCGCGCTGCGCACCGCTGCTTGCGGCCGCCTCCCCGCCCTGCCAGCCGGCCGGGGGCTCCACGCGGGGCCGCAGCGGACAGCTCAGCCCTCTGCGCCGGCCCCACCCTGCCTGAGCTCGCTCCCTCCCGGCTCCTAGGGCCGATGGCGGAAGCCGATGGGAGCCCTGAGATGTCCCCGGACCAGCCAGCCGGCCAGGAGGCGGTGGCAGCGGTGGATCTAGACCCCGAGCCCGAGGCTCCCGGCCCGGCCGCTCCTGCCCTGCGCTGGCTACCCGGGGACCCAAGTCCCCGCGGCCGCTCCCAGAGCGACCTGTCGTCCGCCTCGAGCAGGGGCCGCCCGCTCCGGGTCCACATCTCAGGTTCAGGTAAGGGTGGCGCGGGATGGCCTGGGGTGGTCCAGGAAGGGCTAGCCACGGGCAGGTGGCAGTCACTGTGTGGTTATCATTCCTGGAAGCCCGCGGGCAACCGTGGGAGGAGGGGTGCTGAGAGCAAGGGCGAAAGCTGCTGTCTTCACATCGCCACCTCCAGCTGAGCTGCAGAAGCTTGGTGTCCCTTGGCTGAGGGGCAGGCGGCCGGTGGGTGCGCCCAAGTGGGTGCGCCTATCTCCTGCGCGGGTGCAGAGCAGCGCGGTTTACGCGAGTTCCCCTGGACTCGCTCTCCGCTGTGAGGCGCCAGGCGGTATCGGTGTTGGCTTTGGTTCTTGGGCTAATTTAGGTCTTGGGCTAACCGGTCTTTGGCATGACTGTGGTCCCTCAGAAGGGTGTGGTTCCCTCACTTCAGGGACTGGCCTTAGTACAGGGCTTGGAAGCTCTGGCAGGCATTCACTCCTGCTTCTGAAATAGAGATTTCTTAGCGGGCTTGCTGGTAAGAGGACCTGGGATTCGCGTTTCCCTGACCGTGAAAACCCATGGAGGTGTTAATGAGAACTTGGCCTGCCTGTGTGTGTATCTACTCTCTGGAAAGTCTAGAGTCAGTATTGCTTCTGCGTTGTGTCCTCGGAGGGCAGGCAGAAACCAGGAACTTCACTGAGGCCTGATGTTGCCCAGGCTGTACTGTGTGATGGAGGACTAATCGCTTAACTTTGTCTCTCAAATCTCAGTGGTTAATGTGGAACGCTGGTGTGGTATATTGTGTGGAGACATGAGGGGGATTAAGTCATAATTTAAATATTCTAAGAAATGGAGAACTTTTGTCTTTTAGTCCAGCCGATGTGTCCAGTTTCCAAGGGTTGTTTTTATAATTCTCAACCTGTGAAGGCTGCACAGGAGTTGGGAAACTAGACAGGGAGGACGTGAGAATGACCAGATTCAAGAAAGCGCTTGCTGAAGCGAACTGCACCCCCACCGCTCCCAGGCACAGAACCCCTGCGCCTTTTCAATGCTCTGGGGTCATGCGTTCCTCGACACCCTCCGCCCGGTTTGTTTATTTGTGTATGTGCACACACAGGCACACCTCGGAGTGCATGGAGAAGTCAGAGGCCAATTTGCACGAACTTGGTGATGGAATCCAAACCCTCAGGCTTGGTGTCAAGTACCCTTACCCAATGAGTCGTCTCCATGATCTTGAACTCAACCTCATTTCTACCCAAAGCCACGTTCTAGTTCGAAAAGAGCACACTTCTGTGCATCTGGCTCCAATCCAGCTACCCAACTCTGTTGGTCACCAAAACTGACTGTTTTCTTTTCCGGATACGGTCTTTGCTACCCAGCGTGTTCAGGAAGCATTGACAGCATTTCTGTTCTGATTTTGAAGATTCCCTTGGAGAAAGTTCAGGTTGTAAGATCTCGTCTTCAGACTCTTCCTCTGAGTTTATTTTGTGGAAAGTGTTGAGTGGAAAAGCATTTTGTCTTCTGCTTTGGGGCCAAACAGAATTGGAGCTGTTGATGATCTTGATTGATTTCTAAAAAGATTAAAGGATTAACCCTCCCAGTGATCCTGAGACAAGTGAATAATAGTTTAGTTGGTGACAGCAGATTAACAAGCATAACTGTGTCTCAAGTTTTTATTTTTAAAGTTTGGAATTAAAGCTGCATGCGGGTGAATAACAGTAAGAACTTTCGATGTGCGTGTACGCACATGCGCCATGTGGCAGTGACAGGAGCATCTATTTATCTTCAGGGAATCTGGTTTTCCCCTGTCCTTATAATGGATATGAGGAAATGGCAGCTTTCAGTGCATTTGTCCCCTACCTCCCAGCATGTTGGTGCTCAGGTAGGAGAGTGAACTTCTTCCAGGAGGCTGCTTTCCCAGCTTTCAGAACTAAGCTTTGGGTTTTGTGGAGATTTGAATGGGTATGGCCTATTGGTTCACATGTTTGAATGCTCGACCCATAAGAAGTTGCCCTATAATTAGGAGGTGTGGCCTTGTTGAAGTGGGTGTGTCCTTGCTGGAGGAAGTGAGTTACTATGGTGGCAGTGTTTGAGGTTTTATATGCTCAAGCTAGGCCTAGTGTGTCAGTCTCCTTATGCTTGCAGATCAAGATGTAGAACTTTTAGCTCCTTGTCTAGCATGTGCTTGACTACACATCACTATATTCCTTGCCATGACAGTAATGAACTAAACCTCTGAAGCTGTAACCCAGCCTCCATTAAATGTTTTCCTTTATAAGAGTTGCTGTGATTGTGGTGTCTCTCTTCACAGCAATAGAAACCCAAACTAAGACAGGTCTCTAAGAACTGTGACCTCACCTTTCTTTGAATCAAGAGGATAAAGAATGAGCCGGTCCCTCATGGATAGGCAGAGCATTTCCCATGACTGCCGCAGCCTCTGAACAGGCTGGGATGCCCAAGTCAGCTCAGGAGCAGAATAAGAAGATTAATCTCTTTTTGACAACAATCCTTAGTTAGCTCTGGTGCTATGGTAGCACAACTTGCAGGCCTTTGCCAGAAACTCTGGGCATGCTCAGAGGCAGTATCTAGAGAAAGGTCCTATGTAGCTGTCCCAGACCCAGCCTTTGCTGCTAAACTTAGTCCCTCCCAGACAGACCTACTTAATCTGAATGTGCATGCTGAAAGATACTCAGGCTTTTTTTCTTTTCCTTCTTTTTTCTTTCCTTTTTCCTTTCTTTCTTTCTTTCTTTCTTTCTTTTTGCACTTCATAGTCTAAAACGTCTTTCTTTCAGACGCCAAGTTTTCAATCTTAGATCCAGTACATAGGATCATTTGGGGAAATGGAAAACAATAATAAAATAGTTCCTGGATAGGTCCATCTCAGGGCTTCTGCTAGAACTGGCATCAGGTGCAGCCTGGGCATCAGGTGACTCTAAAGTGTAGTCAAGCATGAGGCTTGCCTTCCTTTGCCCGGGCAGTATTGGAACACTGTGCCGAGAGTTGGCCTAAACAAGTGGAACCTTGAAGCATGGATGCTTGCTCCCTTCTCTCTTCTTCACCCCTCTACCACACCCTCCAAAGCCTTTTTCTTGCTTCCAATCCTGATTAAGCTATTTATCAAAGAGTTCTTCCTGTATCATCACTTCTAATAATGAGTTAATTCCCTGGTGTTAGTCCCTGCCGTTGGATGAACATCAACCAGGAAAAAGCTATCTTTGACAATGCCTTAGAGAGGAAAAAGAAAGAGGGAATTTCTTCTTGGGTTATCTGACAATACCTACTCCAAGACAAAGGACCACATTCTCCTGCCTTCACCCATCATCCCATCTCCTGCCTTAGCTTCTGGTCCTTCCTTGAGACTCAGCCCCTAAAACTGTCAACTGCTGCAATCAGGGTCATTCAATGTCAATCATTTTTAAAGGCCTGCTTGGTGCCTGCAGTGTTTGGAGACATTCTAAGATCCCCTGCTTCCTTCATTGCCCTGGGTTGTTACAAGATTTTAGAACGGAAGATATCTCATAGTTTAGGGGCTTTTATTTGACTTTTGGATTCAGGAGCTAATTTTTCCACATAAAACACTTGTATTTTGTCAGCAAAAGCCATAGTTTCATAATTTAAAACCAATGCAAAATGGGTAAAAGCCCAAATATATTCAAATACGTAGTTTTTAAAAGTCAAACTGGGGTTGCTTTTGCATCTTAAGAGCTTAGACTGATTTTAGTCTTTTTGTTTGTTTGGTTTTAAACTCACAGGCCTTTGGGGTTAACCAAAGCTCTGGACTTTTGAAATCTAATGTTTTGGTAAATAAAACCAATTTTTCAAAAGTGGACTCTTGCCCTGAAGTTCTCATTGTACGCACTCAGGGTCTCTCGGTTTTCACACCCATCTTGCCAGTCTTGTTCCTCACTCAGAGCTTTACTGGAGTTGCCTATTTCTGGTGTGTTTTTCTCCCAGGACTGTGCAATAAGCAGAGGCTGCCAGGGTGTACTCCTGTCGTTAGCATCCAGGATGTCTTGGTTAAGCTTTGTGAGGGAGACACCATTTTGGATCCGTGAGTCAGTCTTGTCCAAAGTATAATGACGGTCTCTAAGCTGGTGGTACTCTAGGTCAGCAACCAAGGCTAGCTCCTGCTAACTTCACATTTGTGTAATTTAGAGCGCAGGGAGTTGGTGTTTGTTAGTTTTTGCCAAGCAGTGGGCATCAGGTCTTATGTTTACTTTCTGTCTTTGCCTGGTCATAGAAAAGTAAGTCTACCTGGCCGACAAAGATAGGCCAGTTTGGACAGTGTGAAAACAGACTGGATGCAGCAGATACTGGAAGACCCAAATCCAGTCCTTGTCAGTCTAGGCATCTTGTATAGACATGTGCGTCCATCCCGTCCTCACAGTAGGAAAGGGAAATGCCCTCATCTTTACAGCTAGGCCAGAAAGTATGTCTTCCCTCTTCTCACACAAGCATGGGGGAGCTCAGGGAGTTCTGCAAGTAGCCTGTTTTTAAAATCCCGCTTCATCTGTGGATAAGCTGGTCCCTCCTCGGTCAGGATGCAACAGACCTGGGTCCAAAGCAAGAAAGCTGTCAGGAATTTAGGCAACCAGTTCCTCTTCCTCTGTCACTTTCTTAAGGCTGGCATGACCTCAGCAGGCCCACAGCTTCTGCTTGCCTCTCTGCTGACAGGCTTTCTTCCTCTCTAGTTTGAGCTCTTTTCCCGCCCTCACATGGGCTTCCTCACTCCGTTGTAACACACAGCATAGGCATTCTACCCACCCCTGGGACAGCCAGCTCATTCCTTCTGTGAGCTCTCCAGTCAGTGGTTGCGTGGGGAAGAATTCTTTGTTCAGATTCTTAAAAAAGGCACTACGTTGTGAAGCTTCCTTTTAATGAAAGCCGTAGATCACAGGTCCTCCAGAGCCTCTCTGTGGTTTAGCTCCCCTTGTGAGATGCTCATCCAATCCCAAGCTGGTTTCAGAGCATCCAGGACTCATAGTCGCAATATGTCCACTTAACAGGAACTACACATGCGTGTTGTCCATCCAGTCATTCAGTCTTTCGTTCAGCTAGTATTTCTTGACGTCACCGGGTGCCGGGTACTATGCTAAGCACAGGGCACACAGCAGCAAGCAGATACGATTCTGCAATCTTGGATGTGAGACTTTTCATCACAAAAGCTCTTCAGAAAGGGTATGGCAGCCTGAGACAATGGTTCTTTAAAGATCGAAGCCCTGTGTCATGAATTACAGGCAATATAGTACCTGCTGGTGATAGTCATTTACAAGGAGTCGTTTACCAAGGAGTCTAGCTGCACGGGTCATCTTGTAGGAGCTCAGAGACTGGTGATGGGCTGGGCATTTATTCTAAGCCCTATCTGCTGCAAGAGGTGCTTCAGGCACGGGAGAATACCTTGATGTTTCGTTTATTTATCTAATCAGGTAAAAAAAAAATAAAAACTAATGTGTCGAACACGAGGACAATAAGCTAAATGTGGCCCAATAAGAAAGTATGACCTACGATCAGGGCCTTGTGGTCAGCTGTGAAAATAACTTGGGGGAAAGGTCCTCAGGAAGGGCTTCCCAGAGACTGTGACAGACCTGTGCATATACACACTCACTCTCACACACACACACACACACACACACACACACACACACACACATGCTTTCTCTCTCTCTCTCTCTCTCTCTCTCTCTCTCTCTCCTCTCTCTCTCTCTCTCCCTCCCTCCCTCCAACCTTCCCTCCCTCTCTGCAGAAAGTAGAACATGGAGCTGGACACATGGAGGAAGGGAGCGTTTACGAAAAGAAACAATACATGAAAGCCTGAGGCATGACTAGAGTCTGCTTGCTTTTGCTTGATGCCAAAAAAGAAAAAGAAGACTGTAGCAGGGAGGCCAAGGCCAGAGTCCGAGGGGCTGTGTCTGACCCGTCACTCATGGAAGCAGGCTGCAGGTGGCATTGGCATGGCGTTTGTGAGTGTGAGGAAATACATTCTGAACGTGTTTCTACATGTTCCAGGAGAGGCCCCCACAACGGTGGAGGAACACGGGCAAAGGAGACACAGGATTGTGGTTATCCTCCCTGTGATCTTGGCCGTGTTACTTCCCCTCCCTGTCCTTGACTTCCTTATAGCCGACCTGGAAATGATTAGTAAGAGTAACACCTTGCTTTCTACAGGGCTGTGGGGGTGAAAGGTGAGAAAGGAGACCTTGAACTTTAAGGTTCTGGGTAAAGTGTGTCATTTGGCAGACTTCTACTGAAAGTTGCTTAAGGTGCATTAACTGAGGACACGGGCCTCTCGTCTTTCCTGCACTGTGAGACCATCACAAACAGAAGCCAGGCTTTCCCTGTTTTTGAACACTTGGTGCCTGGGCTAGGATCTGGTACATATGATACATACAAGTGCCTGCTAGATGTCTAAGGCATTGATGATGGATTAACTAGGTCAGTTCTTTTAACATCAAACATCTATCAAAAAATAGCCTAAAGTGCACACACTCGCAAACACGCACACACACACACACACACACACACACACACACACACACACACACACGAGGAAGTTGAAGTGTTGATTCCCAAATGCTTTAAAATTAAAAGAACCAAGCAGAGGTTCGTATTTGCTTTTTCAGAGCTTCTCATGAACTAACTAGGTCCTCCAGGGGAGGGGCTCATTGCACAAGACTCTCTGGGCCACAGCCACAGGGGAAAGTTTGTGGAGAGGAAGTGATGGCTCTCTGTCTCACCTGAGGCCAGTGGAGACGGCATCCCAGACACAGGGACTCTGCAGGCTCCTGGAAAAGCTGAGCTGGTTCCAGATCCCAGAGTGTGGGCAAGGGGGGTCAGAAGGCAGCACACTGTGGTTGTCTGTCTGTCCACACCACAGGCTTCACCTTCACAGCAACCCCGTAGAGATAATAGCCTGGGGTTTCAAAGGTGGAGGAGGACACTTATGTCTTTTGGGTGGCGAGGAAGTATGGGAGGGACACAGACTCACATCTTCCTAACTTCAAAGTGCATACCCTTTTGGCTCAAGTGTACCTGAGTGTCTGCCACTCCCTCAAAGAAATGGCTCGTGGACATCTTGCAAAAAAAAGGGGAAAACTGCATCATACTTGAAAACTCCAAAATACCACGTGAGCGAGAGCGACAAGCTCTTTTGGATTGAGGCGATGGCTCCGTGAATAAAAGTGCTTGCCCTGCAAGGGGGAGAACTGAGGAAACTCCTCGAATCTGTGTAAGAGCTGGACATGGGATGACAACTGATGCCATCTCATCACCTACTTAGAGATGGGAGGTGGAAACTGGAGGATGTCCGGGAGTGTGCAGCCATAGCCTGTCATAAGCAGTGCGATCCAACAAGATTCAGTCACAAACACATAAGGAGAGCACCGACACCAGAGGCTGTTCTCTGATCCACATGTGTCCTTAGCACATGGGTGCTCACATGAAAATACAACACATGAATGCATATGCATAAATATACACACATATGAATCCAATGCATGAATATACACATGAACACACACGAACACACATACACGAATATACACACTTGAAACACACATGAATGCACATGCATGAATACACACACATGAACACACACACATGAACTTATGTGCATGTACACACACGAATACACACAAACACACTTGACAATATACACATGAATACACTTACATGTATATGCACTTGACACACATGAATGCACATGCATGAATACACACAAATACACATTTGGCACACACACATACATATACATGAACATACACAAACATACTTTGACACACATGGACACACATACACGAATACATACAAACACACCCTTGACACACAGACACACGCAAATATACACATATACATGAATACACACACACACTTGACACACAAATACATGCAGACACATGAACACACAGGCATGAATACACATCAAAACACACTACACACTACACACTACACACACACACACACACACACTCAATTAAGAAGTTCTTCTGCCAACACAAGTCTTTCAAGTCCTTAGCCAATTGGCTGTCCACTTTAAGGTGGATGTAACACGTCAAATTCTAGCAATATATGACCTAGTCTTTCAATTGAAAGCGACTGAGGCTTGTAGTTGTGAGCACAGCTCATGTGTAAGAACCATCACAGCCTGTTTCAAAGTTCAAGTGTACTTTCAGTTACGATGAGGCTCAGAAAAAAAAAACACACACACACAAAACACAAAACACCAAGGCAGCCTCGGTGGATGAGTCATGATCTTTGATCACACTGGGTGAGACGAGCAGGAAGAAGCAGGCTTACTGGCTTGCTTTTGAAACGTGTGTGAGGCTAGCTCACTGAGACCAACTAGCTAAAGCTTGACATTTATAAGCCTTACCTTGCAAGTTTCTCAGTGCCTCTGTGGTGTCTTGGAAGAAAAGAAAGAAAAGAAAATTAACCGTCGCTTATCTGTCCTAACAGGAAGAATCTTTGAGACTTCTGAAAATGCCATTGTGCCCTTTTAGACCTCTGGACTGTGGTCAAGAATGTTGAGGGCCCTGATAGGGTTTGGCTTTGGATCACTGCCTCCTGTACATCATGTGCGGTTGTGAACCAAGTGAATGCTGCCCCGAGCTCCTTTAGTGCTCATGCGTATTTTCACTACCTGAATGTTAGGCTGGTCTTCTTTGAGGGTGTAACTTCTCTTGAATAATCATTTAAGTGGCCTAAACATCAATAATCAAGGTGTTTTAATCTCTTCTTCCTCAACCTACTGGACATCGTGGACTCTGAATTTCAATTCTGGAAGACTCAGTTGACAGAAAGGCATGATGATAAAGAATTCAGCTTGATTTAATATCTGAATACTGTCTTTCATAGTTAATATGTCAGAGGAGTCTGTGTTTATTCTAATTATAATATTACTGGTCACAGTAGTATTTGACATCCAATACTGTCCCGCTCACTGTTTTGCCTAAGAAAACTTATGACTGATTAAGTGTGACCTCTTAGTTTCTATATGTGTGCGTGTCTGTCTTCTTTTGGAGGATGTGTGTGTGTGTGTGCACGCGCATGCAGTCCATGTGCACGTGCATGTGTGTGTGTGTGTGAAGGTCCAAGGTCAATCTTGAGCTTTGTTCCTCCAGTGTCATTCACCCTATTATTTTTTAAACATTGCTTTAAATTTCTTTAAATATAAATATTTGTGTGTGTATGTGAATGTGTGCGTGTGCTGGTCACGGCACATGTATAGAGGTCACAGGACAACTTATAGGAATTGGTTCTCTCCTTCAACTATGTGGGATCTTGAGGACTGAACTCAGGTCATCAAGTATGGCAGTGAGTGCCTTTACCTTCCGGGTCACTTCAATGGCCCTGTCCATCTTAATTTTGAGACTGTCTCTCCTTGGCCAAACCTCTTCCCGTAGGTTAGGTTTGCTGGCCTGTGAGCCCCAGAGACCCACCCATCGTTGCCTACCTCAGTGCCGAGATTCCAAGCACACACCACTGTGCCCAGATTATTTTTTTCATTTGAGTTCTGACTGTAGAGCTTAGATTGCTGTGTTTGCAAGCCAGACACCCTACCAGCTGAGCTGTCAGCCCAGCCTGACAGCTGCTTTTGTTCTGTTACAAAGGCTATAATTCATTGTAGCTCTTTGGGTCTGCCTTTGAGAGTCACTGATTACTGCCCCCAAGGAAGAGTTAAGGAGGCATTGCAGAAAGGGCAGGGGGTCATGGCCATGGGGTGGGAATATCTTCCTGTGTCTTGGCAGGACTGTTTCATGTTAGTAACAGTTATTAAGATAGCTAGGTCTGTCACAGCTCTCAGTCCCGCCCCATTCCGAGAGTATACAAAGATTCAAGAGCGGTCCCTGTGTTGAAGGCCTAGAGACAGGAATTGCTAAGGAGGACACTCCCTTTCCCAATCACCTTGTATTTCTGGATCTCTCCATCTCTCTGTCTCTATCTCTCTCTCCCAATCTATCTATTTATCCACTCATCCAGTTATTTCAGTGCATGTGAATAGCTGTAATAAAATGCCATAGATATTAAAACAACACAGATTACTTCTCATAGTCCAACAGATTGGGTGTGGCTTGGAACTTAGTTCATTTGATAACAAGTTGTCAGCCAACAACTACCCAAAGTGCTTACCGTAAGTATATAAAAACAGGTAAAAACTTGATCTTCAAATGTTCTAAGATGAAAATATAACCAAGCAGAGGTTCGTATTTGTTTTTTCAGAGCTTCTCATGAACTAACTAGGTCCTCCAGGGGAGGGGCCCATTGCACAAGACTCTCTGGGCCACAGCCACAGGGGAAAGTTTGTGGAGAGGAAGTGATGGCTCTCTGTCTCACCTGAGGCCAGTGGAGATGGCATCTCAGACACAGGGACTCTGCAGGCTCCTGGGAAAGCTGAGCTGGTACCAGATCCCAGAGTGTGGGCAAGGGGGGGGTCAGAAGGCAGCACACTGTGGTTGATGCAGTCTAGATCTGTCTGCCCACACCACAGGTTTCACCTTCACAGCAACCCCGTAGAGATAATAGCCTGGGGTTTCAAAGGTAAATAGGACACCCATGTCCCTTGGGTGGTAAGGAAGTACTGGACCCAGACTCACATCCCCCTGACCTCAAAGTACGTACCTTTTGATCACGTGTGTCTGAGTACATATCTGTCACTCCTCATAGAAGCAGTTCATGGACACCACATTAAAATGGAGACAATGACACCATAATCAAAAAGTTTTACAAATATCATTATGTAAGCGCCCGCTTCTTGATTGATGGATGGCTGCCTTCTTAATGTGTCATCACACGGCAGAGAGATTGAATACGATTTTCTTTATGGATGCTAATGCCATTCATTAGTGGGACACACTCCTGACTTCCTCTAACTCCAGTTACCTCTCAAATACCTCACTTCCTGAAACTGTTGCATGAGAGAGCAGAGTTGCAACATTTAGGATTTAAGGGGTTATAGACATTTATTCCATAATACTATCTGCATTATCCATCTACCCATCCATCCCAGAATTTTTGCCTCTGCATACATATGCTCTTATCAAAGCCAAATTTACCTGTCTTCAATTCAAACTAGCAGTGAGACTCACTGGGGATCTTGGATTCCAGTTCTAAATGCAGCCAGAGCCAAATAAGCCAGCTCTCTTGTTACAACCTATGTTTAGATGTGGGGCGTGTGTTGGCGATGTGTCCACGTGGTTGTATAGAGGGCAGTTCTTGAATGGCACATGGGAAACCTTCATTGTCTCATGTCCAGAAGGCTGGAGAAGTGAGGAATTCCTGGCTTCCCGGAGACATAGATGTCGCTAAAAAAAGCCAGACTTTTGTCTAGGTAAAAAAGAAGAAAAAAAGTAGACTAAGAAAACTGGCACAGTGGGGCCAGTGGAGGTGTGAGGGTGCAAGCAACATCGCGGTGTCCAATGGGACAGATAAGACTAGGAAGGGTGATAGATGTCATTGGCGGAGGTGCAGATCAGAGCAACCCTTTGGATCATGGGTTATAAGAGTCAAATTCTATGATTTGAGGATCAGAAATATCTCAGAAGAAGCCCAATATTTTCTCTTCCTGAAGGATATGTTCTTCCTGGTAACCCCATCCTAGCCTGTTTGGTACCTTTGGCCATGGCACTATTTACATCCTATTTCCATTTAGAGTAGTTCTCAAAGGCCTTTTGCAAGGTCTTCCCATTACTTTAAGAATATCACATGGTGCTTTAAGCCTGTGTCTTTCTCCAAATGGAGTCACATGTCAGTAAGGCTGATTTAGACCTTCGCCCTCTGGGGACCACATCCTCCCATTGGTGACCTGACTGAAGGACCTGTTTAGGCAGTGAGATGGCATTCCTCTGGCTTCATTTGATCGGATGCATCTCCACAAGGACTGACGTTGGCACGAGGTCACATATGGTGACCCAGATCAAGATTTGAGGGCATTCATGGGAAGGACTGCTCCTTGGACAGCTGAGAAACTCCCAGAGGGCTAGCAGCTCAGGACATACTGCGGTCTTGGTCAATGAGAAACTAGCAAGGTCTGCCCAAGTACAGGCACATTCCAGAGAGAGCCTGCAGCGGCCAAGCAACTTCAAGAGAAAGAAGTGTTCTGAACCCTCTGATGGTGGAAAAATCTGCCCTGCATATCAGTCTGTGCACGCAAGTGTCCCCACCCCACCACTCCCTCTGAGGCTCCCTGGCTCCTTGCCTTGCTTCTCCTGTTGAGTGAACCTCTTTGAACAGTCGCTCTTCAAGTCTTCTTCTCCCCAAATCTCTCTTGATGTTCATGCTTCGGGGTGTCACTTATGTTAGCATATTGATGGGGAGGGGGAGGGGCTGTCTCAGTATGATTCAGCTGCCTCTTGTTTCTCACCAAGAGACCTGATGAAGCCTTCAACCATCGGCACCTGGCAGCTCTGGGCTTTCATTGCTTACCTCAACTTGCTGGGGTTGGATTTAAGCTTAAAAAAAAATCTCAACTAGTCTCTGTTGGCCTCAAACTCACTATATAGTCATAGAAGAACGTGAATTTCTGATCCATCTGCCGCCACCTCTGAAGTGAGATTATAGTCACGAGTCACCACACCTGGACTTCAGTGATTTTTGTTTGTGTTTTGGACGTAGTATCTTCCTTTGTATTCCTAGCTGGACTTCAACTGGTGATCCTCATGAGTTGACCTTCCAAGTTCTGGGATGATAGCTAGGCGGCATTATGCCCAGCCATCTGCTCTGTTAATAGGCAATAGGCTTTAGGCTTACCATGAAGGATGAGAAACGAAAGGCTAAGAAGGATGAGGTCCTACTTAGCCATGTCAGTCTTCTGCTGGATGAGCCTCGGAAGGATGCTTCAGTGTGTCAGCGGGTTACTCCAGTCAGCTCTACCGGAGGTCCCACCTCAAGCTCACATGGGAACTAGTGACAGATACATAAAGCCTTTCTCATACATTGCCATGATTATGAAGCAACTGGAATCTTTTTGCAATGTAACAGGTGGAAATTAAATTTAGGACGTTTCAAATGGGCGTCCGAGCTATGTCTTTTGCTGTGAGCCCATAGGTTACGCTTTGAAGGAAACAATACTCTACTGATGGGTTTTAATAAGGATGTGAACCTCTCAGCTGTTTTTAAAGAGGGAGTCTTTTCAGCACTAATTCTACTGGGAGAAAAAAATTGTTTTATTTTGTTCTTGTATTGACACACCACAGCCAACATAGCAGATATCTATGACTCTGAAAGATGAGGAATCTGTCCCCTCCATGAAGTAATCCCCCAGGTTGGTATCTTCCAGTTCAACTCACCACTAACACTGCCCACCTGGGAAGAGTGACTGAACCCATGAATTGAGAGCTTAGTCCCCGAGACTAAACTTAGAACTTCTGGCTGCCCAGAAGTTGGGGGTCCATGCCATCCTCCTTGGATTCCATTCGTCCTCCTTACTAGCATGACTTGCTAGACTTGGGGAAACACTATTATCACATCTACAGTTTTCTACAAAGGATATTTCAAGGGCCACAAATGTTTAGCCACATGAAAGATATGTAGGACAAGGTCTCCAAGAGCCCAGGGCGCAGGACCTTCTGTCCCTGTGGAGTAGGAGTGTACCACCCTCCTCTGTGGGGATGAGTTTTCATTTTTTTTTCCTGCAAGATCCACAGGTTAGTCTATCAGAAGCCTCTTCACCATGTCCTGTGGGGGTCTATGGTGATTGCATTGCTTGTCCAAAGCTGATAGCAGGGAAATCCAGAGAGGTCTGTGTGTTTCAGCATCCTGGTATTCTTTCCTCAAGAGCATGGCATAGTACCCCTTTGCGATGATGAGGGTTTTATGACTTATTATCAGAAAATAGCAGGTTGGAGTATTTCGTATGGTTATTCAAGATAGAGTGCTGGGGGAGATTAGTGGTACAGACATTCTAGTTTCTACGAGTTGCCTTATAGAGAGGGAGGCATGAGCCAGGAACCACGGACCATAGCCCAAACATCATAATATTTTGCTAATGTTCCTCTAACTTCTACCCATAATGGCTCCCATGATGCTTCAAAGACTACTTCTGTTTTCCATTTGGCTAACCGAACTATCTAGTATGGGGTAGCAGGTGAAAGCCCTGCAGCTTTAGAAAGCGAGCCTTAGAACTTCCACCTACACCAAACCTTTCGCTTTAAAAATGTCCATATGAATTGATTCCTGGGACTAAAAACTGGAGAGCTTTTAGTTCACAGGATTAAAAACCAAGAGAAGATTTTCAAAAACAAAGATTAAGCAAGATGGTGTCTCCTACCTGTAATACTAAGGGAGTCTGAGACAAGTGATCTACCATGATTTTGAGGCCAGCTTGCTAGTGATACATGTTGTCCCATAAAAAGGCAGAATCCCTGTCTAAAACAAAGATTAAATTCTTTCAAAATTAAAAAAATTAAGTAAAAAATTAAATTTAAAATTAAGATACACCGAAAACTCAAAACCCAGATTTATCCCTTAAGATGATTGGGTCCCCAATGCATGAAGTGCAAGGGTAGATGCATAAAGTTTTCCAGCCGCATCTCACGGTGCCTGCAACACATTTGTACACTACAGTTAGGCAATACTGAGGTTAAGGTTATTGATGCTATACAGCTGGGGCTGAGATAACAGAACTGGAGGAAGGGGAGCCTTGAGAACTGCTGACTTGGGGAGTTGAACATGATAACTTGCTTCTAAGGAAGGCAAAAGTGAGCCATACCTTAGAACCAGAAGTTTGGTGGCAGGAAGAATAGTGAGGATTCTGATGAATGTGCTTTGAGGCTGAAATAAGAAGACAGGTTCCTTTTGTTGACTGTGGTTGTGGTGGTTTGAAAATGCCCCCCATAGTGGGTGTGGTGTGGCTAGTTGGAACAGGTGTGGCCTTGTTGGAGGAATTGTGTCCCCATGGCACAGCGGGCTTTGAGGTCTCATGTGCTCAAGCTACTCTAGTGTGGACAGACTTTTTCCGCTGCCTGCGGGTCAAGATGTAGCGCTCTAGGCTCCTTCTCCATTATGATGTCTGCCGGCACACTGCCCTGTCCTGCCATGATGGTACTGGACAAAGCCTCTGAAACTGTAAGCAAGCCCCAACTAAATGTTTTCCTTTGGAAGAGTTGCCATGGTCATGGTGCCACTTCACAACAATCGAAACCCTAAGACAGTGATTGATGTAGCATCACTGGGAATGTCTCAAGCTGATAAATATAGCAAGGGAACAGGCTACATACAACTCCTGGCTGAGCACTTTGGCTTTCTGAGAGTATCAATGATGTAGCAGCTTATTAACATCTTGAATAGCTACGTCATCCTAAAGCAGAAATCTAGCATTTCACGTGAGTGTAGGTTCTCTCTCCTCTCTTTCAGTGCATTGCTTGAGAGTTGACTTTTGTCTTCTCCATGGGCCATATAAAGCATTTTTTAGAAGTGCGGGATTACATTTGGAGTTGTTTGTTGTCACCTGAAACGATGACGTCATAACTAAATGTCTTTAAGCGTGTATGTGTGTGTATGAAAAGGGGAAGCATTTGAATGGATAGTTAATTAGCCCTGTGATCACCTAAGAAAACCTACGGAGCCAACAATAGACACCTTTGATTTACATCTGACAGAATTCCTAGCCAAGTTCTCTACCATGTTTTAAAAAATTGAGTCCTGAGTCTCGAACATGCCAAGCCCACGCTTTTCCCCCAGCTGGTAAACTATCCAGCACGCCACAAAATAATGTCACCAGCTCGGAGTCAAGCTGCTGGCGTATGAGCCTGAGGGCTTCATTTCACACACAAACAAACCCTAACTTGCAGTAACACAAGATTCTGTCCTGCACTCTACCTGCTTCCAGGGAGTCCTAGGCATGTAACAGGTGTTGGTTTGGAGTGAAAAGCAACCGAGCTTTAGGAAAACCTGCATGATGGCGGTGCTGAGCCAGCAGCACTTACCAAGTGTTTGAGGGCTTGGTCATACTATTGATTTTCTCCAGCTAGGGTTCATTTATTCTTTCTCAAAGACTGCTTCAAGAAATTATCTGGATATGTCTGTGCAGGTGTGTGTGAATGAGTGTGGGTTCCCACAAAGGCCAAAGATGCCAGTTTCCCTGAAGCAGGCGTTACAGGAGCTTGTGAGAGGCCCTGACCTGAGTGCTGGGAACTTAACTCTGGTCCTTTCTGAGACAATACACACGCCTCGTGGTTGGACCATCTTTCTACCCACTCACAGGAGCTTTTTATGCAAGGAGGTCTCTTGTTTCTTTTGACACTCCCTTTTCCTCAGGACTTGAGTTCTCTGTCTATCAGAGAGCCATCTCTACCGCAGGAAGCTCCACAGTGTGTGTAGGGGAGCCCACCCCTAACACCAGGAGTACAATAGTGACCCAAGTACTGAGCTTTAATTGCTTTCTGTTTGTTTTTGATTTGTTTGTTTTACTGGTGCCCATTACAGTCAAGTAATTACCCTTCCATAGAGCCTGGGGCATGGGAACCTGATTGAAGGTTGGGGCTCTTCTAGTGTTGGAGAAGGTAAATTATTTGAGACCCCAAGTTTCTCAGGGCAGCCATTTTTAAGGGTGTTATGGGTCCACTGAGGGATATAGACTTGAGCTGTCAGGCTTTATTCAGTTCTTTATGAGCAGGGGCTGAGGCCCAGCCAAAAGGAGACGCCAAACTGGAACGGTAATATACAATTGTAATCCCAGCTCCGGAGGCTGAAGTAGGCAGATCATGAGTTCAAGGCCAGCTTGGGCTACATCTCAAGTTCAAAATCAGCATAAGTCACTAGAGACCATCAAAAACTAAGAGAACAAAGGGGAAAAGAAAGGAAAGGGGGGGGGGGAGAGAAGTTTAAAAGTTTGGCTAGAGTTTGTTCAGGCAAAGAGTCATTGTTAGGGAAGAGAGATAATAATTGAAACCAGGAAAGCCAAGGAGGGGAAAAGAGGTGAAGGTGAAAAGATCATCATTAAAGATGGTGAAAGCGGGCCTGGCTGAGAAAGTGACATCAAATGATGTCCCCAGAAAAGTGGGGAGGGGGTTCCTGGGTGTAACCAAGGAGAGAACCTCCCTGCAAAAAGAACAAAGGAGCAGGCCCAGAGGCACGTGCAGACGCCTGTTTCCTCAACACTGAACAAGGACCGAGGTAAAAAGTGACTAGAGGGTCCTGAGGCCTTTGCGTTCCTGGAATGAGACAGGAAACCAGTGGCTCTGAGCAAAGAGGTGCCAAGCCCTTTGATGAAAAGCCAAGTCTGTGGGCTGGCTCTTTCTCTCAGGGCCGTACCAGCGTGAGAGTGAATCCACAAGTATGTGGGGCGTCCCTCCTTGGGCTAGCTAATAGGCAGCAATTAGGAGACTGATTGAAAACACTCATTAACACCATGCGACAGTCGCTAACTCATTTCTTAGCTAATCACCAACACCTTGTCAATGACTAAAACAGCTGCCCCCCACTAATCCAGACCCAGCAAGCTCCAAGTACGTTCCCGCCTCCCCTTCCACCATCGGATGCATTCTTAAAAGTTCAGCCAATACAGATACGTATTCGATAAAAAGCATAATTCTGCATTCAGTGACCTCATTCCTAGATAACCTAACTCAAGCTTGTCTTGATACATAGATATTTTTTTTCTTCAAAATTTGGGCACATGCATGCATATTCCTTGGAAGCTATACTTTTTCTTCAAAAGTTTCTTGACTATATCTTCACACTGGTATAGATGATTATCCTCCATTCATTCTCAAAGGGTGTGGGCAGTCTGATCGTCTGTGTATTTTACACAAGCGCTTCTCTGTTGCAAGCATTCAACCCTCTGTAAACTTGTAGCATTACAATTTCATTGCTCATATTTTTTTCATGTCACTGTGGCAGATGCTTGAGAGAATCAATCACTTTAAGGATTTCGGAGGTTTCTGTCCATACTCGTCTAGCTCCGTGTTGATGGGTGGTGGTGAGGGCAAAGGTCATTGTTGAAGAATGTTGCAGAGCAGAGCCATTCACCTCCCAGCAGCCAGGAAGCAGAGAGGGTGAAGCATGTGTGTGCTGGTGGCTTCCTCCTTCCCATCTTTTCTTCCATCCAGCCTTCCCTCTCTGGTAGGATGCTACCCTTCATATTAAGAGAGCATCTTCTCCCAAAGGTACTGTCCCACAAGCAATGTGTCTCTGGAAACACCCTCACAGATGCTTCTAAGAGAGTGATTTATTAGTCTGCCAGGAATATCCCCACTCCATTGAAATTAACCAATTACAGTGGTCAGTGAGAGTTAGGCGTACACATCTTCCCGCCTGCATGGACCTAATTCCTTGAGAAGATTCCCAGTTCACAGGCCACCACCAGGTCTCTACATTCGCACTCCCAGCAGAGTCCAATGTATGTTTTCTTGTCAGGACTGGATATCTTAACATCTAAAGCTTCTGTGGAGGTAAACATTATTCCATAAGATGTGGGTAACCATAAGGATGACTCTACTCAGAACCATTGCTATGGTATTTTGAAGCAAAGAAGGAAGCACTGTGTGCCCCCCACCTCCACACTGAAACAAACAAACACCAGCCAGGCTCAACTCTGCCTACAACAATTGTCTTACTCTTCTACTTTGTGATAACCAAGGCAACTTATAGAAGAAAGCTTGTTTGGGGCTCATAGTTGTGGCGGATTGGGGTTCATGAGGGTGGAGTGGAGGCAGATGGCCCAGCACAGTAGCTAAGAGCTCACTTCTAGAATCAACAGCAGGAAGAAAAGAATGCATTTGGGATGGTGGGAGACTTTTGAAGACTCCAAGTGCCCTCTCCTCCCCTTGCCTCAAGACACAGCTCCTCCAACAAGGACACATCGCCTTCTCCTTCCCAAACAGTTCCACCAACTGGGGACCAGAGAGTCAAACCCATGAGCCTCTGGGGGCCTTTCTGCCACAGCAAGAAAAGAGAATTTGTAGCTAAGAAGCAGGATAGAGTTGGTGGCTGGAAAATCCCTGGGAAGAGCCAGGAAAGACAGGGAGCAGGAAGGGGAGGGAACAGGAAGGATACGGAAGAGAGGCTGGTTAAGCCAACCTAGCTGGTCTACTGAACACAGATGGGGTTGACCAGACGCCATGGGGGAGGAGGAAGAAGCTCCTACCTGACTTAGTGGTGATCTTTGCTCCAACTGTGTGATGAGAATGTGAGTCTGCTGCCTGCAGTGAACAACACAGCAATGCTCATTTTTTTTGGAACTGGGCTCAGGCTTGCTCTGTTTTATTGGAGGTTACAGCCCATCAAACGGCCACAGCCAACTAACTTTACCCCTAGGGAAGTCTTGGCTACTAGCCCGTGGTGGCTCAGTGAGGCTCAGCTTCAGGGTAGGACAGCTTCCCTGCACCTGGCACCTTTCTTGCTGTGCAACTTGAGAAATTTCCTCTCAGCTCCTCCTAGTTTCTCAAAGCCTGATGCAAATCTGCGTGTCTTTGGGGTGCCCATTCTGAACCGTCTGGATTTGTAGATCCCAAATTGCAATTTCCAAGTCCCAGATAAGGTACTTCTGCTTCTACAATGTCTATGTTCAAGTTGATTGACAGTTGATGGGTCAAGAGAAGGTTCAGGGGCCTAACGGAAGTTTGGCCAAGTGAAGGATCTTTGTCCCACCCAGCCAGTGAAGGAAGTCAAAAGTTTGTTTCTGTTTTGTATTCCTCTGCTCACCACTGAAGTTTGGAATAATTTGGTGGTTAGCCATGTGTGTTCTCGGCCTCTGAGGTCCTTCAGTGCATATATCTTTTCCTTCTCCCTTCTGCGTTCTTTCTTAGCTCTTGGTGTCTAGAGGGTAATAAGTAATCCTTTGGCCTCTGTGTGAGTTGGAAATACTTTCTCATTTTCCATTTTGGTTGCTTTCGCTTTGTTCTTGGTACCTTCTGTTACTCATGCAAGAAATGAGTTTTGATATGTGAACGTGCATGTTTATATACATACACAGAGGATCTACAAGCATGCCATATATGTCTATACTTCGCTTTGAAATGGCCTTCAGTAAAAAAAAAAAAAAGTCTGGCTTTGATAATGCTTATCTTTCCTTTCTCGTGTGGGAGGCTTCCTGCCTTGCTTGTCTGCATGCTGAACATGAGCATGCAGAGCTCAATTTTAACACAGAAAACAGAGCTTTTCAGTTGGGTCATATTACTGTGAACACCTGTGAAACTGAGGCGCTTTTCTTGAGGGTAAGTTAAAATGTAGGCCACCACCTTGCTGGAAGCAAAATTCTGTCACTGGAATTCTGGCTCTTGTGCGGAGCTGGAGGTATCACTTACGTGGAAGCCCGAGCCGTATCATTTCAACACCAGCTGCTTCGAGGTTTCTTTGCCTCCCCCTCGGTGCTCAGTGTTAGCTCTGAAGCAACGACCTTAACTGACTGCTGAAAACTCACAGGGAGAAGAACCCCAGAGCTTTTCAGTCCTTTTAGTCTCTCCATGGTGACTCCTAGTAGAGAGTTCACATCTTAACATGTGTCTGTTTTCCCTGTCTTTTTGATTTGCATTCTTGATTTTGGAGCCCCAGCAGAGGGGCAAATAAAGTACCCCCTCATATCTCACTATTGTAATGCCAAAATTGACTTAATCGGAGAGCGTTGGTCCCGTACCCCAACCATTTGAGTGACTTCTGTTTCCTACCTCATCAAGTGAATTGTCTTATTTTGGTGAAAGGTTTACACCACTACCCACTTTCATCCTCCACCTCCATGCAGAGATAAAATCTAATTATCACCTCAGGATGGTTTTGTGACATATAATCTAATCACAGACACAAAAGATTGTGGGGCACATTGACATCTGGCTTTAAAAAACTATTTTCTCAGGTTCATGCTCCACAATTAAGCTTTTAAAAATTAACTAAAAAAAAGAAAGGGGGAAAAAAAGAAAGAAAAAAAATGAACCTTTTACTTTCAGTAACTACCTGCTTGCAGCGTTTCATTGAAGTGTTGGAGCAACAGTCAAAAGGAGAGGGAAACTCACGATATTTAAGAAATTGCTACAGGAAGGGATAGAATTTGAGGGTTTCCATCAAGTAGACAATTACCAGACTCCCTTGCTTACTCCCCATCCAGCACAGGCTCCTTCAGTGCTGAAGTCAGAGCACGCTAGGCAAGTACTTCGTCACCCAAGCTGTGCCCCAGCCCTGGCATTCTCTAGTTTTGATTAAAATTTTGAGGTAGCAGTTACAACATGATCGTGGTAGATTTTCTTTTTAAATTCACTTAC